>NC_041406.2:15501080-16223580 GCF_900747795.2 Erpetoichthys calabaricus | reverse complement strand
TCACCTTGTAAATGCATACGTTTAATTGCACATGTGTTAATATGTATGCTTACACAGTGTTAAAAGACACTCAACAATTAACGTCATTTACCTTCGTTCCCACGTTTGACTTGTGCTGTAAATCTCTTCTTTGTTTTCAGTTCACGTGATTACGTAGGAGGCGTGATGACGCGATACGTGACTCCGCCTCCTCCATTAGAGTATATGGACAAAAAACAGGTTACAGTTATGACCATTTTGCGTAGAATTTCGAAATGAAACCTGCCTAACTTTTGTAAGTAAGCAGTAAGGAATGAGCCTGCCACATTTCAGCCTTCCACCTACACGGGAAGTTGGAGAACTAGTGATGAGTGAGTGAGTGAGTGAGTGAGTCAGTGAGGGCTTTGCCTTTTATTAGTATATATATATATATATATATATATATATATATATATATATATATATATATCCATATTACTAACCAAGAATGGTAAACCGGATGGGATGGACACAGGTGCACGGCGATGGGACCATGAGACGTACTGCGCAGGCACGTACAGCGCGCATATCATAAACCGTATGCGAAGTTGTATCCACCGCGCACAAAGGAGTCACGGCCCAAAAACAAAAGAGCTCAACTGACGTGAATGAGAAATGAAGCAACAATGCGCCCATAGCTAACGACTACCGACAGCCACACAAAAAAGAGGACTCTGCGCTGCAGCCCAGATTCAAACGGAAGAGGCTACGGAGGCCCCACGGGTCCATAAAGTACGGAAGACGCAGGCATCAGTGCCATATTGTGAGTGGCACTACTGCGGAGTGAAGTTGGGAATAATGTGCTGCTTGGGTCGACTAAATAATTTCAGGATACCCAACGCTGGGGGTAGGCGAGCGAAGCGAGCAGGGGGCGGAGCCCCCTTGTATATATATAAAGAGCAGGCAAATGTAGGTTTACAGTTGTGAGTACATGAAACACAGTGTTTATTCTTATATTATTATTTATTTATTTGTTACATACAGCCTGCATCTTAAGTCCACTGTGCAACTGTGACATTCTTTCGAGTTAATAAAGCTATTGTAATAATCATAACCTGCATGTCTTTTTCCATACAGACAACTATAAACCTACTTTTGCCCACACTATATATATAGTTATCTATCTATTAATGTATTTATTTATTTATTTATTTAAAGAGATGTAAAAAGCCAAATCTCACCCTGGGGACAAATTAAGGTCTATCTAAAAGCCAACAGGAAATGTGTTTTTACCTCAAGAAAAATAGTTCATAGAATCTGTAAGAAAAAAACAAATATTTCTAGCTTCCTTCCATTATCATAAACACGGAAGGCATGTTTTCTTAAATCAAAACCTTTGCTGCTTCAAAGTGGACATAAGTTTTAAAAGTATATTTAAGTAATTAGAAAGTTAAGGGTTAAAACAGATCGACTACAAAGCTTTCGAATACAACACTATAGACAAATGTCAACTGAAATCCTGACCTGCGTTTTTGAAACCCCAAGATGTTGCGTCTTTGTCACAGTACTTCCTAACAACAAGTGAAGTCACATGTGGTTGCAACCACAACACCGATCCTCAAAGTGCTGCCTGCTTAGTCAGTAAGCAAAATGCATAGTCTGATCCTGAATTATTTAGTTTCCTATATCCAATTTGCGATAGGAAACCAGATTCTTCAGTAACTGTATATTTTTTCACGGCCAGATTTCATCTATTGTTTCCATATGCTCACAATAATATTTGATCTTTAGCCAATGGCCCCATAATGCATATTAGATTTCCTTTAGGCGATAGAATACACAAAACCAAATCAGAATTGTGCAGTCAAGAATAATAAAAATGAGAAAAAAAAATATGCTAAATGAATACCTTAATTTGTTTCCTTCATGTCACTCTTACCACCCAAAAAGAGACTCAGATATGTTTGTCAAATATTGAATGTTTATCTTCCTTCTCATTAAATTTCACTAAACGCAGTGTCAGATGAGGCTGTGAAAGAAAACCAAGGAAGACCAATAACCTGAAGGAAGATGACACAAAGAGACCTCTGAGTTCCTTTAAAAACGTTGTTGGCTTTCAGTCACTTGAGCCTTAACTGCCCTGTGAATCCTGATATCTGACCTGTTAGTCATATCTATAAAACAATCTGCTGCCACTCTGCTCTTTGATTGAAGACAAGCTGAGCAAGTGAAGCCTGAAGTCGTACTACAGCAGGAAACATTTTAGGAGGAATGCAAGCTCTTATGCTTATGCTGTGTGATGGATGGCACACATGGGTGGGCATCCAGGCTGGGAGGCCAGTGTGAAGCAAGGACAGGGGCAGACAACCTGACAGGACTACATGCTCCCCCGATACGCTAGATGACAGCATCCCTGCGTGACGGCACCTTTACAGACACCAGTAAGGCATGCTGGGAACTGTAGTCCCATGGGAAAGCCTGGTCAGGTTCCATAGATGCAGCCAGGGGGTGTTTGCAGGGATCCATGATCCCTACATTGTAGGGCTTCCATTTAACCCAGAAGTACTTACAACTGGTTATGATCAAGCACCAGAATTACTCCCAGGTCCAAGATAAAAGAAGCCACTCAACTTCATCCAGGCAGTTGAAGTCGGCTGGAAGATGGACAAAGCTCAACAGGGAAAAGTGGAAGAAGAAGGACAAGAGAGAAGAAGAGAATTGCACTGGTGCTAATTATTACAAAGAAGCCTTTTGTAAGGTATTTGTACAAATAAACCTTGGATTTGAACCTGGGACTTGTGTGTGGCATTTTGGAGTGGTGCCCCTAGTGGTTCATAACTGTATTCAGGTGAGGTTGGGGAGCATGCACTGGTACAGCGTGTTGCCGCACTCACCACATAATGAAACAGCTCAGGATCCTGGTTGGCAAACCCCCAGGCAGACACGCCATCCAGTCCCACCTTCTGGAAATGACCCTCTATCTGCCACAGCCAGGGTGTTACGTGGGCGTCCCCTTGGCCCTGGTCCAGCCACTTGGGTCCTCATCAATGAGGATCCTGCGTTCCGGACCACCCTTGGGGACTCGCGCCACGATACATAACTGTATTGCATATTTTTAATTTATTTTAAAATGATACCTTTTCGCCTCACAGTTAGGAGACCTGGGTTCGCTTCCCGGGTCCTCCCTGCATGGAGTTTGCATGTTCTCCCCATGTCTGCGTGGGTTTCCTCCGGGCGCTCCAGTTTCCTCCCACAGTCCAAAGACATGCAGGTCAGGTGGATTGGTGATTCTAAATTGGCCCTAGTGTGTGCTTGGTGTGTGGGTGTGTGTGTGCACGCCCCGCGGTGGGCTGGCACCCTGCCCAGGATTGGTTCCTGCCTTGTGCCCTGTGTTGGCTGGGATTGGCTCCAGCAGACCCCCGTGACCCTGTGTTCAGATTCAGCGGGTTGGAAAATGGATGGATGGATGATTCCTTTTCTTTTAGCATTATGCATTGTATACCGGTTGTACTTCTTATTTCATACCGTATTTGTAATTATTTTATAGCTTATTAACCCTGGACTTGTAGGTGAACTGTGCTCAATAAAAAGAAACTGAAACTGAAGTTGACTTGAAACCTCACTCAGTTAAGCCTCCTTAAAATGAAAAAGAAAAAGAAAAAAGAAACTCTTTTTTGTTTAGTAAGTTTTTAAGCCGATCAATTAGACTAATTAATTTCTGATCCTATTTTATCTTTCTATACAGTAAAACTTGGATTGCGTGTAACTTGGCCTACAAGTGTCTTGCAAGACAAGAAACATTTTTGAATAAATTTTAACTTGATAAATGAGCGAGGTCTTGCGATACGAGTAATTTGTATATGCTATGTCTGCTAAGAATCATGTGATCACAATTGAGCCAATGGGTCTTCTCTCTCTCTCTCTTCCTTGTGGGTAATCGTCTCCCATGCTCGGTCTCAGTCGCCGTGCCTCACTCGTATAGTCAACATCCGTATGAGCGTATAATGTTTACTATTGTGGCATTGTGACCACGTGGGTGTGCGTAAAGCATTTTTTAAAATTTTGTGTCCAAGTGTAGTGACTGTTCTTTAGTAACTGTACTGCAACAAAAAAACTTTGTAGAAAAACAACACCCGAATAAGGCTGTAGCAGTGCGAGTGATGAATCTGTTTAACGACAATGCAATGTCACATTTCCGCGAAATCCTCAAAAGGAGGCAAAAGCAAATGTCATTGGATAGGTTCCTTGTTAAAGTCACAAAAAAAGAAAGATTCCAGTGAGCCCACAGATAGCAGTGATTTCGTTAGTTATAGTGAAAGTCGTCGTACATGATAACCCTCCTCCTCCTCTCCTCTCATCTCATCTCCCTCACACCAGGAATGATTCTTTTCAAAGGTAAAGTGCTGGTTAATTTGTTTTATGTATTTTTACTTAATATTTTGTATTACCGTATATACTCACATATAAGTTGGGTCTTGAAACCCGAAAAATCGATCATAAAATCAGACCTCGACTTATAAGCCCCTTCAAAAATGCGACACTTATTTTTTTTTTTACATCTTCTTGCTTCCTCCAATCTCGCATAAGTTTATCAGACACATTGAATTTTGTTGCAGTAGCGTAGTTTCCAATTTCTTTCGCTACTTCAATAACATTTAATTTAAAACCAGCTTCATATTTTCTTCTGATCGAACGCTCCATCGTAAATAAGGGATGCTCTTACGATAAAAGTGTATGAGGGTGTGAGATACAAAAAACACAAATCAGTGCAAATGTCACTTCAGTATAGTTCGAGTATTACCGTGTGGTCACGTAGGCACCATAGAGAGAGAGGTTAGGCGCACACGCTGATACACCGCATTGCCGCACCCACATAGAAAAAAAAGGCCGTGTGCTCCGTGGTTACTCTCTCAGGTGGGTGTTATAATCTCTTGGACCAATATCGGGAGTGCTCTGCATTCGACTTATACAGCCAACATTATAAAATACCAGAAATTATACGGTAAAATCAAGTTCTGACTTATCCGTGGGAGAACTTATCCGTGAGTATACAGTAATCCCTCGGTATATCGCGCTTCGACTTTCGCGGCTTCACTCTATAGCGGATTTTATATGTAAGCATATCTAAATATATAACGCGGATTTTTCGCTGCTTCGCGGGTTTCTGCGGACAATGGGTCTTTTTACTTCTGGTACTTGCTTCCTCAGTTGGTTTACCCAGTTGATTTCATACAAGAGATGCTATTGGCGGATGGCTGAGAAGCTACCCAATCAGATCACGCAGTTAAGTTCCTGTGTGCTGATTGGCTCAGTGACGGAGTGCTGCATTAACCAGTAAGTCTCATCTCACTCATTCAGCATTAACGTGCTCCTGCTACTGCTTCAGGGGCCGTGTCTAAGCGCCAACAGAAGATGAAAATGATTGCAGAAAAGGTAAAAGTTTTGGATATGTTGAAGGAAGGGAACAGCTGCACCACTGCAGGACACCATTACAGCATCAATGAGTCCACGATTCTTTTTATTTGAAAAGGAGGAAAAGCATATAAGATCTACGGCCGCAGTGTCCTTTAACAAGGGCGCAAAACGAGTTGCAAGTGGACGTGATAAGGCAGTAGTCTGGATGGAATCTGCTTTAGGGATTTGGATTGAAGAGTGCTGGAAGAAGAACAACGGCGGTGCTACACAGTCGCCTGAAGAGGCTCTTTTAGAAGAGCTGTAACGCTATCCTTTGTTGTGCAGTAAAATTAAACTCATCGTTATCTGACAAGTCGTCGTGTCATTGTTGGTGAGTAACCATAATTAATTATCTACGTACAGTACTTATTACATGTACATAGTTTAGTGTCACTGTACACACATTTTACTATATACAATTTTTCTTGCATTGTACGTATATATTGCTGGTGGCCTGTCTGTCGTAATGGCTGTAACATATGTGATATCGTAGACGCTCGATATCTTTAAAATAATATTTAGGTTTTACTGTATATAAACTGTGTTTACATACATAATTTCAACGAATCTTACCTAATATCTAAGAGAATACAAAGGGTTTATGCTGTATAATTGTGCGGGAAATGTTTATAATAGTGTGGGAGAGTTTATAAGGGCTTAAAATATATAAAATGAACCATATGAACATATGGTTTCTACTTCGCGGATTTTCACCTTTCGCGGGGGGTTCTGGAACGCAACCCCTGCGATGGAGGAGGGATTACTGTATACAGTAATTATTTTTATATGAATATTTTTGGGCTGTGGAACAAATCATCTGAGTATCCATTATTTCTTATGGGGAAATTTGCTTTAATATATGAGTGCTTTGGATTACAAGCATGTTTCCGGAACAAATTATGCTTGCAAACCAAGGCACCACTGTATATAAAATCCAACACCTGTCTGTCTGTATGTCTGTCCGCTTTTCACGAGAGCTCTTCTTAACGGATTTTGATCAGGTTTTTTTCTATAATTTGTTTGAACATTTCGGTTGATTTTGCGACTTCTCTCACCGCACTAAATATCATAGTTTGCGTGCAGCACCAATTTATTTGCGCGAATATGAGAGACAGGCTGCGGGCCAAGTGGAGGGGGAATCATGACCTCAGAAGTAGGGAGACAGACGAGGCCATCCTCACTCACACGCCAGCCTCGGTTTGAGTCGCTCTACCTCTCACCACGTGTTGGAGCGTACCTTGCCTCCACTTAGCTAGTGATACCTGTTTGCTCAGCAGACATTATCATTTGAAGATTGTTAAGGAGTAACGTTTGAGAGAGAGATCACAGCTAAGTTTGTTTTAGGAGGTAGCTGCTCATACCAAGAGATATCATGGCCACGTGCTTTATTCCCCACATGGGGGACGCTCTCCCGTCAGAGCTGAACATGATCAGATACAGTGTCAGCATTTGACATTGGAGCGTACCTACCTTCCACTTGGCCAGAGATATCTTGCCAACTTTTTACATTTTTGGCAGAGCTCACAGCTAAATTCTCGACCCTGATAACAAAACCAAAAATATTGTATATCAAGAGGCCCTTGGATACGAAAGCTATCCATATAAATTCTTTTCGATACAAATTATTACATGTTTAAAAATTTTGTTATTGATTTGAAAGTTTGTCCTGTTTTACTACTACACGGCTGGAGCCACGAGGGACAGCTAGTAATGCATAAATGATCTCAGAAGAGAGATCTAGTATCATCTGAAAAGTTAAAAATTGGTTTGAGTGAATTTGGGAAATATGCAATTTGATTCATCATTGTGGCTTTTGTTCTCAGCACATTCATAATTAAAATGTTTAAGAAGAGTGAAATATTTACAGTTGTGGATATGAGAGTCTGTATTGACCAGGCTGAGATTCAAATTGTTTCTTCTGTAGCTGGGTGGCAGCAATGCTAATTGTTGCACTTCCAGTCCACCCAGCTTTAATATCAAAACGATATTAGATTAGATTGCATTAGATACATTTTATTAATCCTAAGGGGAAATTCAGATGCACACAGCAGCAGAAATGTAAAACCAATGATACAGAATCACAGGAGAGATAATACAATAAAATTATCAGTCAGTCAATCAATTAATCAATCAGTCAATCAATCAATAATAATTGTGCAAAAATTACAAAATTAACCATCTCTGCAGCAATCCACCAATCAGGCCTGTATGGTAGAGTGGCCAGACAGAA
Source organism: Erpetoichthys calabaricus (assembly GCF_900747795.2). Lineage (NCBI taxonomy): Eukaryota > Metazoa > Chordata > Cladistia > Polypteriformes > Polypteridae > Erpetoichthys > Erpetoichthys calabaricus. The sequence continues at coordinate 16,215,938 of NC_041406.2, read as the reverse complement.
GCCACTCTTTAGTAAAAGGCACATGGCAGCCCGCCTGGAGTTTGCCAAAAGGCACCTGAAGGACTCTCAGACCATGAGAGAGAAAATTCTCTGATCTGATGAGACAAAGATTGAACTCTTTGTCGTGAATGCCAGGCATCACGTTTGGAGGAAACCAGGCACCGCTCATCACCAGGCCAAAACCTTCCCTACAGTGAAGCATGGTGGTGGCAGCATCATGCTGTGGGGATGTTTTTCAGCGGCAGGAACTGGGAGACTAGTCAGGATAAAGGGAAAGATGACTGCAGCAATGTACACAGACATCCTGGATGAAAACCTGCTCCAGAGCGCTCTTGACCTCAGACTGGGGCGACGGTTCGTCTTTCAGCAGGACAACGACCCTAAGCACACAGCCAAGATATCAAAGGAGTGGCTTCAGGACAACTCTGTTAATGTCCTTGAGTGGCCCAGCCAGAGCCCAGACTTGAATCCGATTGAACATCTCTGGAGAGATCTTAAAATGGCTGTCCACCGACGCTTCCCATCCAACCTGATGGAGCTTGAGAGGCGCTGCAAAGAGGAATGGGCGAAACTGGCCAAGGATAGGTGTGCCAAGCTTGTGGCATCATATTCAACAAGACTTGAGGCTGGAATTGCTGTCAAAGGTGCATCGACAAAGTATTGAGCAAAGGCTGTGAATACTTATGTACATGGGATTTCTCTGTTTTTTTATTTTTAATAAATTTGCACAAACCTCAAATAAACTTTTTTCACGTTGTCATTATGGGGTGTTGTGTGTAGAATTCTGAGGAAAAAAATGAATTTAATCCATTTTGGAATAAGGCTGTAACATAACAAAATGTGGAAAAAGTGATGCGCTGTGAATACTTTCCGGATGCACTGTAAGTCTGTGGCTACAACTGCTCCAAGAGAGCACCTCCTAGAGAGGATGGAAGGGATTTTTCATGATGGCATCGAATTTCATCACAATCCTCTTGTTTCACAACAGCTTTCAATGTGTCCAGGGTTCACCCTGTGATGGTGCAGGCTTTCCTAATAAGTTGTTCAGGCATTTTATATCTTTTGTAGCTCAAGTTGCTTCTCCAGGAGACCACAGTGTAGAACAATACACTGGCCACTATGGACTGGTAGAACATTTCCAGTAGCTTGCTGCATGCATAAAAAGACCTGAGTCTATTACTTTCATACATGTGTTTAGAACATCTGAGCAGACTGGAATCTGCTAACGCACACCTACTTTTACTAGTTCAGTATTTGCAAATAACTTGTCTCTCAACACCAAGCTCACCACCCATAGGCTTGAAAGGGACCTTTAGGTCACAGCAAGTAATGTCTTCCAGGTACAACTGGAGAATCACTTACAGGAGTCATAATGGACTTGTCACTATCAACTATCAGGCAGAGTTCAGAAGCCATTAAGAAGACTAACAAAATGTTAGGTTATAAGGCGCCTTGTTGTACAGAATACAACACCAAGGAGGTCATGTTGAAAATTTACAATGCACTGGTGAGGCCTCATCTGGAGTCCTGTGTGCAGTTTTGGTCTCCAGGCTACAAAAAGGACATAGCAGCACAAGAAAAGGTCCAGAGAAGAGCGACTAGGCTGATTCCAGGGCTACAGGGGATGAATTATGAAGAAGGATTAAAAGAGCTGAGCCTAAACAGTTTAAACAAAAGAAGATTAAGAGGAGACCTGATTGAAGTATTTAACATAATAACGGGAATTAGTCCAGTGGGTCGACACAGTGACTTTAAAATGAGTTCAATAAGAACACGTGGACACAGTTGGAAACTTGTTAAGGGTAAATTTTACACAAATATTAGAGAAAAGCCAAGCAAAATGACACCTTTTATTGGCTAACTAAAAAGATTACAATATGTAATAAAAGGTGTCATTTTGCTTGGCTTTTCTCTACATTCATAATCATAATGGCTAACACGGTACAACACCCTAGTACTACACAAATATTAGGAAGTTTTTCATTACATAGAGAACCACAAACACTTGGAATAAGCTACCAAGTAGTGTGATAGACAGTAGCACTTTAGGAACATTCAAAATTCGACTTGATGTTATTTTGGGGGAATTAAGTGGTAAATGCTGGGAAATGGCCTGTTCTTGGCTAGATTGTTCTAATGCTCTCATGTTCAAATGTACAGGTCTCAGATGCAACATGGAGCCCAGATAGGTTGTGTTCCCTTGTAACTTACAGGGAGCCCAAACACATTGCCCTGAGCAACTTGACAGGCTTTTAATATTTTAATGGAAGCTCCCCACTATGATGTCCTGGCTAAATTGCCTACTGTGGCCTTGTCCATTCTGGCCTACTCATCATCCCAGTCCCGTACTGGCCTTCTATCACTCCTTCATCACCTAATCGCTAATGTTTTTGTACTATAGGAGATAGCAATGAAAGATCGGCCACCTAGCTCTGTGAAAAGAATTACTTGTGTTTTGTTTTATGTGACACCCATTGCACACCCAAACTACCTTGAAGGGGGTCTCTCTCTGAATTTCCATTCCCAAGATTTCTCCCATTTTTTGTTCCTTAAAGGGTTTTTTTTGGGAGTTTTTTTCTTGTCTTCTTAGAAAGTCAAGGCTTGGGGGGCTGTCCAAAAACAGGGCCCGCTAAAGCCCATTGAGGCATTTCTTGTGCGACTTTGGGCTATACAAGAAATAAATTGTTGTCTTTGTTGTGATGTGTGGTGAGTGTACTGGCACTAAAATGGCTGCCACCGCATCAGCCATGTGGGCGCTACAAATTGATGGTGATTGAAGTTGCTCCCCACTGTCTACGTAAAGCACTTTGAGTAGGTTTGAAAAATGCTATTTGTTCTTCTTCTTTCAACTGCTCCTGTTAGGGATTGCCACAGCGGATCATCTCTTTCCATCTCTTCCTGTCTTGCTCTGTCACACTCATCACCTTCATGTCCTCTCTCACCATATCCATAAACCTTCTCTTTTCCTCTTACCTGGCAGCTCTATCCTTAACAGTCTTTTCCCATTATACCCAGCATCTCTCCTCTGCACATGTCCAAACCAACGCAATTTCGCCTCTCTGACTTTGTCTCCCAACCATCCAACTTGAGCTGATCCTCTAATGTCCTCATTTCTAACCCTGTCCATCCTCGGCACACCCAATGCAAATCTTAGCATCTTTACCTCTGCCACCTCCAGCTCTGTCTCCTGCTTTCTGGTCAGTGCCACCGTCTCCAGCCCATATAACATAGCTGGTCTCACTAGCGTCCTGTAGACCTTCCCTTTCACTCTTGCTGATACCCGTCTGTCACAAATCACTCCTGACACTCTTCTCCAGCCACTCCACCCTGCCTGCACTCTCTTTTTCACGTCTCTTCCACAATCCCCATTGCTCCGTACCATTGATCACAAATATTTAAACTCATCCACCTTCACCAACTTTACTCCCTCCATCCTCATCATTCCATTGACCTCCCTCTCATTCACACACATGTATTCTGTCTTGGTGGTCCTACTGACTTTCATTCCTCTCCTCTCTAGAGAAGATCTCCACCTCTCCAGGGTCTCCTCAACCTGCTCCCTGCTCTCACTACAGATCACAATGTCATCAGCAAACATCACAGTCCACGGAAACTCCTGTCAAATCTCGTCTGTCAACATGTCCATCACCATTGCAAATAAGAAAGGGCTCAGAGCCGATCCACCTTGAATGCATCCATCACTCCTACTGCAGACCTCACCATTGTCACACTTCCCTCGTACATATCCTGTACAAATGTAATTATATTATTATTATTAGGTCTGGGCTTTGTTAAACACCATAATCATCTGGTGATATCCCTTTTTTCGCTATAGACAGTGATACTATCTGAACAATAGACATATTTTTGTTTCTTAACACTAATAATAATAATAAATTTTATTTATATTGCACTTTATATTTTAGCAATCCCAAAGCACTAGAATCCCACCCAATTTTGTTTCCCTTGATCACCCTATTTTTCCTAACACACACGAGGAAATTTGTATGTCCTTATCCCCTCACCAAATTGCCCACTGATAGCTGCCTTTGTTTTGCAAATATGTCAATTAGCGGCACTCATCCATCCCCCATTTAGCCAGCCATTTGCCCCTTCTGACACTTAGCACTGCCGACTTGAAACCTCTGTCTTACAGCTCAAGTCTGCGTTGAAGATTTTATATGGGAAAGACTTGTAAGGAATTATCAAGGTAATGATATATCGTTGTTTGAAATACTGTACATTTCATGTGTATTCTGTGTCTACAACGATCAGTGTCAATGTACGATGAAACTAGAAGTGTTAGGTCTTCTAAACACAAAGCAAATGTATGTGTTTATTATATCAAATATAACCATTTGAATGTGAGTTTTTATTTTGGACAATTGCGCTTCTGTGACGTCAACCGGCACAAAGTCCTAAACTGCTGTTTTGCATTAATTTTTGCAACTAACAAGCCTACACAGTCTGTTACTCAACAAAAATGTATTTATTATATTTAGTATGATGGTTTGAATATGAAACGCACACAATGCAATACAATACAATGTATTTATTTACAGGCCCTGTCTTTTGAGAGTCGCCCAGCCTTGACTTTCTAAGAAGACAAGAAAAAATTTCCCACCAAAAAAAACCCTTGTAGGGAAAAAAATAGAAGAAATCTCGGGAAAGGCAATTCGACAAGAAATCGATTTTAATGTTGGTTGTGTGTGCAGTGGGTGTCAAAAAATGGGTCAATACAATACACAGAAGTAACTCTCAATGCAATATAATAATACAATAGTAGTATTACAAGTACAGAGCAAAATTCAACAGTAGATGATATCTCAAATTAGGATTTGGATTTGTTCAGAGTCCTTGAGACCTCTGCCGTCAAGCTGCCTCTCCTATTGGGCATTCCACAAATGAGTCAGCGCTGGGTCAGCCAATCCGATGAAAGGACCCCTCTACTTGATGATTCCTGCGATCCTCCATCAGAATTGACTTTTCCTTAGACAGGAAAAACAACTTGGCAGGTGAGCAGTGGCACCAAGTGCCACATTTGAGTACCGAGAAGAGCAACAGAATAGGTGAGGGTTAGTAATAAATTATAACTATCATGTTACTTATATTTTAGTGCTAATGACTAACAACAGAGATGCAGTCGGCGCAGTTAATCAGCAGCTCTAGTCAGGGTGTGCTAAACTGGAGTAGTGAGTCTACACACTACTACACTACACTACACACAGACATGCTTGAAAATGGCTTTATTTGGAAACATTATTTGGACTTCCAGGTCTGTACACACTCAGCAACATTTCATTTGAATGATTTTTATTCTCAAATAAAAGCACACTTGTCATACCTTTTGTGAAAGTGTTTATTTTATATTTCATGTCTTAATTTGAAAACAATATTTCTGCTTCACATTCACAGTAATAAAACAAATTGGCTTTTATCTTCGAAAAAAATCGAATGAAAAAAATCATTCAAATGTCATGTCGCTGTGAATGTGTAGAGACTGGGAAGTCCAAATTTCAGTCGGTACAAAATAAAGACGTTTGCATTCAAGTGTGTGCTTGTGTGTGTGTGTGTGTTTCATTTTCAAACTGACACATTTGATATAATAAAAACACTCATTTGATCTGAGTCTATAACAGTCACACATAGTGGATTTTCATGGAAATCTTCAGCGAACAAGGTTACCGGCGAGCTCAACAATATTTGCTGCAAGCAAGCTTCACCAATCAACACTACTCGTTAACCAATGAATGTCGAGGGGTGGCAGATGTCCAGTTTTAAAAAATTGGTCCCATCTGAGCATTTTCTGTTTTAATTCATGAAAGTATTTTCTGGAAGTGAATTATTTTACAGTATTTTAGCTAAAAGCAGTGGATTATGCAACACAAGTAACGTGAAATTTTTTAATGGACATTTTTTGATATTGTAATCTGTTTATTATATCAGAAGCTTTGCTTCAATTCTGCAAAAAAAGTCTTCCCCGTAATCCCTCCAGCCACATCACAGTCCCCAAGCACAGTCCACAGGTAACACCAAGCACTCTTCTTCTCTCTTCGACCACCACTCCTCCTCAGCAAGCTTTGTCCTCCTCCCACCCGACTCTGGCCGCTGAGTGGTGGTTGCTGGCTCCTTTTATTGGGTACCAGGAAGTGCTCCAGGTGCTTGATTGCTGACATCCAGCTGCCTTTCTAAATAAGGCGAACCAGTGCCCAAAAGGGGCCGGCAGCTCCTGCTGCAGCACCCCCTGGCGGCGCCCACAGACCCCAACAGGGCTGCACTGAACTCCAACCCCCATGAAGCCCTGGGGGAGTCCAAGGCACCACTGCAACCCAGGGCGGCCACCATCTAGCGTCCAGGGGGAGATACTGGGTTTCCCACCCTTGTCCCCCTGGTATACATGGTGCAGGGGTGTCCCATCCAGGCGTGGGCCGTGGCCATCCGTCATGATAGATAGATAGATAGATAGATAGATAGATAGATAGATAGATAGATAGATAGATAGATAGATAGATAGATAGATAGATAGATAGATAGAAAGATAGATAGAAAGATATATAGATAGATAGATAGATAGATAGATAGATAGATAGATAGATAGATAGATAGATAGATAGATAGATAGATAGATAGATGTGAAAGGCACTATATAATATACAGTATAATAGATAGATAGATAGATAGATAGATAGATAGATAGATAGATAGATAGATAGATAGATAGATAGATAGATAGATAGATGAGAAAGGTACTATATAATAGATAGATAGATAGATAGATAGATAGATAGATAGATAGATAGATAGATAGATAGATAGATAGATAGATAGATAGATGTGAAAGGCACTATATAATATATAGTATAATAGATAGATAGAAAGGTAGATAGATAGATAGATAGATAGATAGATAGATAGATAGATAGATAGATAGATAGATAGATAGATAGATAGATAGATAGATAGATGAGAAAGGTACTATATAATAGATAGATAGATAGATAGATAGATAGATAGATAGATAGATAGATAGATAGATAGATAGATAGATAGATAGATAGATAGATAGATAGATAGATGAGAAAGGCACTATATAATAGATAGATAGATAGATAGATAGATAGATAGATAGATAGATAGATAGATAGATAGATAGATAGATAGATAGATAGATAGATAGATGAGAAAGGTACTATATAATAGATAGATAGATAGATAGATAGATAGATAGATAGATAGATAGATAGATAGATAGATAGATAGATAGATAGATAGATAGATAGATAGATAGATAGATAGATGAGAAAGGTACTATATAATAGATAGATAGATAGATAGATAGATAGATAGATAGATAGATAGATAGATAGATAGATAGATAGATAGATAGATAGATAGTGAGAAAGGCACTATATAATAGATAGATATAATAGATAGATAGATAGATAGATAGATAGATAGATAGATAGATAGATAGATAGATAGATAGATAGATAGACTAGATAGATAGATAGATAGAAAGATAGATATATAGATAGATAGATAGATAGATAGATAGATAGATAGATAGATAGATAGATAGATAGATAGATAGATAGATAGATAGAAAGAATAGATAGATAGATAGATAGATAGATAGAAAGATAGATATATAGATAGATAGATAGATAGATAGATAGATAGATAGATAGATAGATAGATAGATAGATAGATAGATAGATAGATAGATAGATAGATAGATAGATAGATAGATAGATAGATTCCTTTAAAACAGTAGGTCAGGTCCTAATGGTATGTGAATTGTGAGGACGACTAAGTGTATGCCGTACCTTAATAAAGCCAAGGATTAAACCTGTGGCTTGGCTGTCTGAAGGGCTTGTTGGAGGAGACACATTTTGTGCCGATGGATCTGTAAAGCCTTGGTCAAACTAAACTAATAACAGCACAAACTTGAGTTCCAAGGTCAAACATTAGGTTAAAGTAAATGAAAAGGGAGCTGCTCTTTATACTTGAAGATGCTAAGGTCAGATCAAGAAGCAAAGATTAGCGTGACACGGAGAGCCAGCTGGGGCACTTTGATCAAGTGGCTCTGAGTGTCTCCAAAGCAGAGGACAAATCTAAAGCCTAATTGGCTGGAAAAGGTTCACCGCTACTATTGGAACTTGAGAATAGGGAAGCAGCCTGCTAGAAGGCTTGCTAGGAGGGACCCTCAGGGGCTGCCATCTTAGTGTGTTTACTGCAGTATGCTATCTCAGTACATGATTACACATTTTAGATGAATCTCAAATTTAGAAAGAAACCTTCAAGCAGGTAGGCAAACATTGTAAAGAAAAGCATAAAGGAAATGAAAAGAAATTAGGACTCTTCATTTCAATGAAAAACATATTAAGAGACCATGTAGCGTACTACTGCTTTGGATTAGGGTGAAATCCTGCATTGGCTCATCTTACTAAGCAGATAATGACAGAGTGCCTTAAAAACAAAACAAAAACAGAAGAAACAATGAAACAGAAGAGCGGGACTCCGAGAGCTACATTCTTAACAAGATTAAACCTGTTAATTGTACCTAATGACAGAGTATTGTAGTGGGTGCCCCAGTGGGGGAAAAACATTACTGTCAGTTGTGAGCGGTGCAGAATAAGTGAAGGGCTCAAGACAGGGCTACACAAAGCGTGGATGTGGACACTGGAAATTAATTTCATTTAATCTTTATGAGCTCCAGATTGGGCAAGCAGTAGGGGACCACATATACCAACAGTACAACAATACAACTGTCGAAACTGTCGAAACTTTTTGACAATTACTATGAACTTGAATGGACACTGAACTATTCTAAGGGACTACTTGAAGTTTGGAAAGTCGCATAATATCGCGTAGTATACCACAGTAACATTTGTTTAAGATCATTTCAGCTTTGAATATAATGGACATTTTTTAAAAATGGCATCTTCAAAACATCATGTGGCCAATATCAGATTATCCTATGATGCCTCCCAAACTTTACATGCCTTTGCTCTCATTCCCTGGTCCTCATACACTGTCCCATCCTCCATGGAAAGAAAACTAAAACAGCTAAAAGTTATTAAATGTAACACTGTACAAAATGCTATTATGTAAAACTTTATGTATCCAATTTTCTGATTAATTCTCTTATTAATTGCATCATGCATCTAATATGAATGGTGTAATAAGCAGAATAACGAATTAATTACATATCAAAAGGCGCATAATGTTTTCAAACTGAAGGGAACAAGAAATCATTAAAATCAAAGACGAGTACATTTTCTTCTGTATTTAATCACAAGAATGCGAACTCCTCCAGATCTGTAAACAGAAAGACGCATAATAAACACTACGTGCAGTGGGGATGTGATTAGAGTGTAAATGAGCTCACATAATTAGGCCGCCAGGATAATTATATGACAACTTCATGCTGACACAGATCCCATTTTAGGACAAGATAATATGGCCTACCATTCTCAAATCTGCATAATCTAGTTCTGGGGTCACGAAGGTTGAGCCTGTCCTGGTAGAATTTGAACACCGGACAGGGTGACAGTCCCACCACAGTGCCACCTCACACACAAACAAACACACCTGTACTCATGCTGGGGCCAATTTATAGTCACCCTCCCTCCCCAAGTTAATCTAACATGCATATTTGTGGAGATGTGGCAGGAGATACGTGAACACTTAGGGAGGACATGTAAACTCCACAAAGACGATTAAGAGCAGGTTCATCTGGATGGCTGGGTGGTGTCCAGAACGTGATTGGGGTCTCAATAGCCAGGATAGAGGGTTCCTGTGTGTGGTGGGGGGTTGACAGCGCCTACCTGGCCTGAACAAAGAAATAGAACTGAACTGAACATCGGTGTCTAGCCATGTCTACTTCTTCTTTGCTCCTTGTTTTTACCATAAAGCTTTAAGAGACTCCTCCAGTTCTCCACATCTGCATCCTCCACATACTCCTTCTGTCCTTGCACCCATTTTATTAGCGATGCCCTTCTGCTGCAAACAAGTTCCATTCCTCCGATATTTTTAACCTGATTTTGCATGTAAGTTGGAAGTTGCGCTGAAAATGTCCATTAACTAGTGGCTGAAGAGAACTTAAAGAACTGGCAGTTACCCCTTGTGGTGTTGGCTTCTTCATTCTCCTCATCTCTATATATTGTCACATATGTGTGTCTGGGCTCACTTAATGGTTGCTACACTCCGAACCAGGGGGTAGCGCCAGTGCCAGTGCCACCATTAAGGTGAATTAGGCAGATCATAAGGGGATGGGTGGAACCCATCTGCACAGCTTAGCTACTGAACAGTCGGTTGGTGCACTAATAAGTTTGACCTAGGGTGCAAAATAATCTAGCACCCGCACCGGGTGGCACTGTTACCTAATGCCTTATCTCTTCCTCCCTCTGCAGAAAAGATGGCTGATGGTTCCTCTTGCAGTAAGAAAGCCATTCCTTAAAAAGCAGCATAGGGCCCTGAAATACCGGCTGTAGACTACTGCTGACTGGAAGACAAAGTCTCCTCTTCACAGCAGAAACTGAGACTTCCTTTTTGATACATCTGTTAAGCTGTTCTTGAAGTTGTTGTGCTGTTTGTTATACTTGATAGTGTAGCACTAAACCAGAAGATTCAGCCCAAACAGTTGGGGTTCCAACAGAGTGGCCGTCTTTAACAAAGGTTAAAATGTTTACAAATAAATGGCACACAAGGGTGCAAAATAATGGCTTAAACCAATTAAAGAAAACAAAAGATCTTCATGTCAAATGTGCTCAGAACTCTTTTCTCTGGAGATGTGGGTCCTGAAATGACTTCTCACTTCCGCTGACCACTTTATCTTCTTAGTAACCTCCTGGAAAGGGCGACGCCTCAATGGAGGATGTGGAAGTCAGGTCATTTACCTGCTGGCATCTCACTGAACTGTGGGTGAAAAGGGAGATGGTGTTAGCAACAGTTCCTATTCTTGACTCGGAGTGGTACTGCTTAACCTTCTGGAGCCAAAATGTTTCCTAAGTGCTCATACGCAACAAAAAAATAGAAAGATGGACAGATAGAAAAGACACTATATAACAGATAAATATGAAGGGCACCACTGAATGTGATAGATAGATAGATAGATAGATAGATAGATAGATAGATAGATAGATAGATAGATAGATAGATAGATAGATAGATAGATAGATAGATAGATAGATAGATAGATAGATAGATAGATAGATAGATAGATAGATAGATAGATAGATCAATTCAACACATAGTTCTATCAACTCCTTCCTTCCTCCAAGAGTGTCACTGCCACACACCAGGGAGTCAGAGTCAGGAGGCAGAAGCCAAACCCGGGTCTGCTTCCAGTGTCACCATATTACAAGTCGGGAGCACTTCCAAGTTACTTGGAGACCAGCATTGTCTGATTTCCCCACCCCTAACCTGACAGTGTTCTGTGGTGCCACCCAAGGACCCGGATAGGGTTGCACTTCTGCACTCCAATTCCCATTCAACCCTGCAGGTGTCCTGACTGGGATCAGCCTCATGGAACACTGCCACCTTCTGTGTGGAGGTATGAACTGTTCCCGGAATCCACATTCAACCAGTCCATTCCTTTATTACTTACACTCTGATCCCAACTGGGACAAGAATTATAGCACATTCTTGATGGGTTGTGTCTCCAGGTCTGTCCTCCATGGCATTTACAATAGATAGATAGATAGATAGATAGATAGATAGATAGATAGATAGATAGATAGATAGATAGATAGATAGATAGATAGATAGATAGATAGATAGATAGATGTGAAAGGCACTACATAATTGATAGATAGATAGATGTGAAAGGCACTATATAATAGATAGATAGATAGATAGATAGATAGATAGATAGATAGATAGATAGATAGATAGATAGATAGATAGATAGATAGATAGATAGATAGATAGATAGATAGATGAAAGATAGATAGATAGAAAAAAGGCACTATATAATAGATAGATAGATAGATAGATAGATAGATAGATAGATAGATAGATAGATAGATAGATAGATAGATAGATAGATAGATAGATAGATAGATATTTTTTGTTTTTATTTTTAATATAAACTTTATTTTGCACAATAAACAGAAGACATGAACACATCAATACAAATAACAATGTCATTACTCCTCCACTACTCCCCAGTCCCCACACATTAAGTCAAGTACACACGTCTGTATTTAGTATTCAGTACTCCAGCTAATCCTTTGAACATTTAAACATTACAATTTCACACCAGCTCTTCTACGTTATTACAAATTGATTTTTAGTTGCCCCTCCTCAATAGAGCACAGCACCCCCTTCACTCCCCACACTTTTACAAATTCTTCGATATTACACATTGTTTTATAATATGTAAATTCTAGCTTGATTCTCAAAATTACATAAAATTTGAAAATAAACAGTACCTCATCTGGTAATATACCATACTGTTTATTATTATGGCTTTTTAAAATGGCTAACTTTGCTTGCCCAAGTAAATAATTCAAAAGTTGAAGTTTTGATTTTGATGTTTTGTTATATTTCATGCCCCAAATAAATCCCTGAACATCAAAAGAAACATTAAAGTTTTCACATATTTTCTGAAAATACACCAACAGAGTTTGAAGTCTCGTACAATATAAAAATAAATGATAAACAGTCTCTTTCTCTCCACAGAAGGGAAATTTATCGCTCACGTCACTCTGAAGTTTATTTAGAAACACATTTGTTGCGATGACCCCGTGTACGATTCTCCATTGTAAATCGCCTGCTCTCTTATTATTTATAAAATTCTCTCCATGCTGGCCTGACCTCTGTTTTTACATTTAATTTTTCAGTCCAGGGCGTCATGATGGTGTTTTTTAAATGTGAAAAATGGAAAACTTTGATGCAGTATACATATACATTTTTGGTAAAGATCGAAAAAAAAAAATTTTTTTTTAGGTAGATAGATAGATTTTAGTATAGTAGGCAGGATAGATAGATAGATAGATAGATAGATAGATAGATAGATAGATAGATAGATAGATAGATAGATAGATAGATAGATAGATAGATAGATAGATAGATAGATATGAAAGGAACTATATAATTAATGCACTTTTACTAAAGTGATTTTTATTTTTAGTAATGTATTTAAACTGGGCCTATTTGAGAGGAGAGAGAAGAATATTTCAAATACACTTAACAGTATTTTCTGACATTTAAAGAATTTTTATGGTGTGGGAGAAGGACTCCTAATAAATCCAAAGCATATGTAAAGTGTTGATTTACTAATGTTGATTTACTACAAGGTGCACACACTAGCCACTTTTTTAAAAGTCAGTAGATGTATTTCATTATTTAGGCATCAGCAGAGGGAGGGATGGTGAAGTGGAGCAGTGGTCAGCACTGCTGTTGACTCTCGGCTCCAAAGTCTTGGGTTTGCACCCCACTGTCTGTGCTGACATTCTCTCCATATCTGCCTTTTCTCCTTACCCTGCAGGCACACAGAATGTCCTCCCAGATCCCAGACAGCTTCACTGGTGACCCCTAACTGGTTTGATTTGTATGCTATTGTGCCTTGTGAAAGACGCCACCCTGTTTTGGCCTCACACCTGGTTTTGCAGGGATAGCCGCTGGCCTCATGACCCTGAACTGGATTAAACAGGTTTAGCAATACGGAAAAAAAAAAATTAATAGACAACATACAGTACTGGAAAAAAGTTTTAGTTTTATTCCATTTAAAATAATACTATTTCTGAATAATCTATTAATATGGGGGGTGTACTACACACACAACATATATATTACTTATTTATTCCCAAAACCATATCTCAGCATATTTTGCAACATGATATATATAAAATGCAGCCAAATGAATCTTTTTAATCCTAAAAGACCATCTTGATTTGTGAGCTTGGCAGCTTCCAGTGGATTGCGCTAGAAAAATAAAAAGCAAAAAAAAAAAAAACCCATCTTTACTCTTTTTGCTGCAAGATGCGCTTGATAAAGAAAATGTCAGTGAAAGTACTAAAGCCGTGTGTCACAGCAGCTTTCTGGCAGATAGAAGGAAAAGGTAAAAAATGTTCTATCATGTCCGACAAGGTGTTCTTTTTGAGATTTAAAGATCACTGTGCAACTTTAAACATGTTTGTCACTTTTACTCTGACTGGAACTATCAGGGGCTTCACAAGAACTTTATCAGCTGAGCACGGAAAAAGAAGTCCATTCCCATTTATCTTAGCCAGGTTCCCTTCAAAGCCAACAAATAAATTACAGTGTACATTTGATACAAATTGATTTCTTAACTCAAATAACAATGTTGTCCTCCCGGTCAGGCCATGTGTCACTCAGTCGCAAGCCTGAGTGAAAGGCTCAATCTGTCTCTGTGATAGAAATAGGCTTGACACATCTCAGCCAAGGAATGCTAATCATCCAGGCCTGGCCTAGGCCTTTGTGGGCAAGCCATGATAAGAAAAATCAGTTTGCCTCCTGTCAGACGGTGTGAAGGCTCGATCTGCAAAACAACCCATGGGCCTCAAAGTTACTGTCCTCTAGAAGTAAATAAATAAATAAATGTGACATATATATATATATATATATATATATATATATATATATATATATATATATATATATATGATATTGCAAGTGAAAAGGGGGGGAAAAAAAAAAGATCCGGCCACTGTGGTTAAAGCTCAGCAACTGTGATGAAGCTGAAGTGAAACCCATTGAATATCTTGAGCTGATCTTATCAGCTGCCAGAGAAATGAGATATTGGCAGGGGCTGTTGAGTTTTCTCACAGCTGAGCAGGTTAATAGGGTTGGGAGGCAGGCCACAGGCTAATTGGATTTGCCTTGGCTTGATAAACAGTGGCAAGTCTTTTTTTTTGCCAGAAAAAAACGTACATTTTTTTTTTAAGGAAGACTACACAAATAAAAAGACTCGTCTTCCTCCTTTTTCTTTTTCTTTCTTTGCCCTGCTACAATCAGTGCTCTCCGCTGCAATTCCCACACAAGGAATGAGTAAATTCTCCATAACTGCAGTTGGCCATCCCCTGATTTTAATCAAACACCATTTAACCTTGGCGACCTTTTGGATTCAGACGCGAGCCCAGAGGGTGGTGCTGGTTCCTTGAAGACGGTGCAAAGTGCAATGTGGTGTTATGGCACGGTGTGAATCTTCTGTAAAATGCCATTTTCTCCAGCTAGAGTTGAAGTCTTGTTGTGTTTCCAGATCAACACCTTGTCATCTTCATTTGAATCATCGTAACATTTTCACAAAAAAACAAAATCTTTTTTCACTTGAGGGAAAGGTTGGGCATCGATAATTCTTGCTTAGTTTTCAACAGGGATTGTGAGTCGATATGAATCAAATGTCTGATTAGGGTTTATACGTAAAGTGCTGACCATGTTTGTCACCCGTTGTCTGTCACTAAGAATTTGCAGCCGCTCTGGAAAACATCCTGGATTGTTCCTGTTACAAAGAAGGCCTGATGCCTACAGACCTGTGGTTCTTAGATCTCACATCATGAAGACCTTGGAGAGAGGCTGGTCATGGACTGACTATATGAGTGCTTTTGTGGTGGACCATCTGGACAACAACAACAATGTATATCCCAAAATCACACAGAGAATTCCTCAACGGGCTTTAACAGGTCCTATTTTGTGACAGTTTTCACAGTCTTGACTCCCTAAGAAGAAGAACATTGTAAAAATTCTTGTGAAAGGCAATTCACAGAGAGAGACCCCCTTCCAAGTAGGTTGAGATCCACGGGCAAAGACTGGAGGTGATAATTTGTCTGCTCCACAAGGCTTATTCTCATCTGGACAAAGCTGGCAGCACTGTGAGGATTATGTGTTTTGATTTTTCCAGTGCCATCAATACCATCCAGCCATTCCTGTTAAGGAGGAAATTCAGATCTCCAGTTGGATGAGCCTGTGGTGTCCTGGATCATGGCAGACCACAGTTTGTGAGACTCAAGGACTGTGTGAGCAACACTGGAGCACCACAAGGAACGGGCCTGTCTGCTTTACTCTTCACTCTGCACACCTCCGACTACAAATATAACAGCAGGTCATGTTACCTGCAGACATTTGCTGATGATTCTGCACTTATGGGATGTATTGATTAGGGGGATGAGACACAGGAGTGGAGTCAGGGGGAGAACTTTGAGAATTGTCTGCATCTTAACATCAGCAAAACCAAACAACTGCTTATTGACATTCAACACACCAAAGAGCCTCCATGTCTGGTCACTGGGAGTGGATGTAGAGGGGGTCCACTCCTACAAGGACTTGGGGGTTCACATCGATGACAGGTTGGACTGGTCTCAGAACACAGAAGAACAATAGAAGAAAAGGCAGAGCAGGCTCGTTTGTCTTCACAGACTGCACTCCATTAATGTGGGAAGTGACATCTTCTACAACTCTTCTGATGGTCAGTGCGATTTTCTACTCTGTGGTGTGCTGGGCTGGTAACATCACATCAGGAGAGGCCCACTGAATCAACAAAACTAATAAAAACGGGGCAAGCTCAGTTATGGGACACCCTGAAGGTCGATGTAAAGGAGAGAATAAAAACAAAACTGAGTGCCATTACGAACAATGCTGCACATCCTCTCTCTGAAACCAACACTGAGGGCTTCCAGCCAACAAATTACACAGAAGAAGTGCGTTAAGAAATGAGACGGGGACTCTTTTATACCAACAACAATACACCAGTATAGCACCTCACTGGGACTGGGACTGCCAAGTCAGAAGTTTTCTTTCTTTTCACTCATCTTGGCATAGTAAGTGTGCATGTATACATATGCACATATTCAAATATGTGTTTATTGTTGTTAAATATTTGTTTATTATTTATTGCACACTCATTTGAAGACTCAGAATGATATACTCCTTTCATGATAAGCTGCCCTAGAATTCAGTCAGGTCTATCATCTTGAAACATTCTCTTAAATGCTTATTTTTATTATGTTGCTGACATCCCTTAACTTGGTGCTTTTAATATCAAATTGTATTATTTATTATTCCTTTAACATTAATGTCCTCTAACATTGATGTCATTGTTTATTTTTTACTTGCTCACTGTATATTTTGTGTATTGTGATTATACTGCATAATTTAGCACTTTAAATAAAGCTGATTGATTGATTGACCTGGCTTCTGTAAAAATCCAAATTTCCCCTTGGGGACAAATAAAATTCTATCTATGCACTGTGTAATGGCAAGTATATTACTATCTATCTATCTATCTATCTATCTATCTATCTATCTATCTATCTATCTATCTATCTATCTATCTATCTATCTATCTATCTATCTATCTATCTATCTATCTATCTATCTATCTATCTATCTATCTATCTATCTATCTTTAATGTAATGCCTTTCCAACTATACAGTGGAGCACTTTAAAAACTGCTAAACTCATTATTGTAACACGGCTTTGTCATAGCTTCATTTTAGTGTAACCCTGATATTCTGTATATGCATTGAATTATAATTGTTATCATGGCTCCGCAATCCGTACTAACCCCTACTTTCTCTGCTGTTCTTTTTCTGGTTTTCTGTGGTGGTGATCTGCACCACCACCACCTGATCAAAGCACCATGCAGTCAATACATTGATGGATGGAAGGCCAGAAGTCCACATGACCATCATCATCAAATTCTTCCATGCGGAGCCTAAAAACCATGAGGACTGATTGATATAATTTATGTTAGGTAGAATGCCTAGAGGGGACTGGGCGGTCTTGTGGCCTTGGAACCCCTGCAGATTTTGTTTTTTATCCAGCTGTCTGGAGTTTTTTTTTATTTTTTCTGTCCTCGGTGGCCATCGATCCTTACTTTTATTCTATGTTAATTAGTGTTGCCTAATTTTACTTTTATGCTTTGTTGTGGGGCAGCACAGTGGCACAGTGGTAGCGCTGGTGCCTCGCAGTTAGGAGACCCATGTTCTTTTCCCGGGTCCTCCCTGCGTGGAGTTTGCATGTTCTCCCCGTGTCTGCGTGGTTTCCTCCGGGCACTCCGGTTTCCGCCCACATTCCAAAGACATGTAGGTTAGGTGCATTGGCGATCCTAAATTGTCCCTAGTGTGTGCTTGGTGGGTGTGTGCCCTGCCCCGGATTTGTTCCTGCCTTGCGCCCTTTGCTGGCTGGGATTGGCTCCAGCAGACCCCCGTGACCCTGTTTTTCGGATATAGTGGGTTGTATAATCGATGGATGGTTAGATGGAAGTTTTGTTGTTTTTTTTCTCAATTTTTCTCTTTCTTCATCCTGTAAACCACTTTAAACTACATCTTTTGTATGAAAATGTGCTATAGAAATAAATGTTGTTGTTGTTATCTATCTATCTATCTATCTATCTATCTATCTATCTATCTATCTATCTATCTATCTATCTATCTATCTATCTATCTATCTATCTATCTATTACATAGTGTCATTCATATCTCTCTATCTATCTACCTCTATCTATCTATCTATCTATCTATCTATCTATCTATCTATCTATCTATCTATCTATCTATCTATCTATCTATCTATCTATCTATCTATCTATCTATCTATCTGGGTTATGTGACCTGCGTCTTTGAAGCTTTTCTAAAGTGGCAGAAGGACACAGGCAATGGACATATTCTTCTAGACAAGTAGCAAAACTTTACACCAGCATGGGTTAAGTGGATACATTAAATGGAGGGAGGGAGGGATAGTCCAATGTTTTCACATTTCCAAGCAAGATTTCTGCAGTTCCTGGTGCCAAATTCAGATCTAGTGTGTACCTGTATAAATCAGACACAACCTACAAAAGACTACAAGGTAACCATTGTTGGGGTGGAAACTCTCCTTTCCATATAACACAATGGCCATTAACAGGTCATTATGGCATCCTTCAAAGAAAGATGCCAAAAGACAACTTTCCTTTTACTCAAAGCCCAGAGCACATTTATATTTAGCATCCTTATAAACATTTTATAAGTATAAAAAATGGATAAAAGAAGAGCAAGTGTGTGTCTTAATTTGTAAATTGATCGTTTCTTTCTTTAGTCATTTCCCAAGAAATTACAGCCAATGAGGCTCCTGAGCCTTAGGCTTTTAAAACGCTCTGACTCAAGTTATTGTCTATTAATGAGTTGGTATTGGTCTGCCCAGAGGGAATCTGTGCACCGTACTGTTTTAACTTGTGAACACCACCACTACCCCCCACCCGCCTTCTCAGATGACTCCTGTAACATGGCGGCTCCATATCAGATTTCTTTTACTGCAGGATCAATTAGCCTTTTTCATGCTAAATCACATAAAATATGAGCAGAGCGGAGATAAAGTCAAAATTAATGTGCAGATGTAAAGTGTTTATTACAGAACTATGATGATGCCACAAAACTGGCCTGCAGAATGATTACTTCAGACATTGATGTATCTATTCTTTTAATGTATTTGATGGATTTCAACAATTGCATTACAGTGAGTAACATATCAGGGTGGTATACAACATCATCTTCAAAATAGATGACATACGCTCTCAACTGTCCAAAGAAAGAAAGAAGGCTCAAATTGTCCAAAGCTGACATTCCACCTATGATGTCACTTCTTTCTTTCTAGTTTCACACACATTTGCATGGGAGGCAGCTAAAAGGACCAAAAGAAGGTAATCCCACCCCAGGCCAGAGGGTGGCAGTGTGTAGTAAACCCCTCTCTTTTATCTCTGCAAACCAGACCCTGTTTCCAATGACGGCACTTTCCGGCCCCACCCTGATGATGTCACTTCTGGTTCTGGGCCCAAGAACACCACTTCCGGCCCCCAAAACGTCATTTCCAGTTCCAGCTCCAGATGACATCACTTCCGCCAACCAGCCATAAAAGAAACCCAACTACCTCTTTGCAGTCAGTTCTGTTGTGGGCTCAATCTGTATACTTCTGTGCAACCAAAACCCCATTTTTGAAGCCTGAATCAAATATCCAGGTGGCCTCCCCAAACCTCTTTTGGTGTCAAGGTCTATTTATTTCACACTAGAAAGAAAGAAAGAAAGAAAGAAAGAAAGAAAGAAAGAAAGAAAGAAAGAAAGAAAGAAAGAAAGAAGGCTCAACTTGTCCAAAACTGTCCCAAAGTTTACCAATGGTAACTCAGTGACCTGAAGTCATAATTAATATGGTGGATTCAAAATGTCTTCAGACCCCTTTCACTTTCTGCGCACTTTACTGTGTTGTAGATTTCATTTTAAATTTATCGATTTGCCATTGTTGCCCATCAATCTACGCTCAATAATCCATCATGACAAAGTGAGAACATATGATCAGAAAGGTTTACAGATGTATTAAAAAATCAAAAACTGAAATCTCTCATTCCCAGAAGTATTTAGACCCTTTGCTTGGCACCCCAAATAGTGCTCAGGTCCATCTTGTTTGCTTTAATTCTCCTTGAGATGCTTCTTGAACTCAATTGGAGTCCACATGTGGCAAACTGAATTGATTGGTCATCATTTAGAAAGGCAGACAATTATGTATAGAAGGTACAACAATTTATACTCTTCATCAGGATGAAAACCAAGCCAAGTCCAAGGATCTCTCTGTAGACCTCCACAATCAAGTTATGGTGAGGCACAGATCAGGGCAAGGAGATGAAACCATTTCTAAAACTTTGAGTGTTCCCAGCAGCACAGTGGCCTCAGTAGAAGTCCTCTGCTGTGACTGGAGAACCTGTCAGAAGAATGGCCATCGCAGCAGCACACCATCCATCAGGTGTTTATGTTAGAGTGGCTAGACGATAGTCACACTTGATTAAAAGGCTTCTGACAGTTTTAAGGACTTTGAGAGCATTAGAGAAAAAGAAACAACAAGCTAAAACCATTTTGAGAGCTTTCCGTGTTCCAAGGAGCATAGTAACCTCAATAACTGTTCAGTGGAAAACATCTGAAACCACCAGGACTTATGCTACAGATTGCCAAATTGAGTCACCGGGCATAAAGGGCATAGGTCAGGGGGGTGACAAAAAAAATACTTGTCACTCTAAAAGACCTTTAGAAGTCCCATGCTGAGATAGGAGAACCTGTCAGAATAATGACCATCTCAGCAGTACTTTTATGGTAGAGTGCCTAGGTGGGAGCCACACTTGAGTAAAAGACAAATAATGGTATTTAAAGGACTCTGAGAATGTGAGGGAAAAGATTTTCTGGTCTGTAGTGGTAGAAATTGAACTCTTTGAGCAGAACTCCAAGCAGTATGTCTGTGAAGACCAGGCATTGCTTATCATCCACCTAATACCATCTCAGTGATGAAGATTTTAGCAGCATCATTCTATGGGGGTGCTCTTCAGATGCAGGGAAGCTAATCAGAATAGAGGCAAAGATGAATGAAAGGACATGTATAGAGGTCCTTGAAGAAAACCTACTCCACAGTACATGCAACCTTATACTGGGGTGATAGTTCACTTTCGGCATGATAATGATTTGTAGGAATACATCCGAGACAATACGGGATTGGCTTTGGGACAAGTCCCTGACTATTCTTGAGTGGCTCAGCCCAGACAACACGTGTGGAGGAACCTGAAGATGGCAGTTTCTATATGCTTACCATCCAATCTAATAGGACTTGAGAGGACCTTCTGGGAAGATGAGGTAAACCTTCCAAAGGCAGGTGTACAAAGCTTGTAAAGACATCCCTCAGAAGACTCAAAGCTGTAATTGCTGCCAAAGAGGGGCTTCCACTAAGTACTGAATTAAGGATCTGTATGCTTATATTAATGAGAGACTTCCATTTTTAATTTTGAATAAATTTGCAAACCTTTCTGAAAACAGAAGTTTTTTTAAGTGTAGATTGATGGGCCAAAATGGCAAAATTTATCCATTTCAAATAAAATATACAACACAATAAAGTGAATCCAATGAATATACTGTATGTATATATAATAATAGTAATAATAATAATTCTTTACATTTATATAATGCTTTTCTCACTACTCAAAGAACTTTTTTACATAGTGAGTGGGGAGCCACTTCAACCACCACTAATGTGCAGGATCCACCTGAAAGATGCAACTGCCGAGAGTTAATTCTACAATAAAATAAAATAAAAATAAAAAGAGGAATAACCTTGGAGATCAATCATCACCCCAAAAGTGGATAGTAGATGTCATGCAGTATGTGTGTACCAAATTTCAGGTCAATAAGTCAAACAGTTTGTGAGCTACAGGTGATTTTAAATCCTGGACAGACAAACCGACAGCCACGGTAGCATATTATAGATACAGTGCATCCGGAAAGTATTCACAGCGCATCACTTTTTCCACATTTTGTTATGTTACAGACTTATTCCAAAATGGATTAAATTCATTTTTTTTCCTCAGAATTCTACACACAACACCCCATAATGACAACATGAAAAAAGTTTACTTGAGGTTTTTGCAAATTTATTAAAATAAAAAAAACTGAGAAATCCCATGTCCATAAGTATTCACAGCCTTTGCTCAATACTTTGCCGATGCACCTTTGGCAGCAATTACAGCCTCAAGTCTTGTTGAATATGATGCCACAAGCTTGGCACACCTATCCTTGGCCAGTTTCGCCCATTCCTCTTTGCAGCACCTCTCAAGCTCCATCAAGTTGGATGGGAAGCGTCGGTGCACAGCCATTTTAAGATCTCTCCAGAGATGTTCAGTCGGATTCAAGTCCGGGCTCTGGCTGGGCCACTCAAGGACATTCACAGAGTTGTCCTGATGCCACTCCTTTGATATCTTGGCTGTGTGCTTAGGGTCGTTGTCCTGCTGAAAGACGAACCGTCGCCCCAGTCTGAGGTCAAGAGCACTCTGGAGCAGGTTTTCATCCAGGATGTCTCTGTACATTGCTGCAGTCATCTTTCCCTTTATACTGACTAGTCTCCCAGTTCCTGCCGCTGAAAAACATCCCCACAGCATGATGCTGCCACCACCATGCTTCACTGTAGGGATGGTGCCAGGTTTCCTCCAAATGTGACACCTGGCATTCACACCAAAGAGTTCAATCTTTGTCTCATCAGACCAGAGAATTTTCTTTCTCATGGTCTGAGAGTCCTTCAGGTGCCTTTTGGCAAACTCCAGGCGGGCTGCCATGTGCCTTTTACTAAGGAGTGGCTTCCGTCTGGCCACTCTACCATACAGGCCTGATTGGTGGATTGCTGCAGAGATGGTTGCCCTTCTGGAAGGTTCTCCTCTCTCCACAGAGGACCTCTGGAGCTCTGACAGAGTGACCAACGGGTTCTTGGTCACCTCCCTGACTAAGGCCCTTCTCCCCCGATCGCTCAGTTTAGATGGCCGGCCAGCTCTAGGAAGAGTCCAGGTGGTTTCGAACTTCTTCCACTTACGGATGATGGAGGCCACTGTGCTCATTGGGACCTTCAAAGCAGCAGAAATTTTTCTGTAACCTTCCCCAGATTTGTGCCTCGAGACAATCCTGTCTCGGAGTTCTACAGACAATTCCTTTGACTTCATGCTTGGTTTGTGCTCTGACATGAACTGTCAACTGTGGGACCTTATATAGACAGGTGTGTGCCTTTCCAAATCATGTCCAGTCAACTGAATTTACCACAGGTGGACTCCAATGAAGCTGCAGAAACATCTCAAGGATGATCAGGGGAAACAGGATGCACCTGAGCTCAATTTCGAGCTTCACGGCAAAGGCTGTGAATACTTATGTACATGTGCTTTCTCAATTTTTTTATTTTTAATAAATTTGCAAAAACCTCAAGTAAACGTTTTTCACGTTGTCATTATGAGATGTTGTGTGTAGAATTCTGAGGAAAAAAATGAATTTAATCCATTTTGGAATAAGGCTGTAACATAAGAAAATGTGGAAAAAGTGATGCACTGTGAATACTTTCTGGATGCACTGTATATATGTGTTTGTGTATGTATGTGAATATTCTAATGTCATGGCTAAGGGGATCTGACAAATTAATTGTCTTCAAACCAAGTATTTCGGCTCAGTAATTCTTGATAGAGCCCCAGCAATGTGGAAATATTCCAAAGTGTGATGGCCATATGGAAAGGTTGCTCCCAATTAACTGCTGGTTGGAATTCTAATAACCCAGACAAAGGAAGGCATCATGTCTGAAAAGTTCTTATAGCTGAATCAGAAATTGTGAAAGACGTGTACATCCTTCTGACGTGCATATGGATCCAGAAAAACATTTAATATGGAGAGTTTTTACTTCAAGTGTTATGCCACCATTATTACAGTATAAAGAGAAAAATAAAATACTGCTGCCTAAAATCTCATTGATTTTCTTGCTTAGTATTGTCGTTTTTTCTATCAATTTATAAATGTTCTAAACAGAATTGAATTGCTGGTTTAAAGTCTAATGTGGCAAATTTCATAAAAAAGATATGTTTATATCAGCTGCATTTCCCCTGAACTGGCCTTTTTAAAACTCTCCAAAGCTGTTCCCTTTTTCCTTCTACAAACCTCGCCGTCTCTTCCTTTGCTTTCACTGAGCCGACCTGCCTCTGAATTACATACAAATACAGGGAGGCTGTGTTCCATCATAGGCTGAATTTATAAACTCAACTTGATCGTCTTCTGAAGAATTTATGAATCGCAGTTAATAATCAGCTTTATCCACTTCTAAGAGAAAGAATCACATTTTGAAGATACTGAGGTCTGCTAAATAGCCCAAGGGAACTGACCCTGCATCCCATTAAATATGAAAAAAAGAAAACCTCACTACCGTAGCACTTTATGTCAGAGGTAAAACATTTCAGTCTCTACTCCCCTTACGTGGTCTTTACTCCCTCTGTCTAATGCTTAAGAAAGCATAAAAATTCCACATTTTTTATTCCTGAGGGGGAAACTATTTAATGTTTTTTGACTTTGAATGATATCTTTTTCTGGCTCTTCCTTTTTTATTTATGTTTTGTGCAAGTCTTTCAGATTCACTTCTATGGATTTTTTTTTCCTTTTTTATGGAAAAAAAATAGCAGCCAGAAAAAAAAAAAAAATAACCTCAGATGCATTTAAAAATACTTGCAAAGTAAAAGGAACACATTGGGTTTGATATACTGTGCAAATAGTAGCTTAAAATGTTTTAAAGCACAATAAATACACACACTGCAATAACAGGCCCAATAAAATACTTGAATGTATCTCACAATTGGAATTTTTGACATTCTGCATTATCATGCGCATCAGAGGGTCAGCCTCTTCGCAGGTATGTACTACCACCCCCGAGCTGAGAGGGGGCGCAACTGCAAATTGTCCACAGTGTAGAGATAACCACCCAGTGAGGGCAACTGACTCCGCCCCTTCTGGTCCCTTCTGGGCCATGAAAGTCAGAGAGTCTCTTCTGGTTCATGCAACTTAAGAAGAGGAGCTCCACAGCCTTGCTTTATTACTTGAACTAGCCCAAGTGTCATGAGCAGCCTTTGTGTTTCTGCTTTTTAGAACACCATCACACGTTGTCTTTGTTATCCTTTCATGTCAACCGGAACAGTCAGGTGGGTACTCCAAAAACTTGCTATTGTATCAGCTTGGACGACTACATAGTGTGAAACATAGAAAGAAATTATTTGTACAAACATTTGAGGAAGAAGAAGAAATAATTGAACTCATTTACAGGATTATAGTGCCCTCCATACTGTTTGGGACAAGGCCACATTTTTACTTGATTTGCCCCTCTGCTCCACAGTTTAGAATTACAAATCAAACCATTCAGACCTGATTAAAGTGCACATTACAGACTCTTATTTAAGGGGATTTGCATACATTTTGGTCACAACACTTTTTCTATATGGTTCCCCTTATTTCAGTGCACCTATCGTGGCTATCAGGTCAGGTCAGGTTGGGGAGCATGCACTGGTACAGCGTGTTGCCACACCTACCACACAATGAAACACCTTGGGATCCTGGTTGGTGTGGACACTTTTTGTGACTGAAGACAGAGAAGAAAATTAAAATTAGTAAAAACCTTTTTATTGATACATACCAGACAAGGGTAAAATGACAGAGAAACACAGTCCTAGGACACCGCACTTCATCTGCCTCGAGCGCAGATGTCCTTGCTCTTTTATACCTTTCTAATCTCCTGATCGTTGACCACGTAAGCAATAAAAATAGCGTCCTGACTCATTGTATTTTTCCAATTTTGTAAAGTCATTACCCTAAAGGTATATTTTCTTGTCACACACATCATTAAAAGAAAACTTCCAGAAAGTATACATGCTTTTTGTCACGTACGCCAAACACAAACAAGTTTGATCATTCTGTTCTATTTTCTGTACTTACACACATACATTTTGTTTAATTACATCATTTTATGTTTTTACACTCCTCCCTTTTTGAACAAAATGATGTGGGCAATATATAATTAAATTGAAATGGTTGATGAAGGGGAAGGGGGGGGGAAAGGGGATGGGGAGGAGAAAATGGAAGAAGCTATACGAGACATGTGCTCCTCGTGTAGCATATATGCCCTTTCCATAGAGGCGGTAAAGTACTTAGATAGAGATCACCACCCATCCTTGGGTAGCCTGAGAGGGTGCGGGTAACAGTCAACAGAAAAAATATTTTTAAGATAGCCATTTCTTGCAATGCGATGCGTGGATCCAGGCAGGCAGTCCTTCAACCTTCACGGCGTGTGGTGTGGACAGAAGAATTTGGAATGGTCCTCTCCACCTAGGCTGATGCCAGTGTTTCCTCCGAGTATCTCGAACCAGGATCCAGGTGCCCAAGGGAATTGGTAAATCCTTGGAAAGGGGGCTGGTCCTCCAGGCTTGATTAACCTGCTGGTGGATTTCCTTCAACGAGGTTCGCAAACCTGCAAGACTAGAGAGAAGATCATTGTCCACAGTATGCAAATTCACATTTCCTACAATCGTCCGGTCAGAATCTCAAACGGCGATAGTCCCAGTTGTCGGTGTGTCCGTCCCCTTAGTCCCATTAAAGCTAAGGGTAGTGCATCCGGCCATGATAAATTAGTTTGTTCACAAATTTTTGCGAGTTTAGCTTTTAAAGTGCCATTGCATCGTTCTACGATGCCTCCGCTTTGGGGATGGTATTTACAATAATGGTGCACATTAATTTGGAGCCAGGTGGTTAATTCATTTATAACGGAGTTCACAAAATGAGTGCCATTATCTGTTTGTAACTTTTGAGGGATACCCCATCTTGGAATAATCTCTTTAATTAGTGCTTTAGCTACTGTTTTGGCATTGTTGTGTTTTGAAGGGAAAGCCTCTACCCATCGGGAGAACACATCGACAATCACAAGACAATATCGGTACCCTTTAGACGGGGTTAGTTCAATGAAATCCATTTGGAGGTGTTCAAACGGACCCATTGGATTAGGGGTAACGGCGGGACTTACCTGGGTACCTTTTCCCACATTAAACTTTTGACATATTGCACAGCATCTGCAAAATTGCTCTGCATATGTAGAGAAACCTACAGCTTCCCAATGTTTTTCAACATCTCGAACCATGGCATCTCTACCTGCGTGATCGAGGCATGG
This sequence comes from Erpetoichthys calabaricus, assembly GCF_900747795.2. Lineage (NCBI taxonomy): Eukaryota > Metazoa > Chordata > Cladistia > Polypteriformes > Polypteridae > Erpetoichthys > Erpetoichthys calabaricus. The sequence goes on along the minus strand of NC_041406.2, from coordinate 16,188,469 downwards.
GCGATTTTTGCCATTCCTGGGAAAGAGGCTTTTGGGAGAAAAGGTTTGTTAGTGTGTTTATGAGTCCAGACTCCATCAGAGAGGGACCCTTCTTTGGACCATTTTCTCCTTTCGATATCCGTGGCTGCACTCTGTAAAGAAATAATTTGATTATCAGGGTCCTGGTCATTTCTCTGTTGGAATAAAGAAATTGGTGTGTTATTATATGCAGCCTCTTTAGCAAAGTGGTCAGCTAATTCATTTCCTTTGCTAACAGGATCCTGTTTTCCTGTGTGAGCTATCATTTAACAATCGCTAGCTTCGATGGTTTGGTTATGGCTTCTAAAAGGGATTCGATCAATTTCTGATGTTGGATGGGTTTGCCAGTACTGGTCTTAAATCCCCTTAGTTTCCATAATGCTCCATGATCATGGCAGACTCCAAAAGCATACCTGGAATCCGTATAAATTGTTACGATCTTCCCTTTGGACAGCTGACATGCTCGAGTGAGTGCTACGAGTTCAGCTGCTTGTGCACTCAAGCTTGATGAAATTCGATTTGCTTCCAGCAGGCGGTCCCCTTGGACCACTGCGTAACTAGTTGAGATGTGAAGTTTTGGCTTGTACTAGGATAGAATGTACAGCGTGAGGCACTTTAACTGTTAGGGGGCTCATGAGAACTACATCCGTGCTTGCTAATACAGCTTCTGTTGTTGCAACCACAGCACGAAGACACGGAGGAAGTGCTGCGGCCACTGGATCCAGTTTATCTCCATGTTGTTGCGTCAGTACTGCATTCATAAATCCCTGCTTTTCGTCCACGAACAAAGTGAATGGACGAGAATGATCAGGCAAACCTAGAAGAGATAGGCGCAGATAGAAGAGCAGTTTTGAGGTTACAGAGAGCCTTCTCAGCCTGTTCATTCCATTGGACCTGGCCAGAAAGGAGGATGCCAGGAGTATTAGCCAATTGTTGCAACGGCTGTGCTCTTTCAGTAAAATTTAGAACCCACTGTCTGCAGTAGCCCAGAATACCTAAAACAGACATAACCTGTTGTTTTGTGACCGGTCTAGGAAGATTTTGGATGGCTGTAATGCGATCGCTAGAGAGAGCTCTTGTTCCATACGTAATGTCATGACCTAGATATTTAGCTGCAGCTTAACTTTTAGAAACTTTATGGCCATTTTTCCCCCAGAAACAGCAACAATTTCTGGGTATCTTTTGTACAATTTTCTTCCGTAACGCTACATATCATTTCCATCTACATACTGTATCAATGTACTACCTCTTTCCGGCCAAAAGCCTTCTAAATTTTGGGCAAGAGCTTGTCCATAAACACAAGGGGCTTCAGTGTATCCCTGAGGCATGACGGTCCATGTCCAACGGCGGTACCGCGTTTGACGAGATCGGAATGTACGGCGGAGATGCCAGCCTCTGCTTCGGGAGACAGAGGATATTGGGCACGGTGCGGACGGAAGGAGGATTTCGGGTGGATCACCAGAGGCTCACAATGGGCTATCCTTCCATAATCATTCTTTCCCTGGGACCATAGTGAATCAGGGAGCATAGAGAGCCAAGAAGGGAAAATGGTTTGTAATGAACAAGCAAAAGAGGAAGGACGGCACAAAGCGCGATGTACTAAAAAATCAGTTTGAAGCACCACTTTAGTTATTAAACAGTCAGGAGTATCAAAAATACCTGGAGTAACTTGTAACCAGTCTGTTCTTTCAAGGCATTTTTCTACCCATGGTCCTATTTCCCCCCATTTAACAGTGCGTGATTTAGCTAAGGAAATATGAGGCACTGTGCCGCCAAGATAATATATGTGCTGTGAGCATGTAAGATGAACAGAAGCAGCTGCCTTTGTGGATGAAATAAAAACACAGGAGATATGAAGGGTTTCGGGGCAAATACCAGAAGTAAGGAAAGATTCTAGCCAGGGGGGTGTCTACTTCTATAGGGAAGTATTGGGCAGTACAGTGTAAAATGTCAGGGGCCTGTAAATTGGGAAAGAGACAGGGGGAAAAAGAGTGTAGGGCTTTGAGGAGAATGGTGTGTGGGGAAATATCTAAAGTCCAAGCTGCAAAAGAGGGTTTGGGGTAAGGGGTAATTTGACACAACAACTTGGGGGTTGAACAGAAAAAACCTTTGTCAGTCATAGAAATAGAAAGAGAAAGTTTTGTCATGAGATCTCTTCCTAAAAGGTTAACTGGACAAAGCTGATTCAAAAGAAAACGATGCAGTAAGGTATGTCCGCCAGGACGTGACTGGACTTGAAGAGGTTTTGATACTTGAAGAAGGTGAGGTTGTCCAGAAGCAGTAAGCACAGTAACAGTTTCGTTCGAGGCAGGGACCTTTGCCAGCGAGAGGGTAGATCGAGTGGCACCAGTGTCAATTAAGAAAATAGTCTCAGTGCCATCAACGAACAATGTCAGTAAAGGATCAGTCTCTGAATTATGGGTGAGCAAAGGTAGTTGAAAAGAGTGGCTGGAGGTCCCAGCGTTTTCCTATGGCCAGTATGGTTGGTCAGGGGTGTCAGAAAAAACAGGTGGAATAAGGGGAGGTGGGGGCTGTTGCTGTCTGTGAGGGCACTCCCGACGAAAATGTCCAGTTTCACCACAGGCGTAGCAAGAGAAGGAATTAGCATTGGAATTTAAGGGAGAGGGAATAAAAGGATTCTTATTGTGGTCAACAGGAGGAGCTCTAAAACCACCTCGTCCTCTTCCTCGTCCTCGTCCCCTTCCTCTAAAGCCATATCCTCGACCTTGGTCAGGAGCATTCCTGGTATAATAGTTCATCTGTGCTGCCAATAATTTGGCATGAGAGTCCGATTCCTTCTGCTTAGTTTGTTTTTCGGCATGTTCAGCATGTCGTTTGACTTCATCAAACGTGGCACTTTCCCACTCAATACAGGAAGTGCGGACCTTGTTTTGTATATCAAGGCGCAAACCGGAAACAAAAGGTGGAACTGCAGCTCGGGTGCGGTCATCAGCATTTCCCAAGCCCGAGTGATTAGCCATAAGGTCTTGAATCCTATGTGCCCATTCATCAACCGTTTCGTCTCTTTTTTGTTTTGCAGCAGAAATAAGGGACCAGTCCGTTCCTTTTTTTTATATTTTTCTGCAATATTTTGTCTCAACGCCTCCCATTGTGGGTTAAATTCACCTTCTCCACCTATCCCCTGTCCTCGAGTTAAAGCTGGGTTCCATACCCATGGAACGTCATTGCGGACACCCCTGCTAACAGTGGCCCATGTGGTCCCAAGCTTTCGACGAAGTACCTGGGTCCATTCAGCAGCATTAGGCTTATACATGCTATCTAACTGATCAAGTTGTTCAACAAATTTTAGTCCTCCTACTTCCTTTGGATCTGGAAGTGCATTCACGACATCTTTTAGTTCTTGGATGTCCCAGTTCCGATTTATCATAACTGTTGTGGGATTTTGGGGTCCGGCTGGATGGGCAGGGTTATAATGGGGATTGGGAACTTCTATTAAAGGGCAAGTAAGTAAAGGTGAAGGATCAGAAGAGAAAAAAGTTGGAGCTGGTTTGTGACTTCGAGTGCATTTGGAGACGGGGGTTTGTCTAGTACAGGGTGGGTCATCACGATGGGTAGAGGGGTCATAGTGATCTGTGCCTGGGGAATCATCAGGGGAAACTTCTGCTAGTTGTAGTGCAGGGGGGGCAGTCGGAATGGGGATAGAGGAGGGGATAATGGAGGTGCCTGAGGTTGGTACTGAGGAGGGGAAAAATAATAGGATAAAGGGGGTCTTTATTTGGATTATTCTTCCTTTTCCTCCCATCTGCCTGTGGTTCAGTGCCTATCTGAACTTTCTGTAATGTAATTAGTAATTCCTCTTTCTCCTTTTTAGCCTTTCCCTCATTTGCCCGCAACAATTCATTCTGTTTCTGTACTGCTTCTAAATTTCTGTCTTTTATTACTAATTCCCATCTATCGAACATATCCATTCGATACGGTCCACTATTATAACAACCCTGCTTATTCCTACACAGGATCTTCCTGACTTCCTGTATTTCACTTACATCTCCTGTCCCCTCTATCGGCCAACGCCCACCACTCTGTCTATTCCGTTTCTTACATGCCTTCTTGAAATCTAAACCTGTCTTCTTTTCTATTAATTTTCTAGGAGACCCATTTTTACGGGGCGTCTGTTGATCCTCCGAAAATAATTCTTCCAGCATTAATGATTTTGATCCCCCTGTGCGGCGATTAACAGGCTTACTGTTATAAGTTCCCATTATGTCCCCTTGCTCTCCCGGGTTCTGTATTTAATTTTCCAACTATATACTGATTCGCCTAATCCCTTGTCCGTATGAATCAGCGAGGTATTAAGTGTGCCACTCACTGTTCCCTTACTGTTCCCTTCTTTTTCCCAAGGGGAGACACCTAACTATCGGTTCTTTCCCAGTTCCCAGGAGAACACGGTATTGTTGCTTATTCCGTATGTAGATTTATTTATTTTTCCATAGCGCTACATATCTTCCATAGCGCTACATATCATTCCGTTCCTAACAGCAATCCTGCAATCTGTGCTCTTTTTCGGTTTATATTTCCATACATATATATATACCACCCCGTTACTCGTCCCGTTAGCCTGTCCGCTCACATCCCCGGATTCCAGCTCAGGTGACTTCGTGTCCGATTCGGTTCAGCAGAATACTACATCAATACGTCCAGCCGAGTCTAGGATATGGGTGAGGCCAGTATCCTTTCGTCAGACCTTTCGTATGCGTCAAACTGCTTGGGTCAAGTCTCCATCACCTTAAGCAACCCGTTGAGATATGAGTATGACTAGACGGTCAACAGGAAACTCGCCCTCCCATTATTTAGAAAATAAAAAATGTTCGGAAATCCCCCGGTGCTTACCCCAGCCTGGAAGTGTGCAAGCTCTGTCTGGAAATCCGTTCAGTCACTGTGGATGTAGCAAAGAGGAGACCAGGGGCTCCTCACGCAAGAACTGTTTCAGGACAGGGCAGTCCTAACTTTTGCCGGAGCTGCATGCTCTGCTGCCGGAGATCTCAAGTTGACGGCAGTCCGCTGGTAAGACGGATCACTGAAATGGTCTCGCTGGAGGAGTCGACCGGCCGTCTCTTGCCCCACGTCCGGGCGCCAAAAACTGTGGACACTTTTTGTGACTGAAGACAGAGAAGAAAATTAAAATTAGTAAAAACCTTTTTATTGATACATACCAGACAAGGGTAAAATGACAGAGAAACACAGTCCTAGGACACCGCACTTCATCTGCCTCGAGCGCAGATGTCCTTGCTCTTTTATACCTTTCTAATCTCCTGATCGTTGACCACGTAAGCAATAAAAATAGCGTCCTGACTCATTGTATTTTTCCAATTTTGTAAAGTCATTACCCTAAAGGTATATTTTCTTGTCACACACATCATTAAAAGAAAACTTCCAGAAAGTATACATGCTTTTTGTCACGTACGCAAAACACAAACAAGTTTGATCATTCTGTTCTATTTTCTGTACTTACACACATACATTTTGTTTAATTACATCATTTTATGTTTTTACATTGGCAACCTCCCAAGCAGACACACGGTCCAGTCCCACCCTCCGGAAATTACAGTAATCCCTCCTCCATCGCGGGGGTTGCGTTCCAGAGCCACCCGCGAAATAAGAAAATCCGTGAAGTAGAAACCATATGTTTATATGGTTATTTTTATATTGTCATGCTTGGGTCACAGATTTGCGCAGAAACACAGGAGGTTGTAGAGAGACAGGAACGTTATTCAAACACTGCAAACAAACATTTGTCTCTTTTTCAAAAGTTTAAACTGTGCTCCATGACAAGACAGAGATGACAGTTCCGTCTCACAATTAAAAGAATGCAAACATATCTTCATCTTCAAAGGAGTGCGCGTCAGGAGCAGAGCATGTCAGAGAGATAGAGAAAAGCAAACAAATCAATAGGGCTGTTTGGCTTTTAAGTATGCGAAGCACCGCGGCACAAAGCTGTTGAAGGCGGCAGCTCACACCCCCTCCATCAGGAGCAGAGAAAGAGAGAGAGAGAGAGAGAGATAGAGAGAGACAGATAAAAACAAACAATCAAAAACCAATACGTGCCCTTCGAGCTTTTAAGTATGCAAAGCACCTGCAGCATGTTGCTTCAGGAAGCAGCTGCACAGAAGGTAGCAACGTGAAGATAATCTTTCAGCATTTTTAGACGAGCGTCCATATCATCTAGGTGTGCGAACAGCCCCCCTGCTCACACCCCCCTACATCAGGATCAGAGAAAGTCAGCGCAAGAGAGAGAGAGAGAGAAAAGTAAGTTGGGTAGCTTCTCAGCCATCTGCCAATAGCATCCCTTGTATGAAATCAACTCGGCAAACCAACTGAGGAAGCATGTACCAGAAATTAAAAGACCCATTGTCCGCAGAAATCCGCGAACCAGCAAAAAATCCGCGATATATATTTAAATATGCTTACATATAAAATCCGCGATGGAGTGAAGCCGCGAAAGGCGAAACGCGATATAGCAAGGGATTACTGTACAATTTATTTGCCGCATCTAGGTGTTACGTGGCTGGTCCAGCCGCTCAGGTCCTCAACAGTAAGAATCCTGTGAGCCAGATCACCCTCGGGGAATCGCACCACATGGCCGTAGTGCCAGAACTGATGCTCCCTCACAATGTAGGTAATGTGCCTCATTCGGGACTCCATGAGGAACACAAAGTTGAACCAATGGTACCCAAGCATTCTCTGAAGAGACACAGTACCGAAGGAGTCCAGTCTTCATCTCAGGTCACTGGATAGCGTCCATGTCTCACAACCATATAGCAAGACAGGAAGCACCAGGGGCCTCATGTATAAACGGTGCGTACACACAAAAATGTTGCGTAACATGTTGCGTTTCCACACACAAATCGCGATTTATGAAACCTAAGAGGGTCTTCTGCTTTATCCAGAAGTACTTTCTCCATGCAACTACAAACTTCATAATTACTGTAAATAATGCATTTATAACAAACAAAAAGAGCACAAAAATGGCAAGGAAAGGGAAAAATAGCAAAAATAATGAAAAAAATCGATTCTGTAATCCTATAATCAGAAACAAAGATCAAAGCAAAAATCCACCATAAACTAGAAGATGAAAGAACGCAAGTTACAAAGGTAAAATGCACTCCACAACAGTCAGTGATGCTCTGCTTGGAACCATCTCATCACCTTCAATGTAAAGGCTGAGGGCGGACCCCACAGTAGTGATGTCATGGTGGGGAATCCACCTACAAAAACTGTAAATATTGGCAAAAAAACATAAATACATACTACAAAACAAATCTTATCTTATATATAAACATCTACGCTTGGAAGTGTGTGTGTCTGTCTATCTGTCCAGCCCGAGTGTCGGAGGTTGAGTCGGGGTAAGCGCTCCACCTCCGAGCCAATGCAACAGAAACTTGCTTAGCCGCTAATAACACAACAATAACACAAATCCTCAATACAGTATAAAAATAAAAATTTTAGAAGTAGGGAGTAGAATTTAACAGTAGATGATATCACATGATAAGATTTGGATATATTTAGAGTCCTGGAGACCTCATCCATCAAGCTGCCTCCCCCATTTGGCCATTCCATGGCTGAAACAGCACTGGGCCAGCCAATCTGATGAAGGGACCCCTCCTTCCCACGATTCCTGCGATCCTCCATCAGGGATGACTTTACCTTATGCAGGCAAAACAACTTGACAGGTGGGCCTTGGCACCAAGTGCCACGTTTGAGTACCATACAGTACATTGTCAGACCACCAACAGATATCAGGGAGAGCAGATGACGCTCCTAAAGGCTCTGTTTTATACGTAACTCTGTCCACTGAGAGTGATGCTGTGGTGTTTCTCCTTCCAGACTGTTGCTTTCTTTCCATTGAAGGATCTTGCTATTAAAAGGGGTTACCCAGCTGCAGCCCCAGATCTTTAATATCTCGTGTCCTTCCATTTGACATTACATTGTGTAACAGTCTATTGTGGGAATTTTATATGCTGTGATGTTTTTTTTTATCATAATCAGTGCTCATGACGTAAATGTTTATTTACAAATTTAGCTTTAAAAATACTCTATTTTTTTAAATAGCCTAGAGGAATTACGTGTTAAAATTTCATTGAGAAGAAAGCTTTCACAATTACAGTCATTTTGGATCATTTTTAATGTCTCAGTTTCAGAAATAATATTCCGCGATACAGTTTGAACCTAATCTGAAAGTGCTTGTGCTCGTTATAGCTGTAAATCTAAAATGTAAGAGTTATTATGAAGACTGACATATTCTTATCATTTCTGGCAGCTATAAAGTGGAGACAATAAACAAATGATTTTACTGGGCATCGGGAGAGAAACAAGAATTTCGTTTTGTTTCCTCTCCCCAGAGATGGCGTCAGTTTTATCTCTTAATAACAGTTTTATTGTGTGTATGTCTTTTGATACTCATTAATGTAAATGCAGTACCTTCACCACATATTGATAGTTTGTTGTTGTTCTTCTTCTTCTTTTAGCTACTCCCATTACGGGTTGCCACAGCAGATCATCTTCTTCCATATCCTCCTGTCCTCACCATCTTGTTCTGTCACACCCATCACCTGCATGTCCTCTCTCACCACATCCATAAACCTTCTCTTAGGCCTTCCTCTTTTCCTCTTCCCTGGCAGCTCTATCCTTAGCATCCTTCTCCAAATATACTCAGCATCTCTCTTCTGCACATGTCCAAACCAATGCAATCTCGCCTCTCTGACTTTGTCCTCCAACCATCCAACTTGAGCTGACCCTCTAATGTCCTCATTTGTAATCCTGTCCATCCTCGTCACACCCAATGCAAATCTGATCATCTTTAACTCTGTCACCTCCAGCTCGGTCTCCTGCTTTCTGGTCAGTGCCACCATCTCCAGTCCATATAACATAGCTGGTCTCACTACCGTCATGTAGACCCCTTTCACTCTTGCTGATACCCGTCTGTCACAAATCACTCCTGTCACTCTTCTCCACCCATTCCACCCTGCCTGCACTCTCTTCTTCACCTCTCTTCCACAATCCCCATTACTCTGTACTGTTGATCCCAAGTATTTAAACTCATCCTCCTTCTCCAACTCTACTCCCTCCATCCTCGCCATTCCACTGACCTCCCTCTCATTCACACACATGTATTCTGTATTGGTGTTCCTACTGACCTTTATTCCTCTCCTCTCCTCTCTAGAGCAGATCTCCACCTCTCCAGGGTCTCCTCAACCTGCTCCCTACTCTCACTACAGATCACAATGTTACCAGCAAACTTCACAGTCCACGGGGGCTCCTGTCTAATCTCCTCTGTCAACCTGTTCATCATCATTGCAAATATATTGATATTATTGATATTTTGTAAATAGTTTAAAACATATTGATATCTCGTAAATGTCATTATTTTCCTAATGTATACCTTTTAAAATTGTTTGAATTATCTAAGACAAGCTGTGTGTGGTCTTCAGGACAAAAAAACAACCTGAAGATTCCCTAGCAGTTTTATTATATTGGTGAACTTGCTGAGGCTTTAAGAAAAGGGACCGGAGGGTGTGTTCCAACTACAGAGGGATCACACTCCTCAGCCTCCCTGGAAAAGTCTATTCGGGGGTCCTGGAGAGGAGGATCCGTCGGATAGTCGAACCTCGGATTCAGGAGGAACAGTGTGGTTTTCGTCCTGGTTGCGGAACAGTGGACCAGCTCTTCACCCTTAGCAGAGTCCTGAAGGGTGTATGGGAGTTCGCCCAACCAGTCTACATGTGTTTTGTGGACTTGGAAAAGGCGTTCGACTGTGTCCCTCGGGGAATCCTGTGGGGGGTGCTCCGAGAGTATGGGGTACCAGACCCCCTGATAAGGGCTGTTCGGTCCCTGTACAACCGGTGTCAGAGCTTGGTCCGCATTGCCGGCAGTAAGTCACACCCGTTTCCAGTGAGAGTTGGACTCCGCCAGGGCTGCCCTTTGTCACCAATTCTGTTCATAACTTTTATGGACAGAATTTCTAGGCGCAGCCAGGGTGTTGAGGGAGTCCGGTTTGGTGGACTCAGGATTGGGTCACTGCTTTTTGCAGATGATGTTGTCCTGTTTGCTTCATCAGGCCGTGATCTTCAGCTCTCTCTGGATCGGTTCGCAGCTGAGTGTGAAGCGGCTGGGATGGGAATCAGCACCTCCAAATCCAAGACCATGGTCCTCAGCCGGAAAAGGGTGGAGTGCCCTCTCAGGGTTGGGAGCGAGATCCTGCCTCAAGTGGAGGAGTTCAAGTATCTCGGGGTCTTGTTCACAAGTGAGGGAAGAATGGAACCTGAGATCGACAGGCGGATCAGTGCGGCGTCCGCAGTGATGCGGGCTCTGCATCGGTCTGTCGTAGTGAAAAAGGAGCTGAGCCGTAAGGCAAAGCTCTCAATTTACCAGTCGATCTATGTTCCTACCCTCACCTATGGTCATGAGCTATGGGTAGTGACCGAAAGAACGAGATCGCGAATACAAGCGGCTGAAATGAGTTTCCTCCGCAGGGTGTCTGGGCTCTCCCTTAAAGATAGGGTGAGAAGCTCAGTCATCCGGGAGGGGCTCAGAGTAGAGCCGCTGCCCCTCCGCAACGAGAGAAGTCAGATGAGGTGGCTCGGGTATCTGATTAGGATGCCTCCTGGACGCCTCCCTGGTGAGGTGTTCCGGGCATGTCCAACCAGGAGGGGCCCGGGGAAGACCCAGGACACGCTGGAGGGACTATGTATCCCGGCTGGCCTGGGAACGCCTTGGGATTCTCCCGGAAGAGCTAGAAGAAGTGGCCGGAGAGAGGGAAGTCTGGGCATCTCTGCTCAAGCTGCTGCCCCCGCGACCCGACCTCGCATAAGTGGAAGAAAATGGAAGGATGGATGGACTTGCTGAGGCTTCAGCTGAGTGGGCCAAGACAGGACGTATCTTGTCCGAGATGTGTGGCTATGGCACAAATTGAGAGGGACAGGTTGGAACCCGTCTCAGGCAAACGTATGGTAGCTCGTCGTGTGAACGTACAACGTGCGTGTACCACAAAGCTGAGTCTGTCTGCTTGGGTTGAATGAGAAGTGAGGTGCATGCAAGCGCCATTTCACCAAGTGCAAGTCACACTTGTGTAAGCTTCTATATCTTCCGGTGAATTCACACCAACTCCCTGTGGCTGTGGTTGAGCATGAGCAGATCAGACTGCTCCATACACACACACACACGCACCCATGCACACACACACACATACATCTTTCGTAGTGAGAAATGAAGTGCATGCAAGTGCCAAAAATAATTTAAAAGTGCATTCATGTGTAATCTTGTGGCTGTGTTCGAGTGGACTGCTCCATACACACACTCACACACACACACACCCCCACACACACACAGGTCTTTCATTTATATATTTGTAGTGGCGTGTAGTCTTCGGGATAAAAAACAACCTGAAGACTCTCGAGCAGTTTTACTATATTAGTGATCTTGAAGAGTCTCAGCTAAATGAGCTAGGACAGGTTCTATATTGCCCAAGACAGATGTGTAGTCGAGTGCAAGTGTGGCACAAATTGTGTCGGACAGGCTGGAACCAGTTTCAGGCAAACATATGGTAGCTCATCGTGTGCATGTACTACACAGATGAGTTTGTCTGCTTGGGTTGAACGAGAAATTGAAAAGTGTGTGCATGTGCCATCTCACCAAGTGCAAGTCACACTTGTATAATCTTCTACTGTACATCTTCCATAGAATTTACACCAAATCCTGTGGTTGTGGTTGAGAGTGAGTCAAGCGGACTGCTCCATATACACACACACATACACATCTTTTGTAGTGAGAATTGAGGTGCATGCATGAGCCATCTAGTGACTGTGGTTGAGTGTGAGCAGAGCGTACTGCTCCATACACACACACGCACACGCACACACACCCACACACACGCACACACACACACACACACACACACACACACACACACACACAGGACTTTCATTTATATTATTAAATCATCATAGTGGTGCAATAGTCAACATATCCTCTTCACTGTAGCAACTTGGGTTAAATCAGGAATGAAGAAAAAGAATTATAGAGCCTATAAAAATGATTCACCCCTTTGGAAGTTTTCACATTTCTTGTTATATAATATTGAATGCAGGGCTGGCTCTAGCATTTTTGGTGCCCTGCTTGAAACTAGAAGCTGTAGGCATCAGAGGTAACCTCCAAAACTGGATCTCTGACAAGAGAGAAAGAGTACAGATAAGAGGGGACAGGAGTGACGTCATCAGTGGAGTCCTTTATGGGTCTGTCCTTGGACCGTTACTTTATCTGATTTATATTAATGACATTGATTCTGGTGTAGTTGGTACACTTATGAAAATTGAATATGACACTAAAATTGGAGAGATGGCAGACACTGAGGAGGCAGCAAAAAGACTTGGATAAGCTTCAGAACTGAGCGAATACCTGGAAGATGCAGTTTAATGTAGAAAAGTACAAAGTGCTACACGTGGGCAAGAGGAACGTCTATAAAAACAACATGGGAAACACTGAGCTACAGGAAGGAACCTACGAAAAGGGGTTCATGTTGACACAACATTTTCATCAGCTAAACAATGTGCAGAAGCAATTACTGTAAAAAGGCAAATCAAATGTTAAGTTATGTCATAAATGTCTGTAAAGAAATTAGGCTGGAGTGGTGGCTTCAAGGCTAGTTATCTGTGCCAACAATCGGAAGGTTGCTGGTACACATCCCAGAAATGCCCTACTCCACTGGGCCCTTAACCTGTCTATCCTGGTTATGACAAGCAGGTCCTCCAACTTATATGGAAATCCTGGGGGTTAGTACAGTACTGTGCAAAAGTTTTAGGCAGGTGTGAAAAAATGCTGTAAACAAAGAATGCTTTCAGAAATATAAATAATGATTATTTATTGTTATCAATTTACAAAATGCAAAGTAAGCGAACAAAAGAAAAATCTAAATCAAATCAATATTTGGTGTTCCTACCTTTTGCCTTCAAACCAGCATCAATTCTTACAGGTCCACTTGCACAAAGTCAGGGATTTTGTAGGATTCTAGTCAGGTGTCTGATCAACCAATTCTACCAAACAGGTGCTAATGATCATCAATGTCACATGTAGGCTGAAACACAGTCATTAACTGAAACAGAAACCGCTGTGTAGGAGGCTTAAAACTGGGTGAGGAACAGCCAAACTCTGCTACCAAGGTGAGGTTGTGAAGACAGTTTCATGTCATGGCAAGATTGAGCACAGCAACAAGACACAAGGTAGTTCTACTGCATCAGCAAGGTCTCTCCCAGACAAAGATTTCAAAGCAGACTGGGGTTTCAAGATGTGCTGTTCAAGCTCTTTTGAAGAAGCACAAAGAAACGGGCAACGTTGAGGATCGCAGACGCAGTGGTCGGCCAAGGAAACTTAGTGCAGCAGATGAAAGACACATCAAGCTTATTACCCTTCGAAATCGGAAGATGTGCAGCAGTGCCATCGGCTCAGAACTGGCAGAAACCAGTGGGACCCAGGTACACCCATCTACTATCCGGAGAAGTCTGGCCAGAAGTGGTCTTCATGGAAGAGTTGCAGCCAAAAAGCCATACCTCCGACGTGGAAATAAGGCCAAGCGACTCAAGTATGCACGAAAACATAGGACCTGGTGTGCAGAAAAATGGCAGCAGGTGCTCTGGACTGATGAGTCAAAATTTGAAATATTTGGCTGTAGCAGAAGGCAGTTTGTTTGTCGAAGCCTGGAGAGCGGTACAATAATGAGTGTCTGCAGGCAACAGTGAAGCATGGTGGAGGTTCCTTGAACGTTTGGGGCTGCATTTCTGCAAATGGAGTTGGAGATTTGGTCAGGATTAATGGTGTTCTCAATGCTGAGAAATACGGGCAGATACTTATCCATCATACAATACCATCAGGGAGGTGTATGATTGGCCCCAAATTTATTCTGCAGCAGGACAACGACCCCAAACATACAGCCAAAGTCATTAAGAACTATCTTCAGCGTAAAGAAGAACAAGAAGTCCTGGAAGTGATGGTATGGCCCCCACAGAGCCCTGATCTCAACATCATCGAGTGTGTCTGGGATTACATGAAGAGACAGAAGGATGTGAGGAAGCCTACATCCACAGAAGATCTGGGGTTAGTTCTCCAAGATGTTCGGAACAACCTACCAGCCGAGTTCCTTCAGAAACTGTGTGCAAGTGTACCTAGAAGAACTGATGCTGTTTTGAAGGCAAAGGGTGGTCACACCAAATATTGATTTGATTTAGATTTCTCTTTTGTTCATTCACTGCATTTTTTTGATTGATGAAAATAAATGATTAGCACTTCCATTTTTGAAAGCATTCTTTGTTTATAGCATTTTTTCACACCTGCCTAAAACTTTTGCACATTATTGTAGCTGGATTGGCACTCCAGCCACTGTAAAAAACCTCACACTGTTCCGATGTGGTGCTGAGGTGTCACCCGTTGCATGGCTGCACTCAGATCCCAATCCGGGTGTTTGCCATGTGGTGGGTGCGGCAACAAGCTCTAATCATCTCATTCTCCCAACTTGTAAAGAAATAATTCTTGACTTGAAAAAATAATGTTGTATACCACATTCTGCCGTTTATGAGAAATCAGCACCAATGAAAACAAAATTAAATCTACAAACCAGCAACTAAAGAAAATAAAGACTCCTACAGAAGCTGAGGACTGGGTGTCATGTGAGTGTGCATTAGGGACAACTTAAAGGCTGTAGTGATGATAATTCCCCACTTTCTTTTCTCTTCCCCCCTCCGCAGACCACAAGATTGACGGCTAAATCACCTCTGACATCACTTCTGGTGTCCATCCATCTGGACCCGCCTCTTCCTACACAAAGGACTTAAAATCAGAAGATCCACCATCTTGAGTCAGTCTTGTTATAACCTTGCATCTGTGAAGACATTTCTTGAATTGTGGCATGTTTCCTTTTGCTTACAACCATTCAGTTATACGGGGTGTCATGCATGTGTGTTGGAGGATCTCATTACCAGCTCTGTCGAGGTATGTAATAACCCAAGAGGACGAGAAGGGGTTCTATTGCTAACAATAATCTTTTCTCCCCGCAGCTCTGAGAAACCACCCAGCGAGGGAACCAAGCTCCACCTCTTCTGGCTTCCTGACCATAAGAAGTCCTTTTGGCAAGAGTGGGCAGAGTTCCTGAACGAACTGACCCTAATCTGTAGCTAAGAGCCTAGGCTTTAGTTTGTAAATTGAAGGCCGAGGGAAAGGCCTGTAACACCTAAGGAACATTTCTTTTTGCGTTGAGACTTTCTGTTATTAAATGGGATGATCCGGTTGGCACCCTGAATTTTCTTCATCTACCTGTCATTCCTGTACTTGGCCACAGGGGTTACCTCAAACTTTATCGTGCATGGTTGTGTCTTTCTCTTACAGGTGCAAACTGGGATTTTGGAAGACTACATGTAGGTCATCAGATGTTAAACCCAAACATTGCTAGTATGCAAAAATAATAAAAAAAAATATATAATCAGACTGTTTTATTGACTCAGACTGTTCGTAAGTGAGGGTTGGTATTGTTAACAAAAATTCCATCAACCAAATTTTACAATCCTATGCAACTGCCTAATTCACCTAAATGGCAGAGAAGGCCCTAATTAAATCACAAAGATTTTTATTTGGCTTTTTGACACTGATAAAAAAAAAGGCTCTTACTGTATATACAGTAATCCCTCGGTATATCGCACTTCGACTTTTGCGGCTTCACTCTATTACGGATTTTATATGTAAGCATATTTAAATATATATCGCGGATTTTTTGCTGGTTCGTGGGTTTCAGTGGACAATGGGTCTTTTAATTTCTGGTACATGCTTCCTCAGTTGGTTTGCCCAGCTGATTTCATACAATGGACGCTATTGGCAGATGGCTGAGAAGCTACCCAATCAGAGTACGTATTACGTATTAAATAAAACTCCTCAAATATATTGGGAGCACAGGGGCTGTTCGCACCCCTAGAGGATACAGACGCTCGTCTAAAAAACGCTGAAAGACTACCTTCACATTGCTCCCTTCCTTGCTGGGCTTACTTGTGGTTACTTAGTTGCGCGATATGCTTCCCGTACGGTGCTTCGCATACTTAAAAGCTCAAACAGCACGTACTGGTTTTTGATTGTTTGCTTTTCTCTCTCTCGCTCATGCTCTGACATTCTCTGCTCCTGATGGAGGGGGTGTGAGCAGGGGGTCTGTTCGCACCCCTAGAGGATACGGACGCTCGTCTAAAAAACGCTGAAAGACTACCTTCACATTGCTCCCTTCCTTGCAGCTGCTTTGTCAAGCGACATGTTTCCCGCACGGTGCTTCGCATACTTAAAAGCCCAACAAGCACCTATTGATTTCTGATTGTTTGCTTTTCTCTCTCTCTCTCTCTGACATTTTCTGCTCCTGACGCGCAGTCCTTTGAAGAGGAAGATATGTTTGCATTCTTTTAATCGTGAGACGGAACTGTCATCTCTGTCTTGTCATGGATCACAGTTTAAACTTTTGAAAAAGAGACAAATGTTTGTTTGCAGTGTTTGAATAATGTTCCTGTCTCTCTACAACCTCCTGTGTTTCTGTGCAAATCTGTGACCCAAGCATGACAATATAAAAAATAACCATATAAACATATGGTTTCTACTTCACGGATGTTCACCTTTCGTGGGGGGCTCTGGAACGCAACCCCCGCGATCGAGGAGGGATCACTGTACTCGCGTTTAAGTTCTCCCACAGATAAATTGGGGCTTGATTTTACCATATAATTTCCGGTATTTTATAATGTCAGTCGTATACTAATAAATAATTAATAACAACTATGTGAAGCCACCATTACCCAGACACACACAGGCAGGACACAGGTTCAACACAACACCCCTGTTTATTTACAGCTTAACGTGCACAAAACACCAACACACCAATATATGGTCCCATCTATCCTTGCTGCCAGTCCATCCGCCTCCACTCCTCTTCAGGCTTTGTCTTCTTCCTCCAGACTCTGGCTCCCTGAATGGAGTGAGGCGGCTCATCTTATTCAGGTGGCTCATCACTCCCAGGTGCACTGAAGGTCCTCTATAGGGCTTTGCAGCTCACCCTGGTGGCCCCCAACAGGGCTCCACCAAACTCCAACTCCCGTGGTGGTGCCACAGCTGCTCAGGAGGGCTGCCATCTAGTATCTCAGGGAGGTGTTGCTTCACCAATGCCCTCTCAACTGGTCCTTCCACTCTGTTGGCATCCGAGCCAGGTAGTGGCGATTGAGTTCTCCCGCGGATAAGTCTCGGCTTGATTTTACTGTATAATTTCTGGTATTTTATAATGTCGGTCGTATAAGTCGAATGCAGAAAACTCACGCTATTGATCCAAGAGATTATGATATGCTAACGCCCACCTGAGAGAATAACCATGGAGCACACAGCCTTTTTTTTGATGTATCGTGGCTACATGACCACACAGTAATACCCAAACTATTCCGAAGAAACGTTTGCTCTGTTTTGTGTTTTTTGTATCTCACACCCTCATACACCTTTTATCGTAAGAGCATCCCTTATCTACGATTAGAAGAAAATATGAAGCTGGTTTTAAATTAAAAGTCATTGAAGTAGCGAAGGAAATTGATAACTGCACTGCTGCAACAAAATTCGATGTGTCCGAGAAACTGGTGCGAGATTGGAGGACGCAAGAAGATGTAAAAAAAAAATAATAATTTAAGTGTCATATTTTTTAAACGGGCGTATAAGTCGGAGTCTGATTTTATGATCGACTTTTCGGATTTCAAGACCCAACTTATACGCGAGTATATAAGGTAATTATAAAAGTTGTGAAATAAATAGCCTCGACACGCAGAAAAAGATTTGGGGCTGCCACCTGTATACTTGAAGCCTGGCTGCAAAATGGCAAAAAAAGTTGCACAGATGTGTACAGAGTTGACTCCAAAACAGAACTGAACTTAAAGAGGAAGTTGTCTCGTATTTAAGGCGGGCAGGAGGAAATAATGTCATTGAGGCCCGGAACCAGGAAGTGATGTTTTTTGGGGCCCGGAAACGGAAGTGACGTCCTTTTAGGGCAGAACAGGAAGTGATGTTCTTGGGGCCTGAACCGGCAGTGACATCATTGGGCCGGAATCAGGCAGAATTTCTCTTCTCCGGTCTGCAGATGTAAAAGAGAATGGTTTAGTGCACCCCACCACCCTCTGGCCTTTGCATGGAATTATCTTCTTTTGGTCCATTTAGCTGCCTCCCATGTGCATTTGTGACGAAGTGAAAAAAGATCTCTGCAAAGTGGTCTAAATGAATTAGAAATGTAAAACACCAAATCATTGATCATATAGGGATTCACTCTCTTTAATATGACACCCCTGGGAAAGCCCAATTGGTTTTAGAAGTTAAAGAATTAGTTCAATGGAGATTCCTTTCCAGGTAAAGGCAATGGAAGGTTCAGCTTCTGGTGAGTCAGTATGGTGGGCTAATCTATACAATGAAGACAAGAAACAGTTTAAAAATGAGGAAAAAAAATACACTTTATTTGAAACTTATCTATCTTACTAAACCACAGTTAATATGCGCACAGCAGACGCACCGAGGCGCATGCGCACTATGGCCTTGGCGCCCGCCCCAGAGTCCAGAGTCAAACACAGCGGATTTCCAAAATGCAGCGGCTTCCCAGAGTCAGTAGGTGGCGCCCGAACAACACAACCTCTGAGCGCCGCCCAAACAACACAACCTGTACAGTCAAACGCAGTGGCTTCCCAAAATGCGGCGGATTCCCAGAGTCAGTAGGTGGCTCCCAAACAACACCACCTGTAAACTAGACTTGCTCTAATCCACTGTGCCAGTAATGTAGATCACATAATGGTCATTCAGTTTGGTGCCCGCCCCAGAGTCCAGAGTCAAACGCAGCGGCTTCCCAAAACGCAGCAGCGCCCGCCCCAGAGTCAAACGCAGCGACTTCCCAAAACGCGGCAGCTTCCCAGAGTCAGTAGGTGGCGCCCAAAATAACACAACGTAATACGCCGTGGTGCCCGCCCCAGAGTCAAACACAGCGGCTTCCCAAAACACAACTGCTTCCCAGAGTCAGTAGGTAGCGCCCAAACAACACAACCTGTGAGCTACACTTGCTCTAATCCACTGTGCCAGTGATATAGATCACATAACGGTCACAGACTCTAACCCAGCGGCTTCCCAGACTCAGTGGCTGGCACACAAACACCACTACCTGTAAACTAAACTTGCTGTGCTCCACTCCGCCAGCAGTCGGTGTCAGCAAAGGCAACGGAATCACGTCTACCAACATAATGCATCCATATGGGGGCAGAGCCCCTCTGGCCACCCCTTAAACTCCACCCATTCTTGACACGGGATCCATTCGGCAGCAACACTAACCACATTGCCACCTAGCTATGAATCTTACCCTTGGAACATTTCAGTAAATCCCCCCTCCTTCTAACCCGCCAGCCCCCTGTACTCTATATATTCTACAACTGTAATCACTAGGAGGTTTTTCACGAGTGGCCAACAGACAGCCCTTGTTACCTTTCTTTATAGCTTCACAGCGTTGCCTTTTTCCATTCTATTTTTTTTTTTCCTCTAGTAATACTTAGATTCCATTCCTGACACATCAGAACAGGAACATTCATCTTAAGATGACATCTGTGGAGAATTTTTCAATAACCTAATGGTTCTAAAGCATGTGAGGAGGGGGAATAATAGAGGGATTATGACATAAAAATGCTAAAGCCCTTGTGGGGGAACCGCTGCACATAAAGTTTTGATTTGGTAATTCAAACTAATGTGGTTTGTAGTCCTCTAGAGACAGGAGGATAATCCTGTGCAATATACATTCAAACCTTGATGCATAACACATTGCACCCGGGCCAGAGGTGCCCTATAATATCTTTATGTGGTACTGAGAATGAGAAACTGTTGATCCTGCAAGTCATGTGGAAGTATTCGTTACTCAATTTATTTAACCCAGACTTTTACAGTACGTTTTACAGTGTGAGAACACATGTTTAAATCTGGGGGTTTTTGGTGATTTGTAAAATCTAGTTTAAAAAAATGTGTGATTTTGGTTATAACACCAGTTTTTTATTATTATAGAAGAAGAAGATTGTTATTACAACTGTAATTCTGAAACAGAAAACGCTTTCACTCACCCAGGTTATTAATTCAGAGATGTCATGGCATTTTCTAACCTGCTTAACCCAGACCAGGGTCAGGGTCAGTGCAATGGGTTTAGTGAGGGCAGAGACAAATCCTGAACAGGGCGCCAGTCCATCACAGGGTTAATTCAGAAATGAAAGTGCAGTTTGTTCAGAGCCTCATGTCGCATTGTCAAAAATGTTAAACATGTTTAGCTTAAGTGACGGATGCCAGCATGAAAAATCTCCTCCAGGAGGCGCTCTGCTGAAGCACTTTAATCCACAGGCGCCCATATCTGAAATTATGTTATGTGTTCAGGCCTTTCTCTTGGTTCTGCATTTGGTGTTTTACTCTGGTTTATTTTCTTTTATTGTAATTAATGCTTCGTATATCTTGTATTTATTTGTTGTAGTGTTCTATGCAGAAAATATTTGTATCCAATGTTACGTATACCCTGCTGTAGCCACAGGAGTGTAAGGCAAGTTCATACACGGGTAAAACGCGTGCCGAAAGAAATCTCTCAGTCCAAAAGTTTGTTTTAAAATATTTAGTGAAAATTCAAAGCAAACAATCCACACAAGAATAAAGAAAAAGTTGTTACACAACAAAAAAAAGAAAAAATGTATCTTCTCTAAACTTACCTTTTCTTAAGACATGCCGGTTAGAGCAATAGAACACTCTAGACGAGAACAGGCCATTCAGCCCAATAAAGCTCGCCAGTCCTATCCACTTATTTCTTCCAAAAAAACATCAAGTTTTGAAAGTCCCCAATGTCTTACTGTCTACCACACTACTTGGTCACTTATTCCAAGTGTCTATCGTTCTTTGTGCAAAGAAAAACTTCCTAATATTTGTGTGAAATTTACCCTTAACAAGTTTCCAACTGTGTCCCTGTGTCCTTGATGACCTCATTTTAAAGTCACCGTCTCGATCCACTGGACTAATTCCCTTCATAATTTTAAACACTTCAATCATGTCACCTCTTAATCTTTTTTTGCTTAAACTGTAAAGGCTCAGCTCTTTTCATCTTTCCTCATAATTCATTCCCTGTAGCCCTGGAATCAGCCTAGTTGCTCTTCTCTGGACCTTTTCTAGTGCTGCTATGTCCTTTTTGTAGCCTGGAGACCGAAACTGCACACAGGACTCAAGATGAGGCCTCATCAGTGTGTTATAAAGGTTGAGCAGAACCTCCTTTGACTTGTACTCCACACATAATAATTCATTACATTTATATAGCGCTTTTCTAAGTACTCAAAGCACTATCCACACAGGGAGAAACCTGGAAGTGAACCCACAATCTCCTTACTGCAAAGCAGCAGCACTACCACTGTGCCACCTGTGAGGACATCAAGTCACTATATAACCTGACATTCTGTTTGTCTTCTTAATGGCTTCTGAACACTATTGGGAAGTCGATAGCTTAGAGCCCACTATGACTCCTAAATCCTTCTATAAGGTGGACTCTCGATTTTTCCAACCACCCATTGTGTATTGAAACCTCACATTTTTACTTCCTATGTGTAATACTTTAGGTGGATTGGCGATTCTAAATTGGCCCTAGTGTGTGCTTGGTGTGTGGGTGTGTCCTGCGGTGGGTTGGCGCCCTGCCCGGGATTGGTTCCTGTCTTGCACCCTGTGTTGGCTGGGATTGGCTCCAGCAGACCCCCGTGACCCTGTGTTATGGATAATGGATGGATGGATGTTTCTATACTTAAACATTCCTTCTTCTTCTGTATGCTTTAAATGTACAGTGCAGCACTTTCAATTAAGTGCTTTGTCTTACATGTTACTTGGCACACAAAACATGAACACAAGGTACGAAAGGCACGGTTTAAAACCATGTGCCATCTACATTTTACACATGGCAAGGCTGATCACTAAATGAGAATAATGTTTAGTCAGAGAAGCTAGAAATAGTTTGAATATACCAATTCAATTCAACTTATGGGGGTTATAGGAACCTCCCATAGATTACGCACTAACATTTAGTAAAACATTTATGTATCTTATGTAACTAGCAAATGGCTCTTACACCTGCTGTTCTTTAAGAGACTCTGTGAAGTGCCTTGAGCATGGGAAAGGTTCTATTTAAATAAAATGTATTATTATTATTATTGTTACTATTATTATTATTATTCCACCATGTGAACTAAAAAGCACCTCTGGGGGTGTTTTGTGCCCATTGCTATCAGGCAATTCAGTGCTTCCAACTGAGATACTTGTTAAGTTTATTCATTTATTTATCGAATGGGGCGGCACGGTGGCGCAGTGGGTAGCGCTGCTGCCTCGCAGTTGGAAGACCTGAGGACCTGGGTTCGCTTCCCGGGTCCTCCCTGCGTGGAGTTTGCATGTTCTCCCCGTGTCTGCGTGGGTTTCCTCCGGGCGCTCCGGTTTCCTCCCACAGTCCAAAGACATGCAGGTTAGGTGGATTGGCGATTCTAAATTGGCCCTAGTGTGTGCTTGGTGTGTGGGTGTGTTTGTGTGTGTCCTGCGGTGGGTTGGCACCTGACCGGGATTGGTTCCCTGCCTTGTGCCCTGTGTTGGCTGGGATTGGCTCCAGCAGACCCCCGTGACCCTGTGTTCAGATTCAGCGGGTTGGAAAATGGATGGATGGATGGATTTATCGAATGATTGATTGGTTAATTGATTGATTAATTGGCTATATTATCTGTTCTGTTAGTCTGTATCCTTGTTTTTTGTGTTTCTGCTGCTGTAAGCATTTGAATTTTCCCATGAGATTAATCTAATTTATCTAGTTTATCTAATCTATTCTAGTCTCATCTAATCTAAGTGCCACGTGCTAACATTCTCTTACAGTGGGTTCAGAAAGTATTCTGACCCCTTCACTTTCTGCAAACGTTTCTGTGTTGTAGATTTTATTTTAAATTGATCGTGTGGCTATTTTTGCCCATCAGTCTACACTCAAAGTGAAAACATGTTTACAGAGAGGTTTGAAAATTTATTCCAAATCAAAAGCTGAAATCACCTGTTCATATAAGACCCTGTTCATATTCTGACCCTTTAATGTGACATTCAGATGGTGCTGAGGTGCATCCTGTTTGCTTTAATCCTTCTTGAAATGTGTCTAGGACTTGATTGGAGTCCACCTGTGCCAAACTGAATTGCTTGGAATTCATTGTGAAAGACACATGTCTACCTCTGTACAGAAGGTCCCACAATTAACACAAAAATCAAGCCATGATGTCCAAGGAACTCTCTTTAGACCTCCATGATCACATTGCACTGAGGCCTTCTACACTGCCCAATTTGTATGTAAGTTTAATCAGTCGATTTAAATTCCCTTTGTATAAATAAGTTTGGGCGGCATGGTGGCGCAGTGGTAGCACTGCTGCCTCGCAGTTAGGAGACTCGGGTTCGCTTACATGTTCTCCCCGTGTCTGCGTGGGTTTCCTCCGGGTGCTCCAGTTTCCTCCCTCAGTCCAAAGACATGCAGGTTAGGTGGATTGGTGATTCTAAATTGGCCCTAGTGTGTGCTTGGTGAGTTTGTGTGTGTCCTGCGGTGGGTTGGCACCCTGCCCGGGATTGTTTCCTGCCTTGTGCCCTGTGTTGGCTGGGATTGGCTCCAGCAGACCCCCGTGACCCTGTGTTTGGATTCAGCGGGTTAGAAAATGGATGGATGGCTCCAGTTTCCTCCCTCAGTCCAAAGACATGCAGGTTAGGTGGACTGGTGATTCTAAATTGGCCCTAGTGTGTGCTTGGTGTGTTTGTGTGTGTCCTGCGGTGGGTTGGCACCCTGCCCGGGATTGGCTCCTGCCTTGTTGGCTAGGATTGGTTCCAGCAGACTCCCGCGACCCTGTGTTCAGATTCAGCGGGTTGGAAAATGGATGGATGGATAAATAAGTTCACAGTATGATTTATTGGTAACCCATCTATGGTTGGTCTCTGCCTTGCACGCCACACCTGTAACTTTTAAACTGAAATGGTCCTACATGTTGAGAAGAATAATTAAAACCACAAACCACTCAGTAATCCATAATGACAAAGTGAAAACATGTTTTCAAAAATCGGGA
Organism: Erpetoichthys calabaricus; assembly: GCF_900747795.2. Classification (NCBI taxonomy): domain Eukaryota; kingdom Metazoa; phylum Chordata; class Cladistia; order Polypteriformes; family Polypteridae; genus Erpetoichthys; species Erpetoichthys calabaricus. The sequence continues at coordinate 16,164,302 of NC_041406.2, read as the reverse complement.
GTGGTCTCCCCTCGACTTTCTCGTATACTCAGATTTCGGGATGGATATTTGAGGAGTAAACTGCAAGACAATGATTATATTATTATATTATGTACATTAAATGACTATCAACAACAAATCAGATTAATAATATATTGAACAATTATTACAAAGTAAAGCTGAATAAATTGGACTCTGCAGCTTCATAGATAGATAGATAGATAGATAGATAGATAGATAGATAGATAGATAGATAGATAGATAGATAGATAGATAGATAGATAGATAGATAGATAGATACTTTATTAATCCCAATGGGAAATTCACATTCTTCAGCAGCAGCATACTGATACAATAAATAATATTAAATTAAAGAATGATAATAATACAGGTGAAAAAAACAGACAATAACTATGTATAATGTTAAATATTAACGTTTACCCCCCCCTGGTGGAATTAAAGAGTCGCATAGTTTGGGGGAGGAACGATCTCCTCAATCTGTCTGTGGAGCAGGACAGTGACAGCAGTCTGTCACTGAAGCTGCTCTTCTGTCTGGAGATGACATTATTTAGTGGATGCAGTGGATTCTCCATAATTGATAGGAGCCTGCTGAGCGCCCTTCGCTCTGCCACAGATGTTAAACTGTCCAGCTCCATGCCAACAATAGAGCCTGCCTTCCTCACCAGTTTGTCCAGGCGTGAGGCGTCTTTCCTCTTAATGCTGCCTCCCCAGCACACCACTGCGTAGAAGAGGGCGCTCGCCACAACTGTTTGATAGAACATCTGCAGCATCTTACAATCTTACAATGTCAGACGTGCAGTTCCCAAGACGCACATACTGAGGTCTGTCTTTAAGATAGTCCACGATCCATGCCACTAGGTATGAATCTAATCAACACATTCATGAATAAGAAGTAAATAAAGTACCACTTCCAGTTAACGGAAATAGCCCAAACGTTGATAGAAATCTTTGTTTTGTACCAAATAATTGTATGTAAAATCTGGTTGAACTAAGTGAAAGCGTACTCAAGTTATCGTGTTTACATACGCGCACACACACACAGACAGACAGACACAGACATAATTTCGGACTCGGGGAGGTCTAAAATGTCAAGATTCATCAAAATCTCAAAATAGAATTTTTGGGCGATTTCCTTATATTTTGTATACAGGAAAGCCAGGGAGGTCTGACACGTTAATATTCATCAAAATCTCGACATCGAATCTTTGGACATTTACAATACTTTACCTATATTTCGTATACAAGAAAGCCAGGGAGGTCTAAAATGCTGAGATTCATCAAAATCTCAAATTGAATCTTTGGACGATTACAATACTTTCCCTATACTTTGTATATATGAGAAAATAAAAAGGTTGAAAATTTTAAAAAAAATCTAAAATTGAAATCTCTCCAAGGTCCAGATTTAAACCCCATCTGTGTAAAGACCTGAAGATGGCAGTTTATAGATGCATTCACCCATCCAGTCTAGAGCTTGAGAAGATCTGCCTGGAGTAACAACAACACCATTTATTTCTAGAGCATGTTTACATACTGTACAAATGATGCAGCTCAAAAAGTGCTTTACAAGATGAAGAAAGAAAAAGAAAATATACAAATAACATTAGGCAATACTAAATAGCAAAGAATAAAGTAAGGTCTGATGGCCGGAAGGACAGAAAAAAAAAAAAAAATTCCAGAGGGCTGGAGAAAAAAAAATCTGCAGGGGTACCAAGGCCATGAGACCATCCAGCCCCCTCTAGGCATTCTGCCTAACATAAATGACCTCAATCAGTCCTCATGGTTTACAGGCTTCACTTGGAAGAATTAGATGATGATGATGATGGTCATGTGGACATCTGGCCTTCAATCCATCAATGTAAGGACTACACAGTGTCCTGATCAGGTGGTGGTGGCGCAGATCACCACCACAGAAAACCGGAAAAAGAACAGCAGAGAAAATAGGGGTTAGTACGGATTGTGGAGCCATGATAAAAATGATAATAAGAGAAATAAATTTATAATTTGCCCAAAGCTTGTAGAGACTTACCCAAGAAGACTCAAAGCTATAATTGCTGAGTACTGAGTTAAGGGACTGAATGCTTCTATGAAATTCATCAAGTCAAGTCAAGTTGGGGAGCATGCACTGGTACACTGTGTTGCCGCACCCACTACACGACGAAACAACTCGGGATCCTGGTTTGCAACACCCAAGGCAGACATGCAGTCCAGTCCCACCTTCAGGAATATGACCCTCTATCTGCCACAGCCAGGTGTTATATGGGCGACCCCTTGGCCTGGTCCAACCACTTGGGTCCCCAACAATGAGGATCTTATGAGCTGGATCACCCTCGGGGAAACGCGCCACATGGCCGTAGTGACATAACTAACGCTCCCTCACAATGCAGGTAATGTGCCTCATTCGGGACTCCATGATCAACTGCTCATTCGACACAAAGTCAAACCAATGGTACCCAAGGATTTTGCGGAGAGACACAGTATCAGAGGAGTCCAGTCTTCGTCTCAGGTCACTGGATAGCATCCATGTCTCGCAACCATATAGCAAGACAGGAAGCACCAGGACTCCAAAGACTTGGACCTTCGTCCTTTTGCAGATATCGGGAGTGCCACACACCCCTTTCCAGCGATCTCATGACCCACCTTGCTATCCCAATCCGTCTACTGACTTTATAGGAAGAGTCACCAGAGACATGAATGTTGCTGCCGAGATAAGTAAACCTCTCGACGAGGTTGACTGTCTCCGCAGACAGACACACTGCTGATGGCTGTGCCCAAGAGGTCATTAAAGGCCTGGATCTTTGTCTTTATCAGGACACTCGCAAGCCCAGACACTCAGATTCCTCACTCAGTCTCTCGAGCGCCCCGATCAGAGCCTCCATTGAGTCCACGAATATCGCAGCATAGTCAAGATCCGTGAATCTTTCTTCACCAACAGATGCCCCACAGCCGCTGGACCCCACGACCTTGCCCAACACCCAGTCCATTCAAGCATTGAACAGAGTAGGAGCAGAACACACCGCTGACGAACCCCAGAATCCATCCATCCATCCATCCATTTTCCAACCTGCTGAATCCGAACACAGGGTCACGGGGGTCTGCTGGAGCCAATCCCAGCCAACACAGGGCACAAGGCAGGGAACCAATCCTGGGCAGGGTGCCAACCCACCGCAGGACACACACACACACACCAAGCACACACTAGGGACAATTTAGAATCACCAATCCACCTAACCTGCAAGTCTTTGGACTGTGGGAGGAAACCGGAGTGCCCGGAGGAAACCCACGCAGACACGGGGAGAACATGCAAACTCCACGCAGGGTGGACCCGGGAAGCGAACCCAGGTCTCCTAACTGCGAGGCAGCAGCGCTACCACTGCGCCACCGTGCCGCCCCAACCCCAGAATCAACTGGGAAAAACGCAGAGGTCCTAGCTCCACTCTGCACAGCACTCACAGTACCAGTGTACAGGCCGGCCATGATATTAAGCAACCTCGAGGGGATCCTGCGAACCCTCAGGATGTCCCACAGAGGGCAGCTCAATCAACGCTTTGCGAAAATCAACAAAGGCTGCAAAGAAACTCTGCCGATATCATCAAGTTTAGATTTTTATCACATTTGCAAAACTTTCCGAAAAACATATTTTCACATTGTCATTATGGGTTCTTGAGGCAAAAACGTCAAACTCGTCCATTTAAAATGAAATCCACAGCACAATAAAGTGTGCAGAAAGTGAAGGGGTCCTGAAGACTTCCTAAATCCACTGCACATTGGAATTGATGTCTGTGTTCTCAGTGCTCGAAGAGGACCTTATTATCTTTGATCCATTGCTGAAAGACCTCAGCGGTGACAGTTCTTTGTAAAATTTCGATAGTCAATACTGCAGTTGCGACATATCCTGTCTGAACAACCCAACAAGCTGTACCAATAGAAATTTGTCATGTCTGTCAGGGTAATCCAGAATTAATTATCATATTAATGTCATGGTTCAGCGCCTTTAGAGCTGGGAGTTTTGTTTGCTGAAGAGGTTCCTGGGGTGTGCGGAGAAACAAAGAGATCTCAAAAATAAGAGATGTTCTGTGTGTTATACAGATGGGCCACACGGCTTTGTTCCACTCCGCCTGGGAGACTGTGATGGGAAGCAGCCAACCTGCAGTCTGTCAAATTCACCATTGTCAATGCTTTGTGTACATTTAATTGTTAATATGTACATGGCATCTTTAAAAGGCTATTCTTGAAGAAAGTACAAGTGCGCTGAGTATTCGGCCGGGCTAGACAGCTGCCCTGTGGTGTACTGTGCCTTTTCAGCTCTGCTCACTGCTTTGCGTTCCAATGATTGTTTCTGTCAGCCTTTTAACTGAGATTTACTTTGTAATGGAAGGGGCACATTTTTGGGGACAGTACACCCTGAGTACTTTACTCCTCAAATAGCCATAATATCAAAAACAGAAATGCTAAAATACAACAAAAACATTTGGGTTAATGCCCTCAGACTTTCATATATGAGGTATTAGGTGAACGCACAATAAACGCAAAATCCCCTATTTGTTATCGTGTCTGCCTGTCTACATGAAACAACTCGGCTGCCAGTGGACTGAGCGCGCCATTTGCCATGTGTATTCTGGGAGAAAATTTGTCAGCAAAGGTCTCAAATGGAGAGCACTTGTAGACATTGTTGAAATTTCAAAACTCTCCTCTTTCGAAAGCATTGGGGAGTTTGTGAAATGTATTGTCCTTAAACAGAGAAACATTTTGTGCAACCTTGCTTTCTGAATAGTTAACTCTTTGAAATTTACCTTCAGAGAGTTTATTCTAACTTGTATTTTTCTTTTTTTACAAGTCTAATAATTGTTCCTAACGGTGAAAACAAATTTGATATACAAGTTATAGACTATCACACATGTGCATTTGGGAGTCAATCAAAGGGGTCAGAAAACGACAATTCCATGCCAGGCCGGGGGGTGGCGGGTTGCACTGAATCTCGCTCTTTTCTCTGGACAGACCAGACACAGGAAATTCTGCCTGTCCCGGCCCCAAGAACGTCACTTCCTGTCCCAGCCCAGAGGACGTCACTTTCTATCCTGCTCCGATGACATCACTTCCCTTGAGTCACCTTATAAACTCACCATCACTGCCTACCAAGAGAGTTCTATTTTGGACCGTATATACTCACATATAAGTCGGGTCTTGAAACCTGAAAAATTGATCATAAAATCAGACCCCGACTTATACGCCCGTTCAAAAATGCGACACTTCATTTTTTTTTTTACATCTTCTTGCCTCCTTCAATCTCACACCAGTTTCTCAGACACATTGAATTTTGTTGCAACAGCACAGTTACCAATTTCTTTCACCACTTCTACGACTTTTAAATTAAAACCAATTTCATATTTTCTTCTGATCGAACGCTCCATTGTAGATAAGGGATGCTCTTACGATTAAGGGAGAGAGATACAAAAAACACAAATCAGTGCAAACGTTGCTTCAGAATAGTTCGGGTATTACCGTGTCGTCACGTAGCCACGATACATCGAAAAAAAGGCAGTGTGCTCCGTGGTTACTCTATCAGGTGGGCGTTAGCATTTCATAATCTCTTGGACCAATTGTGTGAGTTTTCTGCATTCGACTTATACAACCATCATTATAAAATACCAGAAATTATACGGTAAAACAAAGCCCAGACTTATCCGCAGGAGAACTCAATCGCCACTACCTGGCCGGGACGCCAACAGAGTGGAAGGACCAGGTGAGAGGGCATTGGTGAAGCAACACCTCCCCTGAGATACTAGAGGGCAGCCCTCCTGGGTGGCTGTAGCACCATGGACTGGAGCTGGAGTTTGGTGAAGCCCTACTCCACTGGGGCCACCAGGGTGAGCTGCCGAGCCCTACAGAGGACCTTCAACGCACTTGGGAGTGATGAGCCACCTGAATAAGATGAGCCGCCTCACTCCATTCAGGGAGCCAGAGTCGGGAGGAAGAAGACAAAGCCGGAAGAGGAGTGGAGGCGGATGGACTGGCAGCAAGGATAGATGGGACCATATATTGGTGTGTTGCTGGTTTGTGCACGTTAAGCTGTAAATAAACAGGGGTGTTGTGTTGAACCTGTGTCCTGCCTGTGTGTGTCCGGGTAAAGGTGGCTTCACATAGTTGTTATTATTTACAGTATTTATTAGTATGTGTGTATGTGTTCGCTCAGTGATGGACTTGCTCCAGTACCCCTCATGACCCTGGTCTGGATTAAGCGGGTTTGAAAAATGACATGACATAAATTAATGGATGCTGTCCTCAATCTATCAAAGGCAGCCTGAAGGAAAGGTTGCTTCAAGATAAAAATCAAAAGGTTATCACCGGTAAGCTGAAGTAGAACCATGAGAAATCTCACGCACTACTCTCTGGTTTCTTTTTACATGGTAGCAGAACGTTTCATGATCCCCCGTTGATATTAGACCATTTCGTTCTGTTCTTTGCCCGCATACCAATCATTTTTAAACAAGTAAATTGTTCAGTTTGCATTGGGGAAAGGAAAACAAAAAAACAAAAAAGTGCACTGGAGCAACAAGGTGCAAAAATAGACTTTCCTGTGAAGTAAATGTCCCTAAGCAAGACGAAGATTGCTGTGAGCAGAACTCACTAGTCTGTTCATTGCCTGGGGAGAGTCTGCAGGCAAAATCCATCCATTCAGGCGGCTCAGTTGAATAGCAGAAGCAGGAAATTATTACAGTTCAATGAAAAACACGCGTCACCTTAGCAGCCAGAGTTCAGAAGCGAGAAGCTGCGCTCACTATATGTTAATTGATCACAGACGCATTATCCCTTCTTTCTGAAGCTTAATTTGCTCTCCGTTTCAAAAAAACTTGCCAGTTAACCACAGTAATTTGCACTTCGAAACAGTATAACCTGACACATTCTTTTGAAGTGAGTAAGATTCAGGACCAATTTATGTCTTAAATCCTCAGCTGCCTGCCTAGATCTCGAAGGTAATGGATAGGTCTTTTCTGCTAGGACATGAATGCACCGGGAAAGGGTCGACAACAGGGTTAGAATACGTGCGAGAGGGTGGCAGAGGAGGTTACATTTTTTCTTTTTCTTCCTTTTGGAAGGTCATCTATTTAAGCGTTTTCAGAAGCTGCCACCGGCGCTGCACTGCTAACTTGTCATCTCTCTCTTTCTTTTTTTTTCTCTTTTTCCATTATCAGTTTATCAATAAACTTAACAAAAATGGAAAGATACAGTCATATGAAAATGTTTGGGAACCCCTCTTTCTTGAATTTTTGTTTATCATTCGCTCAGCTTTCAAAGTAGCAACTTCCTTTTAATATATGACATGCCTTATGGAACCAGTAGGATTTCAGCAGTGACATTAAAGTTTATTGGATTAGGTTTAGGTTAGGTTAGGTTTAAGTTTATTTGTCATATATAGGTTAACACAGGATTAACAGAAAATATGCAATATGCATCATCACAAAATTAGACAGGTGCATAAATTTGGGAGCCGCAACAGAGATATGATATCAATACTTAGTTGAGCCTCCTTTTGCAAATCTAACAGCCTCTGGATGCTGCCCTCCTATAGCCTTTGATGAGTGTCTGGATTCTGGATGGAGGTATTTCTGACTATTCTTCCATACAAAATCTCTCCAGTTCAGTTCAATTTGATGGATGCCGAGCATGGACAGTCTGCTTCAAATCATCCCATAGATTTTCAATGATATTCAAGTCAGGGGACTGTGACGGCCATTCCAGAACATTGTACTTCTCCCTCTGCATGAATGCCTTTGTAGATTTCCAACTGTGTTTTGGGTCATTGTCTTGTTGCAATATCCAACCCCTGCGTAACTTCAACTTTGTGACTGGTGCTTGAACATTATCCTGAAGAATTTGTTGATATTGGGTTGAATTCATCTGACCCTCGACTTTAACAAGGGCTCCAGTCCCTGAACCAGCCACACAGTCCCACAGCATGATGGAACCTCCACCAAATTTGACAGTAGGTGGCTGTTGTTTTTCTTGGAATGTGGTGTTCTTCTTCCGCCATGAAAAGCGCTTTTTGTTATGACCAAATAACTCAAATAACTCAATTTGTGTCTCATCAGTCCAAAGCACTTTGTTCCAACATGAGTCTGACTTGTCTAAATGAGCATTTGCATACAACAAGCGACTCTGTTTGTGGCGTGAGTGCAGAAAGGGCTTCTTTCTCATCACCCTGCCATACAGATGTTCTTTGTGCAAATTACACAGAATTGTAGAACGATGTACAGCTACACCATCTGCAGCAAGATGTTCTTGCAGGTCTTTGGAGGTGATCTGTGGGTTGTCTGTCACCATTCTCACAATCCTGTGCATATGCCGCTCCTGTATTTTTCTTGGCCTGCCAGACCTGCTGAGTTTAACAGCAACTGTGCCTGTGGCCTTCCATTTCCTGATTCCATTCCTTACAGTTGAAACTGATAGTTTAAACCTCTGAGATGGCTTTTTGTAGCCTTCCCCTAAACCATGAGACTCAACAATCTTTGTTTTCAGATCTTTTGAGAGTTGCTTTGAGGATCCCATGTTGTCACTCTTCAGAGGAGAGTCAAAGGGAAGCACAACTTGCAATTGACCACCTTAAATACCTTTATATCTCATGATGGGACACACCTGTCTATGAAGTTCAAGTATTAATGAGCTCATCACACCAATTTGGTGTTGCAAGTAATCAGCATTGAGCAGTGACAGGCATTCAAATCAGCAAAATTACAAGGGGACCCACATTTGTGCACAGCCAGTTTTTCACATTTGATTTCATTTCATACAACTAAATACTGCTTCACTCAAAATCTTTGTTCGGAAAACACCGCAGTACTCAGATGTTCCTAGGAAATGAAAGACACACCACTGTTATCTTTTTTGTTGAAAGGAGAGTCAATTATTATGCAGGATGAGAGGGGTTCCCAAACTTTTTCATATGACTGTAACCATTGACAAGAAAAGTTATTAAAAGAATCAAAATAGTGCCCGCTCACGTCTGTGTAATTGTCAGAATAAGCAGCTGGGACGTGTACCATTGAACAAAGAGACAAAAGCAGCCGTCATTGCAGTTTTAAAGTGGGGAGCACCCATTAATATCACCGAGTGCACCATCACTGTCAGCTTAAGTGCGATTTTGATTTCTTTCTTTAAAAAGCCGACAGACTGTACATGTGACTCGATTTGATTTTGATTTTTTAGCAACTCCTTTACAGCTTGTAAGGTAAGAATTTCTCTAAAGTTTTATCATCATTATGCAGCGTAACCTGTCAACATTCTTGAAAGTCTTTCATAGTAACATCAAAACATTTTAGCAGTCATTCTGCAATTTTACTGAAAGTCGGCAATAACATATTACACTTTGCAAATGTTTCCTTTTGTTTCATGTTGTGATGTTCAATTTGACATTTTTTTATGGGTAGAAATATATACTGCTCAAAAAAATTAAAAGAACACTTTTGAATCCGAGTATAGCGTCAATTCAATGAAACTTCTGGGCTATTGATCTGGTCAGTGAAGTAGCAGAGGGGCTTGTTCATCAGTTTCAGCTGCTTTGGTGCACTAGAGGGGCAACAATGAGAAGACCCCCAAAACAGGAATGAATGGTTTAACAGGTGGAGGGAGGCCAATTGGCATTTTCCCTCCTCATCTGTTTTCTCACTTGTTTTGCATTTGGCTGCAGTCAGTGTCACTATTGGTAGCATGAGGCCATACCTGGACCCTACAGAGGTGGCACAGGTAGTCCAACTTCTCCAGGATGGCACATCAATACGTGCCTCTCATTGCCAGAAGGTTTGCTGTGTCTCCCAGCACAGTCTCAAGGTAATGGAGGAGATTCCAGGAGACAAGCTGTTCCTCTCGGAGAGCTGGACAGGGCCCCTCATAGAAGGTCCTTAACCCATCAGCAGGACCCACCGGTTTCGCTCCTTTGGGGTAAGGAGGAACAGGATGAGCGCTGCCAGAGCCTACAAAATGACCTCCAGCAGGCAGGCCACTGGTGTGAATGTCTCTGACCAAACAATCAGAAAAAGTCTTCATGAGGGTGGCCTGAATTCCCGATTTCCCCTAGTGGGCCCCGTGCTCACTGCCCATCCGGCACTGTGGAGCTTGATTGGCATTTGCCATAGAATACCAGAATTGGCAGGTCCACCACTGGTGCACTGTGCATTTCACAGATGAGAGCAGGATCACCCTGAGCACATGTGACTGATGTGAAAGGGTCTGGAGAAACTGTGGAGAACATTATGCCACCTGTAACATCGTTCAGCATGACTGGTTTGGTGGTGGGTCAGTGATGGTATATCTGGAGAAGTAAATCCATGGAGGGATGCACAGACCTCTACAGGCTACCTTGACTGCCATTAGGTATCAGGATGAAATCCTTGGACCCATTGTCAGTCCCTATGCTGGTGCAGTGGCTCCTGGGTTCCTTCTGGTGCACAACAATGCCCGGCTGGCCTCATGTGGTGAGAGTATGCAGGCAGTTCCTGGAGGATGAAGGAATTGATACCAATGACAGGCCCCCAAGCTCACTCACCTGATTTCAATCCAATAGAACACCTCTGGGTGGGACATTATGTTTCAATCCATCCGACACCTCAGCCTTTCCAGGAGCTCAGTGATGCCCTGGTCCAGATCTGGGAGGAGATCCCCCAGGACACCATCTGTCGTCTCATTAGGATGTTGTCAGGCATGCATACAAGCACGTGGGGGCCATACAAACTACTGAGTACGATTTGGAGTTGTTGCAATGAGATTTCGGCAAAATGGACGAGCCTGCCACATCATTTTTTCCCTTTGATTTTCGGGGTGTCTATGAGTTCCGCCCCCTGTAGGTTGATCATCTTCATTTCCATCAAACAATGTGCCATCCTTTCGTTCCTAACACATTACCAGTCCATATCAGTAGAGATAGCCAGCAGGATTTTTTTCCCATTGAGATCTGATGTGTTTTCAAAGCGTGCCTTTGATTTTTTTGAGCAGTTTAACAACAGGTAACTTGTCAGGTGAGCAAATGTTTCTCTAACTTATAGAGGTGGGAGTGTGCACAGTGTAGCCCCCCAACCCCGGTGCTGACTGTCCAGCAGGTAAGAGCGAATGCAGAACAACACACCACTCTGAACCAAACTTGAATTTCACAACCGGACAGGCCAATGACAAACTAAAGCTGATCAAATATTTACATCCCCCTGTCTACATTTTATATTATAATACTACACTGACTCAGAGTGGATTAACTTTGGCTTTTTAATATTGATCAACAGAAAAAAAGACTCCTTACTGTCAATTAATTGCAATTATAAAACACAAACTGATTGATTGCATAAGTATTCACTGCTACAAGTCAGTATTTAGTAGCTGCCCCTTTGTCAGCCATGATAGTTTTGAGTCAATATCCACAGGTCTCTCTCTGTCTGCCATTTTCCCCTTTCTTCTGCTCAGGTGTCATGGTGGTCTTGAGTGAACAGCCTTTGTGAAGTCCAGCCACAAATCATAAGTTGGTTTGCCGTCTGGACTCTGACATGGCCGCCCCTGGACATTCACATTGTTGTTTTGAAGTCATTTCTGTGTAGTTTTGGCTTTATGTTTGGGCCCGTTGCCTTCCTGCAAAACAAATCTTCACCCAAGACGCAGGTTTCTTGTAGACTGCATCAGGTTTTCCTTGAGTTTACCCCATTTAAGCCTTCCAGGGCCTGCTGCAGAGAAGCATCCCCACAGCACGGTGCTACCAACACCACCACAACGCTTCACAGTGGGAATAGGGTGTTTTAAATAATAGGGAGGTGTTCAGACATGGTATTTAGTTTGATGGCCAAAAATCTCAATTTTGGTCTCACTAGCAGTGCAGGATTTACGTATAAGCTACACAAGCTATAGCTTAGGGCCCCCGCCTTCTTGGGGGCCCCCAAAACAAATTGTCCGAGTGAGCAATTGTCATATATACTTAAATATACTACAGCATTATTTGTCCCAATCAGGCCCGGCCTTAGGCATAGGCGAAGTAGGCGACCGCCTAGGGCCCCGGCGTCTGGGGGGCCCCGGATTAACTCCTTGGTCTAATTTTCACGTATTTCACAGAGCTTCCAGGGGTCAGGGGGCCCCTGGACCCCCCTTTTGCCTAGGGCCCCATAATACCTAAGACCGGGCCTGCTCACTAGAATATTAATCCTTCTTCCCGCTGACTTTAAGGTCTTCTTCTAGCAAGCTCTAGCCAGGATGTCATAGGCGCTTGATCTCTTTGCCACTCACATATGAAAATGGCTGAAAACACAATTCACTGGAAATGATGTTCCAATATTCAATATTTTATGGAAAAAAACATCTGGAGCAAAACAGTCTATTCATGTCATATCTTACAAAGTAAACATTCAAAATGTTATAAAGTCACATAACAGTACTGAGAAGGCCTGAGTACTGCATGGTGAGTCTTCACTTTGAGTCGCAGTCCTGGTTAATGTTATGCAAACTCGCATGGCTACTTGAGCCTATCTGTGAAAAGTGCATCACTAAGATAAAACTCACACTTTTGCTTCTGCATGACAATGCTGTAGCACACACTGCAAGGAATTCAAAGCCTACTGTCAGCAGTTGCCATTTGGAAATCCTCCCACATCCTGTCTCTTCAGCAGAACTGACATGCAGGGAATCTGCCCAAATTGAAAAGAGCCATGTGAAAAGCGTTTGGAGGATGAGCCTGTGGGCAGGAAGAAAACATTAAGACATTATGACAATCGCATAACACTGAAGGCTCATGGTATGAAATAATGACTTTGAATATTAACAACAACAACAATAATAATAATAATAATAATGGGTAATACGCTGGTACAATATTAATTACGAGTTTGAATTCTACTACTACTACTACTACTACTACTACTAATAATAATAATATTAGTACTTGAAATAGACTGCTGGCCCATCCAGGGTGTGTTCCTGCCTTATGCCCAGTGTGTGCTGGGATTGACTTCAGCTGCACTATAACTCTGGATAAGTAGGTTTGGATAATACTAATAAAAATAATAAATAATAATGCTAATACACTGGCACAATATTAATGAGGAGTATAATAATAATAATAATGGGTAATATACTGGTATAATATTAAGGACGAATTTGAATTCTACTACTACTACTAATAAAAATAATAATATTAGTACTTGAAATAGACTTGTGTCCCATGCAGGGTGTGTTCTTGCCTTATGCTCAGTGCTTGTTGGGATTGGCCCCACTCGCCACCCTGTTCTGTATAGTTAGGTTTGAAATATGGACGGACTAGGTGAGTAATACATTAGCACAAAAATAATGGAGAGTTTTAATAATAATAATAATAATAATAATGTGATGGGCTGATACAGGGCGGCACGGTGGCACAGTGGGTAGCGCTGCTGCCTCGCAGTTGGGAGACCTGGGGACCCGGGTTCGCTTCCCGGGTCCTCCCTGCGTGGAGTTTGCATGTTCTCCCCGTGTCTGCGTGGGTTTCCTCCGGGCACTCCGGTTTCCTCCCACAGTCCAAAGACATGCAGGTTAGGTGGACTGGCGATTCTAAATTGGCCCTAGTGTGTGCTTGGTGTGTGGGTGTGTTTGTGTGTGTCCTGCGGTGGGTTGGCACCCTGCCCGGGATTGTTTCCTGCCTTGTGCCCTGTGTTGGCTGGGTTTGGCTCCAGCGGACCCCCGTGACCCTGTGTTCGGATTCAGCGGGTTGGAAAATGGATGGATGGATGGGCTCATACACCATGCAGGGATTGTTTCTGCCTGGCTGGGATTGTTTCCAGCTGCACTATAACTCTGGATAAGTGAGTTTGGATAATAATAATAATAATAATAATAATAATAATGTGATGGGCTCATACACCATGCAGGGATTGTTTCTGCCTTGCGTGAAATGTTTGTTGGGATTGGCTCCAGCTACACCATAACTCTGGATATGTAGGTTTGGATAATAATAATAATAATAATAATAATAATAATAATAATAATAATGTGATGGGCTCATACACCATGCAGGGATTGTTTCTGCCTTGCATGAAATGTTTGTTGGGATTGGCTCCAGCTACACCATAACTCTGGATATGTAGGTTTGGATAATAATAATAATAATAATAATAATAATAATAATAATAATAATAATAATAATAATAATAATAATAATGGTAATACACTGTATACACAATATTAATGAGGAGTATAATAATAATAAAATGGGTAATAAACTGGTACAATATTAATGACAAATTTGAATTCTACTGCTACTACTACTACTACTAATATAAAAAATAATAATATTTAGTACAGTGGACCCTTGACTTACGAACTCAATTCATTCGTGAAGGCTGGTTGTAACTCAAGTTGGTTGTAAGTTAAGACAATTTTTCCCATAAGAAATAATGGAAATACCCATAATGCGTTCTGAACCTCCCACAGCAACACTTACTTAACCTTTTCATAATTAAACAGGGTTGTATAATGTGCATAATTTACCAAAACACCAATAATTTTTCTAATGTACTACTCAAAAAGTTATAAAAAGTGCCTAGCCTACCAGAAACAACAATTTCATACTGTACTCACCATTTAATTTGACATCTTTGGCTGCAGGAAGGGAGGAGGAGGAGGAGAATGAAATTGAAGGTGGTTATTGTTTGGAAGGAGCCTCCTTATACAAATCTTTTCTTTGTAAAATTGTCGAGATGGTGGATTTCGACATGCTGTACATATTAGCGAGATCGGTCACACGAGCACCACTCTCATATATCCACACAATCTCCTTCTTGGTTTCGATTGTGATCGCTTTCTTTACCTTCGTTACCTTCTCTTCCTTCCTTAGCAATTATTGAAAAAAATTATATAAATCACTGCACTGACCGAAATTACGTCCACAAACACATGTATCTGGGCTCCGACTGACACTTACAAATGCTCTCGGCTGTTTGTTTACAATCGCGCAAGCGGATACACGTGACCGCATTCAGGTCGTAACGCAAAATGTTAGTCGTAAATCAAAGCAAAAAATTTTGGTCGTAAATCAAGTTGTTCGCATGTCAGGTTGGTCGTATATCAAGGGTCGACTGTACTTGAAATAGACTTGTGTCCCATCCAGGATGTGTTCTTGTCTTATGCCCAGTGCTTGTTGGGATTGGCGCCACTCGCCACCCTGTTCTGTATAAATGGGTTTGAAAAATGGACGGACTAGGTGAGTAATACATTGGCACAAAAATAATGGGGAGTTTGAGTAATAATAATAATAATAATAATAATAATAATAACAATGTGATGGGATGGTACACCATGCAGGGATTTTTTTCTGCCTTGTGCCAAATGCTTGCTGGGATTGACTTCAGCTGCACTATAACTCTTGGATAATAATAATAATAATAATAATATTATCCAAGAGTTATAGTGCAGCTGAAGTCAATCCCAGCAAGCATTTGGCACAAGGCA
This sequence comes from Erpetoichthys calabaricus, assembly GCF_900747795.2. Lineage (NCBI taxonomy): Eukaryota > Metazoa > Chordata > Cladistia > Polypteriformes > Polypteridae > Erpetoichthys > Erpetoichthys calabaricus. The sequence continues at coordinate 16,148,861 of NC_041406.2, read as the reverse complement.
GAAAAAAATCCCTGCATGGTGTACCATCCCATCACATTGTTATTATTATTATTATTATTATTATTATTAACATTTTCAGACTGAATCAGTCCAGTTCAGGACAACACAATAAACCAGTGTAGGACCAGCCCGTATGGGATGCCAGTCCACTGCAGGGTTCAGTTCTTCCCACACCCGCACTGGGCCAGTTCTGAAATGCTAATCAGCCTAAAATGCTAACTTGACCAAGGTTGATGTTGATCATCTATGGAGATACTGAAAAAGTGTGTCACACAGTAGATCCCTTTTAGATGACACACCGTTTCCCCCTGAAGAAATTATATGAACTCTTTAACCTTCTCAGCAAGCAGAAGATAAGTATACATTTGAACCATAATTATGTCCAGACAAGAGATTTCCTTTGACAACTGACGAGCTTCTAATAACTTGTCTTCCCATTTGCATTGTTAGCAGCTTTCACAGGAGATAAGAAATGGTTTGTTTAAAATGTGGTGAAATTTGGCCATCCTTAATCTATCAGCTGTCACGTGTATACCAAACACGCTCAGTGGATTCTCGTGAAAATTAAAAAAAAAAAAAAAGAAACATCAATTAATTCCGAACAAACATTTGCTTTATGGGTAGGTAGCAGTTTGAATATATAAACTTAACAATCATCATACTGTTATACGTAGTGTCTTCATAAAGGTGGAGGAGTGTTTGATCATGCTGCCTCAGAGCTCCAGTGACCGCCATGATTTTCCTGTTTCATTCTACATTGCCCAAATTGTATGTAAGTTTAATCGGTTAATTTAAATTCCCTTTGTATAAATAAGTTCACAGTATAATTTATTGGTAACCCATCCATAGTTGGTCTCTGCCTTGCACTCCACAATGAAGTCCCTGTAACTCTTAAGCTGAAATGGCCCTGCATGTTGAGAGGAATAAATAAAACCACAAACCACTCAGTAACCCATAAGGATGAAGTAGAAACACACGTTTTCAAAAAGGCTTGAAACTTTATTAAAAATCTGAAACAGAAATCTTTCCTTTATAGAAATGCTAGCTGCGTGTGGTTTTTAACAACCTGAAGACTCCCTAGCAGTTTTAATAATAATAATAATAATAATAAATTTTATTTATATTGCACTTTATATTTTAGCAATCCTTTACTGAATTTGTGAACATGGAGAGGCGTCAGCTGACTCTTAAGAATGACACAGTACAAATGACGTGGACACACCTTTGCTTGCTGCCCCACTGGCTTTCATAAGATAACGCTGGTGATGCCATATCTTTGCCATATCGCTGGCATATGACTCCTATTAATATTTGTCTCGAGAAAATACCTCCAGATTGACAATGTTTTTAGTGAAAACTTCAAGACTTGTCCTCCATTACTGAGATGTTTCACTCACACGTTGTTGAGTTGCAGCGTTTGCTTCGTTTCTATATGGTGTCTCTTCATCTGTGTCATTAGCATGAAGTTGTTGTTGCACTGCGACACTTGCTGCACACACACAGGTCTTTCGTAATGAGAAGTGAGGCGCATGCAAGAGCCGAAAAAATGTAAAAGTGCATGCATGCACCATCTAGTGGCTGTGGTTGAGTGTGAGCAGAGCGGACAGCTCCATACACATACTGGTCTTTCGTTTCTATATGTCTAATTTGCTGTGGCACTACAAATTGTGCGCGGGTGCCTCCTGGTTGCTTTAATTCTCCTTGAGATGTTTCTACAACTTGATTAGAGTCTACCTGTGGCAAAATGAATTGATTGGACATCATTTAGAAAAGCACATGTGTACCTGTATACATGTATAGAATGCTCACAATTCACACTCCACATTAGGACGAATACCAAGCCATGAAGTCCAAGGAACTCCCTGTAGACCTCTATGATCAAAGTGCATTGAGGCAAGGATCAGGGCAAGGGGATGCAACCGTTTATAAAACTTTGAGTGTTCCCAGGAGCACAGTGGCCCTAATAATTGTGAAATGGCAAACTTTTGGAACCACCCAGATTCTTCTTAGAATGGGACGCCCAGTCAAGCTAAATAAACAGAAGGGCCTTGGTCAGAGAGGTTACCAACAACCCAGTGGTCACTCTAATAGAACTTTGGAAGTCCTCTGCTGTGATGGGAGAAGCTATCGGAAAGGATGACATTCTCAGCAGTGCTTCATCAGTCTTCATCAAGCCACCACAAACCACTCATTAACCCATAATAATGATGAAGTGAAAGCATGCGTTCAGAAAGGATTGGAAGTTTATTAAAAAATCAAAAACTGAATTCTCTCCTCTATGTCAGTATTTGCTCTGGCACTCCACCTTGTGGTCAGGTCCATCCTGTTTGCTTTAATTGTATTTGAGATGTGTCTACAACTTGTTTGAAGTCCATCGTTAGCAAACTGAATTGACTGGACATTATTTAGAAAGGCACAATTCATGCTGTATGTCAGGACAAAAAACAAGCCATGAAGTCCAAGGAACTCTCTGTAGACCTCTATGATCAAAGTGCATTGAGGCAAGGATCAGGGCAAGGGGATACAACCGTTTATAAAACTTTGAGTGTTCCCAGGTCCATCAGGTCCATCCTGTTTGCTTTAATTCTCCTTGGGATGTGTCTACAACTTGATTGAAGTCCATCGGTGGCAAACTGAATTGACTGGACATCATTTAGAAAGGCACAATTCACACTGTATGTCAGGACAAAAAAACAAGCCATGAAGTCCAATGAACTCTGTGTAGACTTCTATGATCAAAGTGCATTGAGGCAAGGATCAGGGCAAGGGGATACAACCGTTTATAAAACTTTGAGTGTTCCCAGGAGCACAGTGGCCCTAATAATTGTGAAATGGCAAACTTTTGGAACCACCAGGACTCTTCCTAGAGTGGACCACCTGACCAAACTTCGGAAGTCCTGTGCTGAGATGGGAGAAGGTGTCAGAAAGGCTGACATTTCCAACAGCGCTCCATCAATCTTGCGGAAGCCACCACAAACCACTCATTAACCCATAATAATGATGAAGTGAAAGCATGCATTCAAAAAGGATTGGAAGTTTATTAAAAATCAAAAACTGAATTCTCTCCTTTATATCAGTATTTGCTGTAGCACTCCACCTTGTGGTCACGTCCATCCTGTTTGCTTTAATTCTCCTTGAGAGACATGTCTACAACTTGATTGAAGTCCATCGCTGGAAACCTGAATTGACTGGAGATCATTTAGAAAGGCACAATTCACACTGTATGTCAGGACAAAAAAACAAGCCATGAAGTCCAATGAACTCTCCGTAGACCTCCATGATCAAAAGTGAGGCAAGGATCAGGGCAAGGGGATAAAACCAATGGCCCTAATAATTGTGAAAAGGAAGAAGTCTGGAACCACCAGGACTCTTTCTAGAGTTGGCCATCCAGCCATACCAAGCATCCAGGCAAGAAGGGCTTTGGTCAAGGTGGTGACTAAGAACCCAATGGTTACTTAAACAGAGCTTCATAAGACATCTTCTGAGATGGGAGAACCTGTTGGTAAGATGGCCATCTCAATGGTACTCCATTATTCAGACGTTTATAGCACAGTGGCTAGATGGAAGCCATTCTTGAAAAAAGGGCATTTGACAGTTCTGACCTCAGAGAGCATGAGGAGAAAGAATCTGTGGTTTGATCAGACAAAAATTGAACTCTTGAAACTCCAAGCACTGCGTCTGACAGAGTCCAGGCACTGCTCATCACCTGTCTAATGCCATCCTGTGGTAAAGCATGGTGTTGGCAATCATCATGCTATGGGATTCTTTTCAGCAGCAGGGAGACCAGTCAGAACTGAGGGAAGGATGAATGAAACCAAATACAGAGAGGTCCGTGAAGAAAACCTGATCCAGAGTGCATGTGACCACAGGCTGGGGCAACAATCCATCTTTCAGCGCGACAATGACCCAAAGCGCATAGCTTAGACATTGCTGGAGTGACTTTGGGACATCTGTCTGAGTGTCCTTCAGTGGCCCAGCCAAAGCCAAAAGAATATCAGTGGAGAGACCTGAAGATCGCAGTTATATACAGCAGATGTTTCCCATCCAATTTAATGTCAATTTATTTATATAGTACATTTAAAACAACACAGGAATACTGTGGCCAAAGTGCTTTACAATAATAGAATAAAAGAAAAAAAACAAACAAACAAAATAACATAAATAACATAAATAGAAATAAAAATATATGAACATAAATAGAAATAAAATAAATAAATAAAAGTGATATTATATAATCAAAATGAGGAAACCATCAATATTACTGAAGGTCACGGAATGCAAGTGAATAGAAATGAGTCTTTACTCTTGTTTTGAACAGTTCAATTGTAGACGACTCCTTTATATGATGAAGTAAAGAGTTCCACAGGCGAGGAGCAGCAGCTGCACAAGCCCTGTCTGTCCCCCTTAGTTTCACACTTGGTACGAGGGACAACAAGAGACAACTGACCAGAAGATCTAAGCACTCTAGATGGCTGGTGTAAATCACACAATTCAGATAAATAGCCAGGAGCAAGCCCATGTAAAGATTTAAAAAACTAGCAACAAGATTTTGGAATCAATTCGAAAACTGACAGGCAGCCAGTGCAAAGAAGCTAAAATAGGAGAAACAGAATCAGACTTTCTTGCCCCAACCAGAACGCGAGCGGCAGCATTTTGGACCAACTGTAACCTGCGTATCAAGGATTTGCTAATCCCAGAATACAGCGAGTTGCAGTAATCAAGGCAAGAAAAAATAAAAGCATGAGTAGCTTTCTCAAGATACCTAGAAGATAAAAAAAGGCTTGATCTTACCTAATAGACGAAGCTGGAAAAAGCAACTCTTGACTACAGAATTAATCTGTTTCTCAAAAGAGAGGTTACTGTCAAAGATAACACCAAGATTGCGGACTTGAGGTTTGCAAAAGACAGAAAAAGAGCCGAGAAGTCCAAGACCAATTTGATGGAGCTTGAGAGGATCTACTAGGAATAATGGGATAAACTGGTGAAATCCAGTTGAACAAAGCTTGCAGAGACTTACCAAAGAAGATACAAACCTGGAATTGGTAGTGGTAGATCCCGCTACAATAAATAACCGTGCTGTTCCTGTTTCAAGTAGAATAAAGCTGGTTTTGCTAAAGGACTCAGACTCAGCCTTGTGTTTTGGTGTGCAAGACAGCGACTCACGCGTCACAGTGCAAACACCACTTTAGTCACGCTGGTCAGGCTGAGATTCAAACCTGAGGCTCTGGAGATGTGAGGCATCAGGACTACTCACTGTGCCACCATACCACCCTGTAAAATAGTATGCCTAATGTATATAGAAATAGCTCATAGCACTAATGCTAGTATTGCGCCGTCTTCTCCTTTCTATTGGAATTCTACAATATTTAGAAGATCAGTTCAGACAAATGAGGTAAAAACAAAATGAATATAATTCTTTACATATATTTTTTTCTTTATTTAAATGCGTGAGCTCAACAGGCGAAAACTAAAAGTAAGAGGAAAAGAGACACTGGAAAATGCTTAAAAGTCAAGAAACTTCAGAATTAATTTAACTTTCATGTCAGCTCTGACTGACATTCCTAATAAATTCATACATTTCATCCAGCCATACATTTCACATGCATTTACTCTTAGCTGCCAAGTACAATGGAATATCTATTGTCAAATGCATAAAATAATATTAGAAATGCAAACCTAATGTAGCCGTTGGTAATGTATTATTTAAAACTTATGAGCGAGAATAAGGCCCTATTTTCTCCAAATTGAAATTTATATTTTCATTTTATAGTACTAACCTGAATATTGATGCATTGTAGAAATAGCAAAGATAACAGCAATGAAAAAGCAATAAGTGAGGGACTCCACAGCTCATAAAAGAGCTATTGAAAGCAAACAGCATAAAGACAGCCTAAGACATATAAAAATGCAAGGCGAGCCTGACAGAAATTAGGATCAAACGAAAATAACTAGACATGGCAAAACTTTCTCAGGCTTTCAGCTTATTTTTATATATTTCTTTTCTTTATATATTTTTTTTTTTACAAAAGGGTGACACCTTATATTGTACAGTATATTGTACAGGAATATTGAAAGCTGTCCGAGTATAATGCATTTCAAAATTATGAGGACGTCTTCAGTTATTACTCTCATGCGCAAAATCTAATTATTAAAATGAGGTTACGTAAAAATAATATAGTATTTTTTTTTCATATACAGAAAACATGAAAATTAACATAAATCTCTTTACAATTTTCAATTTCATGGTGCTTTTACCTCACGTATCCTAAAAGCAAGCAAGTTACTGGTTGGTGAATCTAAATTAAGCCCAATATACGGTGGAGTCAAACAGCATTCAGACGCCTTCACTTTCTGCACACTTTATTGAGTTGTAGAAATGGATACGTTGATTATTTTTGCCCATCATCTACACTCAATAACATCTAATGACAAAGTGAACGCATGTTAAGGTTTGCAAATTGATTAAAAATCAAAAATAGAAATCTCTCATCCCTAGAAGTATTTGGATACTGTGGCACTTCAGATTGGGCTCAGATGCGGCCTGTTGGCTTGAGGTGTGTGATTGTGATTGGATAAACAGAATGGAACATTAGAACAATCCAGATGAGAGCAGGCCATTCAGACCATCAAAGCTCAGCAGTCCTTGCCACTAAAGTCCTGCAAAATAACATCAGTTGGTTGGGCATCATTTAGAAAGGCAGTCCCCTGTGTATATAAGTGTTGAGGAAAATAATTAATAAATTCAAAAAAAGTCTCGAGTTATTGCTATAAATGAAGTCCAAGGATGTCCTCTATTTACACCAACCAAAGAGGCTCACCATGTGAGCAGCAAGTCTCTCCTTGGCATGTGTGCTTAGATAGATAGATAGATAGATAGATAGATAGATAGATAGATAGATAGATAGATAGATAGATAGATAGATAGATAGATAGATAGATAGATAGATAGATAGATAGATAGATAGATAGATAGATAGATAGATAGATAGATAGATAGATAGATAGATAGATGTGAAAGGCACTATATGACAGATAGATAGATAGATAGATAGATAGATAGATAGATAGATAGATAGATAGATAGATAGATAGATAGATAGATAGATAGATAGATAGATAGATAGATAGATAGATAGATAGATAGATAGATAGATAGATAGATAGATAGATAGATAGATAGATAGATAGATAGATAGATAGATAGATAGATACTTTATTAATCCCAAGGGGAAATTCACATACTCCAGCAGCACCTTACTGATACAAAAAAAACAATATTAAATTAAAGATTGATAATAATGCAGGTAAAAACAGACAATAACTTTATATAATGTTAACGTTTACCCCCGGGTGGAATTGAAAAGTCGCATAGTTTGGGGGAGGAACGATCGTTCTTCTTCTGCTTAGGCCGGGTTTATACTTCACATGACATGACACGTGCTCCAGCGGACACTACTGCTACACAATCAGTGTACTGTTTATATTTGTACTATACACGTACTTTATGTAAATCTGGAAGATTCCAGCTGGTGGCAGTGTGAGATATCATCACGGTGAGAACAGGTTTGGCTTCTCTGTGTTGTGAATTACCTGGAAACACCCATTAAATTCCAAGGACATCTTGCCACAATATCTCTGAAAAGGATGGATGTTTAATGATCAAATCCATCAATCCAGGGATACACCCATTCCAGCAAGCATTGGGCGCGAGACAGAAACAATTCTTGGATGGGGCATCAGCTCATTACAAGGTGAATATAAGCACTCACACACACTTGCGTCATTTTAGCATCCCAAAACCTGTATATCTCTGGAAGGAAACCAGAGCACACTGTGGAAACCCACCAGGAAAACATGCAAACTCCAGGCAGGGAACACCAGGGATGTAGATAGATAGATAGATAGATAGATAGATAGATAGATAGATAGATAGATAGATAGATAGATAGATAGATAGATAGATAGATAGATAGATAGATAGATAGATAGATAGATAGATAGATAGATAGATAGATAGATAGATAGATAGATAGATAGATAGATAGATAGATAGATAGATAGATAGATACTTTATTAATCCCAAGGGGAAATTCGCATACTCCAGCAGCAGCATACTGATAAAGAACAATGTTAAATTAAAGAGGTGCAGGTATACAGGCAGACAATAACTTTGTATAATGTTAATGTTTAACCCCCCAGGTGGAATTGAACAGTCACATAGTTTGGGGGAGGAACAATCTCCTCAGTCTGTCAGTAGAGCAGGACGGTGACAGCAGTCTGTCGCTGAAGCTGCTCCTCTGTCTGGAGATGATCCTGTTCAGTGGATGCAGTGGATTCTCCACGATTGACAGGCGTCTGCTCAGTGCCCGTCGCTCTGCCACGGATGTCAAACTGTCCAGCTCCATGCCTACAATAGGATGTGACTCCCTATAAGACAGCAGTGCTACCGCTCTGCCACTTTGCCGTCCCCACTGTGTAATTATTAACAGTATTCATTATTTAAATGAAGTTAACGATTTATCAGTAAAATGTAATATACATAGTTTAATGCATTTCATCATGAAAGTGATATCAAGTATAAATCTAATGATTCTAAATGTGCAGAGAGCTGGAATATCATAAATTTAATGTGTTCTGTGTGGTGATTGCTGCTTGCCGCTGCTGTCAGTTCACAAAGAAGCCCCAGAAGCTCATAGCGATTAACAACTGGGTCAGTTTTAAGAGGATTTATATGACGGTCTACTTTAATGATAAAGTAAACTACAAGTTTAAAGTGGACATTTCGAGATTTAAGCTGAAATTTCCACTTTAATCAGAAAATACACCTTTTCACTGTGTCCCTATCTTTTTTTTTCCCGTAACTCAAATAAGCCACCATACATTCTGATGCTGTTGTGAAGGTGCCAAAAAAACACACAAAAAAAAAAAGGGCACAGAAGATGGTATGTGAGACCTTTAACTCTTTTAGTCATTACATCTTGCCTGAAGAAGGGGCCTGAGTTGCCTCGAAAGCTTGCACATTACAATCATTTTAGTTTGCCAATAAAAGGTCTCATGTTGCTTGACTTCTCACTACAGTACATCCATAATGGCTAACACAGTACAACACCCTAGTGCTACAGTGGGTAGTAAACATTTCAAACCCACCAATGAGCACTCAGATAAAAGATTATCCTCACAGGTGGCGCAGCGGTAGTGCTGCTGCTTTGCAGTAAGGAGATTGTGGGTTTGCTTCCCAGGTCCTCCCTGTGTGGAGAGCACTTTGAGTAGTGAGAAAAGTGCTATATAAATGTAAAGAATTATTAAGATACATTCTAGCAATACCCCTTTGCCATTAAATAACATCCAAAGCTGCTAAAATAGTTAATCATTAAACGTCTTGTCTAAACATTTGGTTTACAGCAGGGGGTAGGCAAACTCTGTCCTGGAGGGCCACAGTGGCCCACCAAATTACTTAATTAGAAACCAATCATGGCCATTCTCAGACCTTCTTTAATTTTATGGCATGTTAGTCTGCAATTTAATGTTCTATTGTACTTTTGTTTTCCCTTTCTATGGAAATCGTCCAAAAGCTTAAAGCAAATCATTTTCAGTGTGTCACATTTTTCTGTGAAGTGTTTTATTAAACCAAATAGTGCATGATGAACACACAGAGGTGTAAATGGAAACAAGTTAGATGGAGAACAGCTGGCTCCTTTCTCATTTGTGACTTATTGGTAATAAGGAGCCATTAAAGAACACTGAATGCTAATGTTTAAGACTGAAATAAGCAATTAAAGGTGGGGAACCTTAACAAGTGAGACCACAAAAATGGTGCAGAAAAACGTTACTTGAGCAATAAGCAATGAAAATGTCTCTTGAGCAATAAATTAGCAATAATTCGTTTCTCATTAACAAACTGGGTTGGAACAAAAACTTGCAACCACTGTGTCCCTCCAGGTTTTCAGAATAAGACTTATTATATGTAAACACTTGTTACAGAACAAAGTACAAAGTTATATGCTATATATATATGCAGCTGGAGATCCACAAAGGGAGAAAAATGAATCACGTATCATAAAGTATCTATCTATCTATCTATCTATCTATCTATCTATCTATCTATCTATCTATCTATCTATCTATCTATCTATCTATCTATCTATCTATCTATCTATCTATCTATCTATCTATCTATCTATCTATCTATCTATCTATCTATCTATCTATCTATCTATCTATCTATCTATCTAAAGTAGTTTTTATTCCAGAGCTTTCAGCCTCTACCAGGGACCTTCATCAGAGGATAATGCTTAGACTTACAAGAATCAAAGGCAATATATAGCAAAAAATTACGTGGAGGGGGGTGGGGGAGTTGGCTAAGTCAGTGTGATCGGGAAGAGGGGGGTATTGGGTATAAAGTCTTGTTTATTATGAATATGTTCGTCTTGTTTGCTATAGATAGATAGATAGATAGATACTTTATTAATCCCAATGGGAAATTCACATATACAGTGCATCTGGAAAGTATTCACAGCGCATCACTTTTTCCACATTTTGTTATGTTACAGCCTTATTCCAAAATGGATTAAATTCATTTTTTTTTCTCACAATTCTACACACAACACCCCATAATGACAACGTGAAAAAAGTTTACTTGAGGTTTTTGCAAATTTATTAAAAATAAAAAAACTGAGAAGCACATGTACATAAGTATTCACAGCCTTTGCCATGAAGCTCGAAATTGAGCTCAGGTGCATCCTGTTTCCCCTGATCATCCTTGAGATGTTTCTGCAGCTTAATTGGAGTCCACCTGTGGTCAATTCAGTTGACTGGACATGATTTGGAAAGGCACACACCTGTCTATATAAGGTCCCACAGTTGACAGTTCATGTCAGAGCACAAACCAAGCATGAAGTCAAAGGAATTGTCTGTAGACGTCCGAGACAGGATTGTCTCGAGCCACAAATCTGGGGAAGGTTACAGAAAACTTTCTGCTGCTTTGAAGATCCCAATGAGCACAGTGGCCTCCATCTTCTGTAAGTGGAAGAAGTTTGAAACCACCAGGACTCTTCCTAGAGCTGGCTGGCCATCTAAACTGAGCGATCGGGGGAGAAGGGCCTTAGTCAGGGAGGTGACCAAGAACCCAATGGTCACTCTGTCAGAGCTCCAGAGGTCCTCTGTGGAGAGAGGAGAACCTTGCAGAAGGACAACCATCTCTGCACCAATCAGGCCTGTATGGTAGAGTGGCCAGACGGAAGCCACTCCTTAGTAAAAGGCACATGGCAGCCCGCCTGGAGTTTGCCAAAAGGCACCTGAAGGACTCTCAGACCATGAGAAAGAAAATTCTCTGGTCTGATGAGACAAAGATTGAACTCTTTGGTGTGAATGCCAGGCGTCACGTTTGGAGGAAACCTGGCACCATCCCTACAGTGAAGCATGGTGGTGGCAGCATCATGCTGTGGGGATGTTTTTCAGCGGCAGGGACTGGGAGACTAGTCAGGATAAAGGGAAAGATGACTGCAGCAATGTACAGACACATCCTGGATGAAAACCTGCTCCAGAGCGCTCTTGACCTCAGACTGGGGTGACGGTTCATCTTTCAGTAGGACAACAACCCTAAGCACACAGCCAAGATATCAAATGAGTGGCTTCAGGACAACTCTGTGAATGTCCTTCAGTGGCCCAACCAGAGCCCAGACTTGAATCCGATTGAACATCTCTGGAGAGATCTTAAAATGGCTGTGCACCGATGCTTCCCATCCAACCTGATGGAGCTTGAGAGGTGCTGCAAAGAGGAATGGGCAAAACTGGCCAAGGATAGGTGTGCCAAGCTTGTGGCATCATATTCAAAAAGACTTGAGGCTGTAATTGCTGCCAAAGGTGCATCGACAAAGTATTGAGCAAAGGCTGTGAATACTTATGTACACGGGATTTCTCTGTTTTTTTATTTTTAATAAATTTGCAAAAACCTCAAGAAAACTTTTTTCATGTTGTCATTATGGGGTGTTGTGTGCAGAATTCTGAGGAAAAAATGAATTTAATCCATTTTGGAATAAGGCTGTAACATAACAAAATGTGGAAAAAGTGATGCGCTGTGAATACTTTCCGGATGCACTGTATATTGCCTTTGATTGCCTGGTAGGGGTTGAAAGCTCAGGAATAAAAACTACTTTATGATACGTGATTAATTTTTCTCCCTTTGTGGATCTCCAGCTGCAAATATGGAAAACCGTATCACAGACCTTCTCTTCCATATATATATATATATATATATATACATATATACATATATATATATATATATATATGGTTGAAATAGTTTACTGTCAAATAAATGCAAAGAGTACACGACACGTGTTTCGCCCTCATTCTGGGCTCATCAGGTGTACATACTCCACTGCACTCCCTCTCGGGAATCGAACCTCGGACGTCAGCGGCAGAGGCGATGCCCCTAACGTTGCGCCACAGCGTGTGGTTCGTTTATTTGACAGCATGTAGATCGGGGTAATTACATTCACGGCATTCGAAGTCTGTGTCACAATCTGATTGTATGGGTGGTTACCTACCAGGTAACGCTTGTGGTTGGCCATCAATCTGCTAACATCTGCCACGGTGCCCTCAGTTTGTGAGGAGCAGATCATAGAATGGTTGAAATAGTTTACTGTCAAATAAATGCAAAGAGTACGCGACACGTGTTTCGCCCTCATTCTGGGCTCACCACAAGCGTTACCTGGTAGGTAACCACCCATACAATCAGATTGTGACACAGACTTCGAATGCCGTGAATGTAATTACCCCGATCTACATGCTGTCAAATAAACGAACCACACGCCGTGGCGCAACGTTAGGGGCATCGCCGCTGACGTCCGAGGTTCGATTCCCGAGAGGGAGTGCAGTGGAGTGTGTATGCCTGATGAGCCCAGAATGAGGGCGAAACACGTGTCGCGTACTCTTTGCATTTATTTGACAGTAAACTATTTCAACCATTCTATGATCTGCTCCTCACAAACTGAGGGCACCGTGGCGGATGTTAGCAGATTGCTGACCAACCACAAGCGTTACCTGGTAGGTAACCACCCATACAATCAGATTGTGACACAGACTTCGAATGCCGTGAATATATATATATATATATATATAATATATATATATATATATATATATATATATATATATATATATATATATATATATATATATATATATATATATATATATATATATATATATATGATCTCATTTGCTAATGCAAAGTGTGCTGGTACTAATGAAGCCAGGATCTCCTACTTTCACAGTATTCTTTTACTTTTCCATTTGGATTGGAGTCCTCCTGTGGCATATTGAGTTGATCGAACATCATTTAGGAAGGCACACGTTTACCTGTGTTTTGAAGGTTCAAAATTCACACTGAACATCGATGAAAACCAGCTATAAAGTCCATGGAACTCTGTGTAGAGGCAAGGATCAGGAAAAGGGAGCGAAAGCATTTCAAAAGCTTTGAGTCCCAGGATAGCAGTGGTCTCAATAATTGTTGTGACAAGAACAACAGACAAAATAAAGGTTTGGGGCAGCCACCCATATAATGCCCTTTGGCTGCAAAAAGGTATTTTAAAGGTTAAAGAGTTGTTCACTCGACTGAGTCCAGAACAGAACTGTTGAAGAAAGACAAAATGGCAGCTTTAAAGGCCAGTGTAGGAAGTGACATCGTCAGAGGTGGGACTGGAAGTGACATCATCAGAGGCGCCAGAACCGGAAGTGACGTCATCAGGGCCACCAGAGAAACCGGAAAGTGATGTCATCGAGAATAATCTGCAAGGGATTGGATGTGGAATTGCCATTATTCAAGCCCTTTAGTTGACTCCTACTTGCACATGTGTGATATTGTGAAGTTTGAAACCACCAGAACTCTTTCTAGAGTTGGCCATCTAGCCAAAGAGATAACCACACAAGAAGGATCTTTGTCAGGGAGGTGACCAACAGCCCATTGGTTAGTCTAAAAGAGCTGCGGAAGTCCTCTGCTGAGTTTGGAAGAACTGGTCGGAAAGGATGACCATCTCAGCAGCACCCCATCAATCTGACAGAAGCCACTCTTGAGTTAAAGGCACATGAGCGTCCACTTGTGGTTTGCCAAATGGCATGTAAAGGACTCTGAGAGTATGAGGAAAAAGGTTCTCTGGCCTGATGAGACAAAAACTGAACTCTTCTTGTGCAAAACTGTAAGCACTATGTCTGGTGAAGACAAGGTACTGCTCATCCCTGCAGTGAAGCATTGTGGGGGCAGCAATGTCAGATCTCTTAAACTGTCAATAGAAGACAAAAAAACAAAAATAGAATAGAAGACAAAAATTTTTAAATGCTTATCACACAGCCTTGGTGTCACAATTCCTCCTAATCCATGAACAGTTGTGTTTGGTGGACTCCCAGATGGGCTTAAGGTGGAGAAGGACAAACAAACTGGAATGGCCTTTACTTCACTATTAGCACGTAGACTTGTCTTGCTCAACTGGAAGAATCCTAACTCACCTCTTTTAAGTCAATGGGTAACTGGTATTATATGCTGTTTGAAACTGGAAAAAAGCAAATTCTCACTTTAAAAAAAATTTTAAAACCTGGCAGGACTAATAATATTTTAGAATAAGCATTTATATTGGGTGGAAAACACTCCTTTCTCTCTTTACTACTCTCAATAGTTTTACTCTGGCTGTTGGTCTTCCTCTCTTTCCTATGGGTGGGGGCTGATTTGAATTTAGTTTTGTTAAGTTTGACTTGATTGTATGGAATGTTATATGCTTTTAATAAATTCAATAAAAGATAAAAAAAGAATATAAACCAATCGGCGGCTAATTAAGCAACTGGTTGGAGTGAAATTGGTTGGAGTTTCAGGCCCTGACTTAATAATAATTCTTTGTATTTATATAGCGCTTTTCTCACTACTCAAAGCCTTCAGCAATTGCAGGTTAAGGGCCTTGCTCAAGGGCCCAACAGAGTAGAGTCCCTATTGGCATTCGAACTGGCAACCTTCCGATTGCCAGTGCAGATCCCTAGCCTCAGAGCCACCACTCTGACCACAGACTTAGTTGATCTTCTGTTGGCTCCCTCACTTCACATTTTATTTCTGTTTGGGTGCCATTTAATTAAAGGAATGAAGCAATTTAGAGGAACAAATCTTGAAAAAAAAGGAAAACGAGTTAATTAGCCACAAAAACTGGTCACCAATTAAGAAAAACGCTAGAATGAAAACCTGCAGCCACTATGGCCATCCAGGACTGAAGTTTGAGATCCCTGTTTTACACTGTTTTTTCATCCACACATCCATCCATTATCCAACCCGCTATATCCTAACACAGGGTTATGGGGGTCTGCTGGAGCCAATCCCAGGGCACAAGGCAGGAACAAACTCCGGGCAGGGTGCCAGCCCACCGCAGGGCACACACACCCACACACATACCAAGCACACATTAGGGACAATTTAGAATCGCCAGTACACCTAACCTTCATGTCTTTGGACTGTGGGAGGAAACCCACGCAGACACGGGGAGAACATGCAAACTCCACGCTGGGAGGCCCCGGAAGCAAACCCAGGTCTTCTAACTGGGAGGCAGCAGCGCTACCACTGCACCACCGTGCCACCCCACACTGTTTTTTTTTCTTTTTTAATAAGCAGATTTCTTTCATTAGAACTTTGAATTTGATTAAATGAGATCCACGCAGAAATGCCTGTCAGCAAGTAAAGTTCCTTGCATATCCCTGTGCTAACAATCTGCCAGAATTCTCAACACCGCATCATTTTGTTTTCTTATTTTAACTATTTTGTTATAAAGCTGCTTCTCTGTGTGGATGCTTTATTTATTATGAATTCAACATTCACACCAAATAAAAATGGAGAGCGTTTCATTATTTAAATCAGTGAACCTTACAATTTTAATAGGCTTATTATCTCATTGAAAGTATTAATATGCATAATAGGCTAGAGTAATTAGATAACTTGAATTAAAACTCCTTTCTGTTAAGTTTAGTCTCTCATGCAATAAGTGGGTGAAGATTCATACTTTTTTGTTTAAATAATTAAGAATACCTTGATCACACACTTAGAATATTATAAAAGGTATTTTTAGTTAGTGGGTCATGTTATGCATCAGCAGCATAATAAAGTTTACTTGTTTTGTTCTTTATTTTCTGCTCTTCATTTCCATATTTTGACTGTATTCAATGAACAGACCATTTGAGCTCTGCCTTTGAGTTGGTAGCACACGTTGCACCACTTTCTTCACGTCGTCATCTGTCTCGAATCGACGACCACCCAGATGTTTTTTTAGCAGTCCAAAAAGGTGGAAATCACACGGTGCAAATCTGGTGAATATGGAGGATGTGGCAACACCTTCCACTTCAGTATCTCCAGACAAGCCTTGGTGTTCCTAGCAGTGTGTGTGTCATTGTCTTGTAGCAAAAGGACTCCTTGAGACAGCAGTCCCCGCCGCTGGGATCGAATAGCAGGCTTCACATTGGTCTCCAGCAAGTCACAGTAACTTGCACTGGTGACTGTAGTACCCCCCCCATGTAGTGTTCGACAATAACTCGGGTGCAGGAGTGGTGGCGAGGACAACACAAAACCTTTTATTCTGCTGGAATTAGGGCACTGCCAGGCAGGTGGCACAAATGAATTAAGAATGATGGAGAAGACATTGAAAAATGACATTATCAGTTTTGTTAAGGGTCGTTCCATTTTCTGATAAATCCACCTTTCTAACTTTAGCTTGACTCCCCCTTGTACTAAGAAGTTAGAAAATGTACGTACTGTATGGCAAAACATTCAAGTGCAAAGTTAACTGATACAAAAGTCGGAGCATTTCACATTTTTTATCTACATCATCCAAGAATCAGTTATCACATTTCTGTTTATTAAATACTAGCCATGACCCCACGGCTCCACCAGGATAGTGAGGAGGGCCCCACCCGGCTCCCTGCTCCTGATGTCACGCTTCCCCCACCCTTCGGCCCACAGCCTCTGTCTCAGATTAGCGTGACTATATCGCTCCTGCAAGCAAACTATGATTCTCAGCGCGATGAGAGAAGTCGCGAAATCAACTGGAATGTTCAAGCAAATTCTAGAAAAAAAAAACAGATTTAACCCTTTAACCGCCAACTCCCTAAATATTCCCCAAGCCAGGCGAAATCTGAACAATTTTCGTTTTTTTTACTTTTTTACATTTTTTTTACATTTTTTACATTTATTCAAGCAGTATTGACCACTAAATGTTGTGCAAGTTGCCAGTGTATACACGAAATCTATAAATGTAACCTGAATTCTCAGCTAAGCAAAACATCTTGATACCAAACCGTGCCCTTTTCAATGGTAGATACTGTCGAAACTGTAAGCGGCCCTTCCACGACAATAAACTTTCATCAACTGCAACTGACGGTCCTGGCATGTAGGGCAACTGAAATGCTTCAAATAAATGATCAATCAAAGGACGTAGCTTGAACCAAGTGGTCGCGGTTTGGATCTTTCTTATCTGGCTCGTTTCTGTTGTCATTCAAATGAAAGAATTTCAGCAGCAAAGAGAATCGGTTACGTGTCATGATAGCTGCAAAAATAGGTGTTGCATACATAGGATCTGTAGACCAGTACATCTCAATATCTGGTTTTCTGATTATTCCCATCAACATCAAAATCCCAATGAATTTTTTCATTTCGTTTTCATCAGTGTCAAACCAAGCACGAACACGGGAATGTGGAGGTAAATTGGGATTTTTCTCAATAAACTGTGCTGCATACAGATTTGTCTGATGAACAAAATGTCTGATCAAATCAGGTGACACAAACAGCTCATAAAACTGCTCAGCAGTGTAATTGTTTACATCAACAATAAAGCCACACGTTGCCTCAAACGAATGCAGAAAAGGTAGTTCACCACGGGCAGCAGCCCAGCTGAGATGCTGGGGATACACCCACTCAGCGCCGTCATCCGATGCGTCTTCATTCACAGTATCATGCAGCGCACATTGCTGCTCATCACTGTCGCTAAAATCTTCTTCAGAACTGCTACAATCATGATCAGAACTGTCCAAAATCTCCTGCAAAGCCTCACTTGAAGTCAGTGTACGTTTCGCCATATTCACAGCTGTTACATGTGAATCACGTCACATGACCGGCCAAAACAACCACAGACTTGTCGAAATACAACGTAGTAATAATACCCACGCCAAACCGTCAGTTATACTACTTGCCAGGCATTCATATAACCACAGGCAAATGTGCCGGATAATTCCGGCAGTATGGCGTTAGCAATAAAACAACGGTGCCGGATATATCCGGCAGAGGGCGGTTAAGGGGTTAAATCCATTAAGTAGTTCTCTCGGTCGCTAGCTAAGCGGATATAGGCTGGCGTATGAGTGAGGAAGGCCCTACCCCCCTTCCCCTCGGCCTGCTGCGTGTCTCTTGGATTTGCGCAAATAAATCCGTACCGCAAGCAAACTATGATACGTAGCGCAATGAGAGAAGTCGGAAAATCAACCAGAATGTTCAATCAAATTATTGAAGAAAACCCAGTGTCACACACGTATGCATGGGGAACAGCTGAAGGGCCTAGTCACTTGTAGTTCTATGCCAGGCCAGGGGGCGGCGGAGTGTACTGACTATCTCTCTCAGTCTCTTGCAGACCTTTCCCAGGAAATCCCGCCTCTTGTCGGCCCCAAGGATGACGTCACTTCCGACCACAAGGATGCCACTCCCAGTTCCTGCTACGATGACGTCATTTCCTTTCCAGGCCTTTAAAACTGCCATCTTGCCTCAGTACAGGCAGTTCTGTTCTGGACTCTGAACCATACACATCTTGTATAAAAACAAGCAATTTTGCAGCCGAGCATATTATACGGGTGGCTGCCCCAAACCCTTTCTGATGTCTCCGACTCATTCTTCTGACACCAGTTTAAATCCTTAAGTAGTTCCCTAGCTAAGCGGATGTAAGATACGTCCAGGCTGGAGTGTGAGTGAGGAGGGCCCGGCCCCTCTGCCACAGGCCTGCTGCATGTCTCTTGGATTCGCGCAAATAAATCAGTACTGCAAGCGAACTATGATACATAGCCCAATGAGAGAAGTCGGAAAATCAACTGGAATGTTCAAGTGAATTATAGAAAAAAACACAATCTAAATCTGTTAAGTAGTTTTCTCATGAAAAGTGGACAGACATACAGACGTTGAATTTTATATATACAGGCAGTCCCCGGGTTACGTACGAGATAGGGACTGTAGGTTTGTGCTTAAGTTGAATTTGTATGTACAGTAAGTCGGAACAGGTACATTATTTTAATAAATGCTATTTTTGACCGACTATAACCAAGTGCTCTGACAATGAATGATGGAGTTTCAGCTCTCTCTGACCTTTTCATTATTTCTACTTTATTTTCAATGGTGATGGTTTTTCTCTTCTTTACTGTATCACCAGCACTTGCATCAGATTTGTGTTTCAGAGACATTGTTGAAGGGTGAAGACAAAAGGTTAAGATGAGCTCTTCTGCACAGCACTGTACACGCTATCACAGCAGGTAGGCACCAGTCGTCAACACGTCTGATGTACTGACAAGAGACAACTTCCTGCTATGTGCGTAACAGTACAGGCAGGCATGCTATTGAGAATGAATGGGGGCGGCGAGGGGCAGTTCAGCACCAGCCCACCTCACAGTCACCTCCACTACAGTATGCTGTAGAACGAACATGGTGCGGCGAGTAGTGAATCGCCCAACCCCAATTCAACAGGCAGCCATCCGAGGCACACTACAATGCTACCCCCGCCGCCCCGTTCAGTCACAACCGGGTCACCGCTTGCAATATTACCAGCTGGGCGGGCAGTGAAACGCCCCCCTCCCCTCCATCCATCCTGCGTCCAGTCAGGAGCAGTAGCTGTGGCGGCGTAGTGGGCGGGCAGCGAACCATCGTCCTGCACACGAGCGATAGCCGCCAGTGGGACAGTACACTGCGCGAGCAGCAAAATCGCCCCCCTCCAGCCACCGCTTGCAGCATCCCCAGGCCGAAGATGACGGAGCAGCAGTTACTGAGGCGCATGCGTCGCAGCTGCGTCCTGGTTTGTAAGCCATAGGTCGGGTGTCCGTAACCTGGGGGACTACCTGTTTAGTCATATATGTAACAATGAGCCATATTCAAAAATAAAAGCAATAATAGAATGCAATTACTGTACATATGTTAGCAGACTGCATTAAACATGCTTTTTAACAATAGTTTATAATGTCATGTTAAAAATGGAGCACAATGAGGCTTGTGGTGGCTCAGTAACTTCCATTCACAGCAGATTCCCATCCAAATGATGTGAAAATGGCACAGATTGACGTGTGTTAGTGGTACAGGCTCTGTGACTAACTGTTGTTAAATTTTCTTAAGCATAACATTTTTGAAAGTATACCCCTTAAAGAAGTATCTAACAATTTGGAAAAGAAAAAATAAGTTTCCCATTTAACTATTAATCTGCGGTGGGTTGGCACCCTGCCCAGGATTGGTTCCTGCCTTGTGCCCTGTGTTGGCTGGGTTTGGCTCCAGCAGACCCCCCGGACCCTGTGTTTGGATTCAGCGGGTTGGAAAATGGATGGATGGATGGATTTAACTATTAATGTTAGTTACAGACATGGACAAATTTGTTGATACCCCCTTCATGAATGAAGAAGAACCTACAATTGCCTCTGAAGTAACTTGTGACTGGTAAAGGTAATTGGCAACCGTCCTTGTTTATTTACCAAAAATCAGACTTTGCTTTTGTCTTCAGTGGACTAGATCACTGTAACGCACTCCTTACAGGACTATCTAAAAAAGACATCAATCAGTTACAGGTAGTGCAGAATGAAGCTGCCAGAATCTTAACTAGAAAAAGAAAATCTGATTACATCACACCAGTTTTAGCACCATTACACTGGCTACCCGTGTCATTTAGAATTGACTATAAAATATCACTAATTGTTTACAAAGACTTAAATAATCTCACCTCATTCTATATTTTGGAATGTTTGTCACCTAACACTCCAAGTAGGGAATCCATTCCCAGAAATTCTGGAATCCCGCATCTCATTCCCGGGAATCCCGGGCTCAGGGGATGACACAGTAAACAGGCATCTCACATGTGAACGGTTTTAGAATGCCCAACACTTATTTTTAATAAAACTACTGCAATATGTTGACACAAATAAAAGACAAACCTTATCTACAAGCAGTTCATGCTGTCATATAAGTACTGTGAATAAGGAGCTATATAAGCGTCCGACCCGGCACAGATTCACACTGAGGCACGTATAAATTGAACACAAATCTTTTTATTTTCTCTTCAGCCGTGGGGCACGTCTTCCCCGTGTCCCACAGGCCCAACACAGTCCCACAAGCACTTAATGCAATAAACACAAATAAATCTTTTTCTTCACCTGTGGGGCACGTCTTCCCCGTGAACCCCACAGGTATAACACAGTCCCAAAATACCTCTTTCTCAAGACAGCAATCCTTCCGTTAGCACCACCACTTCTCTCAGGCACCTTGTCCTCTTCCTCCCGATTCTGGCCCTGAGTGGTGGTTGCTGGCTTCTTTTATGGCCCTCCCGGGAGTGTTCCTGTAGCTTGCTGACCTGTTCCCAATTGCACTCCCATGTGGGCCCAATGATTAGGCCAGCTGGGCTTAACTATCTCCGCCTCGCCCCCTGGCGGTGTGGAAGATGAATGTTCTCTTTGTTCCCTTGTACTAATCCATGTCTGAGAAGTTAAGCAGAAGTAAACTTTACAAAACCATACATTATGTAAAAGCATGCTTTGATGAGCAAACAGAAAAATATTTGTCCAAGGGACTCAAGGTCTAAGCATTCCAAAACATGAGTCTGCCTTATCCCGTTTCCTCTTATCATGAAAAGCCTGCGCCTGCCTATTTTATTATTTTTCTATCTTTGCAGCTGCAAGCCACCAATATCTTTCTGCAAAGCTTAGAAACTTCAGTCAAGGACACGGTGTACTTTGAGAGGGCTAAGCAGATCATTGTTTTAGAAATGAAGCTGCTTGAAACTTCAACCTTGAGAGATGACTGTTGCATTCCATAATGATATTAAATCACGCGTTCTAGGGGTATAAAACTTTGCCCCACCCGACAGACGGGGTTCAGAAGAGCCCTGACGCTGTCATGTAATATTGATTGCCTGTTTTTCTAAAACTCTGCTCACTGTGACAATGAAAAATAAAGCTGCTATATAACCACACCTGCTGTCTTGTCTAAGTCTTCATCCACAGCGGCCATCCCAGGTCCCCACAGGGTTGGGAAGAACTCCATCTCCCATGAAACCCTGTGGGAAACTGAGGTATCATCATTAACCAGGGAGGCTACCACCAAGCATCCCGGGGGAGGTATTGAGGAGTCCATGGCTGCTCCCCCGGAATACAAGTAGAAGGGACGTCCTGGCCGGGCATGGACCCTGGCCGTCCTCCACAGTACATGTATCTTTAGTTGTGGTAATAAGAGTGTAGAAAGCACAATGTCCTCACAGGTGGCGCAGTGGTAGTGCCGCTGCTTTGCAGTAAGGAGACTGTGGAAGATTGTGGGTTTGCTTCCCGGTTCCTCCCAGTGCTTTGAGTACTGAGAAAAACGCTATATAAATGTAATGAATTATTATTATTAACGTGTTCAGCGTGCGGTCGTCCAGGCAAGAACGCACCTTCGTGAAGAAGTACACCAGCCGCTGAGAAAGCACGCTCTGCCTCAACTGAAGTAGGCGGCACAATCATCAGATACCGATACACTTGTTCTAAACAACACCCGCACTTGCCGTTGCTCTGAAACACCGCCATTTCAGCTTTTACTAATGTATCCAGTTTCTTGTCATCATTCTGTGATGGCAAGTTTCTTGGCACAAATAATGCGGATGCAATAGACTGACGCATTGCAATTTCAAGTTGCTGTTCAAAGCTGTTGTCTGATGAAGTGCAAGCTGCAGCAATGGCGCCACCTTAATTATTTTCAACTATAACTCTGTTATTTCTTGATCGATTTTTACACTTTTACACGCTATATATGCGAGCTTGGCTGTTCCCATTTTCCCGGGAATTACAGCAGTTTCATTCCTGGGAATGTGGGAATGAAAAATGTCCGGGAATCCGGGAGCCCGGGAATGGATTCCCTAACTCCAAGTCGTATCCTCAGATCATCAAATGAAGGTCTGCTTCTAATTCCAAGAGCCAACCCTGAAAAGAAGTGGTGAGGCGGCCTTTTGCTGTTATACACAAAAAATAGAAATGCTCCAGTCTAATACTGTAGGACAATTTAAAATGGCTTTATCGTAGCTACATTGTAGTTGTATCCCTTTTAGTCTATATGGGCACTGAATTATGGTTTTCCGGTTATTCTGTGGTGGCGATCTGCGCCACCACCACCACCTGATCAGGGCACTATGCTGCCCCCTGCATTTATGGACTGAATGGCGGTTGTCCCAGATGTTCAAAATAACCATCCATCCATCCATTATCTAACCCACTATATCCTAAATACAGGGTCACAGGGGTCTGCTGGAGCCAATCCCAGCAAACATAGGGTGCAAGGCAGGAAACAAACTCCGGGTAGGGCGCCAGCCCACCGCAGAGCACACACATACACACACACACACACCAAACACCCAACCTGCATGTCTTTGGACTGTGAGAGGAAACCAATGCAGACACGGGGAAAACATGCAAACTCCACGCAGATAGGACCCGGGAAGTGAACGCAGGTCTCCTTACTACGAGGCAGCGGTGCTACCCACTGCGCCACCGTGCCACCCATTCACCTGATCATCATCATCAAATTCTTCCATGTAAAGCCTGTAAACTATGAGGTCTGATTTAGAACGTCTGTGTTAGGTAGAATGCCCAGTAGGGGCTGGGTGGTCTTTTGGCTTCTGAACCCCTTCAGATTTTGTTTTTTTTTTACTCCAACCTAACTGGAGTTTTTTTTTGTTTGTTATTTTATGTCCTCCTGGCCATCCAACCGTACTTTTTTTCTTTATTACATACTGTATAATATTATTGCCTAATCTTCTTTATGTTTTATATATTAACTTCCTTTTTATTTCATCTTGTAAAGCACTTTGAGCTACATTGTTTGTATGAAAATGTGCTGCATAAATAAATGTTGTTGTTGTAGAGTTTTAATTCAATAAAATATTTCAAATAATAACACGAAAATGGCATATTGTTGAAAACAAGCGATTCCTGGAGCCCTCCATGAGACGTCTGCACCTGTGCACAGGTCGTTTGGCCCATTCGTCCTGAGCAACCTGCACCAGCTGGGTCAGGTTTGAAGGCGGCCTCCTCCAGATGTTCCAGTTCTTTCCATAGATGTTCTATTGTATTCAAACCAGGGCTCAAAGAAGGCCACTCCAGAACAGTCCAATGTTTTGTTCTTAGCCCTTCTTGGGTGCTCTTAGCTGTGTGTTTTGGCTCGTCATCCTATTAGAAGAACCATGACCTGTGACTCAGTCAGTGTTTTCTGACACTGGGCAGTACATTGCACTCCAGAATGTCTCTATAGTCTTAAGACTTCATTGTTCCCTGCACAGTCTCCAGGCACCCCATGCCAGACGCAACAAAGCAGCCCCAAAAATATAACCGAGCTTCCTCCAGGTTTCCCAGTTGGTATGATGTTCTTTACTTTCAAAGCTTCATTTATTTCTTCTGTGGACTCAGAGCTGATGTGACTTGTCAGTTTTGTCTCATCCGTCCAAAGCATATTCTCCCAAAGGCATTGTGGCGTGTCAATATTCAGTTTAATAAAATTCCAGTGTGGCTTTGCAAGTTTATTTTTGTGAATGGGTGGCATACCTGAAGAAGAAATGCATGTACTTCTTGTGCATTCACAACCTGTTGCGTTAAATTCAGTCCTTTGTTTTATCATTCTGGCACTCACCTAAGCCTGGCAGAAGCACATCTGCCAATCCTCAAAATACACTATTATTGGATAAACAGCACCACGTCCACAGCATTGCAAAGTAAGGAAAAGCTCTGTGCACAGTGTGTGGCGAAAACCAAGCGAAGTGGATGTGTCCACGGCTGGTGTCATTTTCTCCGTGCAGCCCTCAAAACCAGTGCAAATGCCTCAAATATAATCCAGTCAGGGCTGGATTAATCATTAAGAAAAATAAGCATGAAGGGAAGAAGGGGGGGGACACCACAGAAATTTTTCGTGGACCATATGGTACAAAAGTTCAAATGGTGCAGCTGAACCAGGTTCTACAAAAAAGGAAACCCATATTAATTGATAAAAAAATTACATTTATAAATATACAATAATAAAAATAACACAATAGTAAAAATAGAGGATAATATATATATGTGTATATATATATATATATATATATATATATATATATATATATATATACAGTATATACAGTGCATCTGGAAAGTATTCACAGCGCATCACTTTTTCCACATTTTGTTATGTTACAGCCTTATTCCAAAATGGATTAAATTCGTTTTTTTCCTCCGAATTCTACACACAACACCCCATAATGACAACGTGAAGAAAGTTTACTTGAGGTTTTTGCAAATTTATTAAAAATATAAAAACCGAGAAAGCACATGTACATAAGTATTCACAGCCTTTGTCGTGAAGGTCTAAATTGAGCTCAGGTTCATCCTGTTTCCCCTGATCATCCTTGAGATGTTTCTGCAGCTTCATTGGAGTCCACCTGTGGTAAATTCAGTTGACTGGACATGATTTGGAAAGGCACACACCTGTCTATATAAGGTCCCACAGTTGACAGTTCATGTCAGAGCACAAACCAAGCATGAAGTCAAAGGAATTGTCTGCAGACCTCCGAGACAGGATTGTCTCGAGTCACAAATCTGGGGAAGGTTACAGAAAAATTTCTGCTGCTTTGAAGGTCCCAATGAGCACAGTGGCCTCCATCATCTGTAAGTGGAAGAAGTTCGAAACCACCAGGACTCTTCCTAGAGCTGGCCGGCCATCTAAACTGAGCGATCGGGGGAGAAGGGCCTTAGGCAGGGAGGTGACCAAGAACCCGATGGTCACTCTGTCAGAGCTCCAGAGGTCCTCTGTGGAGAGAGGAGAGCCTTCCAGAAGGACAACCATCTCTGCAGCAATCCACCAATCAGGCCTGTATGGTAGAGTGGCCAGATGGAAGCCACTCCTTAGTAAAAGGCACATGGCAGCCCGCCTGGAGTTTGCAAAAGGCACCTGAAGGACCCTTAGACCATGAGAAAGAAAATTCTCTGGTCTGATGAGACAAAGATTGAACTCTTTGGTGTGAATGCCAGGCGTCACGTTTGGAGGAAACCTGGCACCATCCCTACAGTGAAGCATGGTGGTGGCAGCATCATGCTGTGGGGATGTTTTTTAGTGGCAGGGACTGGGAGACTAGTCAGGATAAAGGGAAAGATGACTGCAGCAATATACAGAGACATCCTGGATGAAAACCTGCTCCAGAGCGCTCTTAACCTCAGATTGGGGCGATGGTTCATCTTTCAGCAGGATAATGACCCTAAGCACACAGCCAAGATATCAAAGGAGTGGCTTCAGGACAACTCTGTGAATGTCCTTGAGTGGCCCAGCCAGAGCCCAGACTTGAATCTGACTGAACATCTCTGGAGAGATCTTAAAATGGCTGTGCACCGACGCTTCCCATCCAACCTGATGGAGCTTGAGATGTGCTGCAAAGAGGAATGGGAGAAACTGGCCAAGGATAGGTGTGCCAAGCTTGTGGCATCATATTCAACAAGACTTGAGGCTGTAATTGCTGCCAAAGGTGCATCGACAAAGTATTGAGCAAAGGCTGTGGAAAATGTGGAAAAAGTGATGCGCTGTGAATACTTTCCAGGTGCACTGTATATATATATATATATATATATATATATATATATATATATATATATATATAAATCTTGGAAATACAGCAAAATTATTATCTGGTAATTTCCACTTGATCCACCAAGGCTCACCTGATTGTTTTTGCCTTGGTCATGTTGGTTGTCCTGTTCAGTCATGTACTGAGAGCGAGTGCAGCGCAGCATTGCCAGACGTATGCCAATTATCGTACATGTACGATAATTTAATGGCACGTATGATAATACATAGCATACCATTATTGTATGCATTTTGTGTGATTATTTGAAAAGATTTTAATTTTGTAGGATAATTTTATACTGCGGTGGGCTGGTGCCCTGCCTGGGGTTTGTTTCCTGCCTTGCGCCCTGTGTTGGCTGGGATTGGCTCCAGCAGACCCTCGTGACCCTGTAGTTAGGATATAGTGGGTTGGATAATGGATGGATGGATGGATGGATGGATGGATGGATGGATGGATAATTTTATATGGAAAATAAATTAAAATAAATATTTTTAATGCCATGTGTTTTGAATGTACACACAGAGGTTCCCCTTATCACTGTATACCATTATGAAATGGGAGGCTGCCGTGATGGAATGACCAGGGGAGAGAACTTGCACAGGGTGCTATCTCTCCTGGAATGACATAAGGGCAGTCGACCTGGCCTGCTACAGAGCCACAGACTTAGAGCTTGGAATCTCAGCCCTTTTGGGGTCTGTCATCACCGCCAGGGGCGTATGGAGTACTGCTGAGCCCTTTATTGCAGGTCTTTCACCACAAGTGCAGCAGCCCGGGCTGGATGTCGTTTTATGTTTACGTTGATATTTATTTGCTTAGCAGACACTTTTATTCCAAGCAACTGTGAGCTACGCCTGGACACCACCAGCCAGAGACCAAGTCTTTCTAAAAAGCACACGTTTATTAATGTTCAAACACAATCCCGCACAGCACACTGTGCTCCCAGCACCAATCACCCGTACTGCGGGCTTCTCTTGCACTGTCTGTGGGCCGCCTTTCCTCTCTCCACGGGAGCCTCGTCCTGCTCCCACTCCCGATTCTAACTCCCTGATTGTAGGGAGGCGGCCCCTTTTATAATGACCCAGATGGGCTCCAGGTGCTCCATCTGACGACACTTCCAGGTGTGGTGGAAGTAAATGTTTCCTGGGCTCTCTGAGACTCGGGGCGCCCCCTGGTGGTGGCCACGGGCCCCAATGGGCTTGAGCCTCCTGGCTCCTCTCCCGTGGTCCTCTCCAGATCCAGGGCGGTTGCCCCCTCGTGGCCCGGAGGATGAATACGCTACCTCCTGGTCCTTCCAGGCGTCGTGGCTGGGTCTGTCCCCCAGCCGCTTGTGACACAACATACAAAGGAAGTCAACATAACAGAGTAAACATCAGTCGGGGGGGGCTGTGTGAGAAACAAGTGTTACAGGACAAGGGAGCAAAGTTGATCATAAGTTGTCGTGGTGCTACTGGGGAGTGAAAACTACAACTCCCAGCAGTCCCCACAATGGCTCCAATTGGTCGTCTGCTGAGGGTGCAGGGGCTGCTGGGAACAAGCCTGAGATTCAAAGAGAGGTCTTTTCTTGTTTCATGTCTGGAGTTGCCTGTCTGTTTGCCTTCCCGTTTACTACCTGTGGATTCTTGTTTTGTCCGGGATCATCTCCTGTTTCAGTGTATGGACTGTCTGGTGTCTTCCTGCTGCATGAGGACTGTCTTAGGATTTGTTGTCGACCTGCGAAGAAAGGAGCACACCTGAACCCATCACACGTCATCATCTCATCAGGAAGTACCAGTAGGACTGATCTTTACATTCACATACAGCGAGCTGATCTCTTTTTTATCTACTGCCATCATTTCATTACATCAGTTGCTGTTTTACTTGGACTTCATCGTGTGTGGTTTTTGTTAGTTGTTTGTTGTTGTCAAATTCATGTTTATTGTATATCGCCGTAAAGGGAACTGGTGTGGGATTGTTTTAGTTTGTGTAATTAGATTTAATTTATTTATCGTTTAATACATTCGTCGATTTCTGTTTTAATTCCATTTGTTTCTTGTCTCTGTGAGGGAGTGTGTGTGAGTCGGGCCAAGGCTGGGTGTATTCCTGGGATCCCCACTGAAAAAATAAATAAATTACCGTCAAAGGTGATGAGAATCTTAGCTGGGTTTTTTAGTCTGCTACCAAGTGAGCAGCTCAGAACACAATTCTAGCTTGTCACAGTTTCTAGATTACAAAACCGAATCACTTGGACAGAAATCCACCAAAAAAGAAAGTCTTCAAATGCTTTTTAACTCTTTCAGGGCAGATGTCTGCTTTTGTCGAAATTCAGGGGTAGAGGACGGTAATCAGCCATAAATGGCGACAAAACTCGTCGTTATGTTTTAGCTCGACTCTCTTTGCTAGAAGAATGGTTAGCTTCATTGATTTGACCTCAATTACCTTCGCATGTGTGAGTAGCAAAGAGCAAATGACCTCTAAAATGGCATCGACATCTGGTGAGAGACCAAAGTGACTGCACAAAGCAAAATACTCCATGGTCGACATTTTGTGTATTATCGCCGAATCGGATGCTGACTTGTCGGGTCCGATTTTGATGCAAGTGATCTGGAGATGGAGCTCAATAACGCAAGTGAGGTACCGGCTTCAGATGATCGGTTCCCAGTTGATCATGGTGCTGAATACGCTTGTGTTGCTGATGCGCCTGCGGCAAAGTTCACCTGGGAAGACCGCCACTTACGATGACAAGATTACAAACCAGATTGGGTCACACTGCCACGCGAAGACAGGCCAGGCAGCCGGTCTGCCACACATTCCTACCGGCCATCGAGCTGCTCCTACACAGCCACCAGAGATGCTGAACAGGCATGAACAACAACCACAGCTACAGATGTTTTACGTTGATTTTCATGTGAAACTTATGCTTTGTGTGCTTTTCAGAAAATTGAGTTGCCTGCAAAAAATATTCAGCCCTCAAAGAGTTAAGGGAGTATATGACAGGTGTCTGGTCACACTTACAACTAATCTAACCTAGACACCGTTAAAATATCTGACTACACCACTCAGTTTCATTAAGAGACTGGGAACTCTTGAAATTTAACGATAATAGTGCACAGGTTTCTTTACATTGGGCGGTGGGTAATACACAATGAAAGACACAACAGTAATTTCCTGAAAACAACACTAACTTCTATTACACCTGACAATATTAGAACTTTAGAACACTCTAGACGAGAACAGACCATTCAGCCCAACAAAGCTCGCCAGTCCTATCCACTTATTTCTTCCAAAGAAGCATCAAGTCGAGTTTTGAAAGTCCCTCAAGTCTTACTGTCTACTACACTACTTGGTCGCTTATTCCAAGTGTGTATCGTTCTTTGTGTAAAGAAAAACTTCCTAATGTTTGTGCAAAATTTACCCTTAAAAAGTTTTCAACGGTGTCCCCGTGTTCTTGATGAACTCATTTTAAAGTCACCGTCTCAATCCACTGGACTAATTCCGTTCATAATTTTAAACAATTCAATCATGTCACCTCTTAATCTTCTTTTGCTTAAACTGTAAAGGCTCAGCTCTTTTAATATTTCCTCATAACCAGGGCCGGATTAAGAGCTTTGGGGGCCCGTAGCACATTTCAAATTTGGGGGCCCTTTTGGTCTGTATCATCTGAAGTTTAGATTCTGAACAGTTCAAACCGGACTAAATAATTATTTTACTCTCGATTATAATAAGAATCTTATAATATTTATGTGAATTTTATGTGTTGGGCCCCTAAAGTTTTGTTGTGTAAGAAATTTACAGTTTAAAAACGTAAAGATAATATTTTTAAAGACCAGTTTTTCAATGCTACACTTTTTCATTAAATATTGGGTCTACCATTTGGGGCCCCCCGAAATTGCGGGGCCCGTAGCATATGCTACATGTGCCTATTGGTTAATCCGGCACTGCTCATAACTCATCCCCTGTAGCCCTGGACTCGGCCTATTCGCTCTCCTCTGGACCTTCTCTAGTGCTGTTATGTCCTTTTTGTAGCCTGGAGACCAAAACTGCACACAGGACTCAAGATGAGGCCTCACCAGTGTGTTATAAAGGTTGAACAGAACCTCCTGTGACTTGTACTCCACACATCAAGGTGCTATATAACATGACATTCTGTTAGCCTTCTTAATGGCTTCTGAACACTGTCTGAAAGTCGATAGCTTAGAGTCCACTATGACTCCTAAATCCTTCTCATAAGGTGTACTCTCGATTTTCTGGCCACCCATTGTGTATTCAAACCTCACATTTTTACTTCCTATATGTAATTCTTTACATTTGCTGACATTAAATTTCATCTGCCACAAGTCTGCCCAAGCCTGTCTGCTATCCAAGTCCTTCTGTAATGATATAACGGATTCCAAATTATCTGCTAATCCACTTATCTTGGTATCATCTGCAAACTTAACCAGCTTGTTACTTATATTCCTATCTAAATCATTTATATATATTAAAAATATCAGAGACCCTAGCACTGACCCCTGCTGGTCATCACTCTTAACATCGGCCAGTTCTGATGAGGTTCCTCGCACTATCACCCTCTGCTTCCTGTGTCTGAGACAATTCTGCACTCATCGACATACCAAACCCTGATCTCCCACTTCTTTTCATTTGATGCCAGACCTCTCATATGGCACCTTATCAAATGCTTTCTGAATGTCAAGATAAATAATATCATCTGCTCAACTTTGGTCGTATCCTTTTGTTGCCTCCTCATAGAATTCCAGCATGTTAGTAAAACACGACCTCCCTCTTTTGAACCCATGCTGACTGTTCAGAATAACTCCTGTCCTTGCCAGGTGTTGCTCAATCTTATCCTTAATAATAATAAGGATGTAATATAAAGTACATTAAAAAGATAAACGAACCTAAAAAAAAATCTAACAATATCAGGAACAAAATTCCCTTTTTATAAGGAAAGCACACAGTCCACACTCTAAAAGTCCATTAAAAACATGAAATGGAGGACACAACCTTTAGTGATGCAGAGTCCAGTTTGCGCACTGTGTTACCCCAACAATTAATCGTCCAACTGTCCATGGATGCACTCTGTTCACCAGATTCTCGTTTCCCAGTTTTGTCAAATCGTGGAATCCCCGGCAGCGTCGTTCTTCGTCATTCTTTTTTTTTTCACTCTGGGCTCCTTGGGTTGCTGTGACCTAGTCATGCCTTACTTCTCGTCCGCCAGCTTTGCTTAGTCCTTTCATGCGGCTTCCCCCTCTCGCTGGACCCACAACCGTCTTCTTGTGGAGCTGTCTCTTCCTCCCTCGGGGTAAGTGTTGCCGTCCTTGTGCCTCACGTCTTGCCAGCCACGTACCCAAGTCTGCCTGCGAGCCCCTGTGCTCTGTGTGAGTGTCTTGGCAGCGTTCTTAGTGGACCATCCCTCTCCCTTGCCTTCTCCTGTCCAGAAGTTTAAATCTCCTTCAGTCCCTGCCTAGATCTACAGGACGACGGCACATCCTAATTTCCTGGGTTTAAGAAATAATATAAACACAGGTTAACAAAAAGTATTGTTACCAACTATCAATAAGTACACATACTGTATGCGGATTAGAAACCAGTATTTTCAGACATGTTCATTTCTAAGTCAGGTAAATACAAACATTTTCCAAGGAAGGAGCAGTTCTTTTTGGATTGAATTTGTATATTTAAGCAGGTAATTCTTTTGCAAGACAGCAGATACCTACTGTATATCCTGTAGACAGACATCAAAATAATCAGTAACGGGATTACCCAGGTCTACATGAGTGGCAGACTGGCAGCAACTGGGGGGTTGTGCCAGGTGCCCCCCCAAGTAATATATATATATATATATACATATATATATATATATATATATATATATATATATATATTGTGGAGGATTGCCGGCTTCCCAGTCCGGCCCCCACCCCCAGGCCGCTAGGAGGAGCCCTCCGGACAGCATATTCGTGCCCTGAGTTCCAGCAGGGCCTCATGGACTTTGTAGTGTCGTTACACAGCCTTGCTGGATACCTTGGGGGCCGCCAGGAGTCGCTGTAGGGGGGCTAGTGGGCCCTTGCGTGCCCTATAACCCGGGAGTGCTGTCACAGTCACGTGACCGGAAGAAACGACGTACTCCCGGGATGAAGAAGAGGACTGTTTGCCCTGACCCGGAAGGAAACGGACTTGTGGGTTGTGCCTGGAACCACTTCCGGTGGTCAGGGGCTATAAAAGGACTATGGGAAGCCCAGTACACTGAGCTGAGCTGGGAGGTAGGAGGGCGAAGTGTCTGGGCGAGGAGGATTGGTTTATTGTGATTTATAGGAGTAGTGTGGTGTGTGGTGTGAGGTGTGTGGTGTGCTCTGTGCACTGTACAGAAGACAAATAAAGAAGTCTTGTGCTTTTACCTCGTGTCTCGAGTGGTACCTGAGGGTGGCTCCACGCTTCTACTGCTACAATATATATATATATATATATATATATATATATATATATATATATATATATATATATATATATATATATATATATATATATACACACAACAACAACAACAACAACATTTATTTAAATAGCACATTTTCATACAAAAAGTTGTTCAGAGAAAAAAATAAAATCTGTAGGGGTTCCAGGCCACGAGACCACCCAGTCCCCTATGGGCATTCTACTGAACATAGATGAAATAGTCTTCTTTGTAGTTAGGGTTCTCACGGAGTCACTTGATGCTGATGGTCATACAGACTTCTGGCTTTTAATCCCTCCATCATTATTGGAACATCATGGTGCTTTGAGTAGATGGTGGTGGCGCAAGCCACGGGTCGTTCAAAAAGTTTCCACACTTTTGAATTTTCATTGGAAACAGTGAAGGCGTGAGAAGTACTGATTGGTCGTGTCTGAGAGTGTCATGTGACTAGTTCTGTCTGGCATGCTGGCTGCCCTTGCAGTTTAGTTATGAGTTGTCACCCTGTGGTGAAGATGGCTGCGAAACTTATAAATTGCAACAAAGAGGAACGGCGTTCTGTCATACGCTTTTTGTGGGCAGAAGGTGTACCGGGAGCACAAATTCATACTCCACATGTGTGCTCAGTATGGGGATAAAGTTCTTTCTCATAGAGTGGATTGAAATATTTGAAAATGGCCGTACTAGTGTGATAGATGCAGAGCGCTCAGGACGGGAAGAAGTTTTTCATGTGGTGATGAAAGCAGCAGTGCATCAGTGGCTATGCGCTGAACTAACCTCATTTTTTGCTGATGCATTAAAAAGTTGGTATGACGCTGGAAGAATTGCATCACAAAGGAAGGTGACTATATCAGAACATTAGAACACTCTAGACGAGAACAGGCCATTCAGCTCAACAAAGCTTGCCTGTCCTATCCACTTATTTCTCCAAAAAAAACATCAAGTCGAGTTTTGAATGTCCCTCATGTCTTACTGTCTACCACACTACTTGGTCGCTTATTCCAAGTAGATGTGTTTGCATATTTAAGCAGAGAAAAGCCAAGCAAAATGACACCTTGTATTGGCTAACTAAAAAGATTACAATATGCAAGCTTTTGAGGCAACTCAGGCCCCTTCTTCAGGCAAGATGTCAGGCAAGATTCAGGCAAGATTTTGCCTGAAGAAGGGGCCTGAGTTGCCTCAAAAGCTTGCATATTGTAATCTTTTTAGTTAGCCAATACAAGGTGTCATTTTGCTTGGCTTTTCTCTACATTCATAATGGCTAACACGGTACAACACCCTAGTACTATATATTTAAGCAGTTAATTCTTTTGCAAGACAGCAGATACCTACTGTATATGCTCTAGACAGACATCAAAATAATCAGTAACGGGATTACCCAAGAAATTTGCCTTTTAACTTCTCATCCCAGTTCCAACAATGTAGGGTTCCAGTGTAGGGACGAGTGACAGGTGCTCACCTCGGTTGGTTGAGCACCAGATGTGACATGGCATTTTGAATCATCTGCCGAAGCGTGGTGACACTTGTTGGTGCTCCTGCCACCAGGGAGTTGCAGTAGTCCAGACGTGACAAGACCAAAGCCTTGACCAGGAGTTGTCAGATATGGCCTGATCTTGTGGATATTGTACAGAGTGCATCTACGAGACAAACTGAAAGACCATTGCAACATCGTCCTTGAAGTCTATAGTCCCAGTGTGTTGCGTCTGAGGGTTTCGACATCAGGTGAGTGCAAGGATAAGAGAACAAGAATTGGGGTGGAGGACATATCTGTGGGTCTGAGTAATAAAGTTAGGATAGGGTCACCCCAAAAACCTTCCAACAATAAAACACCTACCCAGCATGAGATGCCAGTTACTGTGACATAAGCAGGGAAGAGTAAATTCAAGTTAAGCACATATTATACAGAAATTAAACAGTAATGCCATACCAACAAAGAAAAAGAAACATTTAAACTATATATATATATATATCTGCGGTGGGTTGGCACCCTGCCCGGGATTGGTTCCCTGCCTTGTGCCCTGTGTTGGCTGGGATTGGCTCCAGCAGACCCCCGTGACCCTGTGTTCGGATTCAGCGGGTTGGAAAATGGATGGATGGATATATATATATTTTTTTTTTTTTTTCTAATTTTGTCCCATTTATTGGCCTGCGTCTTATACTGAAACAACATTAAAACCATAAGCCTCTTCATGCAGTAATAGAAAAGTTAAGTATCTTTAGATGAAAAAGAGGATTGAAAGTCTGAATGTGATCAATAACAAATGACAAATTCACACTTCTAAAGCCTGAATAGAAATAACTATTTAATTCAGTTTGTTATATGTTCATCAAACTTGTGGAATAGCGAGAAAGGAGATGTTTATTTAGTTGCCTGCGATGCTCTTTTGTTAATGGGTGATCATCCAAAGGGAACGGAATAATTGATTTTCTTCATTCAGAATGATGTAGAATAAATGGATACCACATCTTCAAAGGGGGAATTTGCCAATCCATGTGCATTTTGAAAGGGAAACTCAGCAAACCTGTAGGGTACCAACTGAGAAACAGAAGAGTTTGCTTCTTGGGTTTCTTAATGAAATATTGATGACAGAAGGAGGGAGGGTTGAAGTTGTAACTGCAGACTCCTGTAGCTGGGGATGTCTCTGTCACTCTGGGCTTCAGCAAGACAGCTCTGGCCTAATTCCATCTGACTTTAAATGTGTGCAAATCACAGAAAAATGTGAACTGACTACACACTGAGAAAAATAGACAAAGACAGAAAATCATTGAAAATCACAAACTTATCAATATTTAACAATGCTCAGATGAGACATTCTTATTCTCTGTAAAAGTGTCAAAAGATGGGATTAAAACAAGCAGGTATTATGAAATATTTTGACCATATTGTATAATAAGTACATAATAAATTGCAATTAGCTATAAAACATGCATTTCTCTTTCAATAAGTCGCTTATAATTAATAATTACACAATATTCTGGTGCTATACGTGACAATAAAGAGCTCTTTTCTGCAAATTTGATTTTCTGTCACAAATCAAACATCTGAGTGCACACTTCCAGAAGAGTCTTGGCACTTTCCTCAATCTAAACGTTATACTTCTTCTGACTCTGTGTATTTTATAGTCAAAATCAATGTGTTGGAATTTGTTATTACTTTTCCTAAAAGTTTATTACAAAAAACGTTTTTGGGTATATTTGATTTGATCTAAAATATTTTTTAATCATTGTACATAACTATATAGACAATATGTTTTTGTGCAGTATTATGTGTTCAAATGAACACTTTATTCCAATGTAGTATTATTTCATTTATTATTAAGTAAAAGTGAACAGCATCAAGAAACAGGAATTCATTGTACATCTGCAGGGCAAACTAATGTAAGACTTTGGGCTGGGATATTTTCCAAACTGGGTCAAATAAATATCTATCTATCTATCTATCTATCTATCTATCTATCTATCTATCTATCTATCTATCTATCTATCTATCTATCTATCTATCTATCTATCTATCTATCTATCTATCTATCTATCTATCTATCTATCTATCTATCTATCTATCTATCTATCTATCTTCCTACCTACTATACTAAAATCTATCTATCTATCTGAGTGTGCTAACTGGGTGTATTCAGGAAACAATTTTAAAGTAAGGGCTCAGAAACTGGCATTTGGAAAAGCGTGGGCATTAACAGCTTCTTCTGTTCCCCTCACAGCGTGGATGACAAAGTTCACTTATGCAAGTTTTGGTTTGGCCTTGGTGGTCCCACCTCTTCTGCCTCGAACAGATTTCTCGAAGGTCACCATTCATTCAAAAACCAGATTCCAGAGAACACAAAGCTCCAAGAAATTCCAATTAAAAAGACTATGAAGTGTAGCACCATCAGGCGAGGTGTCCCCGATTATTTTCTGTTATTTGAACTCTTTGTTTTTGTACAGTATCCGCACATTAAATGGGGTACTGAGTGGTCCCCAACCATTTACTATCTCCTACTTTTTCTTTTTTGTATTATACTATCATTGGTTTATGGTTTTCTTTTTGTGCATAATTTATTCACTTTCTGGGCCTCACAGTACACTCTTAAAAATAAAGGTTCCTTAGTGGCACTTTATGGTTGTATGATAACTCCTTTGCATATGTTGGTTCTTTGTGCTTTGAAAAACTTTCTAATCTGTGCAAAAAAACTGAAATCTTTCACGTATGAGCTACCAAGCAGGGCACTAATAGATTAAGGAAACCTGGACTCAGCCTGTGCTATTGTATGTAAAATCATGAGCCACTGATATTTCACAAATCTATTCATGGTCATTTACTGTGTGGACCCTGTTACAGATGTAAATAAATAAAGGTTCTTTCCGTCCGCCATAATATATATATATATATATATATATATATATATATATATATATATATATATATATATATATATATATATATATATATATATTGTCACAAAAATGAAAAAGAGACATTGGGAAGGTTTGGGGCAGCCACCCATATAATATTTCCTGGCTGTATTTTATGTAAATTGATTAAATAAAACAGACATGTTCACACAACTGAGTCCAAAACAGAACTAACTGCTGTCTTAAGATGGCGGCTTTTTAAATGGAAGCAAGGGAAGTGATGTCATCAGGACTGGAACCGGAAGTGATGTCATTGGCTGCCCCAGGACCGGGCGGGACTTCCTGAGAAAGGTCTGCAAGGAATTGAGAGAGAGAGAATCAGTGCACTTCGCCACTCCCTGGTTAGGCGTGGAATTCCGTTTATTCAAGCACTTTAGTTGTCCCCTAATCGCGCGTGTGTGACAATATAAATATATATATATATATATATATATATAATAATAATAATGCATTTTATTTATAGGGCACTTTACATTAGCAGTAAATCTCAAAGTGCTACATAAAAAGTTTAAACAAAGGCAAAGCAAGATGAAAACAGAAATAAAACAACAATAATTATAGCATTCTTGTTAATAAGCTTTCCTAAATAGAAAAGTCTTTACCTGTTTTTTCAAACAGCCCACAATCTGCTGTGTTCTCAGGCTTTCTGGTAGGGCATTCCAGAGCTGTGGAGCAGCAGCTGCAAAGGCTCATTCTTCCATTGTATGAAGTTTGGTCACAGGGGGGCGAAGGTGGTAGGTATTTACAAAATGGAGGTTTCTTGCAGTGGATTGTAGTATAAGGAGTTCCTTAAGATATTGTGGTGCATTTACATGGATACACTGGTGACAAACAAACAGAGTTTGTTTTCGATATGGAAGTGGATAGGGAGCCAATGAAGTAACCGCAGGATTGGTGAAATGTGTTCATATTTCTGCACCCTCATCAGGATTCTTGCAGAACTATTTTGAATTTGATGGAACTTTTGAAGGCTCTTGTTGGGTATTCTTGTTTGGACTAGTACATTACAATAGTCCAGCCTGGAGGAGACAAAGGCATGAACCAGCTTTTCAGCATCACAGAGGGAGAGGTAGGGACGGAGTTTGGCTATGTTTTGGAGATGAAGGAATACAATTTTAAAAAAGGTGATGGACATGTGTATCAAATGACAGATGGGAGTCTAACTTGACATCCAGATTTGTAACAGAAGGTGAGAGGGTAATGGTGCGGTCAGAAAAGGAAATACAATTTACAGAGGAACGAAGTTGATGGGGTGTACCAATTAAAAAAGCTTCAGTTTTAGTGCTGTTCAGCTTGAGGAAGTTCTTGGACATCCAGGCCTCAATCTCAGCAGGAGGAAAGAGTTGATGGACGTGTAAGAGAAGTCGAATCCAGTCTCACATAGAGCTGCGTATCATCGGCATAGCAATGGAATGAAACTCCATGCTTGCGGATGATGTAACCCAGGGATAGCATATAGATATTAAAGAGGGTCGGCCCAAGGACTGATTCTTGTGGGACCCCACAGATGACAGTATGGGTATGAGATTTAGCATCCCCTAGGGCCACATACTCAGCCCTATCTGTAAGATAGGACTCGAACCACTCCAAAGCAATGCCAGAAAGTCCAATTGTATAGTGAAGATGATGAAGGAGAATATTATGATCTACCGTATCAAATGCAGCTGTGAGGTCCAGGAGGATAAGGAGTTATGGAGAGCCCTGATCAGCAGCCATCAGGAGATCATTGGTGACTCTGAACAGGGCTGTCTCTGTACTGTAAGAAGTTCAGAAACCAGATTGAATTTTTTAGGTGATCCTGAAGCTGAACCAAAACAACATATATATCATACAGGGAGATTCACTCAAAAGAGGCCCTGAATATTCTATTCTGTATGAACTCTTGCTAGGACAAAGCAATCTGAATAAATCAACATGCAATATGCTCCTCACTATACAGTATGGAACCAATCAGAGACAGGAGATGATTAAGGGACCAGAAAGACTGGGCCATAGTGGCCAATTTAGCTGTGACATCGGGACACAACCTACTCTTCATGAGGGATTCCCAGGGATCTTTTATTACCGCAGAGGGTCCACACCTCAG
The DNA here is from genome assembly GCF_900747795.2 of Erpetoichthys calabaricus. Lineage (NCBI taxonomy): Eukaryota > Metazoa > Chordata > Cladistia > Polypteriformes > Polypteridae > Erpetoichthys > Erpetoichthys calabaricus. Next base: position 16,109,086 of record NC_041406.2, on the reverse strand, counting down.
TTTTACATCTCATCTGAAGGATGGCACCATTTTTACAGCACAGTGTCCCCATCACTGCACTGGAGCATTGGCATCCACATTCAGACCTCAGGGCAAGTGCACCCTGCTGGCCTCACCAACACATCTTTGACCCAATGTGTTTACTTTCAAATAAAATATTATTTAAGTCATCACTTGATTTAATTTCTGGTTCATTTTATATATCCATCCATCCAGCCATTATCCAACCTGCTATATCCTAAGTACAGGGTCATGGGGGTCTGCTGGAGCCAATCCCAGCTAACACTGGGCCCAAGGCAGGGCCCATATTTGAATATGAATCCGATATATTAACGTCTACACGAGGAAGTGTGTCTGAATATCCGGCCTGGAAGTGAGAGGTGGAGTCGAGGTAAGGGCTCCACCTCCGAGGAAACAGAAAACTCGCTTAGCCACTAATAACACAAGCGAGGTGAGCACGTCAGCAAAACGAAACCTCAGAAGAAAGACAAAGTCCCTTAGCCGTTAACATTGGTAAAACGGTATCCCTTTTACTTTTCCTCCCGCTTCTAATGCACAAGCGAGGCGAGCACGTCGGCAAAACAAATCCTCCGAAGAAAGAGTCACTCGCTTAGCTGCTAATACAGAAGCGAGGCGAGCACATTGGCAAAATGAATCCTCCTAGGAGAGAGATGCCCAGAGTACTTTCTTACCCAACATTTCTTCATTTCAATTTTTTTTTTGACAATTTCAATAGTTTCTAGGACCCCGGGCTTTTTACGGCATAGGCTTACATAGCTAGTTATAATATAAGTAAATGTAATTGATTCTATTTTAATGCATATTACAATCGATTCTATTGCATTGTAAAATCTTCCACTGAATGATTTCCTACAGTGTCACTAAAGTGTAATTTACACGGAAGTCCTGCATGGAATATTCCATTTTAAGCTAACGCCAATACCTGTGCTACTGTATAAGGCATTCATTTATTTACATGGACTACCAAGAAGTTGTCAAACAATTTTTTGAGTTGCAGAATTTATGTTCAAATTTGACAGCCTGCCATGATTTAATATATAATTGGTAGGGTTTTATTACTTTTTTCCAATTAAATATTGCGAAAATAATCTGTGACTGGTCAGCCACAAGAATTCACAGCTTTTGCTTCGCTGTGCAAATGAGGCGTCTCGGAACCACTGTTTATTTCCTGCAGTCTACATGCCTTCCCATATGACAGGGGGAAGTAAATTTGTTTGATATCTCTCCCCAGCATGTCTCTAGAATAACTTCTGGCTTCAAAAGAACCTCTTTACCCTGCTTTGACAATTTTCCTCCTTTTCACTCTAGAGGATCTTCTTGCTGGCAGCTGTCCCCTTACATGCTGCTTTGTTCAGCTCTTCCTACTGTCTACTGACTTATTGCGATTCTCTCGCTAGGAAGGCCTTCCGCAGCCTCAGAAGGTAGCTTTCCAAGGTTTCTGTTTAATCTGCCTTCTGATTTTTTTGTCAGTCCTTGTCATTCTGATATTCAGTCCACCCTTCTTTTCAAGTCTGGAGCTGGTTTATCATGCTTAAGCACCCTTTCAGACTCTGAACTCCGGCTTTCGGTGGTCTTTATTGTTAGGTGGGGTTCCCAGTTGATTATTAAGGAAAGAAGTCGTTAACATGATAATGTCTATCAAGTGAACTAAAGCATAAACGTCGTTTTAGTGATGCACAGTCCGCCCTCCCTGTGGTTTAGATAAAGTTATAATTTCAAGAACGGCAGACCTAAATTTGGTTTTGCAGAGCAGGTCTGTATGTATGTTTCTGGGGTCTATGATTTTTATTACACATATCAAATACAACAGGAGGGGTCTCTAACCACTAAAAACCTTCATTACAGAATTTAATAACCAGCTAGGCTTAGCAATTGCTTAGCCAGACTTAAAAGCTGAATTATGTGCTAATTGCACAATACACTTAAAACATAAAACATGGAAAATATGATAGACAAATGTTTAAATCTACACTTGCAAAATATACAAGTACACAGTTATATATACTGATAAAGAAATAGTTACATTTACACTTAAAAAGTACCTGAAAGGGAGTTAAAAAACACGAAACCAGTAATATGCAGACACAGTGTCCTCCATAATGTTTGGAACAATGACTCATTTTTCCTTGATTTACACTCCTCTCTTCCACAGTTTAAAATTGCAAATCAAATTGAGACATTGTGACTAAAGTGCACATTGCAGGCTTTCATTTAAGACAGTGGTCTCAAACTCTGGTCCTGGAGGGCCGCAGTGGCTGCAGGTTTTCTTTCTAACCTTTTTCTTAATTAGTGACCTGTTCTTGCCGCTAATTAACTTCTTTTGAATTTGTTTTAATTGACTTGCTCTTGAAGGTTCAGACCCCTTAATTCAGGGGTCCTCAATCACAGTCCTGGAGGGCCGCAATGGCTGCAGGTTTTTATTCTAACCCTTTTCTTAATTAGTAACCTCTTTTTGCTACTAATTAACTTCATTTGAATTTGTTTTAATTGACTTGCTCTTGAAGGCTCAGACCCCTTAATTCAGGGGTCCTCGATCACAGTCCTGGAGGGCCGCAGTGGCTGCAGGTTTTCATTCTAACCCTTTTCTTAATTAGTAACCTCTTTTTGCTACTAATTAACTTCATTTGAATTTGTTTTAATTGACTAGCTCTTGAAGGTTCAGACCCCTTAATTCAGGGGTCCTCAATCACAGTCCTGGAGGGCCGCAGTGGCTGCAGGTTTTTGTTTTAATCCGGTTGCTTAATTAGAAAGCAATTCTTGTCAATAATTTAATTTCAAGGCTTATTAGTGCTTTAACTCTGCCATGTCTGATCATTCTCATATCCTGGATTTTCTTCCCCTTTCTGAGGATATCATCCAAATGATTTGAAGTCTAAAATGGAGGAGTAATTCTCAGTCCTTCACTTTTTTCTCTTCACTTTCATTCCAAGTATTTCATTAAATCAATCAGGGCATGATAAATCCACACAGGTGTAAATGGAAACAAGCTAAATGGAGAAATGCTGGTCTCTTTTGTCATTTGCATGTTATTGCTAATTAGGAGCAATTAAAAACCAAGAACACAGCTGTATAAGACTAAAATAAGCAATAAGGGTTCAATATCTTAACAAGCGAGACAACTAAAGTGAAGCAGAAGTGTTACTTGAACAATAAGTGCTTCGTATTAAGCAATTGGATTGGAGTAAAAACCTGCAGCCACTGCGGCCCTCCAGGACCATGATTGAGGACCCCTGTTAATTAATTAATTGTTAATTATCAATAATTAACTGTTAACAACTGTTAACTGTTAACAATTAACTGTTAATTGTTTCTTTTTCCTTAATTAGCAGCCCAACAATAATGAAATACAAAATGAGCCAAAACATGGCCAGCAAACTGTGTGGATCATACAATATCTGAAAATAAAGAAAGATGAAAGTCTCAGGAATGTTGATCTGCTCAGGTCCACAAAACATTTGAACAGAGCTCTTAGAAAAGAGAAAATCAATTCATTTGGAAATGTCTGCTATTGTACAATGAGAACAGTAACAAGCCATGGAATTAAAGAACAAGACTAATTAAGCAACTGGTTGGAGTGAAACTGGCTGGAGTTTGAGACCCTGACTTAGCTGGTCTTCTGTTGGCTCACCCGCTTCACATTTCAATTTTCTTTGGGTGTCATTTAAGGAAAGAAATGAAACAATTCAGAGGAACGAGGAAGAAATTCAAGGGAACAAATCTTAAAAAACAAGAAAGGAAAAGGAATTAATTAGCAGCAAAAACTGGTCACCAATTAAGAAAAGGGTTAGAATGAATACCTGCAGCCACTGTGGCCCTCCAGGACCAGAGTTGGAGACCACTGATTTAAGAGGATTTGCATACATTTTGGTCACGCAATTTTTCTACATGACCTCCCACACCATTTCAGGGCACCATAATATTTGGACATTTGACGTCACAGGTGTTTGTTATTCCTCAGGTGAGTTTCATTGCTTCACAAGACACCTCAGCCTCAAAGAAGCCATGTAGAAATTACAATTCTTTTTATACAGGGTCGCTCCTTTTCAGGGCACCATGTGACCCTGTAGTTAGGATATAGCGGGTTGGATAATGGATTGATGGATAATAGCAATGGCAGGTCTATTAAAGCCATACTATTTAGGTCTTTGCTGCATCCAATGACTGCCTGAAGTCTGCCATTCATAGACATCGCCTGGTGCTGAGGATCTTCTCTGGTGATGATCTGCCAAGCCTTATAAGCTCATGTCTTATCTTTAACAAACTCCTGAGTTGCTTTAGCAGTATGTTTGGATCATAATCTTGTTGTAGGATGAAGTGCCATCAAGTGAATTTGGAGATGTTTACTTGAGCAGATCAGATGTTTCTACACACCTCAGAATTCATTGTGCCATCAGCATTTCCATCATCCATGAAGAGAACTGTGCCAGTCAGTGTGGCAGCCATACATGTCCAAGCCATAACACCCCCACCATATTTAACAGCTTTGGGCAGTTCCTTCTCGTCTCCACTTTTTGCTCTTGCCGTCACTCTGATGTAGATTCATCTTTATCTCGCCTGTCCACGAGACCTTTTCCCAGAATTCTGCAGGCTCTTTGAAGTTCCTTTTCTCAAACTGTAATCTGGCCACCCTGTTTCTGTGTCTAACTAGTGGTTTGCATTTTGCAGTGTGGGCTCTGTGTTTCTGTTCATGAAGCCTTCTGCTGATAGTCCTCTCTGACATGTCCACATTGGCCCCTTGAAGACTGTTGCCGGATAGGCGTTTGGGGCTTTTTCTTGACCATAGTGAGGATTCTTCTGTCATCAGCAGTGGAGGTCGTCCTTGGCCTACCAGTCACTTTGCGATTATTGAGCTCACCAGTGTGTTCTTTCTTCTTACTGCTATTCCAAACAGTTCATTTAGGTAATCCCAAGGGTTTTTCTGATGTCTCCAGTGGTTTTATTGTTGTTGTTCAGCCTCATAACAGCTTCTTTGACTTTCATTGGCACAGCTGTTGGCTTCATGTTGAACATCTACCAAAGCTCATACTTAAACCACATACAAGTAGAACAACTGTGAAGAGACCTGAAGATGGTAGTTCTTCCCATCCCATCTAAGGGAGTTTGAGATGATCAGTCAGGAAGAATGGGATTACCTGGCCAAATCCAGATATGTAAAGCTTGTAGAGACTTACTTGAAACTGGAATCGCTGCCGAAGGGGCTTTGACAAAGCACTGAATTAAGATTCTGGGTATCCGTATGAATGAGAGATTTCACTTTTTTGATCTTTAACTCGTGGATGGCTGAATATTTTTTCCAAAAAACTAACTTTTCTGAAAAGCACACAATGCACTGGTTTCACACATAAAATCAACATGAAACGTCTGTTGCTACATGCTGTGGCTGCTGTTGGTGCCTGTTAGCCATCTCTGGCAGCAGTGGCTACACAGGGGCGGCTCGATGGTCAGCAGGAATGCATGGCGGGCTGGCTACCTCTCTGTCTTCGCACAGCAGGTGGGCAACGGTGGAAGGTACAGTGAGATGCAACATGGTTTGTACCTCTTGTCATCATAAGTGGTGGTCCTCCTAGGCGAACGCTGCTGTAGGCGCATCAGCTACACAAACGTGTTCAGCATGATGATCAGCTGGGGCCCGATAGGCTGATGCTGGTACCTCACTTTCATTTTCGATATCCATCTCCAGATCACTTGCATCAAACTCTGAGCCTGATTCAGCGATAATACGTAACACATCCATGGAGTTTTTTGCTTTGCAAATTTGCTTTAGTCACGCCAGATATCGATGCCATTTTAGAGGCTGTTTACTCTTTACTACTCATTCATTTGCAGGGAATCGAGGTCAAATCAACAAAGCTACATAACTTTACTTCAAGCAAAGAGAGTCGAACTAAAACGTAAGGGCGAGTTTTGTTGCAGTTTACAGCCGATTATCGTCCTCTGCTCCTGAATTTTGACAAAAGTCAACATCAGCCCTGAAAGAGTTAATAAATATGCAAGCCTTTCTGAAAACACGTTTTCACTTTGTCATTATGAGCTAGTGTAGATTGATGAGCAAAAATGGCAAATTCATCCAGTTAAAATTAAATCTACAACGCAATAAAATGTGCATAAAGTGAAGGGCACTGAATACTTAATGAATCCACTGTATAAAGACGGACTGGCCCTCCATTTGCTTTGCCTTGCGTGGTAATGCCAAGATATATACTCTGTCCCCCCCCCCCCCAGCTCCCTCATATTCTGAATTTGATTAAGTGGGCTTGAGAATGCAATACTTGTAAACAAACATAAAATCCTCTGACCTTGTAAGGTGGGCAAATAAACGACAATAATAATAACAAAGCAGATGTCCAATGGGTATCGTCCACTAACAAGGGAGCAAAAGCTAATTTGGTGAGGTAGTGTAGAGAATTACACGTATTCCCAACAGGGGTCTGTACATACATCGGAAATGACAAAAATATGAAACAGAAAGCAAAAAATAAACAACATTGTTCTCACACGTGTGTAACTTTGACAACTCACACTTTAAATTTTAAACTGAAATATAAATCAACTGACGCCTGCCGTTAAGAAATAAATACAGTTGGACGTCCGGTCCTTCAGCTTGCAAATCATTGCAATTTCTACTGTGACAAGCACCTGAAAGGTTGTCAGCTTAGTATACCTGAAAAATCTCGGAGTCTGTAAAATTACAAGAGGGATTGCAGCACCGCGGGCAGAGTGGCATAGCTGATGTAGACAATCACGGGTTCAATCGCTGTCATTCATTTGATGGTGTGGCCCTAATCAAGTCTACCAGCCGTATGAAGAGAAAACAATCTGGAGGTCGAGCTGTGTAAAATGAACTATTCAATTATTTGATCATTGAATATTAACTATATACTAACTGTATATCTTTGTAACTAGATTTTGAATTGAAATTGAAATTAAAGAATTTAATGTGAATTAAAAAAAAATTCAAGACGTGGGAATATGTCAGTTATTCATATTTTCTTTTTGTCAGCCACTTTTTATTAAATAAAGGCAAAATGACAGGATATAAACAATAAACAAGCATACAATACAAAAGAACCTCCTATGTAACTATTACCCTAAAAAAGCAAGTTAAGCGTCATTTATTTCTTGCTTATTTTTTGGTACATGAAAAAGATGCTGAACTCTCTGTCATGATGATGGCTTTCCTGAGCTAATCTTGTAACACAAACCTTAAAAACGTAGAAGGGAGGATGGCATGGACAGCTGTGTACAGGATTGTAATCACCCGAGGAGCTGCCCCTGTCCGTATCTAATGGAAGGTTATAGGAATATCATAATCCCTTCTCTGAGCTCCTTTGCACTGAAGATGATGACTAAATTTCCACTGTCTTATCACACACTCACAGACTGGAACTAGTACAAGGGGTTCTGAAGGAAACACAGCATGAAAAGTGGGGATGTGATGATCAGATTAACAGCTATTGGATTTGTTCACAGTGGTTGCAATCGTAGTGGAGCAGGCATTGTGCAAAAAGCCCATGTAGATGTAACGCCTTCACCGATCCTTTCACCCATTTAGACATCGTACTTCGAAGGGTGGCAGCTTGATGCTCAGCTACTGTATTTAGCAATGGGATGGGTACATTCTGTTTAGTATTTATGGGTCTGTTTTGAAATTAAGAATAACTTTGATTGTATTTGCTGAGTATGCATGTATTCATGTACAAGTATAGCCATTTTATAACAATGTTAGAAGTGCAATGATGGCCCTGCCACTGCAGATAACACGTGCCCAGGCTACTGGTGATAATCTGAAACTCAGTTAGCTGGGGGCTTTGTGTGTCTGCTCTGAGGGGCGAGGCTGTAGGCCTGAAAACCAAGGATTGATCCCAGGTGGGTGATGAACCACAAGGTGAACTTGATCTTCATTTTATATATATGCAAGTGTGTAAGCAGTATATAGATACAGAGATGTGAAAGGCCCTTAACGATAGATAGATAGATAGATAGATAGATAGATAGATAGATAGATAGATAGATAGATAGATAGATAGATAGATAGATAGATAGATAGATATGAAAGGCACTATATGATAGATAGATAGATAGATAGATAGATAGATAGATAGATAGATAGATAGATAGATAGATAGATAGATAGATAGATAGATAGATAGATAGATAGATAGATAGATATGAAAGGCACTATATGATAGATAGATAGATAGATAGATAGATAGATAGATAGATAGATAGATAGATAGATAGATAGATAGATAGATAGATAGATAGATAGATAGATAGATAGATGTGAAAGGCACTATATAATAGATAGATGTGAAAGGCAGTATATAATAGATAGATAGATAGATAGATAGATAGATAGATAGATAGATAGATAGATAGATAGATAGATAGATAGATAGATAGATAGATAGATAGATAGATAGATAGATAGATGTGAAAGGCACTATATAATAGATAGATGTGAAAGGCAGTATATAATAGATAGATAGATAGATAGATAGATAGATAGATAGATAGATAGATAGATAGATAGATAGATAGATAGATAGATAGATAGATAGATAGATAGATAGATAGATAGATAGATAGATAGATAGATGAACCATCTAATGGAATGACAAATACAATGCATTTTATTACTACAAATGTTCGCGATATGCCATCTGTTGGAATGACAGAAACAATTGGACAGATACACAGACACTTATCCTTTTATTTTGGTGAATAATATGAAAATAACGTTGCCTTTCTGACAACATTCTACGCTGTGTTTCAGTGTGCATTTTATTCATCAAGCCAAAACTTCAAGAATATAAATAAAACTCAGACGTTTTATTCATTAGAGTTAAAGTCTCACCTTTGAGTTCTGGTTTTCTTTTCTCTTGCATTTACTCCCATTAGCCAATATTAGATGGAGGTCTAGAATTGACGTTCATTTTGTGACAGATGATACGTAATTATGTCTTCTCATAAATCCTCTTGATATGTCATCTGTGAACAAGCTATCATTGTGTGATGAAGAGATTAAATGTTAATATGTCACTTAATTATCTTGTTCTTAATACTGGAAAAAAATTAAGTTTTAATTGTGGCATAAAATCGTAACAGTGAGGATTTAAAAAAACATTACCATATGCAGATAATTCCCACTGAAGTTTAAAAACCACAACATTTAATAAAGGATTTAATCCTCGACACTAATTTGAACTCTGAAGCCACACATCAACAATATCAGTGCTAAGAGTTAACAGTTAACTCGTCCTGACGCTTTATTTGATTTTACCCTTTTTAATCCTAGTCACTTTGTAATATGAATTATTTAGTGTTTCATTTATATTCTCTGAAACTGCTGAGATGTTTCTATATACTTTGAAGGTTAAGGATTCTGAGATATTTAAACAGAAGGTATTTGCTATTTCTGTATGTTTTATTTCCCTCTAATTGTTTTTAATATGCTGCATTTCTTAAGAAAATTCCTAAGGATCTCACAATCCTGGATTGTGTTGTTTGATTTTTTCCTATATTACTATTGTAGGTATTGCTGGGTTTATTTAGTAATTAGTTTTAGAACATAATGGTTTTCTCTTTTGGACTTGTTGATTATTTATTGTTGTTATTGCATTAACAATTTTCTCTTATTTTTGATTGGCATACCAAATTTTCCTCTGGTGACGAATTATCTATCTATCTATCTATCTATCTATCTATCTATCTATCTATCTATCTATCTATCTATCTATCTATATATCTATCTATCTATCTATCTATCTATCTATCTATCTATCTATCTATCTATCTATCTATCTATCTATCTATCTATCTATCTATCTATCTATCTATAGTAGTTATCTTGTTTACTAGCTAAGTGTATGTAAGTTACGCCCCGAGGCTGGCACATAAGTGAGGAGTGTGCACTGACCTAACCCCTTGGCCAGAGGGTCATTGTCCGGGTTCTTCCCAAGTGCTACCACTCCGAGATGAGAGGAGGTGCTGCCGCTGTCTTGTCTTCTTCTTCTACCTCCACACTGCAGAGAAACTGTTAGGGTAACTGACTCCACCCCTTGAGATGGGAAGAGAGCAGAGGGCGGAGCCCCCTCGTTAACACAAATAAATAATACAAAATTCTAGAAATCAGACAAGAGACACAACTTTGAACCCCTGCCAATAAGAGAAATGCTGGCTGAAACAGTTTTGATCATACCAATATTTTGCTTAGAATGAAATGGGATGACCTGGCTGACATCCCAAGTTTTCACATCTCTAGGCTGTGTCATTCCTCCACTCGATGACAACACTTGTATGTCATCCTCAGATGGTAGTTGGTTTGAGTCGGATACTCCTGGGATGAGTTCTGGATCTGTATGATCCTGGGAAGCTTATATATAAAAGAAATGACTAAATCCTAGCTATAACAATACAGTATGTGCTCAGTAGAGGTAGAACACGAGAAATTAACAGACAAGAGGATACCATTTAGTCCATCAGCCTTATTTAATTTACTTAAGCTAAGATGCATTAGTATCTATTTCAGACATTTTTAAAAGTTAAATCTATGTAACAGATAATAATAATAAAAACATAAGGGTATGTAATTACAACTATGCAACAGATGTTCCATGGTCAGGGCAATCATTTTGCAAAGATGTTTTCACCATTTAAAACAGATCTTGAAATATCATCAAAAACCTATTGCAGTTATCACTCCAATTCTCCATTAAAATTGCCCAGACCATGGAACATCTGCTGCATAGTTGTAATTACATACCCTAATGTTTTTATTACATTTTGAAAGTACAGATACAATGTAACTATGTAAGTACACTTGTTTTTGGATCAGTGATAAATTGTTACATTGTAATTATATTAACTGTGGAATAACAATGACAACTGAGTAATTAACTATAGCGTTACTTTGTATTATACAGTAAGTAGGGAGTAATCACTCATAGTTACACTGTACTTATACAGGTAATTACATAGTAGTTACAATGTAATTATGGACACTTAATGTAAAGTGTTACCGAATTGTACATACGTGGGTCCAACACAAAAAAATAAAAAAACGAGACTGTGGCTGTAACTGTTTTCTCAAAAACTGTAAAAAGTGTTGCATTTTTTGGCTTGAAAAATGACGTTTTTATTAAATCTCATCTTTCTACTGTAAAACATGCAAAACACTAAAGTACACAGACAAAAGTGTAGAATGTATAATATTGATACAAATGATAATAATAACAATGAATAATAATAAAATATGAACAGCATATTGCACATGTGGGAGTGACACGAGCATCACGTTCGGATTCCCAGAATCCCTTTCGGTTTCACTGACCATTTCAATTTCACTGCCTGAAGACAGATTCACTTTGTCATCCCTGCTAATGAGAGGCATTTCTTGCGAGACGCCATCAGGAGGCAAGAAGAAGACACGTCTACACCGTTGCCTGGGTAACGCTCGGGCCTGACGCTTATGCGAGACATGCCTACACCGTTGCCCAAGAAACGCTCAGCATTGACACTGCTGGTATTTTTACAGTAAACCTCAGGTCTTACGTGAGACACGTCTATACCGTTGTCCGATTGACACTTGGGCCTACACCTTTAGCTCTGTTTTTACAACCCAAGTAATGCGCGGGTCTAACGCTAAGGATGTTATGAAAATTAACTTTATAAAATAGTTCCCTTCTGAGTTGACACACAGCTGCATACGTTGCTGCCAATGTTCAAAGCAATTCTGCTTGTCATTTTCTGAAAGTCTGTTGAGGATCTCCGTCGTTTTTGCTCTTCTACTAACAAAAAATGAGTTTCTTTAAGCACTGGCTTGTGCCATTCAAAAACACATCATGGTAAACCTCAATCAATATTTGAAAAGATTTACATTGTAGATTACTTCAGTTTTACAAAAATCTGATGTTAACTCGCTGTTAATAATAATTTTTTGCATTAATATAGCGCTTTTCTCACTTCTCAAAGCGTTCAGCAATTGCAGGTTAAGGGCCTTGCTCAATGGCCCAACAGAGCAGAGTCCCTTTTGGCATTTATGGGATTCGAACCTGCAACCTTCCGATTGCCAGTGCAGATCCCTAGCCTCAGAGCCACCACTCTTCACCTTTGCACTTGCCGAACGGATGTAAGTAAACGTCTATATTTGAACACGTGTCCACTCGTACTGAGTAAAGCGATCGTGTTGACATTTTTCTCACTGTAAAAAGTTAGAACGTCTTCTATAAGCATCTCTTTGTTTCTCCACTATCACTCTTGGTTCCCGAGCTATAGGGTTAGTCTCATTTATTTGTGTCAGACCTCGTAGGAAAGGCAGGTTAGAAATTGGTCTAAAGTTGTCAAAGACACAAGAGTCTAGATTATTTTTTAAACAGGGGTTTAACAACTGCAAGGCAAAAATTAGTCTCTGGTAAATCAGAGTCCTCAGGAATACAATAAATATGTGCAAGAAATAAGTTCCATAAATACGTTAAAATCAGTTGGAAAAAACAGAAGATCACAGTCCTGACCCCCAGAGCAGCAATGTCTCCCACAACACACCTTGGCACTCAGTTTGTGGATGGAGCCCCATTGACTCCGTCACTGTACGACTGACAATGTCCCTCATCAACTCCTTGATCTCTCCATTGCCTCCGTCATCACTCTAGCCCGTAGTCTCCCTTGTCGCCATCACTTCTCCTCTGCTCCCCATTACCAGGATCCGCCTATGCCTCCAAACTCAAACTCCTTGACTGCCACTTTCTCTGCCACCTCCAGTCGGTACCCACAGACACCTCCCTCCAGCTAACCTTGTGGCCAGTGAGCAGGTTTGACCCTGAGCTCTCATGGAAGATAACCCACTTTAAAGAAGGCATGACCTTCTTGGTCCGTTTTGTACTTCTCTCTCCTTCTTACCCTGGTTCTCCATCTACTCTCAATCTCTGTTCCAATTCACAATCTTTCCTTTTCTTCTGGTTTTAGTCTTGCCAGTTCTTTCATTGTCTTTACTCTTTATATACTCTGTAAATATCATGTTGGGGGCAGCACGGTGGCACAGTGGGTAGCGCTGCTGCCTCGCAGTTGGGAGACCTGGGGACCTGGGTTCGATTCCCGGGTCCTCCCTGCGTGGAGTTTGCATGTTCTCCCCGTGTCTGCGTGGGTTTCCTCCGGGCGCTCCGGTTTCCTCCCACAGTCCAAAGACATGCAGGTTAGGTGGGTTGGTGATTCTAAATTGGCCCTAGTGTGTGCTTGGTGTGTGGGTGTGTTTGTGTGTGTCCTGCGGTGGGTTGGCACCCTGCCCAGGATTGTTTCCTGCCTTGTGCCCTGTGTTGGCTGGGATTGGCTCCAGCAGACCCCCGTGACCCTGTGTTCGGATTCAGCGGGTTGGAAAATGGATGGATGGATGGATGGATATCATGTTGGATGGTTGGGTGTCCCAACTGGTTTCTGGCAATAAAGGGAGGCCACAATGGAAGAACAGGGGGTGTCTGCCACCCAAAGTCATATTCTTCCCACATACGCATGGTGGGACACTCATAGAGATATCCACAGGGCAGGCTGGTAATTGTAGTCCCTTGGGACAGCCCCATTGGGGTTCTTGGGTGCCAGCAGGAGGAGCTGCAGGGGAATGTTACAACTTCTTTTTAAAAGACTTCCTCCTCATCCAGAAGTGAAATGCTTTGGCACCGGAAGTACTTCTGGGTCTGACATAAAAAAAGGCCGCAAGGACTATCAGAATCGAAAGGAGTATAGACACGGCTACAAGGGAGGTGCGGAAGGAAGTAAAAGTTTTATTGTTGTGTTATATTACTGCCGAAGGGTATTTCTAGAATGGTGGTCATATTGCATTTAAAACTGAAGTCATGGAGCACTTCTTTAAGCAAAGAGTTGTGGAGGAAACTACTAAGACATCGAGTTGAAGCAGAAACCTTGAGAACCTTTAAGAAAAATCTGGATGAGATATTAGGACACCTTAGCTATGAGGTAAACAAATGGGCTTGATGGACTGAATGGTCTCCTCTCATTTATCAAATTTCTTATATTCTTATGTTCTTATTGTCAAAAAAGAAGATCTTGTGCTTGAACCCGGGACTGTGTTGTGGAGATGTGCCAGGGGATTTGGGGTTCTTCTATGCCCCCTTCTGGTCGCAACTCATGCATCATAACCGCTGACCACTGCCAGAGCCTGAAGCTTGTCAATTAACTCTTTGAGGGCTGAATATCCATCCATCCATTATCCAACCCGCTATATCTTAACTACAGGGTCACGGGGGTCTGCTGGAGTCAAACCCAGCCAACACAGGGCGCAAGGCAGGAAACAAACCCCGGGCAGGGTGCCAACCCACCGCCAGAGCCGGCCCTAGACCATTTCGGGCCCGAAGCAAACTGATACCAAGGGCCCTGGCCGCCAAGTGATTTCCTGCATTCTGAGCTGCAGAAATGCATTTTCCCGGCATCTACAACCATCACTTTTTGACGATTTACGTTTGACACTGACAACCGTAACCGTAACACACTGACAGGAGCCAAATTCGCAGGCTGTCAGCGCAGACTGTCGTACAAGGCCCTGAGTGAAGGGTATGAGTGATGGAGGTCGGAGTGGGCCCGCATAAATGTCTTTAGTGACGATACATTAACAGATAAAGCTACATTTTAGCCAGCTTTTGCTGTTTCCACCAGGCAGTACGTGGAGGTAAATAGCTAGGCCAAGCACTTTTTTTTTTTGCTTTTTATATTTTTTATATATTTTTTTATTTTATGAAGATGAGATCCACATTATTTTGTTTTTACATTTTTATTCGGTTTTAAAGCTTGTTTTCATACTTTCGAGATATTCAGATTTCCGTATAAAATAGCTTACCAGCAGATACTGAAATCTATTTCACACAAAAGACACTTTTTGAACCTTGGCACTGGCAAACTCATGAATAAGTTCAGAATAATCAAAAGATTCGACTATCTCTTGTTCAATTGAAATCAATGCCAGACTATTCAGACGTTCATAGCTCATGGAGCTTCGCAAGTAATTTTTGATAAGCTTGAGTTTTGAAAAATTCCTCTCCGCCAAAGATATCGTTACAAAATCTTTATATATAATCTTCATTTGTATCTTGATCTTTGTTTGTTCGTGAATTCCATGCATGCGTAGACCACCTTCCAGTTTAGTACGTTGTTGTTACTCACGGATGTCAACGATGTGCCGGAATAACGAAAGGGGTGGTGGACAGTGTTACGCTGGTTAGCACCTGAGGCCTGGTTAGAGAATGAGATCGCTGAAGATAAAAGGTACGTGCCTACGTAACATATGAATGAAAGAAAGACAGTGGGTAAAATGAATGACAACGTAACAGCAGGTTCCGGAAATTATTATTGTTACGTTGTAGCCGGCGAGTGCTGCGCATCTCACAGTTGTACCCTGGCTTGCTCACATGTCAGTGAAGTGATCCCTATTTATGCTTTAAAGAGCCTGGATACCTATGTGTCCCCCTTTTATAACCATTGCTCCGTGTATATTGCCTTACTCTTTGGATTGCCACAAAGCAACTTGCGAGATTGGAGAAAGGTTGAGAAGAGATCGTGAGAGGAAACGACAGCGTCTTGAAAACGAGACGAACAGTGAACGGAGAGAAGCAGAAATGCTCCTACACCGCCACATAATTACTATTCGGACAGTGATTCCGAGTAGGCCGTTCCTATCGAATCAATGTCCAAGGGTTTTGTTTTGTAATTTTGTTTCCTTTATAAAAAATCATAATGCTGTGTGACGAAGGGCCCAGTTCACAACTGGCAGCCGCGTTTAAACAGGGAGCCCTTCACAGACAACTTTAACACGAACAATGTAGTTGGGCGCACATGGCTAGTGGAAATATATTGATATGAAGGAAAGTGATGGCTTTACGAAGAGAAGGGCCCCTTTTATGCTCTGTCGAGAATGCAGTGCGGCGGAGCGGCCCTGACTGAAGCGTAAGTGGCCGCCTACTGAGGACAGAGGCACAGATGAGCCGTGGAGGTGGCAACAGGCGCGCGGGCCTGCGTGAAGCGTAATGAAGATTGGAGTGCCGAGTGGAGATGTCCACGTGGAGTAATTAGGTGATGAAATATGTTGCCCGTGAATTATATATATAAAAAAATTAGTAACAGAGGTTGGAGTGAAGGAGTCTGTTGCTCCATTGGGCCCTCCGCAGCACTGTCGCATCACAGGAAAAAAAAAACCTTGGGGCGCAGTGGGCCCCCTCCAGCTGTGGGCCCGAAGCGGGCGCTTCGTTCGCTTCGCCCTAAGGCTGGCTCTGCCACCGCAGGGCACGCACACACACACACACAC
Source organism: Erpetoichthys calabaricus (assembly GCF_900747795.2). NCBI lineage: Eukaryota > Metazoa > Chordata > Cladistia > Polypteriformes > Polypteridae > Erpetoichthys > Erpetoichthys calabaricus. Next base: position 16,092,762 of record NC_041406.2, on the reverse strand, counting down.
ACACACACCAAGCACACACTAGGGACAATTTAGGCTCGCCAATGCACCTAACCTGCATGTCTTTGGACTGTGGGAGGAAACCCATGCAGACACGGGGAGAACATGCAAACTCCATGCAGGGAGGACCTAGGAAGCAAACCCGGGTCTCTTAACTGCGAGGCAGCAGCTCTACCCACTGTGCCACCGTGCCGCCCGGGCTGAATATTTTTTCCAAAAAAAACAAACAATGGTTTCACACAGAAATCAACATAAAACGTCTGTTGCTGCATGCTGTGGCTGCCAGTTTACCAAGAATGTGCGGCATGCTTGCGGCCAGGCTGTCTTTGCATGGCTGGGACACGGTCGCAGTGCATTGTAATCTGGTTTCCACCTCTTATTATTGTTAAGTGGCAGTCCTCCCTGGCGAACATTGTCAGTACAACGATTAACTGGGGACCAATCAGCTGAAGCTGGAATCTCATTATCGTTTTCGATCACTTGTATCAAAATCTGAGTCTGACAAGTCATAGTCCAGTTTAGAGATAATAGACAAAACGTCATCCACGGAGTATTTTGCTTTACGCATTCGCTTTGATCTCTCGCCAGACGTCAGTGCCATTATTGCCATTGTGTGCGCCTGGCTACTCACGTGAGTGCAGGGAATCTCGGTCAGACCAATGAATCTAACTTTCCTTCTAGCAACGAGACTCCAACTAAAGCACAACGATTGGTTTTGTCACAGTTTACAGTCGATTACCATCATCACCTCCTCTTTTTGACGAAAGTCGACATCAGCCCTGAAAGAGTTAATGTCTTAACCAGGCAATTGCTCATTCAGTGAGATTGAATGTGCAATTTTCCCGTCATCTTTGCCCCAGTTAACTTACAAAGTAGGCGCTAAAATACTTTAAAACCGTTAAAATCCCTACTTAGTGACACAACGTGTCACACGCATGTCCGGTCCAGTAATTGTTACACACACTAGAATGTTTCAGTGCATATTAGCATGTACTTCTAGAGTATAAGCGCAGGTATCCCACAATAAGTCATTTCATCAGAATGAAAAGGAACAGCTCAGCACAACAGAACTGATCGATGTGTAAATGGCATAAATCAATGAAAAAGATTTGGGAGAGATCTTAATTAAAGAAACAACTGCTGATACAAATTATGTTTTCGATGTATTGATATCACAGAGAGTGGGATCTGGAGTGTAGATGAGGGCTGATCAATGTGCTTAACATATGCATCCCTTTTCATCATCTACTAAGATCACTTAGTGTTCTTGTCTTTTGTTGTTTGCCGAAAGACGCTGGAAACTTTCAGGACTGTCAGCCCTTTCAACCTTCTGCAAGGTGAACTGGAGGTCTGCTTATTTCCATATATCTTCATTTTCTATGAGTCGTGTATTAATCTAAAAACAAAACATTAATGGGTGAAATGCCTGAAAAAAACGCATCCCTTCTCTTTTAAAAAGTGTATTATGAATGCCATTCTTTCAAATAGTGTTAATGTATTGAAGGTAATCTGATTTATCCTCCCTGAGAATATTTCTCCGTGCACCATCTCCATAGCATCCTGCAACTGAGCTCTACATTTCAGAGTCCGGGTCTTCAATAACAGTGTCAGAATTAAGAAAAATGTGGGATGGTAACCTGAAAGTCTTAATGTAGAAAGAAAATTATTTTTCGCCAGCATGGTGAAAAGAAGAGAATATCCGACCCTACATTCTCTAGTGAGCAGTATAACAATAATAATTAAAGGGAAGCTGAATTGATGGATCCCATTAAAAACAGCAAAAATCCTCCAGTGACCAAGCAGCACAAACATTCCGAGTCAATAGTTTGGATTCCCAGGACAGTTTGGACTGAGACCCAGTTTAAAAGAGACATCAATCTATGATGTCAGCATGCAGCTAATGAAGCTTCAAAGGATCAATATTCAGCCTTGAAAAACACCTCCATACACTTACACTGAGTCACACACACACACACACTAAATAGTAGGATACATTTTAATAACTGACTGACTTTTCTTGTATTCCATAGTTAAACAGAAATCATTTAGCCAGATACAGCCGTACACATTTCTACAAATCGAAATGCTGTTGTTATTGTACTTCATTTACATCTACTCTACCTATTAAGCTGACTCCTTTGTCCATGGCGACTTTCAATAATTCAGATAAAATGGGTTACATTTCTTTTGTTTTTCCAATTGCAGCACAGGTGAAGTGACTTGCTCATGGTCACATGGTGTTAGTAGTGGGATTTGAACCCACAAGCTCAGAGTTTGAGGTCCAGAGCCTTAACCACGATGACACATAATGCTCATCATGATATGCATCTAGTAAATCCGCAGTTTGCATATCTATTAATAGACAGATTACCGAAACACGCTCACTTGATACTTTATAAAATAACAATCCTCTTGATAAACATCTAGTAGATCCATGGTTTGTATATTTGTTGAGGGAGATTGTGCATCAATCTGAATATTTATTATTAGAGAGTTAATCAAAACAAGCTCATCCAATGCTGCTAATTATTCAGTTGACGACTGTATCCAATGCGACTTACAATATTTCAGATACAATGGGTTACATTTCTTTTGTTTTTCCAGTTGGAGCACAGGCAGGCAAAGTGACTTGCTCATGGTCATATGGTGTCAGAAGTGGGATTTCAACCCACAGCCTTACGGTTTGAGGTCCAACATCACACTATATTAAATATCGATCATCATAATAAGCATGTAGTAGATCCACAGTTTGTATATTTACTATGAAAGATTCATTGTACATCTTGTTTTATATTTATATTGAGACAGATTACCAAAACAAGCTAAGTTGATACTTTATCACATAACAACCCCCTTGGTAAATATCTGGTAGATCCATAGTTTGTATATTTGCTGGGGGAGAGTGTACGTCAATCTGTATATTTATTATAAGACAGATTATCGAAAACAAGCTCATCTGATGCTGACTAATTATTCAGTTGACACCTGTCTCCAATGCGACTTCCAATATTTTAGATACAATGGGTTAGATTTCTTTTGTTTTTCCAGTCGGAACACAGGCAGGCAAAGTGACTTGCTCAGGGTCATATGGTGTCAGAAGTGGGATTTCAACCTGCAGCCTTATGGTCTGAGGTCCAAAGCCTTAACCTCTACACCACACTTTATCAAATAGCAATCATCATAATAGTAGATCCACAGTTTGTACATCTATTATGAGACAGATTACCAAAACATGCTCATTTATGTCATTTTCCCCTTGGGATTAATAAAGTATCTATCTATCTATCTATCTATCTATCTATCTATCTATCTATCTATCTATCTATCTATCTATCTATCTATCTATCTATCTATCTATCTATCTATCTATCTATCTATCTATCTATCTATCTATCTATTTGATAATTTATCAAATAACAATCCTCTTGATAAACATCTGGTAGATCCACAGTTTGTATATTTGCTGGGAGAGATTGTGCATCAGTTTGAATATTTATTATAATACGGATTATCTAAACAAGCTCATCTGATGCTATTAAATATTCAGGTGACACCTGTATCCAATGCGACTTCCAATATTTCAGATACAATGGGTTATATTTCTTTAATTTTTCCAATTGGAGTACAGAAAGGCAAAGTGACTTACTCAGGGTCATATGGTGTCAGAAGTGGGATTTCAACCCACAACCTTATGGTTTGAGGTCCAAACCCTAACCCTAAACGCTACACCACACATTATCAAATATCAATCATCAAACTAAGCATCTAGTAGATCCACAGTTTGTATATTTGCTATGAAAGATGCATTGTTCATCATTTTTTATATTTATTATGAGACAGATTATCTAAACAAGCTCACGTGATACTTCTTCTGTTTCAGCAGATGCCTTTATCCAAGGCGAGTTACAACATTTGAAATACAATGGGTTGCATTTCTTTTGTGTTTCCAGTTAGGTCACAAGCAGGTGAAGTGACTTGCTCAGGGTCACATAGTGTCAGAAGTGGGATTTGAACCCACAAACTCAGGGTTTGAGGTCCCGAGCCTTAAGTACTACACCAAATAACTATCATCATAATAGACCTCTAGTAGATCTATGATTTGTATATTTTATCATGAAACAGATTATTGAAACATGCTCATTTGATATGTTGTCAAAAAATGCTCATCATCATAAGTATCTAGTGAATCTGCAGTTTGTATATTAGCAATGAGAGATGCATTGCACGTCAGTTTGAATATTTATTATGAGGCAAATTACTTAAACATGTTTTTTGATACTTCTTATTATTTGGCTGACACTCCCTTACTACACCACATTTTATCAAGTAATTTTCCTCATAATAGATATCTTGTAAATCTGAAAGTTTGTACTGTATATTTAGTATGATGGAGAATACCAAACATGCTAATTTGATATTTTATCAAATAAGGATCGTCATATTTAAGCATTGTCACACACATGCGCTTAGGAGGCAGTCAACCAGCCCTGAGGTGAGTGATATAATACCAGATAAGGAGTTGATTTGGGGTACTGATGTCTCTCTCTGTCTCTACAGAACAAAAGAAGATAAACAATAAAAACACTCACTCACCGACAATATCAGAAAATGGCTCCATACAGACCACTCCATCTTTGATGACATCACTTCCGGCTCCACAGGATGACGCCACATCCGGTCCATCTTTGATGATGCCACTCCCGGCCCATTGTAATGACGTCACTTTCCGACTCATCGTGATAATGTCACTTCTGGCCCCTCGATGATGATGATGTCACTTCCGGCTCATGATAATGACGTCACTTCCAACTTCCGTTAATGCCACTTCCTTTTTTTTCATCATTTCCTGCCAACTCATTTACTGCAGCCATTTTGTATAAAAACGATCGTTCAGCTCCCATATTTTGTCAACTGTTTTGGTTTTTTTGCACCCAATATTGACGCAGTTTTGCTACTATTACATGGGGCAATTCAGTTTCTGCATACTTTGTTCTTATTACAGCATCTAATAGATACACAGTTTGTACATTTAGAATGAGACAGATTATAACAAGCACATTTAATACTCTTTATTTGGCTAACACCTTTATCCATGATAACTTACTAACATTTCAGATACAATCGATTACATTTGTTTTTGTGTGTTCAGTTGGAGCACTGGCAGGTGAAGTGACTTGTTCAGGGTCACACTGTGTCAGTAGCAGGATCTGAACCCACAACCTCAGGGGATAAAAGCCCAAGGCTTAATCACTACACCACACCACATGCCTTCTTTTAAATTATTTATCAAGTTAACTTACAAATAACCATAAATACTCTACCTTAGTTACCATTAGTTGCCCTCCATCCATTTGGCATTTGGCTTCATTGATCTGTGGCTTGTAAGTCATGCTGGATCTGCTAAATATATGAATCTACATATTACTTCAACATTGGTGCACACAGAAGACCTTTTCTAATATTTGCATATCTATAATTACAAAATATCTGTCTGACCAATGTTCTCTTTTTCAAATAGAGTATCAAAGGTAAAAAATGCTAAAGAAAGGAGACCCTCTCTTAACAAAGTTTGGGAAATTATTACATTTGTTGTTTCAAGAAATTGACTCCGGGCAATGGGCAAAACTGAAGAGGGGGAGGCGTGGGGTTGTGGTGGTTGATTGATATTTAGTGGCTGGCCAGTCTCTCGCATAATGAACTGCTCAGTCAGGGATGCGAACATAATATAGATGCTAAGAAACGTTACTAGAGATTGTTGAGAAGGTACAAACAGGTTTTGTGTGTGCATTTCATCAGGGAGAAAGGCTAACTGTAACTGTGGTCTGGTTGAAGGCATCAGAGCTTTAAAAGTGAAACAAACAAAAACAACACAGGATGGCACAAAAGGGAAGACGGCTTGAGAGAGCCCAATAAATAAAAGGGTTCACAGGCTAGGGAGACCTAGACAACTTGTTGGAGACTTTTCCAGACTGAGACCAAAGTCGGACGCCATTCTCTGGGACTGTCTTGTTTCAGGCTGGGCAGGCCAGCGATGGACACTACATTAGCAAAAAAATAAATAAATTGGGCCTCACTGGGCAGCTTCTACGTAATATAATATAATATAATATAATATAATATAATATAATATAATATAATATAATATAATATAATATAATATAATATAAGATAGATAGATTTTTATTTTTGAAATAAACTATTTTGCTCAGTAATATAAAATACCAACACATCAGTATATTTAAGAAACAATTGATAACTTAATTTACCTACCTCTGCTCTCACAATACTTTTCTTCTTTTCCACACACAAATTATAGATAGATAGATAGATAGATAGATAGATAGATAGATAGATAGATAGATAGATAGATAGATAGATAGATAGATAGATAGATAGAAAAGGCACTCTATAATATGTTACCATCAATGTGTGAAATTAAGCATTGTGTAGAATGCCTAGGAAATCCATAAAATGCCAAAAATGGGACCTTGAAATATGAAATGATTCAAATTTCAAACATTTCCTAGGCATTCTATGCAATGCCAAAAGGCAAACTGGCAAAGTATAAAATACTTCTGCTTGTGACCAATGTTTCCTTTAATTATTTTTGTAGGAGCAATGTACTGTACTGTAATTAGATAGATAGATAGATAGATAGATAGATAGATAGATAGATAGATAGATAGATAGATAGATAGATAGATAGATAGATAGATAGATAGATAGATAGATAGATAGATAGATGAAGCTGCTCCTTTGTCTGGAGATGATCCTGTTTAGTGGATGCAGTGGATTCTCCATGATTGACAGGAGCCTGCTCAGTGCCCGTCGCTCTGCCACAGATGTCAAACTGTCCAGCTCCATGCCTACAATAGAGCCTGCCTTCCTCACCAGTTTGTCCAGGTGTGAGGCGTCCCTCTCCTTAATGCTGCCTCCCCAGCACACCACTGTGTAGAAGAGGGCACTCGCCACAACTGTCTGATAGAACATCTGCAGCATCTTATTGCAGATGTTGAAGGACGCCAGCCTTCTAAGGAAGTATAGTCGGCTCTGTCCTCTCTTACACAGAGCATCAGTATTGGCAGTCCAGTCCAATTTATCGTCCAGCTGCACTCCCAGGTATTTATAGGTCTGCACCCTCTGCACACAGTCACCTCTGATGATCACGGGGTCCATGAGGGGTCTGGTCCTCCTAAAATCCACCACCAGCTCCTTGGTTTTGCTGGTGTTCAGTTGTAGGTGGTTTGAGTCGCACCATTTAACAAAGTCCTTGATTAGGTTCCTATACTCCTCCTCCTGCCCACTCCTGATGCAGCCCACGATAGCAGTGTCGTCAGCAAACTTTTGCACGTGGCAGGACTCCAAGTTGTATTGGAAGTCTGATATATGTAGGCTGAACAGGACCAGAGAAAGTAAAGTCCCTTGCAGCGCTCCTGTGTTGCTGACCAGAATGTCAGACCTGCAGTTCCTGAGATGCACATGCTGAGGTCTGTCTTTTAGATAGTCCACGATCCATGCCACCAGGTATGAATCTACTCTCATCTCTGTCAGCTTGTCCCTAAGGAGCAGAGGTTGGATGGTGTTGAAGGCGCTATAGAAGTCCAGAAACATAATTCTTACTGCACCACTGCCTCTGTCCAAGTGGGAGAGGGATCGGTGTAGCATGTAGATGATGGCATCGTCCGCTCCCACCTTCTCCTGGTATGTGAACTGCAGAGGGTCGAGGGCATGGAAGACCTGTGGCCTCAGGTGGTGAAGCAGCAGCTGCTCCATGGATTTCATCACATGCAACATCAGAGCAATAGGCCAGAAGTCATTCAGCTCACTAGGATGTGATACCTTTGGGACTGGGGTGATGCAAGATGTTTTCCAAAGCCTCGGGACTCTCCCCTGTTCCAGGCTCAGGTTGAAGATGTGCTGTAGAGGACTCCCCAGCTCCAACGCACAGGCCTTCAGCAATCGTGGCGATACTCCATCTGGACCCACTGCTTTGCTGGCACGAAGTCTCCTCAGCTCTCTGCTTACCTGGGCTGCTGTAATTGTGGGTGGGGGGAAACTCTCTCCTATGCTGGTATCAGCAGAAGGATGGGTGGAGGGTGCAGTACTCCGAGGTGAATTAAATATGTGCAATATCTATGTTCTAGTTAATCTAAGACAATTAAGTGCAATTCAAAATGTCATTCTAGCCTTCCTTGTTGCAACAAGTAGTTTTTTCAGTAAGAAAGTCCTGTATTTTATTTTGTATTTCTTTGTTCATTTTCAGATAGATCTTTTCAATAAAGGCCTTTTCATGAGTCATTTTTCATACATTGCCTAAATAGTATTTGTCATTCTGTATAATGACTAGGTATTATAAACAATATTATAAAGAAACATTTCATGCTTTGGCAGATAGATAGATAGATAGATAGATAGATAGATAGATAGATAGATAGATAGATAGATAGATAGATAGATAGATAGATAGATAGATAGATAGATAGATAGATAGATAGATAGATAGATAGATAGATAGATAGATAGATAGATAGATGTTTCGTGATATGCTCAGCATTACATAATGACTTGTAATGAGATATTAAACCGGCAAGTTTCAGGTTTTCACACAACAAAGCCTTGCCCATGAAGTTGTCTTCCTAGTTGCCAGATGTAAAACCAAGTAGCATCTTTGAGGTCAAATTAATAAGTAAAGTGTAAATCACCAAACTTGTTGAGTTTCTATCTTAACAAATTCCAGCTGTTGTGAGGCCAGCTGAGCACATCACATCACATCACATCACGTCAGATTTGTTTTGTTATTCTGAGTATTTGTTGGTCTTTGTTACCTCTGAGAATATGTTACTTGTCACCTTTGTATTTTATTTACTGTAGGATGTTAATTGTTTTCATTATTTAGTGTGTTTCCACATTGTGCGTTTATAAAATATTTGTTCAATTTGTTCATTATTTTTATTGCTCATTTATTTAAATTTTTTATTTCTTTTTAACATATATTTTTTTCAAGTTACAGAATTGCTTTTTTATCTTATAGGGTGCATAGTCAACAGTTTATTTAGTTAACATAAATCAGTCATTTTCCAGGAGCTTTATGGGGTTTTTATAAAGCCATTTATTTATGTAACAGAAAATAATTTTTCAGGAACTTTTAGACTTACACAGGAATCAATCCTGCTTATGCTTACAGTAATTCTAAATAAGTTTGTATTTCATTCACTAGTGTCCACTAAATTATTGCATTCCTCAAAAACAAACTAGCAACATCAGCTCAACATATTTAATGCCCTTCACTGTACATGTGTAATTTATTAAAATGGAAATGTATCCAAAAAAATGAACTTATTTTGTCACCTCTCTTCTCTGGTCCTTTGCCCATTGTGGGTCTTTTCAGATCTGCCACTATAATCACATCAGACGTTTTTCCTCTTATCATTTGTAAAGTACTTTGGGTTACACTTCTGTATGTAATTCTTCTTTATAAATAACCTTTCAGCATAGGATGCTACCACTTTCAAGTGAGCACTGGAATGTTAGGAAGATATTCTCAAATATGTTCAGTTGAGCTTCTTTTTAAAGGTGATAATACCATACATTTAGCAGTACTGTAACTGTAACTTATTGAGCCTGTTTTGTGTGATTCAAACATTTTCACAAATTAAAAATAAAATCCATTAGACTTGGTGTGAAAAGTGTGAGTGACAAAGCTAATCTGTTATTTCACACTTACCACACTTGGAGTGAGAAGGGCTTTTATACACCCACCACAATATCCACAAAAGTTTATGAAAGTTTTAAAAGGTTCTATTTGTGATTATCAAACTATGTTTTAAACCCAGACATATTTACTATTTTAGATGCTATAATCAGAATTCCAAACTTGATCTTTGTTACTTTCTTAGTCAAATTTATATGCCAAGCTGAATCAACATTTTCAACAATATCTCAAAATAAACTTTTGATATCTTAAAATGTAGTTTACACTTGAAGATATCTAAAAATCTTTCCCAGATATCTAAAATGTTCCTTTATGTTTTAAGACATCTGCAATCCAGTTTGAGATACCTCAGATGCATTACAAGATATCTCAAACACATTTCAGATATCTCAGAATTTCAGTGTGTGCATTTCAGGATATCTCAGATAGATTTTCAGAAATCTCAGATTGACATTGCATGCATTTTAAAGCCTCTATAGATATATAGATATCTGAAAATGAGTTCCTGTACAATGTCTTATTATAATTTCAATTAAACTTCCTGTCTATTTTATGATAAATTGAAATACATTGAGATATCCTGAAAATGGCCAGGAAGCTATTTAAGATGGTGGGAATATCTAGAATTACATTGTAGATATCCTAGTTAACAAACGATTGTTGTAATAATGTTAGCAGAACATTACAATGCAATAACAGTTTAATGTTGATGAAACGTTAAGGTGGAGCATTTTCTTTGGGTTCTTAGAATATTATTTATGAACATCACACCATAATGTTACTGTAACAGTTCTGTTAGATGCTAATAGAACATTACAGTGCAGAGTTTTCTCTGAGTTCTTAGAATATTGTTTATGAATGATGCATCAAAATGATATTGTAAAGTTACTGTTTAATGTTAATGGAAAGTTAAGATGTAAAACTTTCTCTGAGCTCTTAGAGCGTTATTTATGAATGCTGCACCAAAACGTTACTGTAACATTATGGCTTCTTCTATAATGGACCCAGGAGCACTTCTGGTGTCATGGCATTGGCTCAGGCAGAACCTCCCTAAAGCACAAAAGTCCTCTCCCAGTATCTGATCCTGGTGTCACCCAAAGAACCCTGCAGGGCTGCCCATCTGGAGTACAACTTCCATGCAGCCCTAAGAACCACAAGATGGATGCTGCTACTTATGGTTGGTGGGGAACAAATGGCCTGGGAGGTGCCCTCTTTCAGCCATTTCTGTTTTTCAGGCACCTTGAACCAATCATACAAGCCAATCCATATCTTCCATAAAATTATCTATCTATCTATCTATCTATCTATCTATCTATCTATCTATCTATCTATCTATCTATCTATCTATCTATCTATCTATCTATCTATCTATCTATCTATCTATCTATCTATCTATCTATCTATCTATCTATCTATCTATCATATAGTGCCTTACATATCTATCTATCTATCTATCTATCTATCTATCTATCTATCTATCTATCTATCTATCTATCTATCTATCTATCTATCTATCTATCTATCTATCTATCTATCTATCTATCTATCTATCTATCTATCTATTATAAAGGGCCTTCTTTCACATTACTCTCTGTATCAAGATCAAGTTCACTTTGTGGTTCTTCACTCACCTCAGATCATTCCCAGGGTTTCCAACCTCCAGCCTGACCCCTCAGACCAGACACATATGGCACCCAGCTAGCTGAGTTATGGCCTGGGCACCTGCTATCTACAGTAACAGGGCCATTACTGCACCTCTAACATTGTTATAGTATGGTGATACCTTTACATGCATACATGGATGCTCAACACACTCACACTCAAAGTTATTCTTAACTTTGGAGCATATCACCTGTTCAATGAAAACTAAGCAGAATGTCTCCATCTGATAAGGTCACCAAGTTTCTGAAGTTGTTAAATGCAGTGGCTGAGCACCCAACGAGGTGCCCTTCGAGGTACGAAGTTTAAATGGGTGAAGGTGTCACATCTGCAGTACCTCCACCGTAAGCCCACAATGCATTGTGCCATTTCTTTTTTATTTTGCACTGATTTCTGCTTTGTGATAACTTTATTTGCAAATGGGTAAAGCGCTCTGATTCTGTAAACTTGAACTACAATAAATAAATGTTAAATATATGGAATGTGACTGGATTAAGTTTTATTTTTTAACTCAAACCAGAAAGCCCAAAGTTGCTGGAGTCATATACTGTAGTCGCCACAAAATTGCACCTCCTGACTAATTTCTGATTCTTTTTCATGGCTGGCTTGACATTCTAAGTCCATATAATGTGATGGCCAGCTTTCATAAAGAATCAGACGAGCGCATTTTGATAAACATATGAATAATAAAGTGATGGCCCTGGTAACAGGAACTATTTTATTTATACAAGTACATTTTTTTTAGAGAAGCGTGAAAAGAATGAAGATTGTTTTACCCAGAAAGCCAGATTTTACTTTTTATTCACCCTTTTCTTTTGTTATATTATGCATCAAATGTTAATGCTACTGAATGTTTTATTATTCATTTCCATTATCTTAATGCATGTGGTATGTGAAAGCTCCTTAAATCATGTATTAGGGAATTGTGTTATGTAAAACAGGGTTTGAATTATACTCCTCTCTTAAAGAAGAATAGATGTTCAGCACTGTTAAACCAAAGGTGATGTCATGGAAAGAGAGCTTCACTCCAATATCTTTTGTGTGTTGTTTGCTTCTTTTTTTGCGTACCTTAAGTAGCAAGCATCAAGACATATGTTCAAAATCTAAAATAATAGAAGACGTTTTAAAAAATGACTTTATAATACTATTATTGAGCCTCACTTTATCCTTGAATCTCACACTTTTCAAGAGTGGTGTCGTTCTTTTCCAATAATACTACAGCGCACTTGAACCCATCCCGTTAAAAGGATTGCTAAAAATGCTATCACCGTCTAATTTGATTCATTTTTTTTCTACTTCCTGCCAAAAATGAATATGTTGTATATATGAGGGACGTTCAGAAAGTTTTTGCACTTTTTTAACTCAACTTATTGAGAATTTCAAAAACAAATGATATCACTTTTTAACATTTTAAGTTTGCAGATGATACCAAAATAGGTGGATTAGCAGATAATTTGGAATCCGTTATATCATTACAGAAGGACTTGGATAGCAGACAGGCTTGGGCAAATTTGTGGCAGATGAAATTTAATGTCAGTAAATGTAAAGAATTACACATAGGAAGTAAAAATGTTAGGTCTGAATACATGATGGGCGGTCAGAAAATCGAGAGTACACCTCATGAGAAGGATTTAGGAGTCATAGTGGACTCTAAGCTGTCGACTTCCAGACAGTGTTCAGAAGCCTTTAAGAAGGCTAACAGAATGTCAGATTATATAGCGCCCTGATGTGTGGAGTACAAGTCACAGGAGGTTCTGCTCAACTTTTATAACAAACTGGTGAGGCCTCATCTGGAGTCCTGTGTGCAGTTTTGGTCACCAGGCTTCAAAAAGGACATAACAGCACTAGAGAAAGTCCAGAGAAGAAAAACTAGGCTGATTCCAGGGGATGAATTCCATCCATCCATCCATTTTCCAACCCGCTGAATCCGAACACAGGGTCACGGGGGTCTGCTGGAGCCAATCCCAGCCAACACAGGGCACAAGGCAGGAAACAATCCGGGGCAGGGTGCCAACCCACCGCAGGGGGATGAATTATGAGGAAAAATTAAAAGAGCTGAGCCTTTACAGTTTAAGCAAAAGAAGATTAAGAGGTGACATTACTGAAGTGTTTAAAATTATTAGTCCAGTGGATCGAGACTGTTATTTTAAAATGAGTTAATAAAGAACACGGGGACAGAGTTGGAAACTTGTGAAGGGGAAATTTCACACAAACATTAGGAAGTTTTTCTTTACACAAAGAACGATAGACACTTGGAATAAGCGACCAAGTAGTGTGGTAGACAATAAGACTTGAGGGACTTTCAAAACTCGATTTGATGTTTTTTGGAAGAAATAAGTGAATAGGACTGGTGAGCTTTGTTGGGCTGAATGGCCTGTTCTCGTCTAGAGTGTTCTAATGTTCTCATGTTCTAACATAGTCACCTTCCTTTGTGATGCAATTCTTCCAGTGTCATACCAACTTTGTCATACATTGCCTAAATAGTATTTTGTCATTCTATATAATGACTAGGTATTATAAACAATATTATAAACAAACATTTCATGCTTTGCCAGATAGATAGATAGATAGATAGATAGATAGATAGATAGATAGATAGATAGATAGATAGATAGATAGATAGATAGATAGATAGATAGATAGATAGATAGATAGATAGATAGATAGATAGATAGATAGATAGATGTGAAAGGCATATATAATAGATAGATAGATAGATAGATAGATAGATAGATAGATAGATAGATAGATAGATAGATAGATAGATAGATAGATAGATAGATAGATAGATAGATAGATAGATAGATAGATAGATAGATAGATAGATAGATAGATAGATAGATAGATAGTGTCTCAATAACGAGACATCACACAGATAAAGGTTTGGGGCAGCCACCTGTATAATGAGGTATCCTGGCTGCAAAGTCGTATATGCAAAATATAGAGCACTGATGTGCTTACAACAGAGTCCACGACAAGACTGACACATAGAGGAAACGGTTAGACTTTTAAAGGGGAAGACAGGAAGTGAGGTCATATGGGTCTGGCTCAGGATCATCTGCCATAGGTTCAAGCCCGGAGGTGATATCACAGGGGCCGGAGCCGATAAGGTCTTCTTCCATTGGCTCAGTCCCGGAAGTGACGTCATGAGAGCCAGGTGAGATCTCCCGGGAATGGTCTACAGGCAAGGGAAAAAAAGAATCAGTGCACACTGCCACATCCCGGCATGCCTCAGAACTGCCTTCCCTCGAGCCCTTTAGATGCCTCCCATGCGCACGTGTGTGACAATAGATAGATAGATAGATAGATAGATAGATAGATAGATAGATAGATAGATAGATAGATAGATAGATAGATAGATAGATAGATAGATAGATAGATAGATAGATAGATAGATAGATAGATAGATAGATAGATAGATAGATAGATAGATAGATAGATAGATAGTGATATGCTCAGCATTACACAATGACTTGTAATGAGATATTAAACCAGCAAGTTTCAGGTTTTCACACAACAAAGCCCTGCCCATGAAGTTGTCTTTCTAGTTGCCAGATGTAAAACCAACTACCATCTTTGAGGTCAAATTAATAAGTAAAGTGTAAATCACCAAACTTGTTGAGTTTCTATCTTAACAAATTCTGGCTGTTGTGAGGCCCGCTGAGCACATCACATCACATCAGATTTGTTTTGTTATTCTAAGTATTTGTTGGTCTTTGTTACCTTTGAGAATCAGTTACTTGTCACCTTTGTATTTTATTTACTGTAGGTTGTTAAATGTTTTCATTATTTAATGTGTTTCCACATTGTGCGTTTATAAAATATTTGTTCAATTTTTTCATTATTTTTATTGCTGAATTTTAATTTTTTATTTCTTTTTAACATATATTTTTTTTTAACATAGTCACCTTCCTTTGTGATGCAATTCTTCCAGTGTCATACCAACTTTTTAATGCATCAGCAAAAAATGAGTTTGGTTCAGCGCATAACCTCTGATGCACTGCTGCTTTCACATCATCACCACATGAAAATCTTCTTCCTGTCCGGAGCGCTCTGCATCCATCACACTAGTTCGGCCATTTTCAAACATTTCAATCCACTCTATGAGAGAGAACTTTATCCCCATACTGAGCACACATGTGGAGTATGAATTTGTGCTCCTGGTACACCTTCTGCCCACAAAAAGCATATGACAGAACGCTGTTCCTTTTTCGCAGCCATCTTCACCACAGGGTGACAACTCATACCTAAACTGCAAGGGCAGCCGGCATGCCAGACAGAACTAGTCACATGACACTCTCAGGCATGACCAATCACTACTTCTCACGCCTTCACTGTTTCCAATGAAAATTCAAAAGTGCAGAAACTTTTTAAACGACCCTCGTGTGTATATATATATATATATATATATATATATATATATATATATATATATATATATATATATACACAAGCGTATATATATATATTTATATATATATATATATATAAATATATTTCTAGGGGGGCACCTGGCACCTTTGGTGACCAACCCCCAGTTGCTGCCAGTCTGCCACTCATGTTGTGAAGAGGGGGGCTGAACGCACCCCAAGGAGATGCGGTCGCTCCTCCAAAATCCCCTCTTAAATGGTGATACAATGGAAAACAAATACAGTTTACTTTTTTTTTTACCTCCTCTTTGCTCGATCAGCTTCTGTTTTGCTGCTGCTGCGATGCCACATTATCTGCATTTCATGCGGCATTCGAACATTTAAAAGCCTGTACAGAATTTTGCCAATTTTAGTCTTTTATTTCTGGCCCTGGGTGTGGTTACATCTCTTTAACTCTTGGTTAAGTTTTGTCTTGATCACGGGACGTGAGTTCTTGATATTTTTTAGTTTATAATTTAAAAACGGAATAAGAATTTGAAAATCTAAAACATCATATTAAAGTTCGATAAATTCTGAAAAGAATGATACTAAACATATATATGTAGGTTTTAAAATAGTCCCGATTTAAAGCGTGACAAAAAACATGACATAAAATCGTTGTACTTTTAGGCTTAGGATTTTATATATAGAGAGTAGATATTGTCACATACATGCGCATAGGAGATAATCAAAGGGCTTAACTGAGGGTAAAATGTCAGCCTGGGTGTTGCTGTAACGCACTAACCTCTTTCTCCCTCCTGTACAGATCATCAGAAGGGAAACCCAGCCAAACTGGCATCAACTTCCACATTCCTGATCAGACCACGCCCTCCTACTGGACTCACTTCTGCCACTCCCCTCACGGACCCGCCTCTTCCTGCACGCGACCTATAAAAGCCACACACGTCTCCTTCCCATTTCAGTCTTTTGTGATTACACAATGATTTACTTTGCTACTTTGTTTGTTACAATATACGAGGTGGACCCCCAAACCCTTTCCTCTGTGTTCTCTCCTTGTTACAATATATATATATATATATATATATATAAATATATATATATATATATATATATATATATATATATATATATATATACACTATTGCTGGCGAGTCTTTTACGATGTTACAGAATACTTGCAAACAGGAAACCTAAAGGTGCAAAAAGCAAAAGTTTTGTGTAAGTACAACTTTTTAAAGCATGTACATAACGGGTATGGAAGCGGTTGGATTTTAATTAATGACTTTGCTTGAGTTGAAAGGATTATAAACCTCCCCCCATTGTGTGGCAGCGACACAGTAAGCATTTTTTTTTCCAGGAAGTCTTCTCTTTAATGAACACTGTGTTAAAATGTCCCTCTAGAATTTTATGAGTTGATGTACTGCTTGGCCTTTGCTCTTTACTGCTAAAATTCAACATTATTCATTGCCTCTTTTTTGGTTATCGTAGGCTGATAGAATATCAATTCATATGAGAATCCAGTTAAAGTAAATGAAAAAAAGCATGTGACTTATAAATGATGATATCAATAGCATATACAGCAGAGAAAAATACATTTCACTACTAAATGGTGGGATATATTCCAGTTTATAAAAAATATTTCCAATGCTAACTGTATTTTAAGTAAATATTCTGAAAAATATTTTTTTTCTGTTACTAAAATAAAATTCATTCAGAGTTCGATGCACATAAGTTGCTTTTCATTTCTGAGATGGATATTTTGTAAAATGTAACTTATACGAGGGGGGACTCATATATTCCCATAATTAAAAATTGGGAGTTGTCTCCCCTCTACTTTCTCGTATACTCAGATATAAGGATGAATATTTGAGGAGTAAACCGCAAGACAGTGATTATATTTTATATTATGTACTGTGGTGGACGGCTGGCAGCTCATCCTGGCAGGGATGCCCCTGAGATGGAAGGATGGGGGAAGGCAGCTTTTCCAGGACACTGCCTCCCCGAAAACCCTAGATGGCAGCTCCCCTGGAATGTAACGGTGCCCACAGGACATCCTGGGACTTGGAGAGTGGTTTCTCAGCTCTGTTGAGTATCCGCCTGTTGGAGCCATGAGAGGACCGGAGGAGCCATGTCTCATCCAGAGCCCGGAAATACTCCAAAGTCACAAGGATGGGAGCCCCGAAGTACTTCTGGGCTAAGAAAAAGCAAGATCTCCGTCTGGCAAGTCACGTGAATGGAAGAGGAGAAGAACTTCCGGGTCAAGGACTATATAAAGGACTTGCTGGAGACCCAGCAAGTGAGCTGGAGTGGTGAAGAGTGTGACAGAGCTTGCTGGGAGGTGTGGAGGAGAGATTTGTGATTATTATTATTATTATTATTATTATTATTATTGTTTAATTGCCTGTGTATGGTGGTGGAGGTGCTTGAGAGCACTATGACAGGAAGGAAAGAATTAAAAAATCTTCTTGGTGATTTTACCTTCTATGCAGTGTGTTTGTCTGTAAGGTTGAGAGGGGCAACAGCAACCCCTAGCATCTTACAGTACATTAAAGAACCATTAACAACAAATCAAATCAAATTAATAACATATTGAAGAATTACAGGGAGATTCACTTCAAAGAGGCCCTGAATATTCTGTATTAACTCTCACTATGACAATGCAATCTGAATGAAACAACGTGCAATGTGCTCCTCAGTATATGGAGCTTTGAACAAGCCGGGATGCCCTTGTGTTGGAGCGGTGAGGTAGGAGCCGGACAGCCGTCACAACGTTTAACCTCTGTTTGTATCTTCTGGGTGCATACTGTAAAGTTGAATAAATCAGACTCTGCAGCTGCATGAATGAAAGGTAAAGTGCAAGTTCTGGTTAATGGAGATAGCCCAAAAGTTGATAGAAATCTACGTTTTGTACCTAATACTTATATGAAAATTTGGTTGTCCTGAGTGAAAGCGTACTCAGGTTATTGTGTTTACATACACACACACACAGATAGACACACAAACATAATTTCATAAATGGTATTTTCAAACTCTGGGAGGTCTAAAACGTCAAGATTCATCAAAATCTTGAAATTAAATTTTTGGAGGATTCCAATACTTTCCCTATACTTTGAACAGTGGCGTGTGTTCCAATCTACTTCCATTTAAGAATTATGGAGGCCACTGTGCTCTTGAGAAACTTCTTTTTTGTAGCCTTCCCCAGATCTTAGCCTCAACACAATCCTGTCTCTGAACTCTGCAGGCAATTCCTTCAGTCTCACGGTTTGGCTTTCACACAGCTTGTTGGACCCTCTATAAACAGGTGTGTGCCTTTCCAAATCAACCTAATCGATTAATGAGACCACAGGTGGACTCCAAACAAGCTGTCTCCACGTTGACCAATAAAATGGGAAGAACCTGAGCCAAAATATCATATCAAAGAGTCTGAGTGCTTGTGTCAATGTGATGATTACGTTTTTATATTTTGAATAAATTTGTAACAATTTCTGAAATTCGTTTATTTTTGTCACTTTTGGGCATTCAGTGTTGCTTGATTAGTGGAAACATGACTTGAAATGACTTTAGCACAAGGCTACAATATACAATGGAGTGGTGGCTCTGCGGCTAGGGATCTGCACCAGCAATTCGAAGGTTGCCACTTTGAATCCAGTAAACACCAGAAGTGACTCTAGTCTGCTGGGCCCTTGAGCAAGACCCTTAACCTGCCATTACTTCATCCTGAGTGGGACGTAAACCTGCATCCAGCCCTGCAAGAAGGTCCTCCAACTTACAGGGAAAACCTGGAGGGTTGGTGGCAGGATTGGCACTCCAACCACTGTAAAAAAACTCACACTGTTCCAGTGTGGTGCTGAGGTGTCACCCATTGCATGGCCGCACTCTGATCTCAATCCGGGTGGATCATCGTGTGGTGGGTGCGGCAACGCGCTATCGGTGCCTTCTCGCAACATCTACAACATAAGAAAATGTATAAATAGTGGAAGGGTCTGAATACTTTCTGAAGGTACTCTATCTATCTATCTATCTATCTATCTATCTATCTATCTATCTATCTATCTATCTATCTATCTATCTATCTATCTATCTATCTATCTATCTATCTATCTATCTATCTATCTATCTATCTATCTATCATATAGTGCCTTTTATTTCTATCTATCTATCTATCTATCTATCTATCTATCTATCTATCTATCTATCTATCTATTATATAGTGCCTTTCATTTCTATCTATCTATCTATCTATCTATCTATCTATCTATCTATCTATCTATCTATCTATCTATCTATCTATCTATCTATCTATCTATCATATAGTGCCTTTCATTTCTATCTATCTATCTATCTATCTATCTATCTATCTATCTATCTATCTATCTATCTATCTATCTATCTATCTATCTATCTATCTATCTATCTATCTATCTATTATATAGTGCCTTTCATTTCTATCTATCTATCTATCTATCTATCTATCTATCTATCTATCTATCTATCTATCTATCTATCTATCTATCTATCTATCTATCTATCTATCTATCCATCCATCCATCTATCTATCTATCTATCTATCTATCTATCTATCTATCTATCTATCTATCTATCTATCTATCTATCTATCTATCTATCTATCTATCATATAGTGCCTTTTATTTCTATCTATCTATCTATCTATCTATCTATCTATCTATCTATCTATCATATAGTGCCTTTTATTTCTATCTATCTATCTATCTATCTATCTATCTATCTATCTATCTATCTATCTATCTATCTATCTATCTATCTATCTATCTATCTATCATATATTTCTTTTTCTATCTATCTATCTATCTATCTATCTATCTATCTATCTATCTATCTATCTATCTATCTATCTATCTATCTATCTATCTATCTATCTATCATATAGTGCCTTTCCTATCTAT
Source organism: Erpetoichthys calabaricus (assembly GCF_900747795.2). Taxonomy (NCBI): domain Eukaryota; kingdom Metazoa; phylum Chordata; class Cladistia; order Polypteriformes; family Polypteridae; genus Erpetoichthys; species Erpetoichthys calabaricus. Next base: position 16,072,099 of record NC_041406.2, on the reverse strand, counting down.
CTATCTATCTATCTATCTATCTATCTATCTATCTATCTATCTATCTATCTATCTATCTATCTATTATATAGTGCCTTTCATTTCTATCTATCTATCTATCTATCTATCTATCTATCTATCTATCTATCTATCTATCTATCTATCTATCTATCTATCTATCTATCATATAGTGCCTTTCATTTTTCTATCTATCTATCTATCTATCTATCTATCTATCTATCTATCTATCTATCTATCTATCTATCTATCTATCTATCTATCTATCTATCTATTATATAGTGCCTTTCATTTCTATCTATCTATCTATCTATCTATCTATCTATCTATCTATCTATCTATCTATCTATCTATCTATCTATCTATCTATCTATCTATCTATCTATCTATCTATCTATCTATCTATCTATCTATCTATCTGTTACAATGAGCAGCTCTTTTTGAGTCACATTTTTATTAATTCTACTCCTAAATGAAAGCTAAACTATTTTTGAATAACGTCCTGATTGCATTCCCAAAATTTGGCACCATCACCTCTGTCAGTTTCAGCTTTCCTTTCCTTTCCCTGTGATGTCAACACCAACACAGTGTTGCTTATGTCAGCTATTAAGACCTATAGTTGGATTGAAAAACAACCTCGTTGAGCTTCATTTTTCTGCCAGAGATCCTAAACACAAACATCTATCAGTATAACGTTTGTGGTGCTCATCATTTTGCCTGCTTGTTGAGCCAATTTTAAATAAATAATATGCATTTTTCAAGTGCCTTACTGCAATTTGATGGGACTGGTCAATATTAGAGTAGTGAATTTAATATAGGATTATATGTAGGATGTGGTAACTAGGTAGCAAGCAATAATTCATTGAGAAGGTCTGTGCACTTGGGAGTCCAAGGCTATAACAAGCATTTAACAAAGACAGATGTGAGACCTTCCAAGCACTTCTCTAAATGATAACACACATCAAGCCCCTTACCTTGCAGTGGAAAAGAAGAAAAAAAATTACTCTCGTCAGACTTTAGTGAAATTGATGTATCTTGCAGATGGGAAAATTATCTACAGAAAAGAAATAACAAACAAGAAAAATAGATACAGCTTAATTTTTATACAGTGGAGCCAAGCCATGGGTATTATTCTGCTCTAGCAATGATGACTCACTTGAGACTAACTGTGATCTATAATGGCTGTTTAAACCAGTCAATGTTCCATTTAGAATTTTAAACTCGACTTCTTCCTGGAGTTATTTTGGTTAGATTATTTTTTACTGGCTTAGTTTGTTTCTTTATTATGATTTTTTTGTTTGTTTTCTATTTAATATATTTTAAGCATCCAATAAACCATCCAGGCTCCTAATGCTTATATAACTGAATCACATACAGCCTAGATATTTCAATAATTTGAGGTCCATCATTGAGCCTTTGAATATTTTATACAAGTTTGAAAATGTTTTAAATATGGCAAAGGTCAAAAGTGTTGATATTATAATTCAACAAATGAAATTTGTGTTTTTAAACTTATTTTTGAATGCAAATGACAGAGAACATCACAAGTGTATTGAGAAGGCTATGGAATGGGGGCAGCATGGTGGCGCAGTAATTAGTGAGCAATGCTAAATAATTCATAAGTCCCTGTGATTTTAACATGAGGGGACAAGCTCCATAGTGGGCCCCCTCTCACTTACGCCTACACCACCACTGCCACCACTAAATACATTACTAAGTGTAAATGCACAAAAATTCCAAGGATTTTCCATACGATCGATGGAGCTCTTAGAACATCGGGGTCAGTCAGTCATATTCTAATGTGCTTTGTCCTGAACAGGGTCTTGGAGGGTTCCTGGAGTCTATCCCAGGTAGCATAGGATACAAGGTAGGAACAAATCCAGGACGGAGCGCCAGTCCATTACAGGGTGAACACACAAACAACCACACACTAGTAATGCCAGTCCACCTAACCCGTATGTCTATGAACTGTGTGAGGAAACTGGAGCACCCAAAAGAAACCCATGTAGACACAGGGAGAACATGCAAACTCCATGCTGGAAGAACCCAAGGCATGAAATTAGGTCTCCCTACAGCATGGCAGCAGTGCTACCACTGCACTATCATACCACCCAGCATCAGGGTCAGTGTTTGATTTTAGGATCAGTTTAAATACCAAGGGGTAAACATCACAAGTAAATATAAAGCTCTTTATCAACAACATTTTTCGTCTGTATGGACAAAATTAAGCAAGACTTGCATAGATGGTCAACCCTTCATCTCACTTTAGCTGGAAGAATTAACATTGTTAAGATGAATATCCTTCCTAAGCTTCTTTTTTATTTCAAAACATTCCAATATATAACAATAGATCATTTTATAAGAAATTAGATTCAACCATAACCTCATTTGTTTGGAATTTAAAACATCCACATATCCAAAGGGCGACCCTACAAAGACCTAAGACAGAAGGTGACATGGCTCTACCTGACTTTCAATTTTATTACTGGGCTGCGAATATACAAACTATAAAAACCTGGACACAAATAGATGAACATACACAGACCTGGTCCACAATAGAAATACAATCCTGCAGGCGATTCTAAATTGGCCCTAGTGTGTGCTTGGTGTGTGGGTGTGTTTGTGTGTGTCCTGCGGTGGGTTGGCACCCTGCCCGGGATTGGTCCCTGCCTTGTGCCCTGTGTTGGCTGGGATTGGCTCCAGCAGACCCCCGTGACCCTGTGTTCGGATTCAGCGGGTTGGAAAATGGATGGATGGATGGATGCTTTGCACCCCAATAAATACAAGTCATCACCAATATACTAACAACCCAATTGTGCTTCACTCAATCGGAATATGGAACCAATGTAGGGAGTACTTCAAGATAAAGAAGCTTTTATCTGTGACACCTCTGCACGAGAATCACCTTATTCCACCCTCTCAAACATATGAAGTTTTTAATGTCTGGAAAACATTCAGGATTAAATCACTTAGAGATCTGTACATAGACAACGTCTTTGCATCCTACGAACAATTACACGCCAAATTTAACCTTCCAGCAACACTTTTCTTTCACTACCTTCAAATTCGAAACTTTGTAAAACAGAACCTGCCCAATTTTTCATCACCTCCCACCTACCTGTATGCCGGAAAAAATATTGATCAGTCTTGAGGACTCAGGCAGCATTTCTGTAATATATAAAACAATTTTACAGTCCCTCCCTTTCAAAGATCCAAGAGTACAGTAGGAAAAGGATCTCTCACTCAACATCTCAGAAAAGGAGTAGAAGGCAGCCACGCACAGAATTCACTCGATCTCCATATGCACTAAGCATACAATTATTCAACTTAAAATCATCTATCGAGTGCATCTCTCTTGTTAAAAATTGTCCAAAATGTTTCTAGGCCCAGATCCAACCTGTGAACGTTGCAATCGATTTTAGAAACCTCCAGGGGTCTGATAAGTTGTGGTCAGTTGTAAACTGAGTAATTGTCTTTGAAGTGTTAGATGTCATCCCCCCTGTGACAGGAGACCTACAGTGCATCCGGAAAGTATTCACCGACTTCTGTGCTCGTGGGAACACTCAAAGCTTTAAAAATGGCTTTATTACCCTTGCCCAGATCTACAGTGCATCCGGAAAGTATTCACAGCACATCACTTTTTCCACATTTTGTTATGTTACAGACTTATCCCAAAATGGATTCAATTAATTTTTTTCCTCAAAATTCCACACACAACACCCCATAATGACAACGTGAAAAAAGTTTACTTGAGGTTTTTGCAAATTTATTAAAAATAAAAAAATTGAGAAAGCACATGTACATAAGTATTCACAGCCTTCGCCATGAAGCTCAAAATTGAGCTCAGGTGCATCCTGTTTCCCCTGATCATCCTTGAGATGTTTCTGGAGCTTCATTGGAGTCCACCTGTGGTAAATTCAGTTGGTTGGACATGATTTGGAAAGGCACACACCTGTCTATAGAAGGTCCCACAGTTGACAGTTCATGTCAGAGCACAAACCAAGCATGAAGTCAAAGGAATTGTCTGTAGACTTCCGAGACAGGATTGTCTCGAGGCACATATCTGGGGAAGGTTACAGAAACATTTCTGCTGCTTTGAAGGTCCCAATGAGCAAAGTGGCCTCCATCATCCGTAAGTGGAAGAAGTTCGAAACCACCAGGACTCTTCCTAGAGCTGGCCGGCCATCTAAACTGAGCGATCGGGGGAGAAGGGCCTTAGTCAGGGAGGTGACCAAGAACCCGATGGTCACTCTATCAGAGCTCCAGAGGTCCAACCATCTCTGCAGCAATCCACCGATCAGGCCTGTATGGTAGAGTGGCCAGACGGAAGCCACTCCTTAGTAAAAACCACATGGCAGCCCACCTGGAGTTTGCCAAAAGGCACCTGAAGGACTCTCAGACCATGAGAAAGAAAATTCTCTGGTCTAATGAGACAAGGATTGAACTCTTTGGTGTGAATACCAGACATCACGTTTGGAGGAAACCAAGCACCGCTCATCACCAGGCCAATACCATCCCTACAGAGAAGCATGGTGGTGGCAGCATCATGCTGTGGGGATGTTTTTCAGCGGCAGGGACTGGGAGACTAGTCAGGATAAAGGGAACGATGACTGCAGCAATGTACAGAGACATCCTGGATGAAAACCTGCTCCAGAGCGCTCTTGACCTCAGACTGGGGCAACGGTTCATCTTTCAGCAGGACAACGACCCTAAGCTCACAGCCAAGATATCAAAGGAGTGGCTTCAGAACAACTGTGTGAATGTCCTTGAGTGGCCCAGCCAGAGCCCAGACTTGAATCCGATTGACCATCTCTGGAGAGATCTTAAAATGGCTGTGCACCGACGCTTCCCATCCAACCTGATGGAGCTTGAGAGGTGCTGCAAAGAGGAATGGGCGAAACTGGCCAAGGATAGGTGTGCCAAGCTTGTGGCATCATATTCTAAAAGACTTGAGGCTGTAATTGCTGCCAAAGGTGCATCGACAAAGTATTGAGCAAAGGCTGTGAATACTTATGTACATGGGATTTCTTAGTTTTTCTATTTTTAATAAATTTGCAAAAACCTCAAGTAAACTTTTTTCATGTTGTCATTATGGGGTGTTGTGTGCAGAATTCTGAGGAAAAAAATGAATTGAATCCATTTTGGAATAAGGCTGTAACATAACAAAATGTGGAAAAAGTGATGCGCTGTGAATACTTTCCAGATGCACTGTATCTAAGAGTGGATTTAAAACACAATTAAAGTCCCCAGCCATTATAATTTTATGAGTGTTCACATTGGGAATGGATGCAAACGCATTTTGCATGAATTCCCTATTATCGACATTGGGTGCTAAATCACTTTACAGTTAAATAAGTTCCCCATGACCATCACATATCTCCCTTCAGGATCAGATACTACATCTGATGCTACAAATGAGATTGTTCTATGTATAAGAATTCCCACACCTCTAGTTTTCTTTGTAAAGCTGGAATGGAACATTTGGCCAGTCCAGTTTTTTTGCAGCCGGAACTGATCTTTGCTTAATAAGTGGGCCTCCTGTAAAAATACTATTTTATCGTTTAGACCTGTTAGGTGAGAGAATACTTTTTTTTCGCTTTAATTCGTGATCCAGGCCTCTAACATTCCAGCTCACAAAGTTAACTTTCCCATCATGGAGACATTGATTCTGAATTTTTGATGTCATTTTGTAGTTTTAACTGGAAGTGAGACAGCTTTAACCTTAATTTCCAATTTTCCTACGAGTTATTGCCATGCAGCCTATTGTTACGTTGGAAGTTATAATTATAAGGATTTAAAGGATAGATTAAATATATCTTGCTCTCTTTCTCTCCCCCACCACCCCATTTTACCTCCCCACGTGAAGCTGGACCCCACTTCACAAAGTCCCAGTCCTCTGACATACCTAGAAACAGAGCACATCCAAAACAAAACAACGCAGCGGCGTTTGAGGATTAAAAAGTAGACGAACGTTGCAATCGAGCTCCAGCCTCACTGGGCCACATGTTCTGGGCCTGCACCAAATTAACATCATTCTGGACCAAAATCTTTAAATGCCTATCAGACAGAGTCACGGCTGGGAGGCTGTCAAAAGGGCCTGTTAAAGCCCATTGTGGCACTTCTTGTGTGATTTTGGGCTATATAAGAATAAATTGTATTGTATTGTTTGTTGAGTGATGAGTGTGGCAACGCACTGTATCAATGCAGGCTCCCAACCTCCCCCTTAAATACTTAAGCCAAAAATTTGTTTCCAGGCTGAGATCCAACTTGCAAACGTTGCAATCGAGCTCCAGCCTCACTGGTTCACATGTTTTAGCCATGTAACAAATTAACATTATTCTGGACCAAAATCTTTAAATATCCATCAGGCCAGCCTTGGTGTCCCAGTCCCTCCTAATCCATTAACAGTTGTGTTTGGTGGGCTTTCAGAGCGGCTTAAAGTGGTGAAGGATAAGCAAACTGTAATGGCCTTTACTTCACTATTGGCACACAGACTTATTTTACTCAACTGGAAGAATCCTAACTCACCTCTTTTAAGTCAGTGGGTAACTCGTTATATATTATTTGAAATTGGAAAAAATGAAATACTCACTTAGAGGATCTGTGCAAAACTTTTTCAAAACCTTGCAGGATCTAATCAATAACATTTTAGAATAAGCATTTAAATTGAAGAAGCGGATTCTCTCCCTTCTTTTTTTTTACTCTATCTTAATTCATTTATTAATTTATCTATTTACTTATTTTTAGTTTTACTCTTCTGGCCTAGCTCTCTTGCTCATGGGCGCGGTTTGATTTGTTTCAAACCTATTTTTGTAAAACTTGACTTATTTGTACAGAATGTTATTTGATTTTAATAAAATTAGTCAGTCAGTCAGTCAGTCATTATCCAACCCGCTATATCCTAACACAGGGTCACAGGGGTCTGCTGGAGCCAATCCCAGCCAACACAGGGTGCAAGGCAGGAACAAACCCCGGGCAGGGCACACAAACACACCTACACACCAAGCACACACAAGGGACAATTTAGGATCGGCAATGCACCTAACCTGCATTTCTTTGGACTGTGGGAGGAAACCCACGCAGGGAGAACCCGGGAAGCGAACCCAGGTATCCTTACTGTGAGGCAGCAGCGATACCACTGCGCCACCGTGCCGCCCTTTAATAAAATCAATAAAATCCATCCATCCATCCATTTTCCAACCCGCTGAATCCGAACACAGGGTCACAGGGGTCTGCTGGAGCCAATCCCAGCCAACACAGGGCACAAGGCAGGGAACCAATCCCGGGCAGGGTGCCAGCCCACCGCAGGACACACACAAACACACCCACACACTAAGCACACACTAGTGCCAATTTAGAATCGCCAATCCACCTAACCTGCATGTCTTTGGACTATGGGAGGAAACCCACGCAGGGAGAACCCGGGAAGCGAACCCAAGTATCCTTACTGTGAGGCAGCAGCGATACCACTCCGCCACCATGCCACCCTTTACTAAAATCAATAAAATCCAAAAAAAAAGAATTAGTGAGGATTGTTGAAGTAGCTTTCCTAAATCTATCTATCTATCTATCTATCTATCTATCTATCTATCTATCTATCTATCTATCTATCTATCTATCTATCTATCTATCTATCTATCTATCTATCTATCTATCTATCTATCTATCTATCTATCTATCTATCTATCTATCTATCTATCTATCTATCTATCTATCTATCTATCTATCTATCTAAATGCCATGCCATAATAGACAACTCCTCCATCGATTTTTAGTTGCAGTCTTCATTTGTATAATATTAGTGAGTCAGATGCTGTTGGTGGTGTACTCTCGTGAAGGCTGGTCACCAAATGTGACATACCTAGCAAATCACCCCAATTCATTCTGACAAAATCAAACTGGGGTCTTTAGTCATAGGATCAGGCTCTGTGTGCGTGATAGCCGACAACCAATAAGCACTCACCTCATAATGCAGTGACGAGGAATAAGAAACGTGGGTGCTTTAAACCTAATAAACATTTACATTTACTTTTTTTTGATTACAACATTAGAACAATCCAGACGAGAACAGGCCATCCAGCCGAACAAAACTCACCAGGCCTATCCACTTAATTCTTCTAAAAAACATCAAGTCAAGTTTTGAAAATCCCTAAAGTCTTATGGAAGCCCCTACAACAGTCTTAAAGATTAGCAGATCCTATGTATCCAAAGAAACTTACAAAACAGCCCCACAGAATTGAGTGAATGTCAATCTGGGGTTTATGGTGTTCATCCTAACATCTAAACATACTGCTGTGGACACACAGGAGTTTATCAAAGCTAATAAATGTGGGATTAATAAAGTATCTATCTATCTATCTATCTATCTATCTATCTATCTATCTATCTATCTATCTATCTATCTATCTATCTATCTATCTATCTATCTATCTATCTATCTATCTATCTATCTATCTATCTATCTATCTATCTATCTATCTATCTATCTATCTATCTATCTATCTATCTATCTATCTATCTATCTATCTATCTATCTATCTATCTATCTATCTAAATGGAAAATTCTTGAATGGCCAAGCATTAGATTCTGCATTAGAGGCTTGGCTTAGAATCACCAGAGAAGACCCTCAGCACTTGTCGATGTCTATGAATCGCAGACTTCAAGCAGTCATTACACGTGAGGGATATGCAACAAAGTCCTAAATATGACAACGGCTTTAATTGACCTGCCATTGCTGTGTTCTAAACATTATGCTGCCCTGAAATGGGGGGACTATGCAGAAAAAGTCTTGTGACCAAAATGTCTACACATCCCCTTCAATGAATGTGTGCAATGTACACTTTAATCACCTTTAAATTGTTTGCTTTGTCATTTTAAACTGTGGAGCAGAGGAGTGTTCATCAAGGAAGAATGCGTCTTTGTCCCAAACATTATGGGGGGCAGTATATATACACAGAGGCGTGGAGAGGCTAGAAGATGCCCGGGGCAAACTCCTTGATTTTATGCCCCCTAAGGTGAGGTGCTGTCAAAGTGTATGGTAAAGAAGGCATATGAATATGATAAAGAAAGGCATATTAAATAAGAAATAAACACTTTATTCAAATTAAATATGCATTTAAGTTTGTTTCCCCAAATTAGATCTCCTCTCCGAAAACAATTGTGCTCCTTCATTTTTTACATCATCTGTGAGGAATTCTTTTTCAATGCTGATTAAAGCCCAGTTGCTCAGACGCTCTTGTGACATGGAAGATCTGAAAGGTCAAGAATCCCAAGTGAACAAGAATTATAACATAACCTACACAGACTACATATTTCTCCGACTTATCTTACTGGAATAGCTAGAAAAAGAACACGAGAGATGAAATAAGTGAGGTAAACTCTTCACTTTCATCAAGGTTGGACAATATGACCCTTAATACGTTTACTGACGGAGGGAGAGGGAGCGGAGCATCTCTTGAGTTGTGCTGAAGCCCTTTTCAAGATCGTTTGACTTGTGTGTCCAATTTCATGTCCCATGTGACATAAACATAGTTTCATAATGTTTTCAAGGGAAGGCCTCTTTTTGCTGTGCAGGGCCCGGTCAGGCCTGGTGCGATCGAGCACTTCTAGTGCTTAGAAGTCATAATGCTTCACTGAGAATCTTCACTGAGAATCTTCACAATCTTCACAGCAGATCATCTTGTTCCATCTCATAATGTCCTTGACATCTTGCTCTGTCACATCCATCACCTGCATGTCCTCTCTCACCACATCCATTAACCTTCTCTTAGGCCTTCCCCTTTCCTCTTACCTGGCACCTCTATCTTTAACATCCTTCTCCCAATATACCCAGCATCTCTCCTCTGCACATGACCAAACCAACACAATCTCACCTCTCTGACTTTGTCTCCCAACTGTCCAATCTGAGCTGACCCTCTAATGTCCTCATTTCTAATCCTGTCCATCCTTGTCACACCAAATGCAAATCGTAGCATCTTTAACTCTGTCACCAGCAGCTCTGTCTCCTGCCCTCTGGTAAGTGCCACCGTCTCCAACCCAAATAACATAGCTGGTCTCACTACCGTGCTGTAGACCTTCCCTTTCACTCTTGTTGATAACCATTTGTCACAAATCACTCCTGACACTCTTCTCCACCCATTCCATCCTGCCTGCACTCTCTTCTTCACTTCTCTTCCACAGTCCCTGTTACTCTGTACTGTTCTTCTTCTGCTTGTTTTTGCAGTTCCCATTAGGGGTCGGCACAGTGAATCATCTTGTTCCATCTCTTCATGTCCTCGTCATCTTGTTCTGATACAGCCATCACCTGCATGTCCTCTCTCACCACATCCATAAACCTTCTGTTAGGCCTTCCTCTTCTCCTCTTGCCCGGCAGCTCTATCCTTAGTACCCTTCTCTCAATATACCCAGCATGCATCTCTCCTCTGCATATGTCCAAACCAACACAATCTCGCCTCTCTGACTTTGTGTCCCAACTGTCTAACCTGAGCTGACCCTCTAATGTCCTCATTTCTAATCCTATCCATCCTCATCATATCCAGTGCAAATCTTAGCATCTTTAACTCTGCCACCTCCAGCTCTGTCTCCTGCTTTCTGGTCAGTGCCACCGTCTCCTAACCCAAATAACATAGCTGGTCTCACTACTGCCCTGTAGACCTTCCCTTTCACTCTTGCTGATACTCGTCTGTCACAAATCACTCCTGACACTCTTCTCCACCCATTACACCTTGCCTGCACTCTCTTTTTCACCTCTCTCTCACAATCCCCATTACTCTGTACTGTTGATCCCAAGTATTTAAACTCATCCACCTTAGTGCTTCACTGAGAATGAGCTTTTATCCATCCATCCATCCATTTTCCAACCCGTTGAATCTGAACACAGGGTCACGGGGGTCTGCTGGAGCCAATCCCAGCCAACACAGGGCACAAGGCAGGAACCAATCCTGGGCAGGGTGCCAACCCACCGCAGGACACACACAAACACACCCACACACCAAGCACACACTAGGGCCAATTTAGAATCGCCAATCCACCTAACCTGCATGTCTTTGGACTGTGGGAGGAAACCGGAGTGCCCGGAGGAAACCCATGCAGACACGGGGAGAACATGCAAACTCCACGCAGGGAGGACCCGGGAAGCGAACCCAGGTCCCCAGGTCTCCCAACTGCGAGGCAGCAGCGCTACCCACTGCGCCACCGTGCCGCCATGAGCTTTTATAATAATTTAAATTTGTTCACATTAAATTAAAATTATTTTCACAACAGTGCTCTCCTAGAGAGCAACACACTTTGGATTGGATACCCCCCCCCCCCAGATTTGGATGCCCGGGGCCATCACCCCCTCACCCCAAACATGCCACTGTATATACAGAACCTGTAAATTATACTTCGGGACATTTATTATGGACTGAATGAATATATTAGAGAAAGAAAGGCCATTTTGGAATTAGGAGGCTTTTACCTGTGTTAATGGCACACAGTATATTTTGTATGTGCCACGATAAATGTACCAGAGTATAATTTTTGCCTGCAATATTTCCATTTCACATCATTATGGGAGGAATATATCTATAATTCACAAACACACACATAATTCAAAGCATACATGGCTTTTCGATCAAATTTATTACATGAAACAGTTATGACAAAATGATTAACAGTTAATAAGGCACTGGTGTAAAAGATTGACTGACACTCTATTACTCATATAATTTCCGTTTTTCAGTGTTTTTTTTTTTTTTTTCTTTCCACCAGCAGGGAATTAACATTATCACATCAAAGGCTTTCCATAAACTGGTAAAAATCATTTAAACAGACGAAGGCTGCGATTATTCAAACTAGGTTATTTGCACCATGTATATTATGATATCACGGTACAACTTAATTTCCCTCCAATTGCTGTCTGTCACTAAAAGAAGTAAATTTGCCTTCATTTTATCAGCACCATTGTGTCAAGTTGGAAGAATACATAAAACATGAAATCTGATAAGCAGGATATGAACACACAGGGAGTAATGCAATGAGTGAAGGAAAAATGATTGCAAGACTGATGTCGGGAATGTAAATTTTTTTTTTCTTCCTTATAAACTTTTTTTTTTTGTTCATTAAAAATAGAGACGGTAGTACGAGGGGAAGAAAAATCTTAAGAGCCTGGTGGAATATGCATGTTATCAGTGTGACTTCACGGTTATATTTATTTCCTTTAGCTGCAATGTCCGTCAGACAAATTATACCGGGGTGATTTAATGCCTAAAGATTTATGTCATATTCCATAAAAAGAGCTGTATCATTTTTTTAAATTATAAGTGGCACAACCTTTGGCCTTGTAACAGCCAATAATCTATCCATGGTTCGGCGAGGTGGATTAAATTACCCCCCGTAAACGTGTTTAGTCCCGCATGATAAATAAGTCAGCTTGTTGTTTTGTTATTTCAGTATTCAAAAAAAAAAAAGTGATCAAAAATGTAGGGGATGCTGGGAGAAAAAAATAAATAAAGGTGGCGTTAGTTGTTAAAGACCAACCACAGCAAGAATATGAAATATAAATGGTCAGGGGTCACAGTGCAGCACAGTGGTTGCTTGCCTTGGCTCCAGCTGGATTAAATAACGCAGCTCCTGGGGGAGTGTGGGATAGGATCAGCCATAAGAATAACAGAATGTCACACTCTTACGTCGAAGCGAGTTTTGAAGACAATCCTTGTTAATGCACTGAGTCCGAGTCGACTCATGAAGGAAAACTTACACATTGTCCGGGCCTGATAAATTTTCACCTGCACTATCAAATAAAATTCAGGACTCTGACGAGCCACTGATGTGAGAGTTTCATTAAAGCGTCAAGTCTCATGGGAGAAGCTTACACAAAAAGTCCACAACTTTCCTTCCATCAACACCAGCGTCAGCTTTTATTGGAAAGGAAGCCGAGCTGCTTTAAAGTGTGAAAAATGTTTTAATATCCTTCTTCTGAAATGAAAGACTTGCATTCAGCTCTGACAGCCAATTGGTTCAATTAGTAGTCGTGTCTTTTTTGTCTAATTTATGGGAACGCCAGGACCGAATTTGTCCTGACTAGAAATCATCTGGATCTAATGAGTGACCAAAGAAAACACACTCGGGCAACTCATAGAGCTTAAATCAGAAACAAAATCGTAACTTTGTCCGAAGGAAAATAAAATAAAAAGAAAAAAAAAGCACCAGCTTGTAGAACAGTGTGATTTTGATGTATTTCTATGCAAGAAAGCTCTGTGCAATAAATCATTCGGCCAACAGTCGAATGGAAGAAGAAAGCAGCCTAGTGGCTTCCAATTTAATGAAAATCAAATAACGGCATATATTGTCTGTCCAAATGCTCACTCGGCGCTATGTAGTCTGTTACAACGGCTCATTTTTATTCCGTGGAATTTTTATAAAGAGCTACAGGATTTGTAATTTACATTCTCGACAACACACAGAGCTCATAACGGTTAAATATAAATAACTTATCCGGTAATATTAAAATGAGCCAACACACATCTTTGAACTTGTAGCTTCTCAAATAAGCAAAATGAATTTATACGTTACACATTGAGCATTAAATGTAAGATCTGTAATCCAGTTATGAGTCATGTTTACTGGTGTCACATACGTGCGTTGGAGGGACACCTGAAAGAGTCATCATGGATATTTAATACCCTGCTTTAGCCAGAGGGGGCGCCGCCACTAACGGACATGTCTCTTTCTCCTGTCTATAGCCCAGAGAACACGCCCCCTGAAGGTAACTAACCACACCCTTTTCAGGTGGAGTCCGGTATAAAAGGGAGACACCCCTGAACATCAGAGTCTCATTTGGACCCAAACTTTTTGGAAGGATGGAGCTCCTCAGACCAGTTTGGAACTGTTGAAATCATAGAGGTGATTTTTGTTTATTTCAGCGCTCTCTCGTGCACCTGCAGTATTTACAAAGGACATTCAACAAGTTTCCGCACTTTTATATTTTTGTTGGAAACGGTGAAGGTGGGAGGAGTAGTAATTAACCCTAACCCTAATTAAATAGTTTTTACGATCATTGTCATTCTGTATTCATTCATGGTTGTTATTCATGTTGTTTGTTATATTTTACAGGGGCAAGGGAGGGTTTGTTATTGTGTATATATATGGTGTGGTCACGTTGCTGCTTTGGTGGAGGGATATATATATATATATATATATATATATATATATATATATATTTTCTACATGGGGAATGTGCAGTAGTGTTTTGTTGTGTTCCATTTAATGTATTCACTTATTTGACATATCTGCTTTTGCGTGCTTGTGTAAACCGTCGATTGAGGGTAAAATATTATGTTAGAGGTACGGCTTGATATATAAGATTCATCTCAGTAATTTATCCAGGCCACAGGTCTTGGTAGTGTAGCTGCCGGCTGGGTAAGGGGTCGGCTGTTACAAAGTGCTGTTGGAGGCAAACTTGGAGGTGCTGGATCGTCAATTGTGATGAGCATCCATGGCCATAAGAAAAGGTGTCCAGGAGTCTGGTGAGCTTTAGATCACTAGAACAACAAAAGAGATAAGCGCAGAGGTACTGGATTGCCAATTGAGGTGAGTATCCATGGACACAATGAGAGATGTTCAGTACTCTGGTGAGCTTCAGATTACTAGGACAGCATAGGAGGCAGGCATAGAGGTGCTGGGTCGCCAATTGAGGTGAGCATTCGTGGCTGCAAGGGTAAAACAGAACCTTAGGTGGCTCAATGAATTGAATGATCTCCGACCTGTATGTTATTCTTATAGGATGCAATAACAATTTAATGATATAGAAGGTTTTCACAAATCCAATCTAAGTCACCACCATATACTTTTCATTCCTTATTTCGATTGGTACATTTTACAGTCAAGGCTTTAGATCACTAGAGCGGTCAAGACTTCCTGTTATGGTTGATCGGTTTTCAGTTTTTGAAATAACAGAATCTGAGCAGTGTAGTAAAGTGATTATGGGGTCTGTGGCAGTGCAGCTTTGCGGGGTGTTAACTCCATCAGGACCCCATAATTGCTCTTGCTCTCTGATGTTCAGAAGGAGTGATGTGATCCACCCCAGAGTGCCTCTCCCCACTCTCTCTCACCACCTTCTGTCCACATTAGCTTCAAATCGATTCTGTCCTGCCTCTTTTTCTTTGCTTTACTTTCTCGATTTCTTAAGTCTCTTTCCTATTCAGACTGACAACCTGTGGAATGTCAATGAAGAACAGCTGAGCTGATCGTACCTGCACATTAACAAGCAATCATCTTGTTTCCCCATTGAATAGCCCCCATGGACGAATGGCACAACCACAAGCTTGAGACGCACTCTTTTTTTTATTTAAAATCCCTCACTGCCGTAGAGCCCTAAGACACAGCACTACATGGATCAAGTACATGGAAATGTTATGCTGAAAAATGATGCATCTGTATGTCCTTCTACAGTAATTCTAATAAATTTTAGAAATAGAGTGTGGATAATTATTGACTCACCCTCATATTTTGTCTACTCCATCAACAAACTCAAAACGGACACTGGCCACGTTGGGAATAAAACCTGAACTCCTAAAACTGTGATGAAACAATGTTATAAAAAAAATAACATTTATATTATTATATATTTTACCATATAACATGTTAAAATATAACATAATCCAAAATAAAATAGCGTACCATCCTCAAAATTTCAATGATTAGTTACAGTACATTGAGGGTTTGGTCGATGGAAGGATTGCAGTTTCGTAAGTATAAATGTTGGGGCACCAACTCAGTCGTCCTCGTTTAATCAACTTCTTCTTCTTTCGGCTGCTCCCTTTAGGGGTTGCCACAGCAGATCATCTTGTTCCATATCTTCCTGTCCTCATCATCATGCTCTGTTACACCCATCACTTGCATGTTCTCTCTCACCACATCCATAAACCTCCTCTTAGACCTTCCTCTTTTCCTCTTCCCTGGCAGCTCTATCCTTAGCACCCTTCTCCCAGTATACCCAGCATCTCTCCTCTGCACATGTCCAAACCAACGCAACATCACCTCTCTGGCTTTGTCTAAAAAGCTTGGGCAAAACACACACTCAATGCCTCTAGAAACACACAAATAAAGTGTTTCTCTAGGCTTGGTAACCTCTCTCAGCTTTGCAATGTCTGCTTTAGTCAATGGGCTAGAGGCTCCGTCCTGTGGTGCGCTCTTATATTGAGTGACATCTCCTTCGGGAAATCGTGACATATATAACTGAAGCACTGGAAGGGGCGGAGTCAAACACCCTCACTGGGTGTATTCTCAGCACTGTGGAGGGAACAGAAGAGGATAAGGTTAGCTCCAGCACCCCCTCTCGACACAGGGAAGTAATATATACTTCAGACAAGCCCAGAGGATGACCCACCGACATGCATGCGTGACAAGTGAAATTCCCAAATGATACTTTAGCAGACTACTGCACATCTTGGTAGTCACTGAATGCTACTGTATAATATCATCAGAGTGAAGAAGAAGATGACAAAGGGAGTCTGGCAAGCCGTCCCTTTGAGGATCTCAACACCAGTACTGGAGACACATGAGATGGAAAAACAACTCCAGCCGAGGCAAAAATGAAGATTAGCCCTTATCTGTATCCATCAGCTGAATCAGGTGTCACGAACAGATGTGGAAACGGCTTGCCATACTGCAGACCATAAAAATGGAAAATTAATAGACCAGTCTGGAGTAAATTATGTGCTTTTTCCTCTGAGCCAAAAAATGCTCCCCACCCATTGCCTCTGGAGCAGATCTTGTGATACCAATGGAGAGACTATGCAATTCTTCCTCAAAATGAAAAATGGAGAGAAAGAAGTGCGACCTAAATAAAGCTATTATTGTATCCAAATACGACAACGCACCACATGAGATGGAAATATTTTTCAAGCATTAAGTGTCTAATACAGGGATGTTAACACCAAATCCTGGATTTCTGGATGTTGTTGTTTTATCCGATTTCTTAATTAGTTATCAATTACTGTTGCTAACAGAACAGACTTATTTTGCCATAATGCTATTAGATTAGATTATATTAGATTAGATTAAATTAGATTAGATAAACTTTATTAACAAAATAAAGAAATTCACAATTAGGTTTAGGGTTAGGATTTCCTTATTAAATGTAGATATTTTGCACCTTTTTCAATACAATTATTCAATATTTTAATTAATTTTATTTTTGTGTAGCACCCTTCACTGAGTGTAGGCTCAGAATGGTTTAGAGCAGCAGTTTCTCAACATCGGTCCTGGGGACCCCCTGTGGCTGCAGGTTTTGGTTCCAGACTGCTTCTGTTTTTAATTGAACTCCTGAACTGTTATTTCCCAGATTCTGTGTTTTTGGAACAATATAGAAATTGGAAAACTAAGTTTGGTAAGCGGCACGGTGGCGCAGTGGGTAGCGCTGCTGCCTCGCAGTTGGGAGACCTGGGGACCCAGGTGCGCTTCCCGGGTCCTCCCTGCGTGGAGTTTGCATGTTCTCCCCGTGTCTGCGTGGGTTTCCTCCGGGCGCTCCGGTTTCCTCCCACAGTCCAAAGACATGCAGGTTAAGTGGATTGGCGATTCTAAATTGGCCCTAGTGTGTGCTTGGTGTGTGGGTGTGTTTGTGTGTGTCCTGCGGTGGGTTGGCACCCTGCCCGGGATTGGTTCCTGCCTCGTGCCCTGGGATTGGCTCCAGCAGACCCCCGTGACCCTGTGTTCGGATTCAGCGGGTTGGAAAGTGGTGAAGTTTCGTAAAAAAAAACTATTAAAATGTACTAAGCAGTTATATGGGAATAATGTTTTTTTTTTCTTTTTAACAATATTTTCATCTTGATGTTCATTCTGTTTTTCCGGGTGTTCTAATTGTTTAATAAATCAGTTATTTACTAATGAGTGGGTCTGATGCTAAAGTAGTTACAGCCTTTGATTATTCCGTGTTGTTTGCCTGTCTGTCTGCGCTGCTTGTTTTTAATTGTCATTATTAAGATACAATGAAGGGGGATAACTGCATAGAGAAAGGGCAAAATAGAATAAAATCAACAAAAGAGAGTTAAGCATTTAAATCAATAACAAAAGCAGAAATATTTCTAAATGTCTTATAATAAATGTAAAAATCATGCCTCTGTGCTTTCTTAATGAAGATGAGAGAAAAAAAATATCAGCTAATTAACTGAGATCAGAGTTATCAGGTGTTGTCACTGATTATGAATCTGGTTGGAACAAAAAACTTGCAGCCACAGTGGGCTCCCAGGACCGACTTTGAGTACCCCTGGTATAGAGGACTCCCTCATAACCCATGTGTGGTGGGGATGCCTTCAACAACAACAACAACATTTATTTCTATAGCACATTTTCATACAAATAATGTAGCTAAAAGTGCTTAACATGATGAAGAAAGAGAAAAAAGACAAAGTAAGACTTAAAATAAGAGAACACTAATTAACATAGAATAAAAGTAAGGTCCGATGGCCAGGGAGGACAGAAAAAACAAAAAGCAAAAATCTCCAGATGGCTGGAGAGAAAAAATAAAATCTGCAGGGGGTCCGAGGCCATGAGACCACCCAGCCCCCTGTAGGCATTCTACCTAACATAAATGACCTCAATCAGTCCTCATTGTATTCAGGGTTTTCATGGAAGGACTTGATGATAACGGTCACATGGACTTCTGGCCTTTAATCCATCAATGTAGGGACATCACAGTGCTTTGATTAGGTGATGGTGGCGCAGGTCACCACCACAGAAAACCAGATAAAGAACAGAAGAAAGAGTAGGGTGTGGAATAGGGCGACCTGGACACAGGCAGGCAGACACATGTAAGTCCATCACCACACGTTTATTATACATACTATTATTTACAAAGCCAATAAGTGCACTAACACTACTCCCCACAGTCCCACAGTCCCACAGTCCTGGCTCTCATTAGACATCTCTCTTCTTCCCAAACTCTTCTCACACACAGGGCCTCTCTTCGCCCCCTTCTCTCACCGACCTCGCCCAGCTCCTCACCCGACTCCAGCCTTGATTGTCGGGAGGCGGACCTTTAAATAGGCAGCTGATTGCCAACCACACTCAGCCACCTGTGACAAGGGGTTAGTACGGATTTTGGATCCACCATGAATAGTAATGATCATTAATTGAATATGCAGAGCGTCAGACCCATTAGTCCTCTCACAAGATCTAAAGAAATCCAGCCACCATAATACACATTAACTTATTAAAACAGAAATAACCATAATACTGTATACAGTGATCCCTCGCTATATCGCGCTTCGCCTTTCGCGGCTTCACTCTATCGTGGATTTTATATGTAAGCATATTTAAATATATATCGTGGATTTTTTGCTGGTTCGCGGATTTCTGAGGACAATGGGTCTTTTAATTTCTGGTACATGCTTCCTCAGTTGGTTTGCCCAGTTGATTTCATACAAGGGACGCTATTGGCAGATGGCTGAGAAGCTTCCCAACTTACTTTTCTCTTTCTCTCTCTTGCGCTGACTTTCTCTGATCCTGACGTAGGGGGTGTGAGCAGGGGGGCTGTTCGCACACCTAGACGATACGGACGCTCGTTTAAAAATGCTGAAAGATTATCTTCACGTTGCTACCTTCTGTGCAGCTGCTTAGTGAAGCGACATGCTGCACGGTGCTTCGCATACTTAAAAGCTCGAAGGGCACGTATTGATTTTTGACTTTGTTTTTCTCTCTCTCTCTCTCTGTCTCTCTCTCTCTCTGCTCTTGACGGAGGGGGTGTGAGCTGCCGCCTTCAACAGCTTTGTACCGGCGGTGCTTCGCATACTTAAAAGCCAAACAGCCCTATTGATTTGTTTGCTTTCCTCTGTCTTTATGACAGTCTCTGCTCCTGACGCGCACTCCTTTGAAGAGGAAGATATGTTTGCATTCTTTTAATTGTGAGACAGAACTGTCATCTCTGTCTTGTCATGGAGCACAGTTTCAACTTTTGAAAAAGAGACAAATGTTTGTTTGCAGTGTTTGAATAACGTTCCTGTCTCTCTACAACCTCCTGTGTTTCTGCGCAAATCTTTGACCCAAGCATGACAATATAAAAATAACCATATAAACATATGGTTTCTACTTCGGGGATTTTCTTATTTCGCGGGGGGGTCTGGAACGCAACCCCCGCGATGGAGGAGGGATTACTGTATAACTTATAAACATCACAAGAAACACCTTTTCCACATAATGCTGTTCTTTGCAGACTACGCAACCACGTACAGTGGATTCAGGAAGTATTCAGACCCCTTCACTTGCTGCATACTTTATTATGTTGTAGATTTCATTTTACATGGATAAATTTGACATCAGTCCACTCTTAATAATCCGTAATGGCCAAGAGAAACCTTGTTTTCGGAAACGTATGCAAATGTATTAAAATTCACAACCTGACATCTCGCATTGCTCTAAGTATTCAGACCCTTTGTGGTGGCACTCCAGATTGTGCTCAGGTGCATCCTGCTTGCTTTACTCCTCCTTGAGATGTTTTAAGAACTTCATTGGAGTCCACCTGTGACAAACTGAATTGATCGGATATCATTTATGAAAAGCACACATCTACCTCTGTATAGAAGGTCCAACAATTCACACTGCATACCAGGAAAAAAAATGAAAAACAAGCCATAAAGTCCAACAATCTCTCTTTAGACCTCTGTGATCAAATTATAGGGAGGCGTAGATCTGGGCAAGGGTAATAAAGCCATTTTTAAAGCTTTGAGTGTTCCCACGAGCACAGAAGTCTCAGTAACTGTGAAATGGAAGATGTTTGGAACCTTCAGGACTGTTTCTACAGTTGACCTTCTGGACAAACCGAGTAACCAGGCAAGAAGGGTCTTGGTCAGGGTGATGGATAATAAACCCAATGGTCACTCTAATAGAGCTTCAGAAATTTTCTTTTTAGCATTTTATTGATTTTATTAAAATCAAATAACATTCCATATAAGCAAGTCAAGTTTTACAAAACTAGGTTTGAAACACATCCACTCTCACCCATGAGAAAGAGAGCTAGGCCAGCAGAGTAAAACTTTAAACTAGTAAAAAATAAGTAAATAGATAAATTAACTTAGCATTTCTCAACCTTTAAGTATTTGCAACCCGAGTATTCATAACAGTTTTAATTGCGCCCCCCCCCCCTAATGTTTTTTTGAAAGGAGCCCACTAATACCAATTTGTTCTTTTTTAATTAATGATATATCATCAGTGGCGTAGCTAGGGGGGGACAAGGGGGACATCTGTCCCCGGGTGCAGCATCCAGGGGGCGCCAAATTGATGTTACGAAATTTTAGAATGAAATGTTTTCCATTCTTAAATGCACTAAAATGTAAATAAAAAACATACCCAACAGACAATAATTTATCCCCTCCACTATTCTAACATCCTTGACTCCCACCCAGAAACATTTTTGACTTTTGATTAAACAGGTCGCGCAACTGACATGAGGCATTAGTGTATCATTGTCTAAGTTGTTGCAAACGCCAAATATTTAAAGATTTAAAACTATTTAAAATAAAATATATGAATTTTTTTTCTTAAAATACTATTATTTTAAACACATTTTTAAAAATTTTCTTTCCCTTCCCCATTGCATTTTGGCAAACTGGAGGGGGTGCGAAATCTTCAGTTGTCCCTGGGTGCTGAAAACCCTAGCTACACCTATGCATATTTTATTTTACCTACTTAACTTTTATCGACATTTATCTAACTCTATATTTATTTTTCTAGTATCAGAATGTAGTTTAAGTTAATTTGTTTTGGTTTCAATAGATGTATTTTTCATATTTTCGATTCTTGTTTTCTTTTTTTAACATCTTCACGCCCCCCTTTTTGTTACTTCATGCCCCCCGAGTGGGGTCCACCCCACAGTTTGAGAACTACTGAATTAATAAATGAATAAAAATAAAAAGAATAAAAAAAAAGAGGGGAGATATTCCACTTCCTCAATTTAAATGCTTATTCTATAATGTTATTGATCAGATCCTGCCAGGTTTTGAAAAAGTTTTGCGAAGTGCGAATTTGATGTTTTCCAGTTTCAAATAATATATAACATCAGTTACCCACTGACTTAAAAGAGGTGGGCTGGGATTCTTCCAGTTGAGTAAGACAAGTCTACATGCTATTAGTGAAGTAAAGGCCATTCCAGTTTGTTTGTCCTTCTCCACTTTAAGCCCCTCGGTGAGCCCACCAAACACAGCTGTTAGTAGATTAGGAGGGATTGGGACACAAAGGCTCTCTGAGTGGCATTTAAAGATTTTGGTCCAGAATGATGTTAATTTGGTGCAGGCCCAGAACATGTGGCCCAGTGAGGCTGGAGCTCGATTGCAACGTTCACAGGTTGGATCTTGCTCTGGAAACATTTTGGAGAATTTTGAGAGGGTGGGAAAAGGTGGTTATCATGCAGAGGTGCCACAGATAAAATCTCCTCTATCTTAAAATACTTCCTACATTGGTTCCATTTTCTGAGTGAGTGAAACACAAAGACGTTTCCTGCTTAGATGGGAAAATGTGCGGAAAGATTGACCATCAGAGTAGCTCCATCAATCAGGTGTGGCCTGCTGAGGGCGCTCCTGTTGCCCAAATCCCGACACAGACAGACGCAGGACTCAAGTTCAGCACACTTGCTTTTATTTTCTTTCTTTTTCCACACCTTCCCGTATTTCCCACCTGTACAGCACAGTTCCAGCACAGCACAGCACAAGAACAAAATTCCCTTCTTTCTTTTTCCTTCCCTTCTGTCTCTCTGCCTCCACTCCTAGCAAGTAATGGCCACTGGCTCCTTTTATACGGCACCCGGAAGTGCTCCAGGTGCTTGATGACCTTCTTCCGGCTTCGTGGTGTGGCACAAGGGCTACAACCAAGTTCTCAGGGTTTGTTCCTCCTAGTTGGAATAGGTTGCAGCTCCCCCCACGACCCTGTATTACTACCAGTTTTCAAGAATAAGGGAGATGTGCAGAGCTACAGTAACTACAGTGGTATAAATTTGATCTGCCAGACCATGAAGATATGGGAAAGAGTGATGGATGCTAGGCTGAGAGGTGAGGTGACGATCTATACAATAGATGTGATGTTTGCCTTAAGAGTGTTGATGGAAAAGTACAGAGAAGGTCAGAAGGAATTGCATTGTGTGTTTGTGGACTTAGAGAAACTGTATGACAGGGTATGAAGACAGGAGTTATGTTCCTGTATGAGGAAGTCGGGAGTAGCAGAGAAGTATGTGAGGGTGGTGCAGGATTTGTATGAAGACAGTGCGACTGCGGTGAGGTGTGTAGTAGGGATGACACCCTGGTTCAAAGTGAGAGTGGGATTACATTGAGGATTGGCTCTGAACCCTTTACTTTTGTCAATGGTGATGGACAGGTTGACAGATGAGGTCAGAAAGGAGTCTCCATGGGCTATGATGTTTGTGGATGACATCGTGATCTGTACTGAGAGCAGACAGCAGGTGGAAATGAACCTGGAAAGGTGGAGGTCCGCACTGGAGAGAAGGGGAATGAACATTAGTAGGAGTGAGGTGGAGTACATGTGTGTGAATGAGGGGGTGTGACTGCAAGGAGCAGAAGTGGTGAAGGTAGACAAATTTAAATACTTGGGTTCAACAGTCCAAAGCAATGGAGAGTGTGGCTGAGAGGTGAAGAAGAGAGAGCAGGCAGAGTGGACTGGGTGGAGAAGAGTGCAGTGATATGTGATAGAAGAGGAGCTGTAAGAGTGAAAGGGAAGGTCTATAAAATGGTAGTGAGACCAACTATGTTGTATAATTTGGAGATGATGGCACTGATGAAAAGACTGAAGGCAGAGCTGGAAGTGGCAGAGTTGAAGATGCTAAAATTTTCACTATCTTAAAGACAGACCTCAGTATGTGCGTCTTGGGAACTGCACGTCTGACATTGTGGTCAGCAACACAGGAGCGCCACAGGGGACTGTACTTTCTCCGGTCCTGTTCAGCCTATATACATCGGACTTCCAATACAACTCGGAGTCCTGCCATGTGCAAAAGTTCGCTGATGACACTGCTATCGTGGGCTGCATCAGAAATGGGCTGGAGGAGGAGTATAGGGACCTAATCAATGACTTTGTTAAATGGTGCGACTCAAACCACCTACACCTGAACACCAGCAAAACCAAAGAGCTGGTGGTGGATTTTAGGAGGCCCAGACCCCTCATAGACCCAGTGATCATCAAAGGTGACTGTGTGCAGATGGTGCAGACCTATAAATATCTGGGAGTGCAGCTGGATGATAAATTAGACTGGACTGCCAATATTGATACGCTGTGCAAGAAAGGACAGAGCCGGTTATACTACCTTAGAAGGCTGGCGTCCTTCAACATCTGCAATAAGAAGCTGCAGATGTTCCATCAGACAGTTGAGGCGAGCGCCCTCTTCTACGCGGTGGTGTGCTGGGGAGGCAGCATTAAGAGGAAAGACGCCTCACGTCTGGACAAACTGGTGAGGAAGGCAAGCTCTATTGTTGGCATGGAGCTGGACAGTTTAACATCTGTGGCAGAGCGAAGGGCGCTCAGCAGGCTCCTATCAATTATGGAGAATCCACTGCATCCACTTAATAGTATCATCTCCAGACAGAAGAGCAGCTTCAGCGACAGACTGCTGTCACTGTCCTGCTCCACTGACAGATTGAGGAGATCGTTCCTCCCCCAAACTATGCGACTCTTTAATTCCATCCGGGGGTGGTAAACGTTAACATTTAACATTATACATAGTTATTGTCTGTTTTTCACCTGTATTATTATCATTCTTTAATTTAATATTATTTATTGTATCAGTATGCTGCTGCTGAAGAATGTGAATTTCCCATTGGGATTAATAAAGTATCTATCTATCTATCTATCTATCTATCTATCTATCTATCTATCTATCTATCTATCTATCTATCTATCTATCTATCTATCTATCTATCTATCTATCTATCTATCTATCTATCTATCTATCTATCTATCTATCTATCTATCTATCTATCTATCTATCTATCTATCTATCTATCTATCTATCTATCTATCTATCTCAGAGTAATGAGGGTAGACAGGAATAGAAATTAGGATATTAGAGAGACAACACAGAATCTACAGTTTGGTGACCAAGTATCAGAGGTTTGATTGAGATGGTTTGGGCACATACATAGGAGAGATGAGGGGTACAGTACATCAGGAAAAGAATGTTGAGGATGGAACCGCCAGGCAAGAGGAAAAGAGGAGGTTTGTGGATGAGGTGAGGGAGGACATGACGGCAGTCGGCATGACAGAAGAGAGAGGTTAGGAGCACAGCACATTGCCGCACCCACCACATGACATACCAACTCAGGATCTCAGATTAGGACCCGAGTGACACCTCAGCCCCACACTAGTTCAGATGGAATTGAACCAGCATGAGGTTTTGTAGGGTGGATGGAGTGCCAATTCTGCCACCAACCCCCATGTTTTTCCTCTGCGGGTTGGAGGGCCTACATGGAGGGCTGGATGCAGATTAACGTTATACCCAAAACGGAGCAATTGTAGGTTAAGGGCCTTGCTCATGGGTCCAATGTAGTGTAAAATAAAGACACACACGATCATAAAGGTTTGGGGTTTTCCGGCCCCGTATACTGTAAAGAAGATGCAATATAGTTATACAGTCCAAGTACATTCACTTCGATAACTGCTAACAGCCATGTGAGTTGATGGGGAAACATTTATAGAGGGGACCGGAATTGAACAGAGGAATGCTGGGTAACGAGGGGTGGTGCAGTCTGGGATACTGACGTCATCAGAGGGAAGTAAGTTGTGGAACTGGATTAGCGGGAGGTGATTCAGGGTGTCGTCGTTTCCTTCTTTCTGGGAAAGATAAAGAAAATAAGGTTAGCTGCCTGCCCGTCCCATGGCTTTCGGTTGTCGCGCTCTTACCCGGGTCGTTCTGCGACTCCCCATGCGCACGTGCGTGACAGTAGTAGAGTCACTTTTGGCATTTACGGGATTCGAAGCTGTGGCAGAAAATGATGTAAAAATAGAGATGGATGGAGATGGATCTGCGGTGGCGACCCCTAAATAGCAGCAACTGAAAGAAGAAGAAGAACAAGAACAAGAAGAAGAAGAAGGGAAAATGACTGACAGTCATTTGTGTAGCATTTTCCTTTTAGAAAGAAGGGACAAATAAACACTCAAAAAGGATAAAAATGTGAAAATATACAACATTACTAGTGAAGAGTAAAAGTCTGCAAAGACTTTCTAATTCCAGACCACAAAATGAAACGTAAAAAAAAAAAAAACAAATCACCAAAAATAGGAAGACGAATTGAGTGAGGGCTGAAATGTACAGCAGCAGTTTTGACCTTGACTGTGAAACCCTAGCTGAGACACCAGTGTAAACCCATCCTTCATCTGCAGGGCAAGCAGATAACTGCCATTGTGCGCTATTGTCTGCTGTTATTGCTGTTGTTCTTTATTCTTTTAAATCTAATTCTTTATTTGGTGTATATTATTACCTAAAAAGAACCCTGTTCTTCCTCAAGGCATAATGCCAGGAGAGAGACAATATCTGCCTCACAAAAGACCTTTAAACCGCATTATAGGTTTTAATCTCTTGGTATGTATCGGAGGTTTGCACAAAAGTAAAAAAAAAACAAATAGCTGAGCTAAAACAAAAATGATAAAATCTGTTAGATATTAAATATGAGCATGACTTTCGATATTAATTTAAGAAAAAACAAAAAAGAGTTGTGTTGACATCAGATTAGGCAAATTGTGTCCCTGGAATAAAGAAAATCACAAAAAATGTAACAAGTTATCTAAAGTACAATTTATATTTTAATGTCATTCATTACTATATACAATTAAATACTGCAACTTTATAGTAGCAGTGAGCATATTCATAGCATTATCTTAATTCAATTCAGGGATAGATAGATAGATAGATAGATAGATAGATAGATAGATAGATAGATAGATAGATAGATAGATAGATAGATAGATAGATAGATAGATAGATAGATAGATAGATAGATAGATAGATAGATAGATAGATACTTTATTGATCCCAAGGGGAAATTCACATACTCCAGCAGCAGCATACTGATAAAAAATAATATTAAATTAAAGAGTGATAACAATGCAGGTAAAACAGACAATAACTTTGTATAATATTAATGTTTACCCCCCTGAGTGGAATTGAAGAGTCGCATAGTGTGGGGAAGGAACGATCTCCTCAGTCTGTAAGTGGAGCAGGACGGTGACAGCAGTCTGTCGCTGAAGCTGCTCCTCTGTCTGGAGATGACACTGTTTAGTGGATGCAGTGGGTTCTCCATGATTGACAGGAGTCTGCTCAGCGCCCGTTGCTCTGCCACAGATGTCAGACTGTCCAGCTCCATGCCTACAATAAAGCCTACCTTCCTCACCAGTTTGTCCATGTGTGAGGCGTCCTTCTTCTTTATGCTGCCTCCCCAGCACACCACAGCGTAGAAGAGGGTGCTCGCCACAACCATCTGATAGAACATCTGCAGTATCTTATTGCAGATGTTCAAGGATGCCAGCCTTCTAAGGAAGTATAGTCGGCTCTGTCCTTTCTTACACAGAGCATCAGTATTGGCAGTCCAGTCCAGTTTATCATCCAGCTGCACTCCCAGGTATTTATAGGTCTGCACCCTCTGCACACAGTCACCTCTGATGATCACGAGGTCCAGGAGGGGCCTGGGTCTCCTAAAATCCACCACCAGCTCCTTGGTTTTGCTGGTGTTCAGTTGTAGGTGGTTTGAGTCGCACCATTTAACAAAGTCCTTGATTAGGTTCCTATACTCCTCCTCCTGCCCACTCCTGATGCAGCCCACGATAGCAGTGTCATCAGCGAACTTTTGCACGTGGCAGGACTCCGAGTTGTACTGGAAGTCCGATGTATATAGGCTGAACAGGACCGGAGAAATTACAGTCCCCTGCAGCGCTCCTGTGTTGCTGACCACAATGTCAGACCTGCAGTTCCTGAGACGCACATACTAAGGTCTGTCTGTAAGATAGTCCACGATCCATGCCACCAGGTATGAATCTACTCCCATCTCTGTCCTAAAGGAGCAGAGGTTGGATGGTGTTGAAGGTGCTAGAGAAGTCCAGAAACATAATTCTTACAGCACCAGTGCCTCTGTCCAAGTGGGAGAGGGATCGGTGTAGCATATAGATGATGGCATCTTCCACTCCCACTTTCTCCTGGTATGTGAACTTCAGAGGGTCGAGGGCGTGGCGGACCTGTGGCCTCAGGTGGTGAAGCTGCAGCCGCTCCATAAATACAAGTTATCGCCAATATACTAACAACCCAATTGTGCTTCACTCACTCAGAATATGGAACCAATGCAGGAAGCACTTTAAGATAGAGAAGCTTTTATCTGTGGCACTTCTGCATGATAACCACCTTCACCCATCCTCTCAAACATACGCAGCTTTTAATGTCTGGAAAACATTCAGGATTAAATCACTTAGAGATCTGTACATAGACAACGTCTTCGCATCCTATGAACAATTACACTCCAAACTTAACTTTCCAGCAACACATTTCTTTCACTACCTCCAAATTCGAAACTTTGTTAAACAAAACCCGCCCGATTTTCCTCACCTCCCACCTACTTCTACTCCAGAAAAAATATTGATCAGTCTCGAAGACTCAGACAGCATTTCAATAATAAATAAAAACATTTTAAAGTCCCTTCCTTTCAAAGATCCCAGAGTACATTGGGAAAAGGATCTCTCACTCAACATCTCAGAAAAGGAGTGGAAGGCAGCTACATGCAGAATTCTCTTCAGCTCCATATGCACAAAGCATACAATCATTCAACTCAAAATTATATATTGAGCGCATCTGTCTCGTTTAACATTTTCCAAAATGTTTCCAGGGTTAAGATCGAACCTGTGAACGTTGCAATCGAGCTCCAGCCTCACTGGGCCACATGTTCTGGGCCTGCACCAAATTAACATCATTCTGCACCAAAATCTTTAAATGCCACTCACAGCCTTAGTGTCCCAATTCCTCCTAATCCACTAACAGCTGTGTTTGGTGGGCTCACCGAGGGACTTAAAGTGCAGAAGGACTAACAAACTGGAATTGTCTTTAACTACAGTATTCCAGCCCACCTCTTTTAAGTCAGTGGGTAACTGATGTTATATACTATTTGAAATTGGGGAAAAATGAAATACTCACTTAGCGGATCTGTGCAAAACTTTTTCTAAACTCGGCGGGACCTCATCAATAACATTTTAGAATAAGAATTTAAATTGAGGAAGCAGATTCTCTTCACCTTTCTATTCTATTTATTTCCTTACTTATTTTTTCTTCTATTAAAGTTTCACTATGTTGGCCTAGCTTTCTTTCTCATGGGTCGGGGTTGACTTGTCTTGACTGTCAGGTTGAGATCTGGTGACTGTGGAAACTATTTGAGTAAAGTGAATTCATTGTCATGTTTAAGAAACTAGTTTGATTTGATTCAAACCTAGTTTTGTAAAATATGACTTGCTTGTATAGAATGTTGTTTGATTTTAATAAATTCAATAAAATGTTATAAAAAAAACAAATGCACTGCCAAAGACCCCCTCTGTCTCATCACACTCCATAGCCTTGTGCAAAAATAGCAAACAACAAAGGATTTGCACTCAAATGCCAAGATGTAACCATCCATCCATCCATTTTCCAACCCGCTGAATCCGAACACAGGGTCACGGGGATCTGCTGGAGCCAATCACAGCCAACACAGGGCACAAGGCAGGAACCAATCCCAGGCAGGGTGCCAACCCACCTCAGGACACACACAAACCCACCCACACACCAAGCACACACCAGGGCCAATTTAGAATCGCCAATCCACCTAACCTGCATGTCTTTGGACTATGGGAGGAAACTGGACCGCCCGGAGGAAACCCACGCAGACACGGGGAGAACATGCAAACTCCACGCAGGGAGGACCCGGGAAGCGAACCCAGGTCCCCCAACTGCGAGGCAGCAGCGCTACCCACTGCGCCGCCGTGCTGCCCCAAGATGTAACCTCGTGGCATATTTCATT
The DNA here is from genome assembly GCF_900747795.2 of Erpetoichthys calabaricus. NCBI lineage: Eukaryota > Metazoa > Chordata > Cladistia > Polypteriformes > Polypteridae > Erpetoichthys > Erpetoichthys calabaricus. The sequence goes on along the minus strand of NC_041406.2, from coordinate 16,042,099 downwards.
ATTGTTAAATAATTTTTAATGTAACCTGAAACATAACCATTTGGACTAGTTCATTGGTCAAACTGTTGTTTTTACCAGGGATCTTCATTAGAGGACTGGCTTGGTTGCTGTCCATTAGTCTGCACATGCCCCTTGTGTCTACATGGGTTTCTTCCAGAAGCTCTGGTTTTACTCACATCTGGTCAGATTCATTTACAGTGCCTCAGAAATTATTCACATTACTTATTTTGAATTTTGTTATGTTGCATCGTTGTGCTAAAATCAAATAAAAACTTTTTATTTTCTCACCAACCAACATTCAATCCCCCAGTATAACAAAACAAAAACAGAATTTTAGAAATTCTTCCAAATTTATTGAAACTGAACAACTGAAATATTACATTCATACACATATTCAGACCTTTTCCGCAATTCGTATTTGAAATCCCTTTTACAGCCTGGAGTCTTTTTGGGTCAAGATTCACACAACTCGATTTGGGGATTTTTCTTTCATTCACTGGAAAGGGGTGTGTGGCGCTCCAGATATCTATTCAAAAGGACGAAGGTTCACCCCTGGAGTACTGTATACTTGATCTCCCGCAGAGCTAACTAATTTGCACTCCTGCTGCTTCCTGTCTTGCTATATGGTTGAGAGGCATGGAAGTTATCCAGCAACCTGTGATGAAGACTGGATTCCTTCGGAACTGTGTCTCTTCAGAGAATCCTTGGGTACATCTGGTATGACTTTGTGTTGCTCACAGAGTCCCAAATGAAGCACATTACCTGCATTGTGTGGGGGCGTCAGTTACGGCACTACGGCCATGTGGCGCGATTCCCCAGGGGTGATCCAGCTCACAGGATCCTCATTGTTGAGGACTACAATGGCTGGACCAGGCCAAGGGGTCGCCCATTTAACACCTGGCTGCAGAAGATAGAGGGTTATTTCCGGAAGGTGGGACTGGAGCACATGTCTGCCTTGGGGAGGGTTGCCAAGCAGGATCCCGAGCCGTTTCATCATGTGGTGAGTACCACAATGCACTGTACCAGGTGCATGCTCCCCAACCTGACTTGAAATGATCTCTCAAGGTCTGTCAGGTTGGATGGAGACTGTCAGTGAACAGTTACTTTCATGTCTCTCCAGAGATGTTCGACTAGGTTCAAGTTCAGGTTGTGGCTGAGACACTCAAAGACATTCCAAGAGTTGTCCCTGAGCGACTCCTGTATTCTCTTTTCTTTTTTGCTTAGGGTCATTGTCCTATTGGAGGCCATTCTGAGGTCCGGAGGTCTCTGGTGGAGGTTTTCATTAAGGATATCTCTTCACTTTGCTCCATTCAGCTCTCCCTCAACTCTGAGTAATCTAGCAGTCCCTGTGACCTGAAAAACAACCCCACACCACAAAGCATCCACCACCATGCTTCACCACTGGAATGGTATTGTGCAAGTGATGAGCAGTGCCTAGTTTCCTCCAGAAATTTGACATTTAGAATTGAAACAAAAAAGTTCAATCTTGATGTCCTCAGACTAGAGAATCTTGTTTCTCATACTCTGAGAGTCTTTTACGTGCATTTTTGCAAATTCCAAGCGGGCTTTGAATTGTTGTCTGGCTATTCTGCCATAAAACCTAAATTAGTGGAGTGTTACGGTGGTGGTTGTCCTTCTGGAAGTTCCACACAGGACGTGGAAGGGATAGAATGCCTAGTTCATAGAGAAAGAGGATTGTTTCCATGCTTGACTTGTTAAATATATCTACTAGCACAGAGATACCTAAATGACACCAAGGCTGAGAGGAAGTTGGACGGCCTCTGATATTCAGGGTAGAATTATGAGATAAAGGAGTGTGGAAGTGCTATTTAAGAAAGTTTTTTGTTTTCTGGAAAAGGTGGAAAACTCTTTGTTTTCTAGAGTGGTGGAGCTCCTAGGTAGACGCTGACTGGTTTATTGTTGCAAAACAAAATTATTTTATAGTTACAAAAAATGCTACATCGGTACACTAGAACATTAAAACAATCTAGACGAGAACTGGCCATTCAGACCAACAAAGTTCTATCCACTTAATTACTGAAGATCAAAGCTTGATATGTCCACTCTGAATGGCCACTTTATTAGGTACATCTTGCTAGTACTGGGGTGGACCCCCTTCAGACACCCTGCCGTCAGAACTGCCGTAATTCTTCATGGCGTAGATTCTAAAAGGTGCTGGAAACATTCCTCAGGGATTGTGGTCCATATTGACATGATAGCATCACACAGTTCCTGTAGATTTGTCGGCTGCATATCCATGATGTGAATCTCCCATTCCAACACATCCTAAAAGGTGCTCTGCTGGGTTGAGATCTGGTGACTGTGGAGACTATTTGAGTACAGTGAATTCATTGCCAATGTTCAAGAAACATGATTTGATTTGATTCAAACCTAGTTTTGTAAAATTTGACTTGCTTATATGGAATGTTATTTGATTTTATTAAATTCAATAAAATGTTTAAAAAAACGAAGAAAGAAACTAGTTTGAGATGATTTGAGCTTTGTGACATGGCATATTATCCTGCTGGAAGTAGCCATCAGAAGATGAACACACTGTGGTTATAAATGGATGGATACGGTCAACAACAGTACTCAGGTACTCTGTGGCAATTAAACAATGCTCAATTAGTACTAAGGGGCACAAAGTGTTTCAAGAAAATATCCCCCACACCATTACACCACCACCACAAGCCTGAACTGTTGATACAAGGCAGGATGGATCCATACTTTCATGTTGTTAATGCCAAATTCTGAGCCTACCATCTGAATGTCGCAGCAGAAATCGAGACCCATCAGACCTGGCAACGTTATTCCAATCTTCTATTGTCCAATTTTGCTGAGCCTGTGTGAATTGTTGCCTCGGTTGCCTGTTCTTAGCCGACAGGAGTGGCACCCGGTGTGGTCACCTGCTGCTGTAGCCCACCTGCTTCAAGGTTTGGCGTGTTGCATGTTCAGAGATGCTCTTCTGCATACCTCGGTAGTAACGAGTGCTTATTTGAGTTGCTGCTGCCTTTCTATCAGCTCAAACCATTCTGGCCATTCTCCTCTGACCTCTGGCACCAACAAGGTATTTTTTCCCAGGGAACTGCTGCTAACTGGATATTTTCCCTTTTTTGGACCATTCTCTGTAAATCTAAAAACAGTTGTGCGTGAAAATCCCAGTAGATCAGCAATTTCTTAAATTCTCAATCAGCTCATCTGGGACCAACAACCATGCCACGTTCAAAGTCACTTAATTCATCTTTCTTCCCCATTCTGATGCTCGGTTTGAACTTCAGCAGGTCATCTTGATGATGTCTACAGGCTGAAATGCATTGAGTTGCTGCCTTGTGATTGGCTGATTAGATATTTGCATTAACAAGCAGTTGAACAGGTGTACCTAATAAAGTGGCCGGCGAGTGTGTGTTAAAAAAGACAAAAAAACATTTCATGGGGTGTTCTTACTTTTTCACATGACAGTATTACAACAGTTGGATAAAAGTGCTGAGGAGAAAGAAAAGTTTACCTTAAATCTTAAAATGCTGAATAAGGCTGAAAATGAATATAAAGTCTATTTCGAATAGGAAGGCATTTACATGACTTTCAGAGCCTGCACCATGAATGTTTAATGACATCTTCACATAATGCACTGTAAACCTGGGCGTCTATGGGTTGTAAGTTGAGTGCGAGTGTGAAGAGGACTGCAGCCTAGCTTTTAAAATTCATTCTAAAATGCTTTTAAAGTGTGATGCAAAAAAAAAAAAAAGAAAAAGAGTGCACCTCATATTCATGGTAATATGAAACTGTAAACTTTAGATAATAGTTTGCAGTATTATAGCTTTAAAACATTGACGTGTTTTTATTGGAAACCTTGATCGAGGCGTGACTGTAATTTTAAACTGCATGCTCCAAAATTCTTGCTTGGATTTTTCTGCCATTGGACTTTATTAATTTCTTTGCAATCAGTTTGAGTTGCAATGTAATGGAAAGTGCTGCAACCCTGAGAATTCATTTTTTGGTCCAGAATCCAAAGTTTTTCAAGTTAAGGTCCATATTTGATTAGTCTTAGTTGCTGATTAGTGATGAGGGAACCTCACTGAAATGTTCGTGAATTTCAACAAACTCAACGAAATGGGGAAGGACAGACTGAACTTGTTTTGAGTGGATTATAATGGTGTAATAATGGTCCTTGAAGTGTCCCTGAGTGCTAGGGAAGCATCTGCCAACCAAATTGTTAATCACAGCACCAACATTATACTTTAAGTAACACCCACAGAGCCTGTGATGCAACTGATCGGCGTTATATACTTGGGGATTCTCCCTGTCACTATCTCAGGGATCACCAACTCCAGGTCCTGGAGGACCACTGTGGCTGCGGGTTTTCATTCTAACCCTTTTTTTTAATGAGTGCCCTGTTTGTGCTAATTAACGTCTTGTGAATTCATTTTAATTGACTTGTTTTTTAAGATTTGTTCCCATTAATTTCTTTACATCGTTTCTCTGAATTACTTCATTTCTTTCCTTAAAAGGCACCCAAACAGAAATGAAATGTGAGGCAAGTGAGCCAATAGAAGACCAACTAAGTCACGGCAAATCAATTTCACTCCAACCAGCTGCTTAATTAGGCGCTGAGTCTTATTGTTAGTTAAACCCGTTCTTTAATTCCATGACTTTGTAGCGGGGCTACATACCTGTAGTAATAGTGTTGTCAATGTTAGTATTGTGTGTGTTTTGTTTCCATCGTCCCGTTTGGTGTTTATGTGTGCATCAGCGAATGTCGTCCTCGTAAATCACGGGTGTCGAACTCCAGGCCTGGACGGCCGCAGTGGCTGCAGATTTTCATTCCAACCCTTTTCCTCATCAGTGACCAGTTTTCACTGCTAATTAACTCCTTTTCCCTTCATTTTAATAGCCCTGTTTTTAAGGATTCAGTTCTCTCAATTGATTCTTTTCTTCATTAAATGGCAGCCAAACAGAAATGTGATGTGAAACGAGCCAACAGATGAACAGCTAAACTGGGGTTTCAAACTCCAACCAATTTCATTCCAACCAGTCTCTTAATGAGAAGTTAATTCTTGCTGTTAATTAAACCCGTTACTTAATTCCTCGGCTTGCTGCTGCTCTCTTTCTGCTACAGCAGACATTTCCCAAACTGTTGATTTTCTTTTTCTGATTATTGACCTGAGAGATCAAACTTAATGAGACCCTCATCTTTCTTTATGTTCAAATAATGTGGTTAGCTGATCACCTGTTTGCTCATTTTGTGTCTCGTTATTGTTTGGCTGCTAATTAAGGAAATAGAAGGAACTAAGGGGTCTGCGTTGAGTTAATTAAAACTAAGGCAAAGGAAGCTAATCAGCAGTAAAAACAGGTCACTAATTAAGAAGGTGGGTAGAATGAAAACCTGCAGCCATTGCGGCCCTCCAGGACCGGAGTTTGACACCCCTGCTGTAAATAAAAGGGGGGACGGATGATGGAGGGAGACCTCAGCCCCTTAATTATGGAAGGCACCTGTGTATTATTATATCAATTATATCCGGCACAGGACTATATAAACAATCAGGAGGGAACAGAAGAAGGAGAGAGGAGAGAGAAGGAGACTTTCATTTTCACGACCACGAACCATCTGTACCTGCTGTATTCCACATCGCGCATTTGCATCCAGTTTGTTTTTCATTTTGCCGGAATACCCTCATCATGAGAGACCCCGGGGTCGGACTTCATCATTCACCACGCGCCAAGGATTCACGGTGAGGCTGTTCCATTTTGTTCCGGAAAATACAAACACTCCACATATCGGTTAACTAGTCATCTGCATTCAGGACAACTGTTACTCGGACTCAAGTTCACGACCATTCATTTCCGTATCTCATTCATTTTTGTTATTCGTGTTGTTTGTTATATGTTACAAGAGCAAGGGAGGGTTTATTATGTGTATATATATATATGGTATTGTCATGTTGTTGCTTTGGTGGAGGGATATATATATTCATTTATTTTGCTATTTTTCTTGTTATTGTTTCATCTATATATATAATTCACTAAGCCGGGAGACAAGTAGCCACCCATGGAAAGCACGCCGGAAGGGGCGTGGATTCACTAAACCGCCGACAAGTAAGACGCCAATGGCGCACGCAGGAAGGAGCCACACCCACCAACTCTTAGACCATTGGATACGACGAAAAAATCACAGAGCCACGCCCACCAACTCGGATGCGACACCTCGGAAAACATGTCGTCGTTTCTGTTTGTCTGTGCCACAGTCCACTTGCAGCTCTGAGCCACGTTGACTTTTCATTAGTCAACCTCAGTGGAGGCGGCACTGTGGCGCAGTGGGTAGCGCTGCTGCCTCGCAGTTGGGAGATCTGGGGACCTGGGTTCGATTCCCGGGTCCTCCCTGCGAGGAGTTTGCATGTTCTCCCCGTGTCTGCGTGGGTTTCCTCCGGGGGCTCCGGTTTCCTCCCACAGTCCAAAGACATGCAGGTTAGGTGGATTGGCGATTCTAAATTGGCCCTAGTGTGTGCTTGGAGTGTGGGTGTGTTTGTGTGTGTCCTGCGGTGGGTTGGCACCCTGCCCAGGATTGTTTCCTGCCTTGTGCCCTGTGTTGGCTGGGATTGGCTCCAGCAGACCCCCGTGACCCTGTGTTCGGATTCAGCGGGTTGGAAAATGGATGGATGGGACCTCAGTGGAACCTTGTTTCACACAGAGGCAATGCCAGAGAGAGACAGAGGCACACACAGGCAGCGCGCGAGAGAGAGCCACGCACACACACAGAGGCAGTGCCACAGAGAGACAGAGGCACACACAGGCAGCGCAAGAGAGAGCCGCGCAATCCTTTAAAACTGAAGTTAAAACACAATGAAGGAAGCAGTCTTTAAAAACCAATAAGCCCTGTGCCTCTTTTTCATTAGCATCTCACCTGCTTCAGGCCCTGCAACAGTCGAGACGCTCTCTCTGCAGCTGACCTTCTCTGTGCCTGACTCCACTACTGTCAGTCGCCTGATTAAAAATGGCCTTTTGAAGGGGAGCTATGGACCTGCTATACCACAGGAACACATTGCCTTCGAGCCTGCTCTCGCTCACTCTAACATACCGGCTTTCTCTCTGTCTCCTCACTCGCTCACACACTGCACAGGGGAGAAATGCCCGCAGCACGAGTCTACCCGGAAACCGTTTCAGCCACACTTCCACGCCCCTAGCTACACTGTGAGTGCAATGATTATTTATTTAAAAATGGGCTTTTGAAGGGGAGCTGTGGACCCGCTATACCACAGGATCACCTGTGACATTGCCTTCACATTGTTTTCCTTTTATTTATAATCCTGTTGAGCAGATCAGACACCCAGACAAACAACACTGAATAATCAATAGCTGCAACCACTTTGCCCGCCCCAACTCCTCACCTGAGTCAGTTTCGTCTGTGTTCAGCAGTGTTTCCCAAACTCGGTCCTGGTGAACCCCTGTGGATGCAGGGTTTTGTTCCAACCAGATTCCTAATCATTAATGCCGGTGAAACTCATCCGGGATAAGTCGGTTTTTCAAACGCAGACGTGTAGCACATTAGTCTAGCAGACTAGCTGGATGTAAAAATGTCATTGACGAAACTGTTGCTCTCAAACTTTGCAACATGGCTGTTGGCTTTGTTTGCCAACATTGGGATAATGTCGGCGACGTGGTCACAAACTGCAACAACTCACCACACAAGGACGTCCTGTCTCTCGAGGCATTCACACTGCTGGAAGACAACCATGGGATACGCAGAAAACAGCCATGTCAGTCAACACAGATCAAACGCAGCCGTGTAGCAGATTAGTCTAGCAGGATGTAATAATCCGAGATGAATGCGCGCCCTCACGCTGAGTGAAAAGCCAATATATATTGAGTCTACAAAACATGATCAGCAAGTCTTTGATAGGCTGCAACAAAATGATGAAAGAACAGGTGCATTATTTTAACACAAGCTGGGTGGGTGGGTGTTAGTTAATTAGTTACTCGAAGGATTTCAAGATTTAATATACACAAGCGGTAACACTGTAAAAGCAGCCCAAACCAGAAAAGATGGCTGGCAAAAAGTGGCTGACAAATTAAACGCGTGTGCATTGTACTTACTGAAAGCAGCGTTACGGATTTTGCAAATGTTCATTTTTTTCCCTCTGCTTAAAAAACATTAAAAAAGCAGCGTGATTATGCGCCGTATACGCCGCAAGTTGGTATGCAGCGTGTAAAACAGTTTGTCACGGATAATTTGCCTTTTACTTTAAGACGAAGACAATTTCCTGTTAGACTTGCCTTTGCGATGACAATTAATAAGGCACAGGGCCAAACTTTCAAAAACATGGCTAGCGGCTCATACGCTCGCACTGATTATGTCCCTGCCCTTTGTACGCCCCCCCTCGGTACTACCATGGTCGGATGACTTGGTGGATTATATATAGAAAAGCAGCCAAAACCGCAAGCAACAATGAAAAGTCTACGTGACTCACACGTGCATATGGACTGTGCAAAGAGGAAAATAACTCAGGTGACGAGTTGGGGGTGGGCACATGAAATGTTACTTTTCTTGGTGATTTATTACATTTCCGATTTTTCAAATGTTAATTTTCTCCCTGTGCTTAAAAATCATTAAAAAAGTGGCCTGATTATGCGGCGTATGGTACACCGCGGGTTGGCTAGTTTAATATAATTACAGTAATCCCTCCTCCATCGCGGGGGTTGCGTTCCAGAGCCACCCGCGAAGTAGGAAAATCCGCGAAGTAGAAACCATATGTTTATATGGTTATTTTTAGAATGTCATGCTTGGGTCACAGATTTGCGCAGAAACACAGGAGGTTGTAGAGAGACAGGAACGTTATTCAAACACTGCAAACAAACATTTGTCTCTTTTTCAAAAGTTTAAACTGTGCTCCATGACAAGACAAGAGATGACAGTTCTGTCTCACAATTAAAAGAATGCAAACATATCTTCCTTTTCAAAGGAGTGCAAAGCAAGCAGTCAAAAAAAAAATCAATACGGCTTTTAAGTATGCGAAGCACCGCCGGTACAAAGCTGTTGAAGGCGGCAGCTCACACCCCCTCTGTCAGGAGCAGGAAGAGAGAGAGAGAGAGAGAGAGAGAGATAGCGAGAGACAGATAAAAAAAATCAATACGTGCCCTTTGAGCTTTTAAGTATGCGAAGCTCCGTGCAGCCTGTCCTTCAGGAAGCAGCTGCACACAGCCCCCCTGCTCACACCCCCCTACGTCAGCGCAAGAGAGAGAGAGAGAGAGAAAGTTAGCTGGATAGCTTTTCAGCCATCTGCCAATAGCGTCCCTTGTATGAAATCAACTGGGCAAACCAACTGAGGAAGCATGTACCAGAAATTAAAAGACCTATTGTCCGCAGAAACCCGCGAAGCAGCGAAAAATCCGCGATATATATTTAAATATGCTTACATATAAAATCCGCGATGGAGTGAAGCCGCGAAAGGCGAAGCGCGATATAGCGAGGGATCACTGTAATCACCTATTTTTACATATCTGTTTTTGCCGTGTTTGGTTAAACCATCGATTGTGGGGAAAATTTTCATTTGTTAAGAGGTACAGCTTGTTATTTAGATTCAGCTCAGTAGTTTATCCAGGCCACAGGTCTTGGAGGTATAGCTGCCGGCTGGGTAAGGGGTCGGCCGTTACAAGTTGTTGCTACTCTCATTGTGCAATAGCGGACATTTCTGAAATTGTTGATTTCCTCTTTTCTAAGAGCTCTGGTCAAATGTTTTGATGACCTGAGCAGATCGACATTCCTGAGACCTTCATCTTTCTTTATTTTCAGATATTGTATGATGGACGCCAGTTGTTTTGGCTCATTTTGTATCTCATTACTGTTTGGCTGCTAATTAAGGAAAATACAAACAATTAAGGGGTCTGAGTCTTCAAGATCAAGTCAGTTAAGAAGTTAATTAGCAGCAAAAACAGGTCACTCATTAAGAAAAGGGCTAGAATGAAAATCTGCAGCTACGGCGGTCCTCCTGGACCGGAGTTGGTGACCTCTGATCTGCAGTATTTAGATACGAGCATAATATGCTGCTGCTCAATTCTTCTCACCCCACTTCTGGTACCACTTGTTGTGTTTGGGCGTCTTAGTGGAACAAAAGACAGGGAGGAGAGTATGGATCAGAAAGACCTTGATTCTGAGATTTGGAGGAACTGTATTCAGGTTTTATTCTGTGTTGGAAGTTTTTATTTGAACACACTGAGCAAGCCGGGTAACTTACTAGTTGTCTGTCCTAATCCAGCTTTATTTTTAGAAGAAAAAAATTAGAAAAACTCATGTAGGCTGTGGCATTTAATGCTTAGTTGGAACTAAGAGGTGCAAAGTCTGCCAAGAAAATATCCCCCACAGCATTACACCAACACCAGCAGCCTGAACCATTGATACACGGCAGGATGTGGATCCATGCTTTTATGTTGTTGACTCCAAATTCTAACCCTACCATCCGAATGTCGCTGCAGAAATCGAGACTCATCTGACCAGGCAACGTTTTTCCAGTCTTCAATTGTCCAATTTTGTTGAGCCCATGTGAACTGTAGTCTCAGTTGCCTGTTCTTAGCTGACAGGAATGGCACCTGGTGTGGTCTCCTGCTGCTGTAGCCCACCTGCTCCGAGGTATGACGTGTTGTGTGTTCAGAGATGCTCTTCTGCACACCTCAGTTGTAACGAGTGCTTACTGTATTTGAGTTCCTGTTGCCTTTCTTTCAGCTCAGACCAGTCTGTCCATTCTCCTCTGACCTCTGGCATCAACTAGGCGTTTTCTCCCAGAGAACTGCCACTCACTGGATAGTTTCCCCCTTTTTGGACCATTTTCTGTAAACCCTAGAGATAGTTGTGCATGAAAATCACAGCAGATCAGCAGTTTCTGAAATACTCAACCAGCCCAGCTGACACCAACAACTATGCCATGTTCAAAGTCACTTAATTCATCTTTCTTCGCCCATTCTGAAGCTCGGTTTGAACTTCAGCATGTCATCTTGACGATTTCTACAGGCCGAAATGCATTGAGTTGCTGCCATGTGATTGGCTGATTAGATACTCGCATTAACAAGCAGTTGAACAGGTGTACCTAATTAAGTGGCTTCTGCTCAGTTCTTTTCACCTCACTTCTGGTACCACTTGTTGTGTTTGGGCTCCTTAGTGGAACAAAAGACAGGGAGGAGAGAATTAACCGGAAAGACCTTTATTCTGAGATTTGGGGAAACTGTAACTAAACTATAGGCTTTATTCTGTGTTGGAGGTTTTTATTTGAACATACAGAGCAAGCTAGGTAACTTCCTAGTTGTCTGTCCTGCTCCAGCTTTATACTTGGGAGGAAAAAACTTGAAGCTGTCTTCTTCGTTGGGATTCAGCTGTGGAGGAACGGGCACACTGACTGGGAAAGAGGCACAGGACAGAGAAAACAACAGAAGAGCAGGTGAGTAAGCTGGCTTTAACGCCTCAAAGCAATGTGTGATAAGTGAATTACACGGTGCAGTCGACAGTCAGCAGCTGATCCTGCAGAGGAAGCCCTTAAGCAAATAGAGAGTGTGCTTCATCTGTATTTAAAAGGCGCTTGAATGAGTGTTTTCCCCATAGCTGAACTGGCCCCGGGGAACAAGGAATGCAGCATAGCATAAACAGACAAATAATCATAATCTCGCATTTGAAAATATGAGTATTATAATCCTACATTTTTTACTCTGGAGAATTAATTTTTTCATGAAATTGATATTTGTTTTGATTATGATTTATATTTAACGTTAGTTTATAGCTGATGCCAAATGGGATTTCCTAAAACTTTATAGCTAGTGCAAATGTAATCATATACTATGAAACTAAAAATTTAATTTCTTTCATTTATTGGTCTCTACTTCAATCATATGGCCCTGCAGTTTAATTTTTAAGCTTTTTTCACACTTCCATACAGAGAGAAGTGCATTTTTGTGCATGTCAATCCAGAAGTATTTTTGTGTGCTAAGCCATGTTTTTACATATAAGTTTTGTCCTGAAGTGTTCACCATACATTCATCTATAATTTGTGTTTAAAAAAAATAATGTAGTCATTTCCTGTTACGTGCAGACATTTTATGGGGTTGGTGTTCTTCTACTACAGAGTGCGCTTTGCTATTTATAATGGCAATCGTGATGACTGCAATCCTAAAGATGCATCAGAAACAAAAGTAATCTCATGAATTCATTTTCCACTTGTGTTGTATAAGGGAGCGAATAACATGGTGAAAAGGGGTGTGAGGCCTCTCAAAAGTCCTACAAAACAGGTCAAGACCTTCACCAATCTTCTCAGATATAGCCTTAACCCTGAGAGTCTGTCCCCAACAACTAACATATACAAGTGGTGGAGCCAGCAGGAAGGCTGGGAGGATGGAACCAACCCCGGAACCCAACCTAATAAGGGGCCCACAAATCTGACAAAAAAATAAAGCTCTAACAACATTTTGGTACTTCCTAATATAAAGCCCCATATATATATAATATGTGTATATATATATATATATATATATATATATATATATATATATATATATATATATATATATATATATATATATATATATATATAATACTGTGGTACCTGGATGGGGGTGGTACCCAGTCGGGATGCCCGAGAAGACCGGAGGAGGGCTTGTGCCTCCTCCAGACCTCGAGGGGGCAACCGCTCTGGGGACCACGGGTACAGAGCTGGGAAGCTCGACCCTGTAGGGGCCCGTGGTCACCACCAGGGGGCACCCCAATACCTGGAGAACCCTTGACCCCAGCACTTCCACCACACCAGGAAGTGCTGGAGGGAAGAGGAACAGGGACACCTGGAGTGCTTCCGGGGAGACAGCCGGCACTTCCCCCACACTGGGGTGTGTCGGTGGGAGATTGCTGGAGCACATCCGGGTGCTTATTTAAAGGGGCCGCCTCTCTTCAGAGGATGACTTGAGTTGGGAGCGTAGTTGGACGAGGTCTTTGGAGGGGAGAAGGAGGCGGTCTGAAGACTGAGAGAGAAGGCATTGTGTTGGCCAAGGACTGTGGGGTATTGGGGTTTGTGAGAGTGACTTATTGTAATGGAGACCCTAAATAAATGTGTGTGGGGTAAATCTAATGTGTCTGCCTGTCTGTGTCCGGGTCATATTTCACAATAATATATATATATATAGAATTTTTGAAATTGTTGCAGATTTATTAAAAAAGAAAAATTGAAATATCACATGGTCCTAAGTATTCAGACCCTATGCTCAGTATTTAGTAGAAGCACCCTTTTGAGCTAATACAGCCATGAGTCTTCTTGGGAAAGATGCAACAAGTTTTTCACACCTGGATTTGGGGATCCTCTGCCATTCCTCCTTGCAGATCCTCTCCAGTTCTGTCAGGTTGGATGGTAAACGTTGGTGGACAGCCATTTTAGGTCTCTCCAGAGATGCTCAATTGGATTTAAGTCAGGGCTCTGGCTGGGCCTTTCAAGAACAGTCACAGAGTTGTTGTGAAGCCACTCCTTCGTTATTTTAGCTGTGTGCTTAGGGCCATTGTCTTGTTGGAAGGTAAACCTTCGGCCCAGTCTGAGGTCCTTAGCACTCTGGAGAAGGTTTTTGTCCAGGATATCCCTGTACTTGGCCGCATTCATCTTTCCCTCGATTGCAACCAGTCGTCCTGTCCCTGCAGCTGAAAAACACCCCCATAGCATGATGCTGCCACCGCCATGCTTCACTGTGGGGACTGTATTGGACAAGTGATGAGCAGTGCCTGGTTGCAGGACCTTTCCAGGGCCTTATTTGGTCACGCTTCCACCACACCAGAAGCTTGTTGGGCACCTGGAGTCCTTCCTGGTGCCCTTTTAAAAGGAGCCGCCTCACTCCATAAGTTCGCCAAAGTCGGGAGGAAGGAAAAAGCCTGAGGAGGAGTGAAGGCAGAGGACTGACGGCAAGGAGGAATTATAGTGTGATGTGTTGCAGGACTGGTAATTTGGGCACTGTATTATGTAAATAAACAGGTATGCTGTGGCAAAACCTGTCTCCTGCCTGTCAGTGTCCGGGTTGGTGTGACAATATTCTTTATATATATATATATATATAATAGTGAAGGAAACCAGGGCCTTAGCGAGCACCAATCCTCAAACACAAAACAAACACACAAAGAGTCCCAGGTTCAAATAATGGAAGGTTTATTCACCTCCACAAAGTATCACAAGCACACAATATATAGGTGTTCTCTCCTCACAATACCTCTCTTCTTTTTACCACCGCACTGCCCTCCTTCAGTTGAGTGTTGCCCTACATCCTCCCAGCTCCGACTCACCTGGGTAAGGGAGTGCTGTCCCTTTTTATTAAGGACCGGGAGTACATCTAGTGCCAGGTCCAGGGCCACTGCCCGATGGAAGCACTTCCGGGACATGATAAAGTCCATTATAGCAGGAAGCTTGTCTTCCTGCAGATCCCTCTTGCGGCACCCAGTGATCCCAGCAGGGCTGTTCTGCCATCTCCTGGCGTGCCCTGCTAGCTTCCTACTGGGCACTGATAACTGGGGCTGCTGCCATCTAGTGTGCTGGGGGAATAAAAGGGCCCAGTGACAGCTATCCCTTTCCAGTGGGCTCTGTCCATCCCTTCTGGTCTGTCCTTCCAGGTATCATCCCCTTCTCCTACCCAGCCAGGATGCCTATCTGCCTGTTAGGAGCCTCCCATCTGGCTAAGGAACCATCCCCTCTTCTGGCCAGGATGCCCATCCAGCCCATGTGGCATCTACAATATATATATATATATATATATATATATATATATATATATATCACATTATGAATGAAGAGGTGTGGAAGAATCTGATGGCTACCTGTGTTTATAATATCGGAGAATGCAGGAGATTCTGAGCACGTAAAGAGGGAAATATTAAATGTTTCTATCTAAAATAAATATCTGAAATGTGCAAAATTATCTATCAGTGAGACAAGAAACTTGACTAAGTAAAATGTCCAAATGTAAGAAACAAAATCCCGAAAAGAGTAAACTTTAAAACATACTAAGCAGCCTAGTAAGTTTTGTTTTTGAAATTAGAAAATATATCCTTGTATGCTCCTTGTACTGTAAGAGCCAATCTTAAGAAATTACTGTTAATGTTAAATTCACTTAACTGTGTGCTTAATTTCAATAGAATATCAGTTTCACATAGTTATTTAGATTATGGTGTAGTCTTTTACCTCTTATAAGTTAACATGAAACAGAACCTTCTTAGTAATATCTGTAACACTGAGTGTTAAATTAGTCAATTAGGAGATAGTTTCACTGCTAGCATGGACTGCTAGATAAATTTGCAGATAAGAGATTAGCATACAATTTTCTGACTGCACTTAACTTTCTGTATGATCAAGCTTAGGGAGAAACAAAATAAGATAAATAAGCCTTAAACAGAACTTTCCTTAAATAAGAACTTATCTTTTTTATATCAGTTTTTTATCCATTTTTTGTGTGAACTGTTTCACTTTGAAATTTTACTAAAACTTTTAAAATGAAGATATTTGGTGTGTGGAATTATTTGAACACGCGTCATACTGTTGCCACAACCTAAGCAAACTAAAAGCTGCAGATCTTTGGTAATTTGGCACAAACACAGCTAAACTCTATCTATCTATCTATCTATCTATCTATCTATCTATCTATCTATCTATCTATCTATCTATCTATCTATCTATCTATCTATCTATCTATCTATCTATCTATCTATCTATCTATCTATCTATCTATCTATCTATCTATCTATCTATCACAATGAAATACAGTTGATTTTCATGATGTGCTTCAGTAGGTGGAAGACCGCTGCAGTATCATGAATATGGCCTATTAGTGAAGTTATTCCTAGCATATGAGTTGATAAATATTTAGTATGTATTTATTTGTAATCCATACAAAGCAAATGTAATATTAGTGTTTCAGGGGGCAGGTTTTACTTCATTGATGAGAACAGCGGTGCTTTGATGTTTACCTAACCAAGCCCAAGACCCCCAATGTCTTTAGGACTGACACAAGACATGAAGTTTATGGTGAGGGAGATGGAGCATCAGACCAGCTTAGCAAAGTGGGGCTGCACTTGGACTTAGATACTGTAGATAGATAGATAGATAGATAGATAGATAGATAGATAGATAGATAGATAGATAGATAGATAGATAGATAGATACTTTATTAATCCCAAGGGGAAATTCACATACATGAGCCTATAAGCCACCCACCGCAGGAAAGACTAAAACAAAGCAACTGGGGGATGAGTTGTACCTGAGCGCTCTCATTGGTAAATGGCCAGGAAGGGACTGGAAAATTAATTTGATTGGTCTAAAAGTGTGGCTATTTATGATTGGTTGTGAATCGGAGGGCCATTCTGTGCTGTGATGTGATCAGTTTAAGAATGGCATAAAGTTGGTCACCTTGCCCTTACCTCTCTATCTCACCATCTGGCCATGAAGAGAAGACTATGATGAAGACATCTTAAGCTCTGTAGCCATACTGAGACAGACATGTGGCCTATTTTATTACTCCATTTCAATGGCCATGCGGTAGCAAAGCAAGCTGGACTGAAGATAAGCTGAGAGCCGCCTGTGAACACCTGATGCACTGCTACTTAGGCTGTGAGGGTATGGTATGCAAATATTCACAAATTATTCTGATTCCTTAAAATTATTGGGTATTTTTATCAATAACACATCATTAAATGTGTAGATTAACTCCTGCCTGTTTCTTTGCTCTTCTATTTGCCTGAGGTTACAGATTTAGAATGGACAGGAGCAGGAAGTGCTAAAGTACCTGATAAGAGTGCTAAGTGTAAGGGATTTACAACATGTTATTAAGGTCTACACAATGAAGAGTATAAAAGGGGAAAATAGGACCACGAAAGGACTTACACGACAAATCAAGTGTGAATGCAGATTTTCTGGATTCCATATTGAATACTCCTCTCATTCATTTTCCATGAATGTGCTTGAATGCATTTGTCACTATTTAGGTGCAACAATTTTCCTGGATCAGCTTTATTGATACTTTTCATAATTGAGAACTTTTACACATGGGGGCCTCCCCCACAGAGCCTTCTCCATTCCCCTTAAAAAAACACAACTGTGTTGTTGGAGCTAAGCGTTTATTATCTAAATAAGAGTTGTGATGCTGAACCTTTCACTTGCTTAAGAGAGAAAATTAAAAACCATTTCAGTTCTTGATTAATCAACGAGCCAGAGGTGAAAGACTACCTGGGTGTTAGCACGCTTTAATCATTTGGCCATCTGGTTTGGCTTAAGATAATAATTTATATTAATTATTCAAAGTCAACTGGATATGACCGCAAGAATAATGCATTATCATTAACAAGTCACTTTACTAGATAATTAAATGGTAAATCAGCTTGATTTCCTGTTGTAAACTGTCAAACATTATTAAGATTGACATGCTGTATTCTTATAAAGAGGCCATTGAGTGAATTACTCTCTTCTATGGTTACCACCTTGTTGGTGGATTTGAAATCGTCAGAAATGATAGATGTGGTCTTCAGGTTAGGGCAGCACTTCATAGGCACAGGAGAGGTTGGACTGCTTTTTAACACATCACATCACCCTGTAGCGGGGCCACATAAGTGTTATTGTTCATCGAGTTTGCACCCAGTCGTGTCTCGTCACAGCACCCCGTTTAAACTAATATATGTTTGTTTAAATGTTGTCCCCATAATTAGAAATAGGGAAGGATGTTGCGGGGAGGCAGCAACCCCAGGAAATGTCAGAACCGGAGTACATCCGGCTCATTATTATTTAAATGGTAAGGAGGGACAGAAGAGGAAGGAGAAGAGAGATGGAGATTTCACCTAACAACAACCGATCATCATTTTTTCTGCCTTTATTTAAATCGTGCCTTTTTCCCAGTTTGCTTCTCATTCAGCCAGAATCACTACAACGCATTCATCGCCAGAAACTCCGGGGTTGGACATTATTTTCCACCTCCGCCAAGGAAGCACGTTGAGATTGTTCTGTTTTTATTTGGGAGAATCAAACAAAATCATTTCGAACAGCCATCAGTATTTTGGACAATTATTTACCCGGACTCAATTTCACGTTCATTAACATTTCAGTAATCATCCATTGGCATTATTTGTATTGTGTGTTGGTTATACGTGTGCAGGGGCAAGGGAGGTTTTGTTATTGTATATGTGGTGTTTTCACTTTGCTGGTTTGGTGGAGGAATATATCTTATATATAATTCGCCAGCCTACTCACTCACTCACTCACTCACTCACTCACTCACTCACTCACTCACTCACTCACTCACGTCCGTCCGAAGCCGAATGCGTAGTCGCCTTCTGCGCCCGTCCGAAGCCGAATGCGCAGTTGCTTTCTGCGCACGTCCGAAGCCGAAAGCGCAGTCGCCTTCTGCGCATGTCCGAAGCTGAATGCTCAGTCGCCTTCTGCGCAGCTGCCCGATAAACCTTACGAGACCGACATCGCAGCAGGCGGCGGATGTACGGCCGCAAAAATTCAAAGAGACAGGCGACTTCGACCGACATCCACACACGTCCGAAGCCAAATGTGCAGTCGCCTTCTGCGCAGCTGCCCGAAAAACCTTACAAGACCGACATCACAGCAGGCGGTGGATGTACGGCCGCGAAAATTCAAAGAGAAAGGCGACTTCGACCGACATCCAACCCCAACATTGTGGCAGGCGGCGGATTTCCGGCCGCAAAAATTCAAAGAGAAAGGCGACTTCAATTAAAGCTCTAGAGGCCTGAAAGGCGATTTCGACTACAGCTCGAGGCCTAATTACGCATTCATTCAATACACCTATATCAGGTTTGTGGTGCTTATACTTATTACTATTCCACTCGTGCCCATTTCATCTTTCGTTGTCATAAACGGGCTCTTTGTCTAGTATAGATATATTTTATGGCAAGGATTTGTATTACTGTATTTGATAGATAGATAGATACTTTATTAATCCTAAGGGGATTGTCATTGTGTTTTATTTAACTAGGGGGCTCCGTCCCCTGCTCGCTTCACTCGCCCACCCCTGTGTTTGGTTTACCGTATATACAATTTAAAGAGATTGTTATTTTCATGGGAATTGTTACATAAGCATTATTTTCACTTTTACTTTAAAATTTTTTGTAAAACAATACTTGTCCTTTTATTTCCGGCCCCGTGCATGGTTACAACTCTTTCTCACAAGTCGTATAACGCTGCTCGCGTTGTGAAGGGAGTGGGGGGCGGCTGAATGCATGCTAAGGATATGCCGTCAGATCATCTGCTGTCTTTCTGCTGCTGGCGAGCTGCTTGTTTTGCGTGTTCTGCTTGTCGTTGTTTTAAGAGCTGGGAGCACATGAAGTTTGTCTGCCAAAAGCAATCCAACAACTGCTAGGTTAGATGTCTGTGGACTTGTTTTAAATGATGGCTCACTGCCTTGTCTCGCGTGACGCTGTAAAAACAACAATTGTCCTTTATTTCTGGCCCTGAGCGTGATTAAATCTTTCTTGCA
Organism: Erpetoichthys calabaricus; assembly: GCF_900747795.2. NCBI lineage: Eukaryota > Metazoa > Chordata > Cladistia > Polypteriformes > Polypteridae > Erpetoichthys > Erpetoichthys calabaricus. The sequence continues at coordinate 16,022,623 of NC_041406.2, read as the reverse complement.
GGATGTATAACACTGTTCACGTTGTGAATGGGGGCAGCTGCCCGTCGATCATTTTAAAGCCTGTACTGCCACTGTTCTTTTTGCCACTTCGTGTCTCTGCTGCTCGCGTTGTGATCGCTTCTCCATGATCATAAATATACACCTGACCGACATGTGTTTTCTTTGAAATTAAACTTGTCATTGCTTTAACTGTTGCGGGACCACAGATTCTTATAGCGTATGGTCCATTATTGTGTAAATCTACGTTTTGTGCATTGAATAATGCGAAAGTGAAAAGACTTTTTTATTTCTGACCTCGCTTTGTCCTGCTATTTTTTCAGTTATACCTGGTCCTGATGATTAATTTCCCTTTGTTTGTGCTAATACGATCTTTTAGTCGTCGACGTTTCATGTATAACGTATTGTCCTTTATATGCTTTATATGCATTGAGACCCCTGGATCTGTGTGTGCTGCATGCCTTCACACTACTGATTTTTTTGCTGGCCGTGCTCTGATATTGCTTGTAAGTATTAGGGCATGCCTTGCAAGAATCTCATGTTCTATATCCCCGCGAATGGCCATTCTCTTTCATCTCGTGGGTCGTTTTATTTGTCTTTTGTTATCTTAACGCGAAGATCACGTATCGTCTCCTAGTCATTCCCTCCCACAGGATTTTTTTATAACAGATATATTTCTGCACTTGTTTTACGTATCTGATTTTGTTTGCTTGTGTTGAACCTTTGATTGGGGGGGATATTATTTGTCAGAGGTACGGCTTGGTATAAGTAGGTTCTCTTCAGCAATTTATCCAGGCCACGGGTCCTGGTAGTGTGGCCGCCGGCTGGGTAAGGGGTCAGCAGTTACAACCCATCGATAACACTAAAGGCAACTGATCAGCACAACTAGTTTTGTTTTAAATGTCAACATACACAAAATTTGCAAAGATTGTTTCCATATGATTTACTTTGAAGAATAAGTCTATATTTTATTATGGATTTTAATTTATGGAAATTACTTGATGTTATCAACTTGATGCTTTTTTTGGAAGAAATAAGTGGATAGGACTGGCGAGCTTTGTTGGGTTGAATGGCCTGTTCTCGTCTAGAGTGTTCTAATGTTCTAAATGCAGTGTTATTGAACATCAGCGTTGTCCAGTTGTAATTGCCGACCCCTTACCCAGACCGGCCACTACAATACCAAGACTTATTCCTTGGATCACCTGAGGTTTCTTGCTCTAATAACAAGCCGTACTCCTTACAAGTGGTCTTATTTTTCCCCGACACGATGCAATAACCAGAAAACAATAACAGATATATAAAATCAAACACGGGTATATTGTAAAATGAAAAGACAGACACATATTCAATAATATATATAAATATATATATGTGCGCACAAAACACCACTATCCCAAAAACACCAGTGCCTAATTACTATACAAGAACACAAATATACAGATATTTACATTGACCCGTCCTTGCCCCTAAACAATAAACGAAAACACAGAACACAAATACAAACATGGATTAGATAAACACAGCAATTGAAAATGTGCTGAAAAATGAGTCCAACATAAAGTCTGGCGGTACTGAAACTGGCTGTAGTGTTTTTATTGTGCTCCTTCCCGGCAACAGAATGACCTCCCCGTGAAAAGTCCTGGCAATGACTGGTATGAATCCGAACCTCGGGGTTACTCGGCTCTGGCTGTCGTGATGTAGAAAAAAGCAAGCAGTGGACTAAAGCAATGATCGGTAGTAATGAGTTGATAAATGGATGGTTAAATTGTCTTCTTTTCCTCTCGATTTGACTCCTCTCGCTCTCTCTCTCTCGCTTTCACTCCTCTTTTTAAAACACAAAATGTCCCGTATGTTATTAAAGGCCGACACATATTTTCCAATCTCTGATGCTTGTTTAATGTTATATATTCACCAACAAAATTAAACATCCCAGAGATATTACTATCATTAGACGCAGAAAAAGCATTTGATATGATTGAATGGAACTACCTTTTCACTGCATTGGAGAAATTTGGGTTTGGCCCGAATATGTGTGCATGGATCAAACTACTGTATACCAATCCAGAAGCTTCAGTTTGTATTAACATTTGTTCAGACTACTTGAAGCTAGAACGTGGTACCAGACAAGGATGTCCCTTGTCACCTCTGCTGTTTTCAATCGCCATTGAACCACTGGCGGTCCACTGTCGAAATTCTTATCAGATAAAGGGGATTATCAGAGAAGAACTGGAACAGAAAATTTCTCTATATGCAGATGATATGGTTTTATATATATCAGACCCAGAAAACACTGTGCCTGCAGTTTTAACAGCACTCACAGAATTTCAAAAGATATCTGGTCTTAGAATTAATCTGAATAAAAGTATACTCTTTCCAGTGAATTCACAAGCATATAATATTAGATTGGACACCCTACCTTTTACCATAGCAGATCAGTTTAAATACCTAGGGATAAATATCACAAGTAAACATAAAGCTCTTTATCAACAAAACTTTGCCGTCTGTATGGAAAAAATTAAGCAAGACTTGCATAGATGGTCAACCCTTCATCTCAATCTAGCCAGAAGAATTAACATTGTTAAGATGAATATCCTTCCTAAACTTCTTTTTTATTTCAAAACATTCCAATATATATCAATAAATCATTTTTTAAGCAATTAGATTCAACAATAACCTCATTCATTTGGAACTCAAAACACCCACGTATCCAAAGAGCGACCCTACAAAGACCTCAGGCAGAAGGTGGCATGGCTCTACCTAATTTCCAGTTTTATTACTGGGCAGCAAACATACAAGCCATAAAAACCTGGACACAAATAAATGAACATACACAAGCTTGGTCCGCAATAGAAGTAAAATCCTGTGGTACTTCTTTATACTCCCTGTTCTGCGCCCCAATAAATACAAGTTATCGTAAATATACTAATAACCCAATTGTGCTTTACTCACTCAGAATATGGAACCAACTTAGAAAGCATTTTAAGATGGAAAATTTTTTATCTGTGGCATCCCTGCAGGAGAACCACCTCTTTCAACCTTCGCAAACATATCCAGTTTTTAATACCTGGAAAAGTTTTGGGATTAAAATGCTCAGAGATCTTTATATAGACAACATATTAGATAGATAGATAGATAGATAGATAGATAGATAGATAGATAGATAGATAGATAGATAGATAGATAGATAGATAGATAGATAGATAGATAGATAGATAGATAGATAGATAGATAGATAGATACTTTATTAATCCCAATGGGAAATTCACAAGCGAGTCTCGGCATGTAAAAATCCATGCCCATGTTGTACAAGTAAGTGTGTCCAGTGAACAAATCCACATAAAATAAAGTGATAGGAGTGATCAATAAATAAAAATAGAAAAATAAAAGTAGAAAAGTACACATACACATACAGTCATGCACGGAGCTGCTGAAAAGGCTGCCACTCTCGGCGGCGCCGGATGTATTTGCATCTTTTGAACAATTACGTTCCAAATTCAACCTCCCAGCTACACATTTCTTTCACTATCTTCAAATTAGAAACTTTGTTAAACAGAACCTGCCTGATTTTCCTTGCCTCATACCCTCCACCATGCTGGAAAAAAATACTGCTCAGTTTCAAGGAATTAAACACCATTTCCGCATTATATAAAATCTCATTAGAGTCCTTACCTTTCAAAGACCCAAGAGGACATTGGGAAGAAGATCTCTTAATCAATATATCAGAAAAGGAGTGGAAGGTAGCAAAGCAGAGAATTCACTCAAGTTCTATATGCGCAAAGCATAGAATTATTCAACTAAAAATTATATATCAAGCTCATCTGTCTCGCTTAAAACTGTCCAAAATGTTTCCAGGGCAAGATCCAACCTGCGAACGCTGCAACAAAGCTCCTGCATCACTGGGTCACATGTTCTGGGCCTGCACCCAACTAACATCATTTTGGACCAAAATTTTTAAGTGCCTTTAAGACAGCCTTGGGGTCACTTCTAACCCATTAACAGCTGTGTTCGGTGTTCTTCCAGACGAACTTGAATTGGAGAAGGACAAGCAAACGGTGATTGCATTCACAGCACTTTTGGCAGATTTATTTTGTTAAATTGGAAGAATCCTAACACTCCTCTGATAAGTCAGTGGGAAACCGATGTTTTATATTATTTGAAATTGGAAAAAATCAAATTCTCAGTTACAGGATCTGTACAGAATTTTTTTAAAACCTGGTAGGATCTAATCAATATTATTTTAGAATAAGAGAAATAACTATTACTGCATTTAATTCCCTTCTCCAATTTTTATTTACCTATATATATATATTCTTCCTTTCTTTTGTTTAATGTTGCCTTATTAAAAAGCCCTAAGCAATTCTCCTTTGGCTAAGCTCTCCTTCTCAGGGGTGGGGTTTGATTTGTCTTCAATATTTTTTTTTTGTTATAAATTGATCTATGTGTATGGAATGATTCCAATAAAATTAATAAATAAAATTTAAAAAAAATAAATAAATAATGTCCCATATGTAACTAGTGGATCCAACAGGTGATTTCTGTCTCAAGGCTGCGGTCTCACAACATCATCCTTCCTCTCTGCACTTATGGGGACAACATTTACTGACGCTCACATAATGGACAGTAAACGGGAAGATGAAAACAAAACGCACTCTGCACAAACATAGAACATACTATTATTATGTAGTACACAGTATTGAATACAGCTACTTTGTTACGGTACTTGATTATGTTTTGATCTCGTATGTCTACTTTATTTTTATTTATTGACAATTGTATCCATCCATTCATCCATTTTCCTACCCGCTGAATCCAAACACAGGGTCACGGGGGTCTGCTGGAGCCAATCCCAGCCAACACAGGGCACAAGGCAGGAACCTGACAATTTTATACTTGAGCATAAAATTTTTTGTCCACTTTCAGTTTACTGAATTATATTTTACTCTGACATTCAGTGCCTTCAGAAAGTATTGTAAGAAGTAAAGATGGTGTTCTGCACCCCTGAGGCAATCTCTATATAGCTGAATGTATTAATTTCAAAAAGAAATGTATGAAAATACACAAAATAGTCTTCTTAGATGTGAGCCCTTATCAAGACTGTCCAGGATGGCAGGTCTTACAGTCATACAGCCAGGCAGGAAGAGGCGGGTCCAGGTTGACGGACACCAGAAGTGACGTTGGTGGAGGACAGCTGTCAATCTTCTGGTCTGCAGAGGGAAGAAGAGAGAGAATTATATCACACAGCGCCACCCCCTGGATTAGTGGAGAATTACTGTCTCCCATGACCACATGCGGGACATCAGATCTGTCACTTTCCTCACATTTTGCTAGGTTGCAGCCTTTTGTTAAAACTGTTTTAAATTTACTTTTTCCCACATCAAGTGGAGTCAATGGGGCTGTCGAGAGACTGAGCGAGGAAGTCTGAGTGTCTGGGCTTGCGAGTGTCCTGATAAAAACCAAAATCCAGCCATCAGCAGTGTGTCTGTCTGTGGAGAGAGTATCAACCTCGTCAAGAGGTTTACTTACCACAGCAGTGACATTCATGTGTCTTGTGACTCTTCCTATGAAGTCAGTAGACAGACTGGGAGAGCATAGGGGCGGTCATAATGTCGTTGGAAAGGGGTATGTGGCACTCCCTACATCTCTGCAAAAGGACGAAGGTCCACATCTTTAGAGTCCTGCCTGGTGCTTCCTGTTTTGCTATATGGTTGCAAGACATGGACGCTATCCAGTGACCTGTGACGAAGACTGGACTCCTACTGTTCTGTGTCTCTTTGAAAAATCTTTGGGTACCATTGGTTTGACTTTGTGTTTAATGAGTGGTTGCTCATGGTGTCCTGAATGATGCACATTACCTGCATTGTGAAGGAGCCTCAGTTACGGCACTAGGGCCATGTGGCGTGATTCCCTCACAGGATCCTCATTGTTGAGGGCCCGAGCGGCTGGACCAAGCCAAGGGGTCACCCACGTAACACCTGGCTAAGGCAGATCTGGGCTGGGACTGGACCGTGTGTCTGCCTAGGGGGTTGCCAACCAGGATCCTGAGCTGCTTCGTTGTGTGGTGTGTGGCTATGTGCTGTACCAGTGCATTCTCTCAAACATGATCTGACCTGAACACATCAAGGAACGCTCCATACCCCAGAATGAAAAAGCCAAAAAAATGATTTTCAAATGTTTTACAATACTGATTTAAAATAAAAAACTGAAATATCACATTGATACAAGCAGTCAGACTTTTTTTGCTATGACACTTGAAATCTGGCTCATGTTTATCCCATTGTATAGAACATCATTGAGATGTTTCTACACCTCATTTGGAGTCCACGTGAACTAAACTTAATTGATTGAACAAACTAGGAAAGTCAGACACCTGTCTATAGAAGCCATGAGGTCAAAGGAATTGCCTGCAGAGTTTAGAGACAGGATTGTGTCGAGGCACAGTTCAGGAGATGACTCCAAAACAATTCCTGCAGCATTGAACATTGAGAGTTAAAGATGAGCTTTGAGAGTTAAAGATGTTAAGATTTACATTGGGTGTAACAAGGATGGATAGGATTTGGAATGAGTACACCAGAGAGACAGCTCAGGTTGAGTGGTTTGGAGACAAAGTCAGAGAGGTGACATTGTGTTAGTTTGGACATGTGCAGAGGAGAGATGCTGGGTATATTGGGAGAAGGGTGCTAAGGATAAAGATGCCTGGGAAGAGGACAAGAGGAAGGCCTAAGAGAAGGTTTATGGATGTGGTGTGGGAGGACATGCAGGTGATGGGTGTGACAGAGCAACATGTAGAGGACAGGAAGATATGGAAAAAGATGATCTGCTGTGGCAACCCCTAATGGGAGCAGCCGAAAGAAGAAGAAGAAGATTGAGCATTCCCAAGAGCAAGGCCTCCTTCATAACTCTTTAAAAGAATAACGTTGGACCAACCACGACTCTTCCAAGAGCTGTTCAGCCCAACCGATCAAGCATTGGAGAAGGGTCGTGATGAAAGAGAGGTGACCGAGAACCTAATGATCACTCTGGCTGAGCTCCAAAGAGCCTTTATGGAGATGGAAGTAGATATTATTGCAACACTCAGCCCATCTGGGCTTTACAACAGAGCGCCAGACAAAAGCCTCTTCTTAGTAAAAGACACATGGATGCTCACTTGGGCTCTCAGACTGTAAGAAGCAAGATTCTCTGGTCTGATGAAACCAAGATTAGCATCCTGTCTGGTGAAACCAGGCACCACTCATCACCATTTTAACGGTGAAGCATGGTGGTGGAAACCATGCTGTGTTCTTGGAGTTTGTTAGACTAGAGAGGGTTAAGGGAAGGCTGAATAAAGCAAAATACAGAGATCTGCTTAATAAAAACCTGCTCCAGAACACTCTAGACCTCAATTTGAAGTAGACGCTCACATTCCAACTGGACAATGACCCTAAACACTAAGGAAAGACAACAGAGCAGTGGATTGAAGTAAACTTTGTGAATGTTCTTGAGTGGCCCAGCACGGGCTTGAACCTAATCAAACATCTCTGGAGAGGCCTGGAAATAACTGTCCATCTGTGCTCAACCTAACTGAGCCTGAGGGGATCTTCCAAGAAGAATGGCAAAAACAAATATGCAAATCCAAGGTGTACAATGGTTATCATGTCAAATCGAAGAAGACTCCAGGCTGGAATCCCTGCCAAAGGAGCTTCAACTAAGTACTGATTCAAAGGGTGTGACTACTTTTTGACGTTTCTTCTCAAACCCTATTATGAAAAGAACAAAAAGGTGTCTGATCTGGTAACACGATAAAACATCAGCATGGTCTAAAATTCCGAATTAATGTTTCCAGAGATTTTCTAAATCCATATTTTGATGAATGTGTGCTGTTGTGTAGGTAAAAGTGGGCCTGAACCAGTACTAGACTGGTGGTGCTAAAATAATGCCCTCTGAGTGTATTGTGGACAATGTCTTTTGAAAAACATTTATCTTACCTTGTCCTTTTTTGATATACCGTATACTTACATATACATCGGGTCTTGAAACCCGAAAAATCGGTATTACTGTGTGGTCATGTAGGCACAATACATAGAAAAAAAAGGCAGTGTGCTCTGTGGTCTGTCTATCAGGTGGGTGTTAGGACACCGTAATCTCTTGGACCAATAGTTTTCCGCATGCAACTTATATGATCAACATTATGAAGTACAGGAAATTATTCGGTAAAATCAAGCCCTGACTTATCCGCGGGAGAACTTAAACACGAGTATATACAGTAATCTGTTGTCTTCTTCAGTGATTAGACAGATGCAAATTAATGAATTAATGAAATTAATGTGACTAGATAGATAGATAGATAGATAGATAGATAGATAGATAGATAGATAGATAGATAGATAGATAGATAGATAGATAGATAGATAGATAGATAGATAGATACTTTATTAATACCAATGGGAAATTCACATTTCCAATTTCACAGACCATACATCTGCGTCGGAAAATCTTCTCATGGGCTACATTGAGATATTTGATTTCCCACCAAGGTGAGAGGGGGCGCTGTCGCTAACATTCTCCTCTTCTCTCTCCTCAGCTCTGAGAAACCACCCAGTGAGGGCACTTAGCCCCGCCCCTTCTGGTCTGAGTGATATAATAAGCCCGGCTGTCTGGAAGGAGGCGCCTTTTGCAAACAGAGTGACCCACCAGATGGGGCTCCAATAACTGACCCTCAGTTCTGCAGCAAAGAACTAAATACATTTTGTTGTTACCTGCCCAAGGGGGTTGCTTGTATAGACACCAAGAGGTGTGTTTTTTTAACTTCTTTTAATTGAACGGGATGACCTGGCAGGTGCCCAAACTATTCATCTTCTCCACAACCTGACATTCCTAGACCCGGCCATAAAGTTAAACCAATGAAAATTGAGACTTCACCTATTATTCTATTTCTTCAAGTAAAGTGCAGATGCTGAAACTACTTTAAATATTTTTGGTTTACTAAGTAGTTCTAAGACATTAGCAACCTCATTATTTTAAATTTAGTAACCAATTGCTTGGTTCTATAAACATATTTAACACATAATTGATCATTAAAGCAATAACTTAATAAATGTTACAAAACCAATCAATTCATGTTTACATACAGATTACTGTTGTTAATTCCCTTTAGGCATAAACAGCATTACGTATATTAAGATCAATTCAGAACAAAACTGATAATGTGCAAACAAGAATCGAGAATGGCTGCTGGTATCGAAAATTTCACATTCTATAGGCATTTGACTCCTTTTACCATATGAATGTTGAGTGGATGGAGCCTTTGATCATTTAGCAAAACCTGAGTATGTGAATTCTTCCATTTTAAAGAGTGAGAAACGTTTACATGTTGTAATTCAGAATGAAACAGTTTACTGATACATTTTAGTTAAGTACCTTGGCTAATGGTGAAAATGAAATATCTGCTCCATTTTAATAGTCATGTAAAATGAAGATTTTATTTTGATACTGTGACCTGAGGGCGGCACGGTGGCACAGTGGGTAGCGCTGCTGCCTCGCAGTTGGGAGATCTGGGGACCTGGGTTCGCTTCCCGGGTCCTCCCTGCGTGGAGTCTGCATGTTCTCTCCGTGTCTGCGTGGGTTTCCTCCCACAGTCCAAAGTCATGCAGGTTAGGTGGATTGATGATTCTAAATTGGGCCTAGTGTGTGCTTGGTGTGTGGGTGTGTTTGTGTGTTTCCTGCGGTGGGTTGGCACCCTGCCCGGGATTGGTTCCTGCCTTGTGCCCTGTGTTGACTGGGATTGGCTCCAGCAGACCCCCGTGACCCTGTGTTCAGATTCAGCGGGTTGGAAAATGGATGGATGGACTGTGACCTGATGGATAGAACTGCATGAGCCACTTTGAAACGTAGGGGCACCAACCGGGTGTCTCCATTTAATTGTTAGAAAATAAGAAGAAAAAAAAAGAAGGTGCTCAGTGGCACCAAAAACAGAAAATCACTGCATGTTGGCCAGCTCAACAGAAAATAATAATAATAATAATAATACCTGTGTTCGGATTCAGCGGGTTGGAAAATGGATACCGTATTTACCCATGTACCACACGCACATTTTTTCCCGAAAATTAGCATTAGAAAATCAGGTGCGCGTCATACACGAGGAAATTTTTTTCTGTAATGTTTACTTCTTCTGCTTGGGCTCTCTCTCTCGCGCTCTCTCTCTCTCTCTCTCTCTCTCTCTCTCTCTTGCTCTTGCTCGTTCGCTCGGGCGATCTCTCTCTCTCTCTCTCTCACTCACTCGCTCTTTCGTCATGCAACAAAAACAGAAGGGCAAGAAAATGTGCCCTAAATTCTTCCTATACGATCACAACGCGTGTCGTACACGGGGCAAATTTTTTTCGTGATTTTCTTTTATAAATTAGGGTGCGCGTCTTACACAAGGGCGCATGGTACACGAGTAAATACGGTAATAATAATACATTTTATTTATTTGTAGGCACCTTTCTAAACTCTCAAGGACACTGAACAATAGAAAAAACACAGATTATAAACAAAAGTAAAATACAAAAGTTAAAATCAGACAGAGCAATTGTAATCAAAGAGAAAAAGCAGTCTTAAATAAATGAGTTTTAAGTTTTGATTTGAAAAGTGAAAATGATTCAATATTTTTAAGCTCAGATGGTAGTGAGCTCCAGATCTGAGGAGGAGAGCTACTGAATGCTCTGCTCCCCATAGTGGTAAGACGGACGAAGAGGACAGTCAAGTGGATGGAGGAAGAGGATCTAAGGGTACGGGAGGGATTGGCAACATGGAGGAGGTCAGACAGATATGGAGGGGTGAGGTTGTGGAAAGCCTTAAAAGTTAGTAGGAGAATTTTGAGTTGAATTGAACTGAACTGGAAGCCAATGAAGCTGCTGTAAAACAGGAGTAATATGGTGAATAGAGGGGGTTCTAGTAATGATGCGGGTGGGCAGCTGAATTCTGGACCAGTTGAAGCTTATAAAGAGTGTGAAATAGTACGGCCCAGACACACACAGGCAGACATGTTTTCAGCCATCACCACACGTTTATTTACACTAATATAATACCAAGTCTTACGTGCACCGCCACCAACAAACCCCCACAGTCTCCCCAAAGTCCAGGCTTCAGTAAGCTGCCTCTCTTTCTCTTTCTTCTCTCTTTCACACACACGCCAGGCCTCTCCTCGCCGCCTCCTCTCCGACCTCGTCCACCTCTTCACCCGACTCCAGCCTTGATTGCAGGGAGGCAGCCCCTTAAATAGGCAGGTGGCTGATGACCACACCCGGCCACGTGCCACAAGAGATTTGCGAGAAAGACCAAAGAAAAGGGAATTGCAATAATCCAGACGAGAAGTGACAAGGCTATGAACAAGGATAGCAGTGGTGTGGGGAGTGAGAGAGGGGCGAATACGATTAAAGTTACGCAAGTGGAAATATGAAGTCCAGGAGATGTTATTGATGTGCGACTGAAAGGATAAAGTACTGTCAAGGATGGGGAAGGGGAGACAGAGGAACTATCAATAACAAATGAAAAATGATCAGTTTTGGATAATGTTGATTTTGTAGCAATGAGGAGAACCTCAGTTTTGTTACTATTTAATTTAAGAAAATTTGAAGAAAACCAGGATTTGATTTCTGCTATGCAATAAATAAATGAGGAGGGTGGAAAGGAAGCAGTAGGTTTGCTAGTGAGGTAGAGCTGAGGGTCATCAGCATAACAGTGGAAGCTAATGTTTTATTTACGAAAGATATTACCAAGGGGGAGGAGGTAAATAATGAAAAGGAGGGTCCCCAGGACAGAGCCCACCTGAAGTAACAGCGATGGGTTGGGATGTGAAAGTTTTAAGCTGAACAAACGGAGTGCAGCCTGAGAGGTAGGATCTGAACCAATCTAGTGGAGTGTGGGTAATGCCAATCGAAGATAATCTATTGAGAAGAGTAGTGTGACAGAAAGGCTGCACTCAGATCAAGGAGGAAGAGAATAGGAATTAAACCAGAATCAGCTGCCATAAGGAGGTCATTAGTATTTTTATAAGTGCCGTTTCTGTACTGTGGAGGGGACGAAAACCAGACTGGAACTGTTCATACAGATTATTTTGAGATAAATGAGAATGAAGTTGAGTAGCCACTATTTTTTCAAGAATTTTGCAAATGAAGGGTAGATTAGAAATAGGACGAAAATTACTGAAATTAGTCAGATCGGCACCAGGTTTTTTCAGTATTGGGGTTTACATTGCAGCTTGCTCCAGGCCAAGTTCAGGTTCAAAAAGCAGATGTCATCCTCTGGGGACCATCTGGTTTTTATAGACCCTCAGTAGTTGCATCAGTTGCCCTCTCCTGGTGGCATCTCTTGGCCGCAGCCAGAAAGGAAGAAACCATTAGTGTGAGTGCCAACCCTCGTCCCATCATTGTACCTCAGCAGAGCCAGGACGGTGATCCCCAGGCGTACATGTGTGACAACATTTATTAAACAAAGGAGTCTCACAGTGAATTTTTATAATTGTTTCATTTATTATAAGTACAGTGGATTCAGAAAGTATTCAGACCCCCTTACGTTCTGCACACTTTTATCATTGTGTTGTAGATTTCAAATTAAATTAATAGATTCTGCCTTTTTTGCCCATCGATCCACACTTTGTAACCCATAATGACAAAGTGAAAACAAGTTTTCAGGAAGGTCTGTAAATTTAAATGAATTAAAAATCAAAAACTGAAATCTGACATTCAGTTCAGTATTCAGACCCTTTGTCATGGCACCCCAAATTGCACTCAGGTGCATCCTGTTTGCTTTATTTTAAATTTCCAGAACTTAATTGGAGACCACCTGAGGTAAATTAAATTGACTGGGCATTGTTTGGAATGGCACACGTATACCTGTTGTCACACACGTGTGATTGGGAGGCAGCTAGAGGGACTAAATATTAGTAGTACCATGCCAGACCAAGGGGTGGCGAGCCGCACTTACTTTCTCTCTGTGTCTCCTACAGACTATCCACAGGAAAACCCACTAGGTACCGGCGCTATTGATGATGATACTTCCGGTTCCAGCACTATAGATGACGTCACTTCCAGTGCAAAACTTTTGGATGAAGAGCCTTCCAGTTTGGGACCTTCGATGATGTCACATCCGTGTCTGAACCTATGGAAGATGACCCTTCCTCTTCCGCCCTTGATGACTTCACTTCCCTATCTGGCCTTTAAAGCCGCCATATTCATCTAAACTAGTCAGTTCTGTTTTGTACTCAAACCTGTGAACATCTCTTACAAAATTATTCAATTTGCAGCCAGGGCACAATATAAAGGTGGCTGCCCCAAACCTTTTTCACTGTCTCTGGATTGTTATTGTGACTCTGTGTATGAAGGTCAACAATTCACACTGCAAGCCATAAAGTCCAAGGAACATTCTGTATGCCATGTAATCAAACTGTGGTGAGACAGAGATCAGGACAAGGGGATAAATCCATTTCTAAAGCTTTGAGTGTTCCCAGGTGTACAGTGGTCTCAATAATTGTGAAAAAGAAGACGTTTTGCAACCACCAAGGTTCTTCGTAGAGTTGACAAGAAGGGTTTTAGTCAGGGAGTTGACTAAGAACCCAATGGTCACCTAACCAGAACTTTCAGAATTCATCTGCTGAGATGGGAGAACCTGTAGGAAGGACAACCATGTCAATGTAACAGGTGTTTAATTGTTTGGAGCTTCACCAAATCCTGATAACATTCATTGTGTTTTGTATGTTTTCCTGTTGTGTTTCTGTTATATTTCGTTTATTCGTGTTATGTTACGTCATCAGTGTGAGCCTCTCCCAGTATTCGTTGTGTTCCTGTGTGAGGAGGTAAGCACACTGTTATTCTCTGTACAGTAGAATTAATTACATTATTTTAAATTGCTTGAATTAAATTATTTGTGTATGTAACAGTAATTGTAATATGATTTTTGTAGTATACAGTTGTTGTTTTGAATGCTTTTCTATTAATTTTGGTTATGTGTTAATGTGAGCATTCAATAGCCTTCCCACATGTTGTTTTTTTGTTAATATGAGAAATCAGAGTTTGAATTGTCACTTATTATGTTCTGCTTTAATATCTCAGGTATGTAATTTATTTATTTTTTTATTTGTATACTGAGCTGTGCATGGATATGTATGTCGTTGCAATTTAGCATTGATCACAGTATTCGTTGTGTTACTGCGAGCGGAGGAGGAATCACAGAGCTTGAATAGTCATTTGTTACGTTCTCTGTTTTAAATTTTCAGACTGTTAATAAAGCAAAAAACATCAAGAAATAAAGAGTGTTTGCGTTACTCAATTGTAACAGTTTGTATGGCATGTTGCATACATATCACAACGCAGACGCTTTGAGGATTAACCGAATCTAAGGCCAGGACGCAGCAGCATGGTGCATGCGGTGGAGAGACCGGTTACATCAGCAGCACTCCTTCAATTAGGTGTTTAAGGAAGTGTGGCTGACTCATGCTTGGAGGTGCAATGGGTTTGCTTCTCAGTGACAGAAACCAGGAGGCTGGTCAGAATTGAGGTAAAGATGAATTGCAGCCAAAACCAGAGAGGTCCTTGAAGAATAAACAACTACAGAGTAAAAGTAGAATCAAGGTCATAGTCCTTGATTACACCTCAACTCTTTACTTCTGCCTTGACTTTTACCAATAAGATGTCACGTGTATTTCTAAGACTCTCGCTATTTTGAATTTCTACTAACAACTAGGATTTTTTTTTTTTGCTTGAGGAAAATACTACTCATTAATTAAGAAATACAAGTAAGACATAAGATCAGAGTATGCAATAGTGAGATATGGGTTGGAGATGGTGGCACTGACCATAAAGCAGGAGGCAGAGCTGGAGGTGGCAGAGTTAAAGATGCTAAGATTTGCATTGGGTGTGACGAGGATGGACAGGATTAGAAATGAGGACATTAGAGGATCAGCTTAAGGTTGGACGGTTGGGAGACAAAATCAGAGAGGCGAGATTGTGATGATTTGGACATGTGCAGAGGAGAGATGAGGGGTATAATGAGAGAAGGGTGCTAAGGATAGAGCTGCCAGGTAAGAGGAGAAGAGGAAGGCCTAAGAGAAGGTTTATGGATGTGGTGAGAGAGGACATGAAGGTGATGGCTGTATCAGAACAAGATGACGAGGACAGGAAGATATGGAACAAGATGATCTGCTGTGGCAACCCCTAACAGGAAGAAGAAGAAGAACAATGGAAACATGTACTGTACATTGAAAAAAGTAGCAGGCCCAGAATAGATCCTTGATTCTTAAACAGACACAATGAAATCTGAGTGTCAGAATGAATTCCTTTAGTGAGCTAAACAGATAAATAACATCAAATGAAGCCAAAAATTTCAAAAGACAAAGGGTTTTACGATTTTGTTTTTAAAGATTATAAAAACTTGATGGCTATGGGCAAAAAAGAGCCCTTATATTAGGAATAAAAATGGAATGAACTGGCAACTAAATGAATGAGAGAGGATGAGCAGAATTAGTCCTGGTTTCCTCTGACTTTTTTCCCATTATCCTTCTCTTCCTCCTCTACGTCTAGTTATTCCAGGGTTAGCCCTGCAATGTAGCTGGTCTTCTTGAGCAGATTATATAGGCCTGTGGCGCACCCTGGACTGGTGTTTTTCTCCCGGTAGACCACAGCCCAGAACAATGCATTAGCCACAATGGACTGGGAGGACATTATCCACACACATTAAATGCCTTCATTCTCCTATGAATGAAAGTCTGCTCAAGGCCGGCTCGTAGAGCAGGTCTGTGCCGTCCACTCAATCCGGTGTTCTGCTCAGCTGGATTTTAAGACGCCACACAAGTCACCCATGTGACATGTCATGTCACTGAATTAAGAGAAAACAAAATAGAATAATAACTCTTTAGAGTTTGTTTTTGTTTTTCTTGTAAACAGTTATTGCATGATGCTCACCTTTAATCAGAGTAGGAAGCGCAGCATTAAACACAATGAAACGTCGGTAAATTGCGTAGGCAGGCACTTTAGAGGCAGGAAGCCCGTGAAGGAGAAACGCTGCAAAGATCTAACATTTAAAAATATCAAAGCCATAAGAGTTAGAGGTCCTTGGGGATAATGAGAGTAAGAAAGCTTAACAGTATGGGAAGTGTGTGCAGCTTGTCTTTCGGCAGCAGATATTTGTGTGTATGTGCATGAGGGAGGACTCAGTTTGTAGGGTCCTGAGAAAGGGAGCATTGCTGGTATTATTTGGATGAGCTCCATTGGTTGGGGCAATCCGTACCATCATATAAGTTCAGGGGAGAACCTACTGAGGGAGTCCTTCTGTCTGAACTGACCCAAAAGTGAGGAACCCAGGAGTGAGAGTAATTGTATTGAGAGAGAAAAACATCTGAACAATGTACAGAAGAAGGGCTTTTCTGATAAGCGGTAGGCTCGGTCATTTTAGTGTAAATAGTTGTGTATAAAGTCCTTTTTACATTTTTTTATTACAGTAAGAAAAGAAAAAAATAATTTTTTTTTGTAAATATATTTCTCCTTGTGATTTTGTTTTCTTCCAATGGATCACTTCACTGATTTTCAATTTTACTTTTGGTCTGTGTCTCCTTCTCTCCACCTCTATGTGATATAGCGGGTCAGCGGCTCTGAAAGAATGGCCGGTGTATTAAATCATCCATTGGCCGTGCCAGTCTCCCTGGGCGCACTTGAGCAGCTGCGGGAAGTTGATCAGGTAATTGGGGTGAGTCGTACCTGCACGTGAGAGTAAAATCTTTCACGATTGCTTCATCGGCTTTCTGCAGTGCGTGATAGAGACGTTGCGCCCATGGAGCCTTATAAGTACGGGCCAGCACAGAAAGAGAAAGGAGGGAAACAAAGGAAAAAGAAACAGAGGCAGAGAGTGAAAGCAGAATTGGGGAAGAAAGAGAATGAGCCAGCCTGCTAGTGTGAGAGAAGGCAGTGCGGATAGTGGTCCTGCGACGGAGCGAAGGATCGGTGCTCTAGGGACAGATTGTCCCCACTGATGTTTCAAGGGAGTGCAGTGATGGGAAAATGAAGCCTCATGAAGCTTTCAGGCTGTGTTTATATTTGTGCCCAAAAAGATTCGAAGCTTTGAAGCCTCAGCCCCAGTATGAACAGCGACATCTGGTGGTTAACTGAAGTCAAGGCAAGCTCTCAGGAGCACAAGTGAAGCAGCACTCACTGTTTCAGTCTCAAGTCACCAGTAAAAGGTCAGAAAAGTCTGTGTTCATTTTATTCTGCTAAGGTCCTTGTCCATTTATACCATTTAACTTTTGAATGCCATTTTCTGCTGTTCATCACCATCTGTCACCAAAGCTCTCCAAATCTCTCTCTCCTCACAACCCAACATTGTTGAATGAGAAGGAGGTATTTTATATAGGCTACCAGTTAATTTAGCACCAAAGCTGTCAAACCGACGAAACGCCATCAAAGCAATAAAGCACGCTCTGAATTACTGATGACGTTCGAAGTCTCATATGTCACGGGTCACGTGACAGCGTTGTTTTGACCCAAGTTCCGACACAGTGATTCAACTCACTATGCTTCAGATTGACTGACACAGGCTTCGACGCTTCGGTATCATTATCCCATCTCTAGGGGAGTGGGAGCGATCAGGGTGGTGTCCTCTCCAGGGATCCGAGGGACGACTGCCAAGACGGGGGTTGGAATGTAGAGGACCGTGGCTGCTGAGTGAGCAATGGGTGAGCTGGGGAGACTTTGGAATAATTGTTCTTGGCTTGTTTGTCCCATTGACGGTTTGCTGTTTATTCTTGTTTTTAAACTCTGGAATTTTCATTATTTTTAATGGATTATTTATGTATGAACTTTGAAAACTGCACTACTTATTTGGACATTGTTTAGTTTTGATTTTTTTTTTATGAAAGCACTTGCACATTTTACACCTTCCACTTGCTCTAAGTGTGATTTATCCTCATTGCACAGCTCATTCGGTTACGTTACTGATGGTGTTGGGTTAGAGCGGCTCCCATTCTGGAAGAGGGAACATGGAGCAGGACCTGCACCCTCACACTCTGATCTTCTCAGTCATGAACTACTAGATGCCTAGGGCTCAAGGTCATGCCAGGGCTAAGTTGGCACAGCCCGTTATTGGCAATGGAGTCTTTTTAAATTGAAATGATTATTCAATGGCACATATTTTGCACAAAGTCATTGTCATATTTAACAGTTTTTTTACAACAATGAGAACACTGAAGGGCTGCATCTGAGGATGACAGTTTTCTGCAAAACCATAAAGTTTGCAAATAATTTAAAAATATATATTGGGTTTTTGATTTTGTGAGATAAAAAGCAATCTCTGGAATTGGTATAGCATTAAGTTATATATTTACATCTTTCTAAAAGAAAAAAGCGGAGGTTGTAACTTTTGACATTGTTTGTTCCCTGCAGGAGGCAATACAGTATGGCATTCTCTCTAATTGCACATGCTGATTTATACTACAGTGATAAGAAATCCTCTCAGTTGTCTAAAACTCTGCATGATATTGCTAATTTGGTTTACTGCTCCTCATGGGTATTGTATAATAAAAGAAAATTATCATTATGATGCAGAATGTAATTGCATATAGGAAGGAGTTAACAAGATAACTCAGCCTAAGAAGGAAAGAAAAATAACAAGAAAACATAAACATAGTAAACTTCCGTTCTTGTTGATTTTTGCATCCTGATTCAAATCAGTCCAGCCCATAATAAGAAAGAGAGGAAAGAAACATACTTAAAAAGGTTAGTCTCACATAGAAGCTCCAGAAGCTAAGGCCTAACAGACGCCTCCTCCTCTGGTTTTGACTCCCGGTTCATAGATGTGTGCAAATTCATCTCCATTTGTCACTGGGTTATGTCCTTTGACTTTCTGGCCTCCGAACAGGACAAACTGCCGATTATGAGCAATGCCCTCCATTAATACCGACACAATTGGTAAATAAAAGCAAAGCTGTTCAAAAAATCTTAATTGTTTATCCTTTTCCATCTTTCATCCAAAATATTGACAGAAATCTAACCTTTAATTAATGTGGTCATGTGCATGCTCATAGCAGACAGATTCAGGACTCTTCTGATTGTAATTACCTGCTGCTCCAGGGGTTGGCGCCGGTGTTCTAATGCCTTTTCTCTTCCTAACCTCTGCACACCAAATGATTGACAGCTGTAACATCTCTGACATCACTTGTGGCTTCAGTCCACCTGAACTTGCCTCTTCCTGCCGGAAGGACATATGACCGGAAGTTCAGCCATTTTGAAAACAATTCACATTGGAAGTCACATCTGAAAAGTCCATCCATCCATTCCATCCATTTTCCAACCCGCTGAATCCGAACACAGGGTCACGGGGGTCTGCTGGAGCCAATCCCAGCCAACAATCCCGGGCAGGGTGCCAACCCACCGCAGGACACACGCAAACACACCCACACACCAAGCACACACTAGGGCCAATTTAGAATCGCCAATCCACCTAACCAGCATGTCTTTGGACTGTGGGAGGAAACCAGAGCGCCCGGAGGAAACCCACGCAGACACGGGGAGAACATGCAAACTCCACGCAGGGAGGACCCGGGAAGCGAACCCAGGTCCCCAGGTCTCCCAACTGCGAGGCAGCAGCGCTACCCACTGCGCCACCGTGCCGCCCCGTCTGAAAAGTCGTTTTTGCAATTACTGCTCATTTTCTTGTTTTTGCTGATTTCCAGTTATCTGGGGTCACCAGAGTGGTGCCCCAGCTCTTTATTCTGGTCTTTCTGGTCTCTTACAATATAAAATATGAGGGGGGACACAAAAATAACAAAAAATTTTTCTGGCAGCTGGAGGGGAGTTAGTTCTGACGTTTGCCAGCTAGGTGCGTGTACTAGACTGCCCTCTGCATCATTTGGCCAAGTGGCGTCTTTGTGGAAAGGTCTGTAAGGTCGGTGTAACTTTTTTCTTGAGCCTCTGTTACCGTCTTTGTCGATTTTGCGATGGCAGACTTTAAAGAATAACATGTTTGCATCAAGTTCTGTTTCCTTTTGGAGAAACAGCAGCAAAAGCTGTCACAATGTTTCGAGAGGCTTTCAAAGAATAAGGTTAGAGTCAGGCAAGGGTTTTTACCTTAAAATGCTCAAGTGATTGCGCGATGCACTGTGGAGATAACGACCCGAATTGCCGTGATCAGACACAGCATTGAGTGTGTGGCAATTTCTCATGAAAAACAGGATGACAATGGTAAACTCCCTGGACCTTGCACCCTGTGATTTTTTTCTTATTTTCAAGAATGAAGGGAGACCTTAAAGTAAAGCGTTTTTAGGATGTAGAGGAGGTCAAGAAGCAAACGACGGAGGCACTGAAGGCCATCACTTTGCAAGAGTTTCAGAAAAGTTTTGAAAAATGGAAAAAGTGGTGGGACAAGTGTATTGTGTCTCAGGAAGACTATTTTGAGGGTGATTACATTTTGGAAATGTTCTGAGAAATATAAGATTTGTTTGAAAAAAATTCTCGTTATTTTTTTTTGGGTCCCCCAACCTAATTAAACCAGGAAAAATAAATTCTCATCACAAGACCAATATTTTTCTTTAATCTATGTATGCCACATTTATTGGAACCCCACAGACTAATTGAAGTACAGTATATTCCCATTTATGTTTTACATTTTTAGGTTCATCCACCATGTTGTCTGCCATGACTTCCTAATTCACTAGGTACAAATATGCCGAATGAAAGAGAAAAGCGCTACATAAAGAAAGAATTATTATTATTATTATTATTATTATTATTATTATTATTATTATTATTATTAACCCTTAAACTGTTGCATCCGGCTAGTCGGTTCCCAGTGCAATTTGCCAGTATGTTGGAGCCAAGTATCTTCGGTGATGTACATTCATTGAAATCCGTAACTGGCTATAGTCGGTTCCCAGTGAAATTTGCCAGCACACCAGAGCTGATCAGTCATTCATTGAGCCGCCAGCTCGTGACCACTGCCGCCCCCCTAGCGAGTCAGCATCACTGTCCCTGGGATTCAGCCGCTGCACTAGACTGGCCTGCAAGCATCCGCGTTGGCCTCTGTGTGTTTGCGCGCAGCCAGTTCAAGTGCAGTTGGCGCGGTGATTTACTGAATTTCATCAATGGCATCAGTTGCACCTTCTACATATAATAAGAGATTGTTGCAGTAGTTTTTTTATAGTTTTTACAGTTCATTGGCAGTGTGTGTGCAGCAGGTTGGCACCCTGCCCGGGATTGTTTCCTGCCTTGTGCCCTGTGTTGACTGGGATTGGCTCCAGCAGACCCCCGTGACCCTGTGTTCGGATTCAGTGGGTTGGAAAATGGATGGATGGATGGATGGATGGATGGATGGATGGATGGATGGATGGATGGATGGATGGATGGCAGTGTGTAAAATGATCAGTATTGCAATAATTGTGATGCTCTTTGCCTGAAAAAATGTGTTCCATTAAAATGTCACTTTCTTGGTGAATTGTGACTTTTCCTTAAAACGTGCAGCAAAAAAGTATTTGGCGTCCGAGGGTGCATTAACCCCCGTCCCCCAAGTATGTGACAGTTTAAGGGTTAAGTACATTTGAGTATAACTCAAAGCCATGTAATGGTATTAATTTAGAAACACTTCTGCATAGTATAAACTAGGGGGCTCCGCCCCCTGCTCGCTTCGCTCGCCAACCCCTGGTGTTGGGGCATGACAAAGAGTGAGATGTATGAATGAGATATAGAATAGTGTGAAGGTGTGGATGATGCATATAGAAAGCAAACAATAAAGTGCTTGGCACAGTGTAATGGTTTATTGGAATATTTCTTTGTACACAACATTAGTAGTAAAGATGGTGTCTTGTCCTTGAATGAGTCTTCCTTGACATGGAGCATTTATAACTTTAACGTCAGATGAACGTCGAACACGTGAGAAGGCAACATAAAGTTGTCCATGTCCAAAAAAACGGGTTCAGAGAGGTAGATGCCAACCTTGTCCATGGTTTGTCCTTGTGATTTGTTGATGGTCATGGCAAATGCAGGTTTAATGGGGAACTGTCGGCGTTTGAATGTAAAAGGTAATTCCAGGTCAGAACTTGTAAGGTCAATTCTAGGAATCAGAACAGTATTGTTAGCATGTGATCCTGTAAGAACTGTTGCTTGAATATCATTGTGTGTAATGGTGTTGACGACTAAACGTGTGCCATTGCATAAACCCTGTTTAGTGTTGAGGTTTCTTAATAGCATGATTATTGTTCCATTTTTAAGGCTAAGATTGTGTTGTGGTAATCCGGCTGGGTTAATAGTGTTCAAATATTCTAAGGGGAAATTAAGATGGTCATTGTCGTCATCAGAGTCAAGTTTGTCAGAGCTTAGAAAGAGCCGTGCCTCTCCAGGAAGTAATGAAATGACCTGGTTATTAATGTGATCAACATTAATATTTTTTGGACATAATATAGTCCGTTGTGTTAAAAGGGGTATTTGGTCTAATGAGATTGCTGTTCCAAATATCTCCGTAAGTAAGTCGTCGCAGATAAAGGGTTGAGGAATTGTAATAATATCTGGGTGAAGTACATCTGTATTGGTGAGTGTACCATCTCCCAGTTGTAATAAGCAATTGTTATATGCAGGATCTGGACATCGCATGTTTTGTACTAAGTGTATCTTTTGAAAGCAATGCCAATTGTCTGCGTAACATTTTTTTGAAGCGCGTTGTAGGTTTTGACGTGAATTTTTTTTTTTTTTGATGCGGGTGCGTGTTTGTGGTCCCGTTACTCGAGCCGTCTAGTTTTGTACCCGTGATCGTATTGTTAGGAATATGGATAAGTAATAAGGAGGATCGCACTCACTGTTAATATGCGGACTGTTCGTTTCTTCGTATTATCAGCAATCAGGTCTCGAGCCTGTATATGTATTGTAGTTCGCTCTCTTGTTGTTTATGTATGACGTCGTTGCGTATTTTAAGGTGGACTGAACAATAGCTGAGTGCATGGCATGTGGAGCAATAGCTAAGCACTGTCTAAAATCTCCTCCTAATAAAAGTACCTTTTCTCCAAAGGGAAAATTATTATTCATCAACGCAATGCCAATTGTCCGCGTATTTTAAGGTGGACTGAACAATAGCTGAGCGCATTGCATGTGGAGCAATAGTTAAGCACTGTCTAAAATCTCCTCCTAATAACAGTACCTTTCCTCCAAAGGGAATATTATTATTTATCAACGTTTGTAGAAGTTTATCAATGGTGTTGAGTAAGTGACTGGATGCCATTGTAAATTCACCTATAATTAATAGTGTGGCAAGACGGATGTCACGTGCATTGTTACTGTTCATTTTCATAGTGGATACCGATGTTTCTGTGATTGGGACCGGTATTTTGAATAAGGAGTGACATGTGTTCTTGGAGCCGAGACATTTTTTCTTCCGCGGTTTCAGAAGCTTGTTGTAGGTGCCGACGTGATTTGTGCATATTTGCGTTCTTGATTTGTTTCAGGGTGCACTGTTCCAATGCGATGTAATATTTGTCCACATACGTGAAAGCAGTATGGGCCATTGCCTTTTGGAGGCCTGATATTTACTCCAGTATATGCAAAAGCAAATGAACTATTGTAGGATCTAATGCAGTTCGTAAAGTTTTTACTTTCAGGTACTTCTTTAGTTAGAAGCTTCTGTAGATATGCAGGATATGAATGTAAAGGAGGCAGTCTAATTTGACCCTTGTGACAACAACGTGTAAATTCATTACTTTTATTGCCAGTTGTTTCTTCAGGGAAGTTAAGTGAATGACAATGATTGCAAATGACATTCATTAATCCCAATGAATTTTCATGAATAGTGGATTTATTATTGAAGGCGTTGTCAGCTAACTGGCGCAATCGTTTAGCAGGTGCCTGTCGTTGATGTCCTCGACGTGTATGTTTTGCTTGTGCCGTTTGGGAGGCGCGTCGTTGTATGTGCAGGATTTGGGACGTGCTATTCTGGAGCTGTAATCGATTTGCCTGTGCTGTGTGAGAAGCCCGTTACAGTTTACGGCGTTCATTGTTTGTATTGAGCCTTGCCCGTTTTTGTATGTCGGTTAGTCGAGCTTTCTCTTTTTGGACCGTCGCCTGCTTGTTTCAGATGCGCGTTGTAGACGTCTGCGTTTATTTATTTTGTCCCTTCGCTGCCGTTTTTGTATCTGTGAAACTCGAAGTGTTTCGTTTTGAACCCTTGCTTATTTGAGCTTTGCGTTTTTGGAGCCGAGACATTTTTTCTTGGTGCGTAGCCTCACTTTTTTTTTAATCTCTGTTAGTGGAGGGGGTGTTTGTGTATGGTGGGTCTGAATCCTCTTTTTTGTGTGCATACCGTTTCGTGTGCTATGTGGCGCTTGCGTCTGACTCCTTTCTTTTTGGTTTTCTAGGGGCACGTCGCCTCATTTCTTATTTCAGTTACTGGAGGGGGGCTTTGTGTGTCGGGGGCGTCTGAGGAGGGGGGGGTGTTGCTTGGAGGGGGTGGTGGGATTAGTGGGGTGCGAGCGGCTTCTTTTTTTTGTGTGCTAGGGGCTTGTGGAATCCTCCTCTTTGTGTGTGTGTCCCGTTTCGTGTGCAATGGGTTTCGTGCGGCGGTGTGTGCGTCGCTGGCGTCTGACTCCTTTTTTCTGTGGTCGCGGCGCCTCATTTCTTGGGGCGCCTGCGCAGTACGTCTTTTGCGTCCACGGCCCATGGCCGGATGTCCCTGCGTCCATCCGGTTTACCATTCTCGGTTATTAATGTGGATAGCAGTTTCCTTTTAAAAGATAACATTTTAGAGCAATTTCTTTGTAAAAGACACATGTGGACCACCAGGGCATGTAGGGCCGCCCTAATCCCGATGCAGACAGGTAGGACACACCTTAATTTATTCAGTCCCCCCAAGGACACAATGTCCACAAGACAAAGCACAGTATTTTCCTTCTCTCTTTCTCTCATTTGAAAATTTCTTATTTCAAACATTGGCTGTTTCTTGAAGCAGGCACAGTTTATTCACGGGTCTGTCTAGTGTGCTGGTTTTGGTCTGCACACAAACTCTTCTGACCGCACCTTTGGTATCTGGCATTGTCTTGAAGACTCGACCCATTACCCAGGAACTGCTGGGTGCAACATCACCTATAATTAGAACAACGTCCCCTGATTCAAAATTTCTTTTTGGTGCAAGCCAGTTCTATCTCTTATTAACTTACAGGGGGTAAAAGGCTATACCATTGTCTATTATTCTATCTTTTACTTACTCACCAAAAAGGTGGTGGTTCGTGAGGGTTTTTATGCCAAAATAATGAGCAGCAGACCCTTTAGGTAACAACAAACAACAGCTTTTTATTTCGAACCCGCCATCAGCACCCAGCATGCCTTGTTCACAAAACAAAGTTCCCATCCCACTTTTTCAGACCAATCACAAATAGAAGATTTGCATTCTGGGGTTCTGTGCTCAGACACCACATCTATGACCATGACTAAGCAAACAGTAATATAAATTTAACTTAACCTTAAGCATTACTTTCTAAGATTGGCTCTTACACTCAGTTTGGTACTATTGAGTCTTGTAAATGCATTAAGCTAGAAACACTTTTCAAAATTTAAAATCATAGTTTCCTAATAGAAAATAACAGTTAAAAGCAACTGCTTACTGACAGACCAGCTGCATCACTAAAGTTACCGTATAGCACTTTGCAGTTCGTTTAAGCCTGTAAACATGATTAGGTATAATTGAGCGTAATTAAAGCTCTGTCAATCTATTAAGTTAGAAGTTTTGGAGGGTGGGACTGAACTACGTGTCTGCACAGGGGGTTGCCAGCCAGATCCAGAGCCATTTCGTCATGTGGTGGGTGCAGCAATGTGCTGTACCAGTTCATGCTCCCCAACCTGTCCTGTTAGAGCCCCTCCGCTCTGGTTTCTTGGACAAGAAGTGACACCTCCTTTCTGACTGTCGTGCGTTTATGGCCCAGGGACAAGAAGAGGTGGAGTCAGTTGCCCTCACTGAGCAGTTTCTCTCTACTGTAGAGGAAGACAAGGAAGACAAGACAGTTAGCAGCAGCGCCCCCTCTCAGCTTGGGGTGGTATCACATACCTGGGAGGAACTTGTATGGTGAGCCTCTGATGCACATGTGTGACTCCTGTAAATGCAGTTTGATACAACTGAGCATAACTCAAAGTCTTGTAAATGTATCAAGACAGAAACACTTTTAAATATGTGAAATTGTAATTTTCTACTGGAAACTAACAGTTAAGAGCAACTCCTTTCTGACAGACCAGCTGCATCAATAAAGTTACCGTATAGCACTTTGCAGTTCGTTTAAGCCTGTAAACATGATTAGGTACAATTGAGCGTAACTTAAGCTCTGTCGATCTATTAAGTTAGAAACAGGTAGCAAGGACAGTACTTTCTTACTAAAACATGACAGTTTGGTTTCTTATTCAAAGACTTGCTACATCATTAAAGGCATTGTATTGCTCTGTGCAGTATATTTAAAGCCTGTATTGTCATCCCAAGCTGATACGCTGATAAATTTTTGGATCGCCAACCCGGCTTTCCCCATTTACTTACAGTATGGGCTCTGACAAAAGCAAAGCGTGATGGCCTTCAAAAAGAAACAAAGCTGCTGGCACCGTAACACTCTGGTTAAGTTAGTCTGTGTGGCTTCTTCAATTATAGGCAGGCTGTTAAAATGAGGCACATTACTCTGCATTGTGAGGGAGCGTTGGTTACAGCACTACGGCCATATGACGTGATTCTCCGAGGGTGATCTGGCTCATAGGATCATCATTGTTGAGGACCTGAGTGGCTGGGCCAGGCCAAGGGGACGTCCATGTAACTCCTGGCTGAGGCAGATAGACGGTCATTTTTGGAGGGTGGGACTGAACTACGTGTCTGCATAGGGAGTTGCCAGCCAGGATCCAGAGCCATTTCATCATGTGGTTGGTGTGGCAACGTGCTGTACCAGTACATGCTCCTCAACCTGTCCTGTTAGAGCCTCTCTGCTCTGGTTTCTTGGACAAGAAGTGACACCTCCTTTCTGACTGTCGTGCGTTTATGGCCCAGGGACAGGAAGAGGTGGAGTCAGTTGCCCTCACTGAGCAGTTTCTCTCTACTGTGGAGGAAAGACAAGGAAGACAAGACAGTTAGCAGCAGCGCCCCCTCTCAGCTTGGGGTGGTATCACATACCTGGGAGGAACTTGTATGGTGAGCCTCTGATGCACATGTGTGACTCCTGTAAATGCAGTTTGGTACAACTGAGCATAACTCAAAGTCTTGTAAATGTATTAAGACAGAAACACTTTTAAATATGTGAAATTGTACTTTCCTACTCGAAACTAACAGTGAAGAGCAACTCCATACTGATAGATCAACTGCATCTCTAAAGTTACTGCATGGCACTTTGCATTGCTTTTAAAGTCTATAAACGCGATGAGATACAATTGAGTGTAACTCAAGCCCTGTAAATCTATTAAGTTTGGAATAGGGCTTTCTTACTAGAACATAGTAGAACTCTTTCTATTTGATTACAATTACTCTGTCTGATTTTAATTTTTGTATTTTACTTTTGTTTATAATGTGTGTTTTATCTATTTTTCAGTGTCCTTGAATGTTTAGAAAGGCGCCCATCTTAATACATAATTTGCCAGCCTCCTCACTCACTCACTCACTCACGTCCGTCTGAAGCCGAATGCGCAGTTGCCTTCTGCGCAGCTGCCCGAAAAACGTTATGAGACCGACATCGTGGCAGGCGGTGGATTTACGGCCGCGAAAATTCAAAGGGAAAGGCAACTTCGACCGACATCCAACCCCAACATCGCGGCAGGCGGCGGATTTACGGCCGCAAAAATTCAAAGAGAAAGGCGACTTCGATTAAAGCTCTAGAGGCCTGAAAGGCGATTTCAACTACAGCTCGAGGCCTAATTACGCATTCTGATTCAATTATGCATTCATTCAATACACCTATATCAGGTTTTTGGTGCTTATACTTATTACTATTCCACTCGTGCCTGTTTCATCTTACGTTGTCGTAACGGGCTCTTTGTCTAGTGAATAAATAAAATGTATTATTATTATTCTTATTATTATAACAGTTTAGAGCCATTTCTTATTGAAAGACCTACCATATCATTAAAGGTACTGTATTGCTCTATGCAGTGTATTTCAAGCCTGTGTGGTCATCCGAGGAGACCATCATATTGAACAACAACACACCCATCAACAAGAGGAGAAAAGAATGGCAAGACACCACCATTAAGACCAAATTACTGTGTCTGGTGGGGTAATTCCCTTGCACATCATCTTCCCACGTCTGCCTTTTCGGAAATGGCCTCCTCTCCCACCAGCATACACACAGGACTGGGAGTGACAGAGATGGACAAATGGATGGACAACGTCATTGTTGGATCAACAGACAGCCATGAGTGACTGACTGACTGTTCGTCTGAGGGAATGACTGGCGTGCTCATGAGGGGTGGGCAGCATAAGGGCTCAGGTGATGGTAATAACCTGCCAAATCAGGGTTTAATGCCTTCTGTCTTCCTCCCTCTACAGAACGGAAGCCTAACTGCACTCCAGTGCTCATGTCACTTCTGGACCCTCCCCTTCCTGTTGAAGACCTACATATTCAAGAGGGACACCAAACTAGGTAGTTCAGTCTGGAACTATTGTCTGCCAAGACGTTTCAGCACCTGTTTAACATGATTTACGGGTTTCACCCAGGGTAGTGGTCCCTAACTCTTTACTTTTGTTTGTCTTGTGAAAAATAAGCACAGACAAACAGCAAAAGTTGGGGAAATTCCCCTTATAATGTTGCTGGTCCAAAAAGTCAGTCAAAATTGTAGAAGACATTTGACAACAACCAATTCTTGCACGGGTCTTTTATGGAGTGGTGGCAGGAAGCAGGAACCTGTATCAGAGAGAGGAAATGGAAGTAGTCTTGCAGGAAGTGACATCATCACTGTGGGTCAGAAGTGATGTCATCATGAGGAGCCTTTAGTGATGTCATCAATAAGGGACCAGAAGTGACATCATCATGAACAGAACTGGAAGTGACATCATCACTGGGCGCTGGAATTGATGTTTTGGCGTTGAACTGAGGTAAGAAAATTGGAATTAATCTTTTGTTGGTCTGCTGGGAGAGGAAAAAAGGCATTAGTGCTGCGTTAGTGCCTACTTTCTCTGATGTTCTTTTTCTGCGCCACCACCACCTAATCAAAGCACCGTGATGTCCTTACATTGATGGATTAAAGGCCAGAAGTCCACATGACCACCATCATCAAATTCTTCCATGAGAACCCTGAATACAATGAGGACTGATTGAGGTCATTTATGTTAGGTAGAATGCCTAGGCGGGGCTGGGTGGTCTCGTGGCCTCAGAACCCCTGCAGATATTATTTTTGTTCTCCAGCCATCTGGAGTTTTTTTTTGTTTTTTCTGTCCTCCCTGGCCATCAGACCTTACTTTTATTCTATGTTAATTAGTGTTCTCTAATTTGAATTATTTATTTTGTCTTTTTTCTCTTTCTTCATCGTGTAAAGCACTTTGAGCTACATTGTTTGTATGAAAATGTGCTATAGAAATAAATGTTGTTGTTGTTGTTGTTCCAACCCTCTGTGTCTTGCTGTGTCACACTCACTTGGACTGTTTGGCTGCCCCCTAAGTGCGCGTGTGGGACACTCTCCTTTTTTACAGCCGATAAATTTTTCGTTCGCCAACCCAGCCATCTCCATTTACTTAAGGTCTTGAACAAAAACAACGCATAATGGCGTTCAAAAAGAAGCAATCACCTGGAACACTCTGGCTAAGTACTCTAAAGCAGAATGGAGGCATTACGAGCACAATTTGAGATTTCAGGTTTTGATTTTAAATGCACGTACAAAACATGTTTTCACTTTGTCCTTATGGGTTGTTGAGTGTAATTTAATGGACAAAAACAACAAATTTATCTATTTAGAACACAACAAAGTGTGCAGAAAGTGAAGGGGTTTGGATACCTAAATTAATGAGGCCTAGTCACAATTTTGCATTTTCCTACCGTGAAAAACAAGCTTTAAATTTCTCGCAGAATCGAGCATTGTGACGATCCACTCGGCACATTACCTAAGCGATGTTCCCAGGTAGCGCCAAGCTCCCAAAGTCTGCACGCAGTCTCCTTCTTTTTTAAATTTGTAGTTTCTTTAGTATCGACGCACTAAGCTCATTTGCTTAATAGTCGCAGCTTAGTTTCTGCAGTGCCAATGGTTGCCCCTGCCCGTCGCGGATGCTGTCATCAACAGAATAGTCTTATTTTTTTTCATTGAAAAGTGACTATCTCAAAAGCTTTATTCTCATCAGTGAGTAATTTTGAGCTGTTCAGAGATGATAGGTTAGTGAATAAAAATACAGCCCGCAGCAAATAAAGAAAAAAAAAAAAAAGCACTGGGGGTTGCAAAGAATGCAAGAAAGATAAATAGGACAGATACTTTGTTTCATTGTCAGTGGCACTCTGGGGTTATTTGAAGCACTTATTTATGCACTGTAAGCAGAACAATACTGGAGAGAGAAATGATTAAATGCAGACTCTTCAAGCAATAGACATCTCATTGTGGTAGGCCCAGGCTCGCCACTGGGCCGGTTTGATAAAAGCAGTATGAGCTGATAACTGATACAATTTGCCCAGCGATTTGCAGAGGGGGTAGACCGCCGCTGACAGTTGGTATAAGCTTTAATAAAATCATTAGAATGTAAATGCTTTATTGCAAAATAAAGAGCCTCCAGCAAGGATGACATTATCTGCCACTGCCGAATGAAAGCTCCGATTAGCATTCCGAGATTTAATGATAGAGACGACTTATCTTTATTAAAATTTTTCAAATCAAGTCTTCATTTTGCATGATAGCGTTTTAAGCAAATGTAATATCCAGTTTAGTTTGTACACTTTGGGGTTGGGAGCAGTGCCTCCCTAAAAATAATTAAAGCGTACACATTTTTTTTTTAACATGTGTTTCATAAGCAGCGAATTGGATTTGCTGTTTTAATATGACAGAATCTAGTAGTTTTGCATAAAAGGCTGCTACGCTAACAGAATAATTATTGAAACTGTACACCTTTTTAACATATGTTTCATAAAAACAAATTAGATTTGGTGGAAAATGACAGAGAACTCAATTACTATTACGCAATATCAAGGTGAGACTTTGATATCGTTACGATTTTTATATCCCTGATGCACCTTTGTGCAGGAATTTGGAATTTTCAGTGACTGGCAGCTTTCTGGTTAATGAGGTCGTTTTTGTACTCACAGTCAACTTGCCGAAGAAATGGAAATACAAAAAGTCTGTTCACTCTGGTGAAGTCTGAGGTTAAAAATATCTTTTAGGTAGTGTGCTGGTGTTGGTTCTGGAGAGCCCAGTTGATTTTGTCCCGATTTGTGAACAACCTTATTTATGACTAACACGGGAAGAAAAGGGTTATGGTGAGGGAATTAGACGATGTTAAAAGTGGTGTGCATTAAGGATCAGTGCTGGGGACACAGCTCAAAAGACTTTATGAACAACACCTGTCGAAGCCCACCTTATTAATCCAACCACCCGCTTAAAACCCCCCTTCACCTGCTATATACTGCCTTTGATTCCTTTATGTCTAATCATTTTCCTCTGATGATAATACCAGTAAAGTGGTCGAAAACTTAGAAAATAAAAAACTATTTTAAGATACGTGACTCATCTTCTCCCTTTGTGGATCTCTAGCTACAAATATTCAAACCGTATCACAGACCTTTGCTGCCATATATATATATATATATATATATATATATATATATATATATATATATATATATATATATATATATATATATATATACACATATATATATATATATAAATAAATATATACTGTATATATATATATATTGTGATGGACGGCCATCCAGGACGCTAGATGGGAGATGGAGTTCGGCTTCACAGCCCTGCTGGGTGCCATGGGTGCCGCTGTGTGATGCTGCAGGGAGACACGTGGATTTTTATTTCCCATATAGCCCAGAAGTACTCCCTATGTGACTCTTCAATTCCACTCAGGGGGGTAAATGTTAACATTATACAACGTTACTGTCTGTTATACCTGCATTTTTATCACTCTTTAATTTAATATTGTTTTTTTATCAGTATGCTGCTGCTGGAGTATGTGAATTTCCCCTTGGGGATTAATAAAGTATCTATCTATCTATCTATCTATCTATCTATCTATCTATCTATCTATCTATCTATCTATCTATCTATCTATCTATCTATCTATCTATCTATCTATCTATCTATCTATCTATCTATCTATCTATCGCCACAAACTCATTTCTTTATACGATTAAAGCTTCAGAGACTGACCAGTGTCCGTTCTGTTACACGAGAGAAACCATCTTTCACCTCTTCATTCACTGTGAACGGCTGAGGCCTCTGTTCATGTGCTTAGAAGTTCTTCTCAGTGGTTTTGGGTTTGAGTTCTCAAAAATTTGCTTTGTCTTTGGTATTAAATATAATCAAAAAAATAGGAATAAATGTGTTATTGGGAATTTCCTCTTAGGACAGGCCAAGTTGGCAATCCTAAAAACAAGGAGAAATAAAGAAAAGAACCTCATGGGGACTGACGCTCTGCTGCTCTTCAAAGTTTTAATCAAAAGTCGACTGAAACTTGAATTTATGTACCACAAGCTAATGAACAATTTAGAAATGTTCAGCGACATGTGGGGGACACAACAGGTACTGTGTGCTGTGGAGGGGGCGAACTGGTGCTCAACTGGGAATGACAAGAAAGTAGTGGTGGGCATCAACAACATGTTCATATTAATCTGCGGAATAGGAGGAGTGTAAAGGGGGAGTAGTGGTGGTAGTCTGATATATGACTTTTTGTTTTATCCTGTATATTGGGCTTGTTTGTCATTTGATTGTGTACATTGTTAAAAAACAATTGTTATGTTCACAATAAAGGTCATTTTAAAAATTAAAAATTTCTATCTATCTATCTATCTATCTATCTATCTATCTATCTATCTATCTATCTATCTATCTATCTATCTATCTATCTATCTATCTATCTATCTATCTATCTATCTATCTATCTATCTATCTATCTATCTATCTATCTATCTATCTATCTATCTATCCTGTGTGCCAGTTCCTTCTCTGGTCACTATCTGTCAAGTATGCCCCTATGTCAGAGTGTGGTTTCCACCAGGTACTCCCATTTTCCTTTCATTTCCTAATAACAGCTATTAGATAAAGAGTAAATACTCCCTAGGTGAGTGTGAGTTTGAATATGTGTGTGAGTGAGCTCTAAGATGGACTGAGGTCCCATCCAGGGTTGGTGTCTGCCTTTCATCTAGTGCTTTTAGAGTAAGCTCTATCCATCCATAAGAATAAGTTGCTTTAAGGGCCATGTTACATGACACAACTTTTCCAGCGATCTTCAGTCTTCATTTATATAATCATAACAAATTGGGGGCAGTCAGTGGACCCCTCTCGTGAAGACAGCCGTGTAATGAGACATTCCCAGCAAGTCACTTCAAGAAGTTCATGAGTCGTTCTGACAAAATCAGACTGGTGTCTTTAGTCGTAGGCACAGGCTTTGTGTGCATGAGAGCGGACAACCAGTGAGTGTTCACCTGTAAGTACAATGAACAGAAGAGAGTGTTGCCTGTCTGATGTCTGGTGTGACTCAGTCCATCTAGAAGGTCCAAACATAGTCGGTAAATTAGACCTGCCCATCGATTTTCAGTCATTTAGACTGACATGGTCCAGCGATGAGGTCAGCAGCTGTAGTGTGCAAGTCTGACATTTTCCACAACTAAAAGCCACAATAAGCCGATATCACATAATGCGACTTCTAGTCATAGTGTAGGTCAGTTGCTGATCTCATTGCTGGACCATGTTAATTTAAATGACTGAAAATCACTAGCCATGTCATCTTTAGTGATCGTATGCTAACTGTCCAGTACAGTTGTGCTCATCCTTTTTATTTGGAAAGTCAACAACATGCTGCCTGATGGAGCCGACACTTTATGAACGGTTAACAGGTATAGCGACTTCAACCATAATCTCTGCTTTGTTTTTTCCATATTGTTGTGGTACAATAAAGATGAGACATCAGACACATGAGCTTTTTGTTCCGTTTGTGAGGTCCATTACATGCATTGTGCGTCCAAATGAGCAATTATTGGTTGTCAGCTCTCATGCACACACATTCCACCATTATGTCTAAAAACGACATCAAAATCAAACATCGGAACGAGTTACAGACTAGTTGGAGTGAGCAGTTGGATATGTCATATTAGATGATTGACTTCAAAGAAATGCGCCCCCTGAATGCCCCCGAATTACTAAGATTATATAAATAAAGACTTAGACTTACAAGTGGTGCAATGTGACATGTTCTTAGGCTGCTTTAAAAGTGTATTATACTTACAGTAGGCATAAAGTCAGGCCAAAAAATTTAGGGGGGCATCTGAAATATTGTGGGGGGTTAGGAGTTCATCCATCCATCCAACCAGCTATATCCTAACTACAGGGTCACGGGGGTCTGGTGGAGCCAATCCCAGCCAACACAGGGCACAAGGCAGGAAACAAACCCCAGGCAGGGTGCCAGCCCACCACAGGGCACACACACACACCAAGGACAATTTAGAATCACCAATGCACCTGACCTGCATGTCTTTGGACTGTGGGAGGAAACTCACGCAGACACGAGGAGAACATGCAAACTCCACGCAGGGAAGACCCGGGAAGCGAACCCAGGTCTCCTAACTGCAAGGCAGTAGCGCTACCCACTGCGCCACCGTGCCACCCCTTAGGAGTTCATGAAGTGAAAAAAAATCCAACCGGTAGCATTAGACTTGAAAGTGTGGATGAGGGGGCTTCTCATGATATTTGGGGGGCTTAGACTGATTAAATCACCTCCTGGAGCTGGGACTGCATACCAAGGAGATTCATCCATATGCACTTACATGACAACAAATAAGAGTTTTCATCATTCTTGCTCTAACTTGCATATGGAAACACAGAAAACTGTCAGATTCTAAGAAATTAATTTATTTGTTCATGTTTCATACTCAAAATAATTTTTGCTCTAATAGCATTTTTTTTCTTAAATCGCTTCTGACTGTTTCGCCTTCTGTCTTGCACTGTATCGCAAACATTTGAAAACTGTTTATCCACCAGAAATGATACAAGTGTGAAACTCAGCCAAATGGAATAACAAATTATGTTCAGAAGAGACAAATAACACCTGAGTGGGGCATTGTCAAAGTGACATATCTGATCCAGGCAGACTTTTTATTATAATATACTGCAATTTCATAAGAGCTGATATGAGTGAAGGCTTCAAAACTAAAGGATGATGCACCGCGTACGGTCTAAGGGTCTTACAGAGAGTGGTCTGCGACTCAGCCGCTAAGCCACAAATCCCACGGCCACCAGTGGGATCACAATGTAATTCCTATAGGATTACAGGCATGTGTCAATAAACCTCGCCAGGCCGTACAGTTTGAACCGTGGGGACAACACAAAATGATAACTGATGCTCTGGAAAGGTTATTTATTTATTTTCTGCTTATTTTACTTACATTTTATATCAGTAGCTATTTTTTCTTCTAATTGATATTTTGGAGAGCAGGTACATATTAATCAAATACTCAATGAGAAAATATTTTATACATATACTCACACGTAGAAGACTGAGTTCCAGTCATAACCTTGCTGCTGTCTTTGTGAAGTGTAAATGTTCTCTCGTCTGGCCATGGAATTATTCCATGTTGTCCAGGTGTCTTCTATTGGTGAACAGGCAACTCAAAATTGGTCTGATGTTATTAAGGACTGCTTCTTGCCCGTACCTGATGGCCTCAGAGAAAAGGCTTTGGTTACTCAGGTCACACACGTGCACATGGGAGGGAGTTAAAGGGCTCAAAAGAAGGTAATTCCCGGTCAGACCAGGGGTTGGCAGAGTGCACTGATCCTTTCTCTTTTTTACCCGCAGACAAAATGCTGGAAATTCCATCTAGGCTCTAAGATGTCACTTCTGGTTCCAACCCCAGAAGGTGGCACCTCCAGTTCCAACCCAGAAGACATCAGTTCCGGTTTCAACCCCAGAAGATGTCACTTCTGGTTCCACCCCAGAAGATGCCATTTCCGGTTCCACCCCAAAAGACGTCAGTTCTGGTTTTAACCCCAGAAAACATCACTTCTGGTTCCAAACCAGAAGACGTCAGTTCCAGTTTCACCCCCAGAAGATGTCACTTCTGGTTCCAACCCCAGAAGACGCCACTTCTGGTCCCACCCCAGAAGACGTCAGTTCCAGTTTCACCCCCAGAAGACGCTACTCCCAGTTTCACCATCAGAAGACGTCAGCTGTTGTTCCAACCACAGAAGTCGCCACTTCTGGTTCCAACCCCAGAAGACGTCACTTCCGGTTTCATCCCCAGAAGATGTCAGTTCCGGTTTCACACCCAGAAGACGCTACTTCCAGTTTCACCCCCAGAAGACGTCAGCTCTGGTTCCAACCACAGAAGACACCACTTCCGGTTTCAACCCCAGAAGACATCAGTTCCGGTTTCATCCCAGATGATGCCACTCAAGGTTCCAACCCCAGAAGATGCCACTCCCAGTTCCAACCCCAGAAGACGCCACTTCCAGTTCCAACCCCAGAAGACGTCACTTCCGGTTTCACCCCCAGAAGACGCTACTTCCAGTTTCACCCCCAGAAGACGTCAACTCTGGTTCCAACCACAGAAGACATCAGTTCCGGTTTCATCCCAGAAGATGCCACTCCCGGTTCCAACTCCAGAAGACACCACATCCGGTTCCAACCCCAGAAGATGTTAGTTCCGGTTTCATCCCACAGAGAACGTCACTTCTGGTTCCAACCCTAGAAGACGCCACTCCTAATTCCAAGCCCAGAAGATGCCACTTCCAATTTCACCCCCAGATGATGTCACTTCTGGTTCCACCCCAGAAGTCATTGCTTCTGGTTCCAACCCCAGAAGAGGTCAATTCCGATTTCACCCCCAGAAGATGTCACTTGCTACCTTCTGACTTTAAAACTGACTTGTTTGTACCATAACCTCAGTTCTGATATTGGAATATTGTCTGTAAAGACCCTTTTTCAGCAAAACGTCAACTTTTTCAACCATTCTACAATTATACAGGAGGCTGACCTAAACCCTCTTAAAAGTCAAGGCTTGATTTTTCTCATACTCATAACTCAGAATAATTGAAATAACAAGGCTTAGAGAACTGCTATATATTAGTTCTCTGAGCCTGATTTTATACATATTAATACATAAACAGTAAACAGTGTCAGACACGTGCATAGGATGAGCCTTCTAGATATGAGATTGAGAAAAAATAAGGGGAAGACGTTGAATGTAACACCTAAACTAACATGGTTTCTGTTTGCTTTAGAGTGGATGAGAATGATTCCAAGAACCCATGATGGCACTTCCAGACAGGTATAGAAGCCAGTCCTGCCACATCAAACACCCCCTGACCCAAGCAAACCTGGTCATTGTTGATCGGAGCTCGAAGGAGACAAAAGTCTGTTCAGGGAGCAACCTTTTCCGTGCCAAGTGTCCTTAATTCATTTTGAAATTTCTTGTCTTATCTATGAACTGTAACCTAGACATTAAATGGGGAACCATCTGGTGCCCAAACTCCTCTTTTTGTCTCCAGGAGTACTTCTACTATATATACAGTATATATACAAGATATACTGCTCATAAAAATTAAAGGAACAGTTTTTAACGAGAATCAGTTCTGGTCTGGTCAGTTAAGTAGAAGAGGGGCTTGTTCATCAGTTTCAGCTGCTTTGGTGCACTAGAGGGGCAACAATGAGACGACCCCCAAAATAGGAATGGTTTAACAGGTGGAGGGAGGCCACTGGCATTTGTCCCTCCTCATCTGTTTTTCACTCATTTGGCATTTGGCTACGGTCAGTGTCACTACTGGTAGCCTGAGGCCATACCTGGACCCTACAGAGGGTGCACAGGTAGTCCAACATCTCCAGGATGGCACATCAATACGTGCCTCCCATTGCCAGAAGGTTTGCTGTGTCTCCCAGCACAGTCTCAAGGGCATGGAGGAGATTCCAGGAGACAGGCAGTTACTCTAGGAGAGTTGGACAGGGCCCCTCGTAGAAGGTCCTTAACCCATCAGCAGGACCCACCGGTATCTGCTCCTTTGGACAAGGAGGAACAGGATGAGCACTGCCAGAGCCTGCAAAATGATCTCCAGCAGGCAGGCCACTGGTGTAAATGTCTCTGACCAAACAACCAGAAACAGACTTTCTGAGGGGGGCCTGAGGGCCCGACGTCCTCTAGTAGGCCCTGTGCTCACTGCCCGCCCGGCACCATGGAGCTCAATTGGCATTTGCCATAGAATAACAGAATTGGCAGGTCCACCACTGGCGCCCTTTGCTTTTCACAGATGAGAGCAGGATCACTGTGAGCACATGTGACAGACATGAAAGGGTCTGGAGAAGCCGCGGAGAACGTTATGTTGCCAGTAACATCGTTCAGCATGACCGGTTTGGTGGGGGGTCAGTGATAGTCTGGGGAGGCATATCCATGGAGGGGCGCACAGACATCTACAGGCTAGACAACGGCACATTGACTGCCATTAGGTATTGGGATGAAATCCTTGGACCCATTGTCAGACCCTATGCTGGTGCAGTGGCTCCTGGGTTCCTCCTGGTGCATGATAATGCCCGGCCTCATGTGGCGAGAGTATGCAGGCAGTTCCTGAAGGATGAAGGAATTGATACCAATAACTGGCCCCCATGCTTACCTGACCTAAATCCAGTAGAACTTTTTCTGGAACATTATGTTTCGGTCCATCCAATGACTCAGACTGTCCAGGAGCTCAGTGATGCCCTGGTCCAGGACTGGGAGGAGATCCCCCAGGACACCATCTGTCATCTCATTAGGAGCATGCAAGCATGTGGGGGCCATACAAACTACTGAGTATGATTTGGAGTTGCTGCAATGAGATACAAATGGACTCACCTGCCTGCCACATCATTTGTTCCCTTTGATTTTCGGGGTGTCTATGAATTCAGCCCCCTTTAAGTTGATCATTTTTATTTTCATCAAACGATGTGGCAATTTGATAGCCAGCAGGATTTTTTTTCCCATTCAGATCTGATGTGTTTTCAAAGTGTGCCTTTAATTTTTATATATATATATATATATATATATATATATATATATACACTCCTTGATAAAAGTACAATATGTCTGGTTGTTCTGTTTCTGTTATATGTCATTTGGAATGAGATTCATAAATGCAGTGCAAATGTTTGTGATGCACCATAAAAATCAATTTTACTTAGTTTTATTACTACATGGATTACAAAATATATTCCAACAGATGATGTTCTACATGCATTAATGATAAATATGTCCAACAGAGAGTAACTACCATACCAACGGAAATCAGCCTATCCACTTTAATAAAAGGATAAGTGTCTGTTTATCTGTGTGTCCGTCTGGTCTCTGTCATTCCAAGAAATGGCGCATCACAAACATTTTGTAGTAATAAAACACATTACATCTGTCATTCCAACAGATAGTTGTCACAAATGTTAACGCTTTTTATGAAGCCCATACCAAATGACATATAACAGAGACATATGTATTGCATTTCTTATTCCAACAGATGGCGCAACACAAACATTTGTCGTATAGTTCCATGTGAGGAGTGTACTGAGGTGTAGTGGTGATGAAGTAGATTATTTACATCAGATCTTTATGTGTAGAGGTGGGGATGTAATAAGCTTTATATTGAATAATATGTGTGGAAAATAAGCTGTGTGATTTATGAACTTTATTTGAAGAATGTGAAAAAAGTGTGTAGAAAAATGTTTAATAATCAGTGTGAACAAACAAAGCCCAGAAAATGGATAGATTTTCCTTGTAATCATTATGTGAGAGGCCTTTATCACAGTTTTACATGATTAGATCTGTGATCCATTCAAAATGTGAACGTCAGTAGTCTGCTTTTATAGGTTTCAAGCACCCTGAAGCTCCTGTAGTCTTGAAGTGTACAGTTTAAAGCGGCCGCACCTTTAGGAAGTCTCTGCTCTGCTTCGGCGTGTCTGCTGCCTTTTTAAGCGTCCAGTCCTTCTCAGCTTTTACTTACCAGCTGCGGATTCAGCACCCCATGGCCAAAAGAGCATTTCCCAATCTAATGATGCTCGGATGTCTCTTGAAGACAATCTTCTTTACAAAACTCTTAAGCTGGCGTAAACTTTCACCCCGTCTGCTCACCTCCAGGATAACTGCTGCTGTACTGTAAAAAATCAAATGCTATGCAGCTATGGTTTTGCTTGAATTCTGGTTTTTCATAAAGTTGACTTTCTTTCTTTCTGCTTGCTAACCTTGTACTTTGTAATTAGTTGAACTGCATACCACCTGCTAAGTAATGTAGTTCTTTTACGTCACCTTGGATGAAGACCATTACTAAATGAAAGCACAGTTATTACATTAGAGGTACCCTTTAGAATAAAGAGGCCAGCATAGTGCACTATAATTGTACATGTTCAAAACCCAGATATGCATCCAGTTACGTATCCATTTTCCATAGTTGATTTTTCCTGGCCAGGACTGCATGATGTTGCAAGGTATCCCACGAGCACAGGGCACAGGACAGGATCAGCCCAGGACAGAATGCCATATTAACAAATGGATGTCATGTTAAGTTGCCCATCTCCATTGCTTTGTATTGTGACGGCCAGCCGGGACGACCCTTTGTCACTGGATCCGGGGAAGCATCCATGGGAGCCACGCTACATCCCTCGGAACCTTTGTTGGCAGCCCCCCTGGGTTGCGTCGGGGCCACTTTCGTGGAACACCGGAACTCATCTTGGGGAGCTGCATAGAGCTGCACGGCTTAATGAGCCCGTCTGGGTGGGAGGAGGTCAACGAGCACCTGCAGAACTTCTGGGTGAGCTATAAAAGGAGCCTGCAGCCACTACTCAGGGCACCAGAGTCGGGAGGACGACGATGACGACGACGACGACGACGACGACGACGACGACGACGACGAGGAGGATGAGGACGACGACGACGACGACAACAACAACAACAAAGCTGCCCCGGGAGGAGTGGAGGGAAAGAAGAGTGTGTGTTGGGTGTTTTGTTTTGCTGGTGTTTTTGGGACTGTGTTGTGCCTGTGGAGATTACGGGTAGACGTGCCCCACAGGTGAAGAAAAAATAAAATCTTTTTGTTTATTTTGCACGTGCCTCTGGTGTCAGTCTGCGTCGGGTCGGCGCCAATAAAGCGCCTTTACCACAGTATCTTTGTGCTGTTAAATGAAATCTGTTTCAGCATTGGACCAACACCGGAATCCACCACAGAGTGAACATACATCAGATATGACTTTCAAAACCATAGAAAGTTCAAAGCATAAATGTGCTTCCTCACAGATCTAAACAAATATTATACTGAAAGTTGGGCTTGGCTCGCCGCGTTGAATGGACAGCACTATATACAGTATGAGGCAGGCCTGTGGCAGTTCTTTTCTTGCTGTTGGACACAGTTTACTTACTCTGTCAGTCGATTAGATACCAATTTAAAATGGTCTTTAGAAAGGTGCAGTTCTGTGATTTAAATTATTTTGATTTGTCCTGTGCACATGATAACTATACGTAACTCCCAACAACATCATCCGCCCTTACAGCTTCTACGGTGGGAGACTGCAGTGAGACCCTGAGTGCCGTCACGTTTTTAGTTGAGACCTTGAGAGAAGAAGTCCTCTTTATCTGTACAGCCATATTATCAGCCTTTGTAAGACAAATCAGGGAGTGTGGACTAAACAAAAATTGTAATTTAATATTCATTTAGGTGTATTTATTTTTATAATTTTCACATATATACTGAAAATAGGAAAAAATGCTTCACTTCTACCATAGTAAATAAAACAGATTTCCCCTTTAATGAAAAAACTGAGTAACCTTTGTTCATAGATATCATGAAAGTCAGCTAACATAATCACTTAAAATGACCTTAGCAATAAAAAGAAACATTCCGAAAAACTTGAGGGCAATGAAAATGTTTGATCATAATAATAATAACTTAGTGATTCATTTTTCTTTGTATGACTGTAGATTTTGAAATAAAGATGTGTGTAAATCAACACTAAGAATACCACAATCATACGGCACTTTAATGTTGCATTTATCAATATTTTATTATTCAAAGTTTATCACAGAAGTTATTCCATTTAGTTATTTCATTTCATTTATATACCATATAATTTATGATATATTATATCAGTTACAATACGCCACTCCAGGCAAGGGGCAGCCTTGAAATGGGCCATAAAGATCAAATGTAAGCGGTGCTATCATTCTACAGTATGGGGGGGGGGGGGGGGGGGGGGGGGGGGATCATGTGACTAGAGTGGTACAGAACACGTTCAAAGTAGTATTATAAAATAATAACATACAGCACATTGTGCACTCTGATTATTGTTATTATGTAATTATACAGTTACAGTGTTAAACTACTTAATCAAAGTTAAAGATGTAGCTTTTATTTGTAAAGTGTTTTATGTTAGTGTTTTATTTACTCTGTGTCGTATGTATGAAGTGGCAAAATAAAAAAGTAAAGGAAATACAAATTAGAATACTACATAATTTTTCTAAAATATAAATTTCTGTCCAACTTACATTGGATCTACTTATATTAATTTCTATATACACTTTGATATGTTTTCAGATATACTTTATATATAAATAACAAACTAACATTTGCATAATAATAATATTCATTAAATATTACATGTTGTATATTGTGATTATTTTATATTTTCTTATACCTATTATTTTATATATTCTTAAACCTACTCAATCAAATCAGAGAGGTAGCTTTTATTTGTAAAGTGTTTAAGTTTCTCTGAGTCATCTAACGTACACAGTAGCCAAAATAA
The DNA here is from genome assembly GCF_900747795.2 of Erpetoichthys calabaricus. Classification (NCBI taxonomy): domain Eukaryota; kingdom Metazoa; phylum Chordata; class Cladistia; order Polypteriformes; family Polypteridae; genus Erpetoichthys; species Erpetoichthys calabaricus. Next base: position 15,979,759 of record NC_041406.2, on the reverse strand, counting down.
ACAAAAAGAAATGGAAAGGTAAATTACAATATTTCATCATCTCTAAAATATACATTTCTGTCCATCCAAGGTTGGATCTGCTTGTATTAATGTTTAAATAAATAAATTATACACACATATAAAACTGTATGTATGTACATATATATATATATATATATAGTATATATATATATATATATATATGTGTGTATTTCTGTTTACATTCACATAGATTAATATATATATATATATAGATATGTGTGTGTGTGGGTTTGTGTATGTTTGTGTGTTAACTTTTAGAACTCCTTTTCCAGTTTACATACAGTACTGTAAGTCCTAAGATAAAACAATGTGAAATTCATTTAATTTAGGACCACACAGTGATATATTTGTAGGTTTTTGTAAAAATTTATATATGGTATGAATATCTGTTTATATTCATTTAGATTAATGAAGTCTTTTTATTTATTATTCTTTATTAATATTTTATTTTTTAGACATTTGTATACCTACACTTTGTACAATGTAATAAAACGATCTGTAACTTGATTAATTCAGGGTCACATAGTGATATAATATATTATTATTAATATATATTTTGTGAAAATTCTATATACATATACAAATACAAATACAAATACATATATATGTTTGTTAACTTTTAGTACTCCTTTTCCTGTTTACATACAGTAAGCCCTAAGATAAAACAATGTGAAATTCATTTCATTTAGGGCCACACAGTGATATATTTGTAGGTTTTTGTAAAAATGTATATATGGTATGTATATCTATTTACCTTCATTTGGATTAATGAAGTTTTTTTATATATATATATATATATATATATATATATATATATATATATATATATATATATATATATATATATATATATATATATATATATTTTATTTAATTACATATTATTTGCATACGTTTGTATGTCAGCATTCACCACTCCCTGCAGCAGACCAGTTGCTGTACTGTAAATGGAGAGATCACAACACAACCCTAAACTCGTCCACTTCAGGGTCACCTAGTGATATATTTGGATGTTTCTGTGCACGGTGAGGTCTTTTCTATTTTTATTTTTTGCTGTAAACGTATGCCATTTGCTAGTCATGTTTTTTATTCCTGTGATCAGTAAAATGTGGAGATTTCAGTATGAGTTGCAGTGTCTTCAAACCAGAGGAAGGTACCAAATTTGAATGGAGACCTCCCTGTGCCCCTCAATTTCTTCTTTTACAAACCTGACACTGAGGCACGGCCCTTTGACTAAAGGTATCAAACAGTAAAGGACACAAGTCTTTTTTTTTTTTTCCAACCCCTTCTCACCATCTGCAGCCTCACGCAGTCTGTATGTTACGGTATCAAAGTGACCACATTCATTGAAGACAAAAAGAGACACAAATTGGTAGAAAAACACAGTGTAATAGAGCAACTTACATTAAGCTCAAGGGGACTCCAGGGACCAGCCAATCCATGTGAAGAAGAATGGCACCGGAGTTGGACGAGCCCCAGAAGATTAATCACTGCCACCATGCAGATTTACTGTTTTAGGTGAAAAGATAAATGTCTAAAAAAAGGCAGTGTCAAAACCCATGGCGTGGCCCACACGGTAATTCTGGGTCAGTAATTGAACTTTGCTATAATTATCCTGGGGAGATAATATTAACTTATAGTCTACGTGTGAAAGCGAGAGTCTATAATTTATCACTCGATGGGGCTGCTCATTGCATTGTGTTACTGAAATATGATGGCTCCATTTTTATCCTGTCATAATGACAACTGATGTTCTTATTTTCCTACCCTGTGCCTCCAGGGGATGATGAAATAGTAAGCAAATATTCTTTCTTGGAAAAATAGGGGTACTCCATCATGACACCCATGCGGCTTGAAATATGCAGCCGCTCAGAAACCGCGGCACAATGTCTCTCCTCTTTGGTCAACACACTGTCTTCGATTTTAACAATCCTTCTTTCATCTGCCAGTCAGGCTGTCTTCATTGCTGAGGAGTGTCATTTCTTTCGTAGCTGATGCTTTACTTTAACTTAAATTAGCCAACACACACAGGCAATATACATTTTCCTGATTTTAGAAAATGTGAATTATAAATGCATAAACAGTGGACTCCTGAACAAAAAAAAAAGTGTCATATAATCTTGTACTTACCAGCTCAACTCATGTTCTTCTATGAGATTGATATTATAAGAAATGTGCAAAATGTACTGTCTTCGCTGGATTTATAAGCCATTTAGACACATCTTCATTCACTCTGCTTTAGCTTGTGAAACCCTTAAGGGAAGTAAAAATGACAATTCATGAATTAATCACAAGTGAAGAGATCCTAGAGCTCCATAGCCCTGCTTTACATACTGGAGATTTCACACACGTCACCATCTGCTAAGACGGCTAGGAAGGCCTACTCGGAGTCTCTTCTTTTGGGATGAAGTACTTGCCCACCCTTTAATCAATATTCAACTAATAATAATTATAACATAAATAGCAATAGCTATAATTACACTGTTTTAATGAAAAAAAAGATGTTCAAAGAGTGTACAGACAGCAAGCCAGTGGCATCCGGGCCATCGTGAACACATAATCTACATATGAAAGATCATTAGCAGTATATGCAGCCCCATGTCTCTACGAAAAGGGTCTGCAAAAATGACACATTCAGTCCAATAAGCTATTTAAATGTCAAACAGAAAGATATGAAATAAGAATCATGTTCATGGGCTGAAGCACATCATCTACAAAATGTCATTAATTTAAATGTGAATCTGTCTATTATACAATACTTCAACTTCAAATAATCAACGTAGACCTCAGTGTCAACGTTTGCAGTGCACCATGCAATAAATATGTCTCTGTTATGTCCAATTTGGTATGGGATTTGTAAAAGTAACATTAATGTTTGTGATGCGCAATCTGTTGGAATGACAAATGCAATGCATTCTACTACTTCAAATGTTTGTGATTCAACATCTATGGAAATGACAAATGCAATGAATATGTCTCTGTTATACGACATTTGTAATGGAATTCATAAAATCAGTGTTAATGTTCATGATGTGCCATCTGTTGGAATGGTGAATGCAATAAATTTTATTGTTACAATGCTTGTGTTTTACCATCTATGGAAATGACAACTGCAATGAATATGTCTTTGTTATGCGCTATTAGGTATGGGATATGTAAAAGCAGCGTTAATGTTTGCCATGTGGCATCTGATGGAATGACAAATGTAATGCATATGTCTCTGTTATATGTCATTTGGAATCGGAATCATAAAAGCAATGCTTATGTTTAGGGTGCACCATCTATTGGAATGACAAATGCCTTTGTTATATGACATTTGGAATGGGATTAATAAATTTCAGTATTAATGTTTATGATGTGCCCTCTGTTGGAATGGCGAATGCAGTAAATTTATTGGTACAAATGTTTGTGATTCACCATCTATGGAAATGACAAATGCAATGAATATGTCTCTGTTATGTGCCATTAGGTGTGAGAATTGTAAAATCAGTGTTAATGTTTATGGTGCACCATCTGTTGGAATGACAAATGAAATGCATATATCCCTGTTATATGCCATTTGGTATGGGGTTCATAAAAGTAATGTTAGTAATTGTGATGCTTCATTTGTTGGAATGACAAATGTAATGCACATATTCATCTCTGTTTTAAGTCATTTGGTATGGGATTTGTAAAGGAAATGCTAATGTTTGTCATGCACTGGAATGGCAAGAGCAATGCATTTTATTACAACAAATGCTTATGATACACCCTCTGCTGAAATACAGCAGCACAGCTAATTGTTTCATTACCGTACACTTGCCGTAACATTTCAAGAGTTTCATTACCACTCTTCCCAAATTTAAGGCAAAATTGAATCACAAACTTCTGCTGTGCCATCATAGGAACGTCTTCTTCATCCTCTGTGACGACACGTACAAGGTGTTTCCACTCGCTGTGACAGAACGTTGAAAAAAATGGAGGTCCAACTGCAGGTTCATAGTTGTCAAACACCTGCTCAACATTCCTATGTCCACCTCCCTGAAAGACAAACAGGGACAGTCTCATGGCTTTTCAGCACTCGTATATGGCTTGTTAGTGCTTTCATCCTTCCAAGATAACATACATTGCAGATTTTTCATTTTCTGAATGCAGCATCCATATGTTTTGTTTCTCAAAACTGATTTGCAATGCTTGGTCCTTCCCTTCTCTCCCATTTATTTCAAAACTTTATATTAACACAGGTACCTCATGCTGTAGATACGCAGGTTTAGCTGGAGAGCTGGTGGCCATTGTCACCTCGCTATGAACTGAGGGCTGGTAAGAAGACGGCAACATTCAAAATCTAAATGCAGCTGTTTAAAACTAAAGTATGCCATTAAAGTTTTTAGTTAATTAAAACTAATCCCAAAAATACATATTACTTTAATAAATGGGTTCTAATTAAGAAACTATTTAAGGTGGAAGCCCCCACCAGGATCAAATTGAGGAACCTTGAATTACAGATTTAAATTTGTGCAAGTAAAGAGCTCTATACAATTAAAAAATGGAATCTAAAATATATTACAGGAAGTAATGAGTATTGACAGAATAAGAAGAGAATCTTTCTAATCTATCAGGTAATTATCAGGTTATTTTATTTAGATTTTCTTTTTTCTATTTGTTGAGGAGGGGCTGGGGTGCGATAACAATCTCATTATTCATAGTTATTCACATTATGGAAATCTGAGCTCTTAGCATCTCTTTAATACAGTTACATTACTTAGAAATGATAATGTATTATCATAACACAATGTTTATTTCCTTTTAACAAATGTTCGTCTTTTATTATGCAAATCGCAGTCATCAGGATAATATAGTATGCCGCATTTGAAAACCCCTGTCAATTTTTAAATTAACTTGGCCATGACAGGATCTTTAATAATATCTAAAAGGTTGTTTGAAATAACTGACAATGCGGAGTGTCACCAAAGAACGAAGCTTTAATTACAGGCGCGACGTTTTTTTTTTTTTTTCCCCTTCATATTAAGCAAATTAGTAAGCCTTCAAATCTCCTTTAACAAACTATGTCATAATGATCAAGGGTTTGATTTATAGGCAGGCGTGTTGTCACATGACAGGCCGATTCCATTATTTATTTTATTGCAGTGGGAGTTCTAAGACAAGGTCATGACACTTGCACTAGGTCAGAATCAGACTACTACTACACTACATGGCCTGACGATATCCCATTCATCTCGTTTGAATAATCAACATTATTGATGTAAATTACAGGCAACAGGCCTGGAGGCACCTATGAGGTGAAGTCTGTCATGCCTCGTTCCCACAGTTGCTGGAAGTGACTGCAGGAAGCCATAGTATAAACGTCAGTGCACCGCTGAAGCTTACCAAATATTGACTGGAGCTTCCACATTTTATATATGCAGTATTTATACGAATGTTACATTAATAGCATACATTAATTGGAAGGTAAGTAGAGTGACAAAACGGGCACATCAATAGGATACAATGAGAACATTAAAATATACAGTATAAATAATTATTGCACTGCCACATGTAAAAATTCAGGCAATCCAGCTAAGCAGTTGAATCATCACGATTTTCAGGGCTGAATGAACTACTAAGGAAAATTAGCACGTGCTTAGGGCATCAAGGGAAGGGGGGCACTGGATTTACCATGGGCCAAATGGGGCAAAACTTCAAATGGCGCAGCTGAACCAGGATCCATAAAAAGGGGCTCTCACCTTAAATGAAAAATCAATATACATATATAAATATAATAAAATAGTAATAACAGAGGGAGGCTGGATATCACATCTCTACTAAGTATACTGGGAGAAGCAGATGTGTTACATAAGATTAGCTTTGCAGATTTATATTATATAATATTTTTATATTTTAATATTTAATTAAGCTGCATATATATACATATATATATATATATATATATATATATACAGTATATATATATATATATATATATATATATATATACAGTATATATATATATATATATACAGTAATCCCTCCTCCATCGCGGGGGTTGCGTTCCAGAGCCACCCGCAAAATAAGAAAATCCTCGAAGTAGAAACCATATGTTTATATGGTTATTTTTATATTGTCATGCTTGGGTCACAGATTTGCGCAGAAACACAGGAGGTTGTAGAGAGACATGAACGTTATTCAAACACTGCAAACAAACATTTGTCTCTTTTTCAAAAGTTTAAACTGTGCTCCATGACAAGACAGAGATGACAGTTCTGTCTCACAATTAAAAGAATGCAAACATATCTTCCTCTTCAAAGGAGTGCGCATCAGGAGCAGAGACTGTCATAAAGACAGAGGAAAGCAAACAAATCAATAGGGCTTTTTGGCTTGTAAGTATGCGAAGCACCGCGGCACAAAGCTGTTGAAGGCGGCAGCTCACACCCCCTCCGTCAGGAGCAGACAAAGAGAGAGACAGAGTTTGTTTTTCAATCAAAAATCAATACGTGTCCTTCGAGCTTTTAAGTATGCGAAGCACCGTGCAGCATGTCGCTTCAGGAAGCAGCTGCACAAAAGATAGCAATGTGAAGATAATCTTTCAGCATTTTTAGACGAGCGTCCGTATCGTCTAGGTGTGCGAACAGCCCCCCTGCTCAATCCCCCTACGTCAGGATCAGAGAAAGTCAGTGCAAGAGAGACAGAGAAAAGTAAGCAATCTAGCTTCTCAGCCATCTGCCAATAGCGTCCCTTGTATGAAATCAACTGGGCAAACCAACTGAGGAAGCATGTACCAGAAATTAAAAGACCCATTGTTCGCAGAAATCCGCGAACCAGCAAAAAATCCGCGATATATATTTAAATATGCTTACATATAAAATCCGCGATGGAGTGAAGCCGCGAAAGGCGAAGCGCGATATAACGAGGGATTACTGTATATATATATATATATATATATATATATATATATATATATATATATATATATATATATATATATATATGTATATATATAGTGGCAGTTGGCCTTACCCGGCCAAGACGCCCAAAGTGTGGAAGGACCAGGGGAGAAAGTATTGTTAGGGTAGTTTCTCCCCAGGGCCGATAGAAGGCAGCCCCCTTGGTTTCCAGTGGAGCCAGAGGTTATTAACATTGGAGTTCAACCCTATTGGAATCCGTGGCCACCGCCAAGGGGCGCATGGATCTTTCCAGGGCCTTATTTGGTCACGCTTCCGCCACACCTGGAAGTGTGGCCGGAAGAAGCTCGTTAGGCGTCTGGAGTCCTTCCAGGTGCCCTATAAAAAGGAGCCGCCTCACTCCATAAGTTGGCCAGAGTTGGAAGGAGAGGACAAAGCCTGAAGAGGAGGAGTGGAGGGAGAAGGACAGACAGAATGAAGGGGACTGAATGGTATTAGTGTGTTATGTTCACTGGCATTTTGGGCGCGTTAAACAGTAAATAAAGGTGTGTAATGTGGTAAAACCTGTCTCCTGCCTGTCTGTGTCCGGGTTAGGGTGGTGGTACGTCCCCTAGTGGCTCACAATATATATATATATATATATATATATATATATATATATATATATATATATATATATATATATATATATATATATATATATATATACTAGCCATCTCCCATGGCTTCGCCCGCGTAGTAGTCAAACAGGACAGTGAGGAGGGCCCTGCCCGGCTTCCCACTCCTGATGTCACACTCCCAGCCCACAGCCTTTCTCTCAGATTAGTGCGAATATAACGCTCCTCCAAGCAAACTATGATTATGATTTATTATTATTATTCTTAGTGCGATGAGAGAAGTCACAAAATCAACCAGAACGTTCATGAAAATTCTAGAAAAATAACCCAATCTAAATCCGTTATGTAGTTCTCTCATGAAAAGTGGACAGGCAGACAGACAGACAGACGTTGGATTTTATATATATGCTAGCCATCCCTCATTGCTCTGGCCTCTCAGCAGTGAAACAGGACAGTGCGGAGGGCCGCGCCCGAGTCCCCACTCCTGACGTCACACTTCTTTCTCCCCTAGGCCCGCAGTCTCTGTCTCGGAGAATATGGAATGTTTATACTAGAATGTTGAAGCAGATTCTAGAAAAAAACCCGATCTAAATCTGTTAAGTAGTTCTCTCGTTCACTAGCTAAGCGGATGTAAGGTACACCAAGAGGCTGGTACGGGAGTGAGGATTCGTGCAAATAAATTGGTACTGCAAGTTAACTATGATATATAGCATGATGAGGGAAGTCGCAAAATAAACTGAAATGTTCAAGCAAATTATAGAAAAAAAGTTAAGGAGTTCTCTTGTGAAAAGCGTACAAACAGACAGACATTGGATATAAAATATATATAAAATATATTAATATATATATATATATCTTCATGGCATTCAAAGTCTGAATCACAGTCTGATTGTATGGGTGGTTAACTACCAGGTAACGTTTCTGGTTGGTCAGCAAGTTGGCTAACATCCGCCACGGTGCCCTCTTTCAGTTGCGAGAAGCAGATCATAGAATGGTTGAAATAGTTTACTATAAACTATTTCAACCATATATATATATATATATATATATATATATATATTAATAAAAAACAGGTGTCTATGTGTGTGTCTGTCCAGTTGCTATGTCTAATATGGCTTTTGTAAAAGCAGTGCTAATGTAGGTGATGCACCATCTGTTGGAATGAAAAATGCAATGCGTTTTGTCACTACGTGCATTGTAATTACATTTCACTAGATGTACTAGATCTGCACTAGAGATGCACAGCAAATGTTAATGTTAAATATGTTGAGGTCCCCGTTGATCTCTTAGATTTCAGCTCATCTTAGAGAAGTAGCACAGCTAGAGTGTGGGTATAATGTGTATGTATTTATATGTATATATATATATATATATATATATATATATATATATATATATATATATATATATATATACATATATATATATATATATATATAAAATTATGGCAAAATAAATTACAATAAGACAGCACAGATTTTTTTTTTTCGTACTCATGTTCACCAATACAGGTTCATGAGGTGCTTCAGGGTATGAATGCAAGAAATTGTAAGGTGGTTGGCTTAATTGTATAACAAACTGTCAGCCTTTAACGTTAAACATAACCTAACAATTTTTGCTTATGTGCTATGTAAGAATACTAATAATAGGATTTTTTTGTCTGCCAGTCATCCACAGTGAATGTAAGACAGGAAGTATAGCAAACACTGTGCCTGAGGCGATGGCCTTTAAACCCCAAGGTTACCAGTTCAAATTCTGTAACTGACTTATTGTGTGACCCCGAGTGAGTTACTTAACCTGTTTGTTCTCACACTGACAAAATATGGAAAATAGTGCACTACAGCTGTGTACTTGATGGCGTAATAAAAGATAAAGGTAATGTTTGTCTTGGCCCTGGCCGTGCTACTCCATTGATCACAATATTCAAATTGCGTAGAGTGTGTGATTAAAGGGCTGGACTGGATTTTTGTTTCCCACCACTGTGTCAGTCACTTCATGTGTCTCTACCTAAAAATGTATAAACAATCTCACTATACATTTATACTGTAATTTTAAAATGCACTGGCTGAGTGTACATTAGAGAAATGTGTCATATAAAAGGAAGGTGATTAGTTTGTAAATAGCAATACAGAAATATATTTCCATTATTTTTTTTTATCTGTCAAATCCAGTTCAGGGTTATAGGGAGCCACAGCCTATCCCTGTGTTGTCAAGAACAAGGCAGGAATCAAACATTATGCCGTCCTACCACAGGACACACTTTCACACCCAGGGTCAGGTTAGAGTCTTCCATTAACCAGGAATTCTTATCTTTGGGATGTAGGAAGAAAATGGAGAACTTGGGGGAAAAATATAACAGCACCGGAAAACTGTGAGAGCAAGTACAGTCCACACAGACAGTGGCCAGGCTGTGAGATATGAAGAAAAAGAACAAACCACTGAGCCATAGTGTCACCCCATTACAGCTAATAACTCAAAACTTCAGTATGGAGTAACAACTAGGTGAATCTATGAAGGAAGAGAAAGACAGACATGAAAGACTGTGTCAGGCCCAGCTTCAGGGGGTCATATAGCTGAGCTGAGACACCCAAGTATCACGCTGAGCCCAAATGCTGTTACTTATTGTATTTCTGGGACTTTATCACATCACCCATTAAATATTTAGGATGTCACACACTTCCATTTTGGCCTGGAGCTAGTGCTGGGCACTATATAATAGACAGATAGATAGGAAAGGCACCGTCCATTTACACATCTGTCAGGCTCAGCTCCAGGTGGTCATTTAGCTCGGCCTTAACACCCCAAATATCAAGTTGAGTCCAAATGTTTATTAGATTTTTTGGACTTTATCACCCAAAATTAATTGATACAGTGGATTATGTAATGTAATTAAAATTACTGTATAAATGACAGTAAAGTCCATCCATCCATTTTCCAACCCGCTGAATCCGAACACAGGGGTCTGCTGGAGCCAATCCCAGCCAACACAGGGCACAAGGCAGGAACCAATCCTGGGCAGGGTGCCAACCCACCGCAGGATACACACAAACACACCCACACCAATTTAGGATCGCCAATGCACCTAACCTGCATGTCTTTGGACTGCGGGAGGAAACCCACGCAGACACGGGGAGAACATGCAAACTCCACGCAGGGAGGACCCGGGAAGCGAACCCGGATCTCCTAACTGCGAGGCAGCAGAGCTACCACTGCGCCACCCGACAGTAAAGTACATAAAGGTAATCTACACCTTTAAGTGTGAAACTTTTTTCATTTTTTTATAATTATTTTAAGCTGACATCATTTAAAAGTTGCTAGTGAGAAAAAAAGACTTCCATTTGTAAAAATGCTTATCCAGCAAAAGACATCAGAAGGCATCAAACATGCAATTTTAGGTTGATTTGCTTGGTAATTATCAGCCAAGTTGGAATCCTCAATTTGTCACAATAGGCAAATAAATAACTGCATTTTGGGGGGAAAGTGATATTCTGAGTACAATAAAAATAGCATTTAGAGAAATGTTTCCATTTTTGCAATGTATGGCTTCCTCCACATCCTCATTATTCAACTTTGATATATTTCCCTAGGTGCATTTTAGTTCATAGAGTTACCTGGTTTATAGATATTTATTACAGCTTGAAGGATCTCCGCTTCTAATACAAAATTGGCCTCCTGAAATTACACTTGTAGGCCTGCTCAGTCTCTTTTGAGAATAATGACTTTCTGTAATTTGATTTACAGGCAATCAATTCAACTCAATTTAATTAAGACCATTGTGGCATGATAAATGTACACCTACTGGTCATTAGTATTCAAAACAAAATATGTTTATCATATCATAGTGCAGTGAACTCATTCTTTAATAAATCCTCTGTGTCATTTATGTCACCCCGTGTAATGCTTCACTATCCCCAGCCAGTAATGAAACTTGTTACTTTCCTAATACTAAGAATGTACTTAGCCAAGGCTTCGAGTGAAGTGCCGGGTCTGAAATACACAACACCCCTCCAGTTTATTGTAGTGGAGTTTTTATTGGTAGAGATTTATAATAGCTGATCTAAAGCCACAGTGCTGTGAAATAGATTTATTTAATGTAAAAACACAGGAAATGGATACTATGAAATACATTCTTTCATTTTTTTAACTTTTTTTGTAAAATCAAAAACTTCTTATTTATTCTATACTTTTAATTCATTTACAAAAATCACTAATGCCCAGGTAGCAGGGCTTGAGCTTCTTTCAGCTTTTTCTTCTTCTTCTGCAGCTTTTCTCATTTTTAAATGGCGTCACTCTTTTATTTATTTATTTTTTTGACTGGACTTCTCCAATGGAGGTTTGACTCTTACACAAATACAATCGCAGAACTGAAGAAGGCATTTTTACCCCAAGTACGGCAACATAGCAGACACAGACTAAGCAATGAAGGGCGGCAGGTTATTCCTCTTACTGATAGGAGCATTGGAATATCTCGATGTACGGACTCATCAAGACACCTTAAAGTCTCATGTCAATGTTATTTGGCCATTTTAGACATGTGAAATTATACAGTATATAGAATACCAAATTATTTGCAAACTCTTATAATTATATTAATTTTATATTGCATTGAGTGTTGAACAGTATGGTCATAAACCAAACTAATGGAAAAATTAGATAAAAATTTGTAATATAATCAAAGCATTTGTTAAGACCTTCTTACATAGTAGTCAGTGACTAATAGATGTACTAAAGCAAGAAAGCACTGCATTCTAAAGTCTATTTAGTGCTTCAAAAGTCTTACTGAGGCAAAACTTTGCAGTCCTTTAGGCCTCCTTACATAGCAGTAAGCAACAAATAAATGCAGTATAAAAAGCACCTGTTTAAAACTACTGATAGATAGATAGATAGATAGATAGATAGATAGATAGATAGATAGATAGATAGATAGATAGATAGATAGATAGATAGATAGATAGATAGATAGATAGATAGATAGATAGATAGATAGATAGATAGATAGATAGATAGATGTAAAAGACACTATAAAATAGATAGATAGATAGATAGATAGATAGATAGATAGATAGATAGATAGATAGATAGATAGATAGATAGATAGATAGATAGATAGATAGATAGATAGATAGATAGATAGATAGATAGATAGATGTAAAAGACACTATAAGACAGATAGATAGATAGATAGATAGATAGATAGATAGATAGATAGATAGATAGATAGATAGATAGATAGATAGATAGATAGATAGATAGATAGATAGATAGATAGATAGATAGATAGATAGATAGATAGATAGATGTAAAAGACACTATAAAAAATAGATAGATAGATAGATAGATAGATAGATAGATAGATAGATAGATAGATAGATAGATAGATAGATAGATAGATAGATAGATAGATAGATAGATAGATAGATAGATAAATGTAAAAGACACTATAAGACAGATAGATAGATAGATAGATAGATAGATAGATAGATAGATAGATAGATAGATAGATAGATAGATAGATAGATAGATAGATAGATAGATAGATAGATAGATAGATAGATAGATAGATGTAAAAGACACTATAAAATAGATAGATAGATAGATAGATAGATAGATAGATAGATAGATAGATAGATAGATAGATAGATAGATAGATAGATAGATAGATAGATAGATAGATAGATAGATAGATAGATAGATCTATAGTCGGGAGGAAAATGACAAAGCTTGCCTGGAGGAGTGGAAAGACAGAAAGAGAGAAGACATGAATTGTGTTATATTTGGTTTATACCACTTTGGAAGCCTTTGTATAAGTATTTGGTAGAATAAATCTTTTATTTAAACTGGGACTTGAGTCTGTGAGGTTCTGTCTGGGGCCCTGCAAAGACCCCTGCTGGTCACACTATCTACCTACTTTATACTATTTTTCAAATCAATGTGTATGGTTTATAGTGCCTTTCTATCTATCTATCTATCTATCTATCTATCTATCTATCTATCTATCTATCTATCTATCTATCTATCTATCTATCTATCTATCTATCTATCTATCTATCTATCTATCTATCTATCTATCTATCTATCTATCTATCTTTCTCCTGCAGAAAATGACCCTTTTTAAAGAAACACAATAAATAAATAAATCTAATGCAGACTGACTAAAAAGAAAGAACATTTCTACCTTGGTACTTAGAGTCTTAGTGAGGCACTATGCAGGCATTAGTCTTTCCTGACATACTTCTGCTGAATAATTTGTTGAACTAACATAATAATTGAAATAAATGTTTGTTTATTTCATCTGCTATAAATCATCCATTTATTTAACTTTAATTGAACTAAGGCAGGAACCACCTGTGATTGGGGCGCCAGTGTATGGCAGGGCGCACACTCACTTATTTGTGCATCTACAGGTCCTATACAAAGTATTCACTCCCTTGGAGGTTTTCACATTTTATTGTTATACAACATTGAATCACAGCAAATTTAATTTGGCTTTTTTGAAACTGATAAAGTAAGAAGCTTCTTAAGCATGGGAAAGTCGCTATATAAATAAATATTATTATTAAAAGACTCTTCAATATCAAAGTGAAAACACATCTCTGCAAAGTGGTCTAAAGTAATTACAAATATAAAACACAATATAATCGATCTCATAAGTATTTATCCCCTTTAACCTTCTTGGTGTTAACACCGGGATTGGAATTCTAGGTATTTACGGTTAACCCCGAGTCAGATTTGGGGTGATGTTTAATGAGCTGCTTTACAGTGTAAAGCCTGAATATCTCTCCGGACAGTATTCTTCTTCCTCTTCAAGTTTTCTCACTCCTCTGTGGGGTGTGGGGTGTGCAAGAAATTTTCACCAGTGGGTCTGAGTGCGGGCTTACAAGTGTCTGTGCCCTGTGAAGAAGTGCCACCCTGACCAGGGTAGCTTCTTGTTTTTGGCCTACTACAGCTACAGTAGCCCTCCCTCACCTACAATGACCTGAAATTGGATTAAGCATGTTTATGAACATATGTCTGTATCATTATGTATATTTACTAATGATAGATTTTTTGGATTTTATATTAAATTGTTACAAATTTAGTATTTTTTTTATTGTGAGCCAATGATGTAGGCATAGCATATTCTTAAGGTCCTTTAAATACTTTTATCACATGGGCAGAAGCATTTCAGCAGAAATCCTGATAGAAATTTTTTTAAAAATCCAGTATGTTTTAAAATGTGCTTTTAATTATAAATAATAATAATAATTTGGCCAATAAACACTTCTGCACATATCGCCTAATCCCAGGTCTAGCATACTTCCTACTCTGCAGGTCATCCAAAGGCAAAACATACTTCCAAACTATGTGTACCCATCAATCCATAATCATGTTTTATTATAGTATGAGTAATTCAAGTCGTGGAATAAAAATGTTCTTTTACTCAATTAATTATTTAGTTGCATAATCCTCAAGTTTAAATTGTGAGCAGCTGTGAAATTCACTTCCCATCTCCACCTATACTGTGGTGTTATTCAGGTTTAGGGTCCAGACGTTACCAGCTTCGGTCTGTCTGAGTGTTGTGGATTTCTTAACGGTGAGGCATGCTGGGTTAAAAAGTTTATCATTTAACAATGGATTATTGCCTCGAGGCTTCATTAAGAAAAATGCACAGTCTTGCATAAAGTACCCAGGTGCACAAAAAAGGTGGAATGCAGAGGATGCACTGCATGAGGGACAATAGTAACAGGAGCCCATAAAGAGCTTTACTATAGTGACCACAGCTGTTCACTGGCTGCAGTGGAATAACATCAGGTGCTTTATCTTCAAGGGACCCCCTATCTGTTCGTGTGTCCCAGCTGACTAAATTAGATAGACAAAAAACAGACAGAGTCATGCAGGCACATCCAAGGGACACCTCTAAGGACTCATCCAAACTTTGTAATACCCCACCGGGGTGAGAGGGGGCGCTACCACTAACAGGCTTGTCTGTTTTTTTTTTTTACTTTCTCATATACAAAGTAAAGGAAAAGTATTGCAATTGTCCAAAGATTTTTTGATAAATCTCGACATTTCAGATGTGCCCTGACTGTCTCGTATATGAAGTACAGTGGTGTGAAAAACTATTTGCCCCCTTCCTGATTTCTTATTCTTTTGCATGTTTGTCACACAAAATGTTTCTGATCATCAAACACATTTAACCATTAGTCAAATATAACACAAGTAAACACAAAATGCAGTTTGTAAATGGTGGTTTTTATTATTTAGGGAGAAAAAAAAATCCAAACCTACATGGCCCTGTGTGAAAAAGTAATTGCCCCCTGAACCTAATAACTGGTTGAGCCACCCTTAGCAGCAATAACTGCAATCAAGCGTTTGCGATAACTTGCAATGAGTCTTTCACAGCGCTCTGGAGGAATTTTGGCCCACTCATCTTTGCAAAATTGTTGTAATTCAGCTTTATTTGAGGGTTTTCTAGCATGAACCGCCTTTTTAAGGTCATGCCATAGCATCTCAATTGGATTCAGGTCAGGACTTTGACTAGGCCACTCCAAAGTCTTCATTTTGTTTTTCTTCAGCCATTCAGAGGTGGATTTGCTGGTGTGTTTTGGGTCATTGTCCTGTTGCAGCACCCAAGATCGCTTCAGCTTGAGTTGACGAACAGATGGCCGGACATTCTCCTTCAGGATTTTTTGGTAGACAGTAGAATTCATGGTTCCATCTATCACAGCAAGCCTTCCAGGTCCTGAAGCAGCAAAACAACCCCAGACCATCACACTACCACCACCATATTTTACTGTTGGTATGATGTTCTTTTTCTGAAATGCTGTGTTCCTTTTACGCCAGATGTAACGGGACATTTGCCTTCCAAAAAGTTCAACTTTTGTCTCATCAGTCCACAAGGTATTTTCCCAAAAGTCTTGGCAATCACTGAGATGTCTCTTAGCAAAACTGAGACGAGCCCTAATGTTCTTTTTGCTTAACAGTGGTTTGCGTCTTGGAAATCTGCCATGCAGGCCATTTTTGCCCAGTCTCTTTCTTATGGTGGAGTCGTGAACACTGACCTTAATTGAGGCAAGTGAGGCCTGCAGTTCTTTAGACGTTGTCCTGGGGTCTTTTGCGCCCTCTCTGATGAGTCGTCTCTGCGCTCTTGGGGTAATTTTGGTCGGCCGGCCACTCCTGGGAAGGTTCACCACTGTTCCATGTTTTTGCCATTTGTGGATAATGGCTCTCACTGTGGTTCGCTGGAGTCCCAAAGCTTTAGAAATGGCTTTATAACCTTTACCAGACTGATAGATCTCAATTACTTCTGTTCTCATTTGTTCCTGAATTTCTTTGGATCTTGGCATGATGTCTAGCTTTTGAGGTGCTTTTGGTCTACTTCTCTGTGTCAGGCAGCTTCTATTTAAGTGATTTCTTGATTGAAACAGGTGTGGCAGTAATCAGGCCTGGGGGTGGCTACGGAAATTGAACTCAGGTGTGATACACCACAGTTAGGTTATTTTTTAACAAGGGGGCAATTACTTTTTCACACAGGGCCATGTAGGTTTGGATTTTTTTTCTCCCTAAATAATAAAAACCATCTTTTAAAAACTGCATTTTGTGTTTACTTGTGTTATATTTGACTAATGGTTAAATGTGTTTGATGATCAGAAACATTTTGTGTGACAAACATGCAAAAGAATAAGAAATCAGGAAGGGGGCAAATAGTTTTTCACACCACTGTATAGGGAAAGTATTGGAATCGTCCAAAGATTCCTTTTCGAGATTCTGATGAATCTTGACGTTTTACCATTTTTGGAATTACAGTGCATCCAGAAAGTATTCACAGCGCATCACTTTTTCCACCTTTTGTTATGTTACAGCCTTATTCCAAAATGGATTAAATTCATTTTTTTCCTCAGAATTCTGCACATAACACCCCATAATGACAACGTGAAAAAAGTTTACTTGAGGTTTTTGCAAATTTATTAAAAATAAAAAAACTGAGAAATCCCAAGTACATAAGTATTCACAGCCTTTGCTCAATACTTTGTCGTTGCACCTTTGGCAGCAATTACAGCCTCAAGTCTTTTTGAATATGATGCCACAAGCTTGGCACACCTATCCTTGGCCAGTTTCGCCCATTCCTCTTTGCAGCACCTATCAAGCTCCATCAGGTTGGATGAGAAGCGTCGGTGCACAGCCATTTTAAGATCTCTCCAGAGATGTTCAATTGGATTCAAGTCTGGGCTCTGGCTGGGCCACTCAAGGACATTCACAGAGTTGTCCTGAAGCCACTCCTTTGATATCTTGGCTGTGTGCTTAGGGCCGTTGTCCTGCTGAAAGATGAACTGTCGCCCCAGTCTGAGGTCAAGAGCGCTCTGGAGCAGGTTTTCATCCAGGATGTCTCTGTACATTGCTGCAGTCATCTTTCCCTTTATCCTGACTAGTCTCCCAGTCCCTGCTGCTGAAAAACATCCCCACAGCATGATGCTGCCACCACCATGCTTCACTGTAGGGATGGTGCCAGGTTTCCTCCAAACATGACGCCTGGCATTCACACCAAAGAGTTCAATCTTTGTCTCATCAGACCAGAGAATTTTCTTTCTCATGGTCCGAGAGTCCTTCCGGTGCCTTTTGGCAAACTCCAGGCGGGCTGCCATGTACCTTTTACTAAGGAGTGGCTTCCGTCTGGCCACTCTACCATATAGGCCTGATTGGTGGATTGCTGCAGAGATGGTTGTCCTTCTGGAAGGTTCTCCTCTCTCCACAGAGGACCTCTGGAGCTCTGGCAGAGTGACCATTGGTTTCTTGGTCACCTCCCTGACTAAGGCCCTTCTCCCCCGATTGCTCAGTTTAGATGGCCGAACAGCTCTAGGAAGAGTCCTGGTGGTTTCGAACTTCTTCCACTTACGGATGATGGAGGCCACTGTGCTCATTGGGACCTTCAAAGCAGCAGAATTTTTTCTGTAACCTTCCCCAGATTTGTGCCTCGAGACAATCCTGTCTCGGAGGTCTACAGACAATTCCTTTGACTTCATGCTTGGTTTGTGCTCTGACATGAACTGTCAACTGTGGGACCTTACATAGACAGGTGTGTGCCTTTCCAAATCATGTCCAGTCAACTGAATTTACCACAGGTGGACTCCAATGAAGCTGCAGAAACATCTCAAGGATGGTCAGAGGAAACAGGATGCACCTGAGCTCAATTTAGAGTTTCATGGCAAAGGCTGTGAATACTTATGTACATGTGCTTTCTCCATTTTTTTATTTTTAATAAATTTGCAAAAATCTCAAGTAAACTTTTTTCACGTTGTCATTATGGGGTGTTGTGTGTAGAATTCTGAGGAAAAAAAGTGAATTTAATCCATTTTGGAATAAGGCTGTAACATAACAAAATGTGGAAAAAGTGATGCGCTGTGAATACTTTCCAGATGCACTGTATGTCTGTGTCTGTCTGTGTGTGTGTGTGTGTGTCTGAGTATGTAAACATGATAACTTGAGTACACTTTCACTTAGATCAACCAAATTTTACATATAGTATTAGGTGAAAAATGTAGATTTTGCTATTTTCCATTAACTGGAAATGGTACTTTATCTTTTATTCATGCAGCTGCAGAGTCAGATTTATTCAACTTTACTTTTATAATAATTATTCAATATATTATGAATTTGATTTGATTTGTTCTTGATTGTTCTTTAATGTACATAATATAAAAATATAATCATTGTCTTGCAGTTTACTCCTCAAATATCTGAGTATACGAGAAAGTCGAGGGGAGAGCACTCCCGATTTTTTTTCTTTAAAACCATACGTCATGTAGTATACATTCTATATATCATTTTTTTCATCTTCATTAGCAGAGTACAACAATGATACTCTCATGGCAGTACAACCGAGTTACAACAAACAAAATACCTCCTATACATGCACTCTGCTAAGAACAGTAGTAGTTGAGCTGTGTGTTAGCAACTGACAAATAAAGTCTATGTAACGGCACAAACTTAAAAACTGTATACACATTCAACTGCCGGCAAAAGCCTAACTGGTGATCATGCAGGAAAAGTCGTATTCCTTTTGCCATTTATGTTAGATACTGGCCATATTTCAGCAAGTAGATTATCATTAATTTTGCAAAAACGACAGTTTCTAGTAGTTTTAGTATTTGTTGCAACTGTAAAAAAACAAAAGATCCAGAGTTCTGACTGTGTTGGAATGTAGCTGTGGATCGACAGCGAGTGTAGCCACCTATCAAGGGGGATTGGGCTGCCATATTCAACGAGGGAACACCCCCCGCTAGTATTAACTCTTTCAGGGCTGATGTTGACTTTTGTCAAAAGGAGGAGTTGACGAGGATAATCAATTGTAAACTGTGACAAAATCAACTATTATTATGTTTAAGTTGGATTCTCGTTGCCTGAAGGAAAGTTAGATTCATTGGTTTGACCGAGATTTCCTGAGTAGTAAGACTGAAGCGTGAGTAGCAAGGCGCAAACAACGGCAAAAATGGCACTGACATTTGGTGAGAGATCAAAGCGAATGCGTAAAGCAAAATATTCCGTGGACGACGTTTTGTCTGTTATCTCTGAACTGGACTATGACTTGTCGGAGACCGATTTTGATACAAGTGATTGAAAACGAGGGTGAGGTTCCAGTTTCAGCTGATTGGTCCCCAGCTAATCGTTGTACTGACAATGTTTGCCAGGGAGGACTGTCACTTAATAATGATAAGTGGTAGAAACCACATTGCAATGCACCGCAACTTTGTCCCAGCCACACAAAGACAGCTTGGTAGCAAACCTGCCACACATTCTTGGCAAAGTGGCAGCCACAGCATGCAGCAACAGACGTTTTATGTTGATTTCTGTGTGAAGCTATTGCTTTTCGGAAACTATGTTTTTTTAAATAAATATTCAGCCCTCAAAGAGTTAATATAATATTATTGAAAGGTTTTAGAACTGGTCTACTATCTATTGTAATGGGGAATGTTCTGTTGACGTCAAAAAAGATGATGAACTGTCTGTGCTTGTAGCAGGTCATGGAGCATACAAATACAGTGGCATTTTGTGCTTTATATTAATGTTAATATATAATAACTAGCTGTGTAAGCCCGTGCTGTAAAAAGCACAGGGTCCTAGAAACTATTGAAATCATCAGAAGAAAAACTGAAATGTAGAGATGTCAGGTAATTGAAAGGAATTACTCTGGGCATCTCTCTCCAAGGATGTTTCATTTTGCCGACGTGCTCGCCTCTCTTCTGTATTAGCAGCGGGAGGATAAGTAAAAGGGATACCGTTTTGCCGATGTGCTCACCTCACTTCTGTATTAGCTGCTAAGCGAGTGACTCTTTCTTCTGAGGTTTTGTTTTGCTGACATGTTGGCCTCACTTGTGTATCCTCCGAGGTGGAGCCCTTACTCCGGGCCAGACAGACAGACAGACACACTTCCATGCGTAGACGTTTATATATAAGATATATAATCATATTTGTAATATTAATATTAATAAATCCATCCATCCATTATCCAACCCGCTGAATCTGAACACAGGGTCACGGGGGTCTGCTGGAGCCAATCCCAGCCAACACAGGGCACAAGGCAGGAAACAATCCTGGACAGGGTGCCAACCCACCGCAGGACACACACAAACACACACCAAGGACAATTTCGGATTGCCAATGCACCTAAGCTGCATGTCTTTGGACTGTGGGAGGAAACCGGGAGCGCCCGGAGGAAACCCGCGCAGACACGGAGAATATGCAAACTCCACGCAGGGAGGACCCGGGAAGCGAACCCAGGTCCCCCAACTGCGAGGCAGCAGCACTACCCACTGCACCACTGTGCCACCCTATTAATAAATCAATATGTGTATTATTATAAATGTAGTTATTAAATGTATTAATTATCAGTAATAATTAATCATTAGAATCCTTTAACGATAGGTCTATTAATCTGGGGAGGCCACCTGAGTTTATGTGAGGCAAAACACCTGAACAAACTTATCAGTAAAGTTGGCTCCATCTGACTGAGTCTGGACACTGTGGAGGCTGTAGGTGAAAAAATCAAACGCCATCATGAACAATTCTGCCCATCAACTCGGGGGCTGCTAACTCGGAGTAGTTTTAGTCACAGGCTCACCGTTTCCTGATATAATAAGCTGCACCTCTGTGGATCTTTTCTGCCTGCCACCATTAGGCAGTTCAGTGCTTCCTCCCGATGTCCCTTCCTTCACTCCAACCAGATGCCATAGAAAAATAGTACAAAGTTGAATGTGCTACAGTTATTTTTAGCTTAATGTTCATTGAATTATATATTTTTTTTCTATTGTCTTAAATGGTACACTGAGGCAATAACTGTGACTTCTTTGTTTTTATGTTTATTGTTTTGCTGCGTTTGAATTTCTCCACGGGGATTAATAAAGTATATCTAATCTAATCTAATTTTCATGTCCGGTAGGCAGCATGTTATTAACAGCACCAACCGTGCAGTCACTGTGCCCAGCCATGCCACATTGTATTTGCCTTGCAGAGTTTGTGCCTTCATTTTGAATTTTTCCCTGGTCACTGTCTCTAATTGGCATTTCTAAATTGGCCCGGTATGAGTGTGGGTATTGGCTGGAATGGGTTTATACCCCCCACTAAGGGTCTGGTTGTCCATGACACAGATTATGTTTTGTTCACCGGAATATCCAGTGTTACCAAGTATAATGATTTCAATATGAACATATCAAGTACTTTGTCCTTCAAACAATACTAATTGCAATAATATAATTAGTCCATCAATTTAAAAACTTAAACAAATTAAAAAGAATGATTTTTAAAAGCATCTATTTAAGGATTATATACCATGGTATAAAATATACCAAATAAAAAAAATGCACAAAGGAGCCAATGGTGTGCTGAGAGAGACGGCTGCTAGACAGTTTATTTCCTTTCTTGACCGGAATGGCATTCCCATGTAACTGAATATCTGATCATCCTTATGCAAGGAGGCCCATCAAAATCTGTCTTTCCGTCATCAATCACCACCTTTTGACCGGCCTAAGCAAAAAATGGTAACATGCAGTAACAGCATCTGTCTGTTGCAGAAATCACAAAGGAAGCAAATGAGGAACAACAGGTAAGGGCTGAGATCAGTCTTTCAGTCATTGCCCGTCAGTGATAAGAAAATTCCAAGAGGCAGATAAGATTAGAGATTTTCCTAATACCCGGGGCTAATTTCATTAACTTAGAAGATATGAAAACCTTCTTCCTTCCAAATGTTATTTTTCTTTACACTGTGTCACTTTTTTATATTTAGTTACATTTTTTGATTATTTGGCTAAAATATTTCCATTCTCCATGCTCTGCAAATACGATTAGTTCAATTATAAATCTTTTCAGTCATCATTACTGTTGCTCTTTCAAAATGTAACTTTTTTACCATTATAACAATTTTCCTGATTAAATAATAAATTACTAGAAACACTTTAATGAAATACTCCTTAAAGCTGAGGTTGTGATTAATATTTCTATCTAATGAATAATAATTTACTTATACATTACACAGGCATACACTGAAAAGATTGTTTCAATGATTTCATGTGATTTCTATATATATATATATATAAATGTGGGCTTTCAATTCAAAAATGAAACACATTTTTCTTCTTCATGTATGATTTTTTCACAAAACACATTTTTGGGAGTCAATTCCAATTTTTATATTGCTATTGCAAATTAATTACTTAAATATTAACAGTTTATTTGAATAATAATTTGCTTGAATTTAATATTTTCTAATATTAAAATCTACAAGCTCCTATGAAGTTTTAATTTCTGCTTGGAGAGAAATAAAGCATATCTATCTATCTATCTATCTATCTATCTATCTATCTATCTATCTATCTATCTATCTATCTATCTATCTATCTATCTATCTATCTATCTATCTATCTATCTATCTATCTATCTATTATATAGAGCCTTTCACATCTATCTATCTATCTATCTATCTATCTATCTATCTATCTATCTATCTATCTATCTATCTATCTATTATATAGAGCCTTTCACATCTATCTATCTATCTATCTATCTATCTATCTATCTATCTATCTATCTATCTATCTATCTATCTATCTATCTATCTATCTATCTATTATATAGAGCCTTTCACCTCTATCTATCTATCTATCTATCTATCTATCTATCTATCTATCTATCTATCTATCTATCTATCTATCTATCTATCTATCTATCTATCTATCTATCTATCTATCTATTATATAGAGCCTTTCACATCTATCTATCTATCTATCTATCTATCTATCTATCTATCTATCTATCTATCTATCTATCTATCTATCTATCTATCTATCTATCTATCTATCTATCTATCTATCTATCTATGATATAGTGCCTTTCACATCTATCTATCTATCTATCTATCTATCTATCTATCTATCTATCTATCTATCTATCTATCTATCTATCTATCTATCTATCTATCTATCTATCTTATAGTGCCTTGCACATCTATCTATCTATCTATCTATCTATCTATCTATCTATCTATCTATCTATCTATCTATCTATCTATCTATCTATCTATCTATCTATCTATCTATCTATCTAAATCAGTCAAATTTTAAACATTTATGTAAAGAAAACAACAATACATATCCATTGATTTACATATAACTTGTCTAGTTTTTGTCACTTCTTAATTTTTTATTCAGTATTCTTTATTTGGTGGCCCATCATTTGTACACCTTTTTTCCGTCATCCCAGTCCCCACCATAAATTATCCAGCAGTAGTTCACCATCATGCCGACATGGAATCTTCCACTCTGCTTTTCACTTACTGCTCCAACATATTCAGGGGAAAATTCAGGAATTCAAGAACATTGAGAGTGATGTTGAAGCCCAACTCCTTAAACTTATCTAATAAATTTTTCACAATTACTTTATAATTTGCATCTTTATGGTTATCGCAAAACTTAGAAATTGTTTCCTTGCATGATTCCCAAACCCATCATTCCAGGTTGTTTATCACAACATCATACTGAGCATTGGTGGCTCAGTGGTAGTGCTGCTGCTGCTTTGCAGTAAGGAGACTGTGGAAGATTGTGGGTTCGCTTCCCGGTTCCTCCCTGTGTAGATAGCGCTTTGAGTACTGAGAAAAGTGCTATATAAATGTAATGAATTATTATTTATTAGCATCAGATGTTTGTTTTTTTAAATTTCATTGGGCAGAAATGTCCTCTTTCAGTTTAGCCACTTTACTAATTCACTTCATCATTTTAAACACTTCAATCATGTCTCCTCTTTATCTTCTCTTTCTTAAACTGTAAAGGCTCAGCTCTTTTAATCTTTCCTTATTATTCAACCCCTGTAGCCCCATAATCAGCCTAGTCGCTCTTCTCTGGACCTTTTCTAATGCTGCTATGTCCTTTTTGTAGCCTGGAGACCAAAACTGCACACAGGACTCCAGATGAGGCCTCACCAGTGTGTTATAAAGGTTGAGCAGAACCTCCTGTGACTTGTAATCCACACATCAAGGCGCTATATAACTTGACACTCTGTTTGCCTTCTTAATGGCTTCTGAACACTGTCGGGCAGTTGATAGTGATGAGTCCACTATAACTCCTAAGTCCTTCTCATAAGGTGTACTCTCGATTTTCAGACATTCTATTGTGTATTCAAACCTCACATTTTTACTCCCTAAACTTTCTAATATGTAGAAAAAAGCTGAAATCTGTAATTTGGGTTAGGTTACCTAGCAGGACACTAGCAGATCATAACAAACTGGGCTTAGCCTGTGTGATTGTATGCAGCTTTGAGTCATTTTCAAATTAGGACCCATTGGTATTGCACAAATCTGTTAGGATTGGCTCTAGCAGACCCTGTTCAGGACTAAGCGGGTTAGATAATAATGAATGAATATTACCGTCTATTTATTATGTTACCTGTTACAGATGTAAATATATAAAGGTGCACTCTGGAACCTTCATGTGGATGATCCTTTGGAAACTAAATATGGTTCCCCACTCTGAAGAACAACTCTGGCACTTTTATTTTTAAGAGGCTACTTAGTAATTTATTCCATATGTCTATGGATTTCTACATGAAGAAAAACTTTCTATTGTTTTTGTGAAATTTATCCTTAACAATTTTCCAAATGTGCCCTTGTGTTCTTGTTGAACTCATTTTAAAGTAATGGCCGGGTTCTACTGGAGAAGTTCCTTTCGTAATTTACAAACCTTCAAACATGCCACCTCTTGAAATGTATCTGATAAAAAGGAAATGTCTGCATAAAATAGTATAATCATACATGTTTATTGAGGATATTGAATGACGCCCATGCTTGGTTAAGGGTGACTCCATAACTCCGTCTACTACAGAAATGTAGCAAAGTGACAATACTGATTCTTGAGACCTACACAGTGTAAGAGCTCGTTGAAAACCTCTTGATTACATCATCTTAAACATGTTATTCTTATATTCTTTCAGCAGCTCTAAAGCTAGGACGTATTCCTCAGTGAATCACGATAGGGTAACCGGCCAATAAATCCATTAGTTAAACCCATTTAACTCTCATGGTATGAAAATGACATCAATTGAGATGAAGTTTTCAAGTGAGTAATACATCAGCAACTAAATGTGTCAATGGACAAATGTTCTGCATACTTTCAAAAGTAGAATAACGTCTTTGAAAATTTCTATTCTTGTGGGAGTAATAGAGACGGGTGAAGGTTTGCAGAATAAAACATTCAGGAACCTGAGCTAAAATGGAGCTTATTGACCCCAAAATGGACTCATACATCTAAAAAGACGCACTACCTGTTACCATGACAGGAAAACAGTAAACGTGACCAGCGTTATCTTTGAACTGAAAAGATGTACTGTATATGATACAAATATGCAACATCCATTCAAATATTACTTCAGATAGAATCAACCATTTCCTGTCTCCCCTCATCCAATCTAATACTGGAGCTGGAACCTACCCTGAAATATTGGGTACAAGGTAAAAAACAGCCCTGGACATGTAGCTGACATTTATTTGACTGTGATAAATCAAGACGTTCATAATGAATACTGAGCTAAACAGATAGATAGATAGATAGATAGATAGATAGATAGATAGATAGATAGATAGATAGATAGATAGATAGATAGATAGATAGATAGATAGATAGATAGATAGATAGATAGATAGATAGATAGATAGATAGATAGATCATCATCTTGCTCTGTCACTCCCATCATCTTCATGTCCTCTCTCACCACATCCATATATCTTCTCTTAGGCCTTCCTCTTCACCTCTTACATGGCAGCTCCATTCTTAGCACCCTTCTCCCAATATACCCAGCATCTCTCCTCTGCACATGTCCAAACTAACGCAATCTCGCCTCTCTGACTTTGTCTCCAATCTATCCAACCTGAGCTGACCCTCTAATGTCCTCATTTCTAATCCTGTCCATCCTCGTCACACCCAATGCAAATCTTAGCATCTTTAACTCTGCCACCTCCAGCTCTGTCTCCTGCTTTCTGGTCAGTGCCACCATCTCTAACCCATATAACATAGCTGGTCTCACTACCGTCCTGTAGACCTTCCCTTTCACTCTTGCTGATACCCATCTGTCACAAATTACTCCTGACACTCTTCTCTATCCATTCCTCCCTGCCTGCACTCTCTTCCACAATCCCCATTACTCTGTACTGTTGATCCCAAGTATTTAAACTCCTCCACCTTTGCCAACTCTACTCCCTCCATCCTCACCATTCCACTGACCTCCCTCTCATTTACACACATGTATTCTGTCATGTTGTTCCTACTGACCTTCATTCCTCTCCTCTCCAGAGCATATCTCACCTCTCCTCAACCTGCACCCTACTCTTGCTACAGATCACAAAGTCATCAGCAAACATCATAGTCCACGGGGACTCCTGTCTAATCTCATCTGTCAACCTGTTCCTCATCATTAAAATAAGAAAGGACTCAGAAAAGAACCATTATCTTTATATATAATACACTACCCTGGCTGTCCGTTTGTCTGTCCATGATTTCAAATCACCTGTAGCTTGCAAACTGTTTGAACTACTGACCTGAAATTTGGTACACATATACTACGTGACCTCTACTGTCTGCTTTTGGGGTGATGCTTTTTATTACTTTTTTTATTTTTATTTTATTTTATTGTAGAATCAACTCTCTGCAGCGGTCGTGCGGTGCAAGTGTACGGGCGCCATTCTCATCACTACCACCTTTGCCGTCACTTCCCCTACCTCTTCATATCTTAAATCATTCTTGAGACAGATTGAAGACTTAAGTGCCAGAAGCTTAAGTGAAAAATGAAGAAAAACGTACTCAGTAATTGCAACACAAACACTGACTTAATCAGTTTTAACGGGAAAAGATGACGACGAAAGAAGAGAAGAAGCGGGCGGCTAGGGTGGAGAAAAGAAGAGCTGCTCAGGAAGCAGCAAGTGCATCAACCTCTGAGCAAACGAATGATAAACGTACAGAGAAAGAAAGAGGATGAAAACTAGGAATGCTAAGGTCAAGTGGATTCACTGCACGTTATCGTGTAGTGCGCCGTGACTAGTAAATTAATAATGAAGGTAGTTATAAACCAAGTAACCTATCATGACCCTGTTAGATGTATATATACAGTTAGGCCCATAAATATTTGGACAGAGACAACTTTTTTCTAATTTTGGTTCTGTACATTACGACAATGAATTTGAAATGAAACAACTCCGATGCAGTTGAAGTGCAGACTTTCAGCTTTAATTCAGTGGAGTGAACAAAACGATTGCATAAAAATGTGAGGCAACTAAAGCATTTTTTGAACACAATCCCTTCATTTCAGGAGCTCAAAAGTAATTGGACAATTGACTCAAAGGCTATTTCATGGGCAGGTGTGGGCAAGTCCGCCGTTATGTCATTATCAATTAAGCAGATAAAAGGCCTGGAGCTGATTTGAGGTGTGGTGCTTGCATGTGGAAGATTTTGCTGTGAACAGACAACATGCGGTCAAAGGAGCTCTCCATGCGGGTGAAAGAAGCCATCCTTAAGCTGTGAAAACAGAAAAAACCCATCCAAGAAATTGCTACAATATTATGAGTGGCAAAATCTGCAGTTTGGTACATCCTGAGAAAGAAAGCAAGCACTGGTGAACTCAGCAACGCAAAAAGACCTGAACGTCCACAGAAGACAACAGTGGTGGATGATCGCAGAATCATTTCCATGGTGAAGAGAAACACCTTCACAACAGCCAACCAAGTGAACAACACTCTCCAGGGGGTAGGCGGGCATATCAATATCCAAGTCTACCATAAAGTGAAACTGCATGAAAGTAAATACAGAGGGTGCACTGCAAGGTGCAAGCCACTCATAAGCCTCAAGAATAGAAAGGCTAGATTGGACTTTGCTAAAGAACATCTAAAAAAGCCAGCACAGTTCTGGAAAAACATTCTTTGGACAGATGAAACCAAGATCAACCTCTACCAAAATGATGACAAGGAAAAAGCATACCACATCATCTGTAAAACACGGTGGAGGCAGTGTGATGGCTTGGGCGTGCATGGCTGCTAGTGGCACTGGGACACTAGTGTTTATTGATGATGTGACACAGGACAGAAGCAGCCGAATGAATTCTGAGGTGTTCAGAGACATACTGTCTGCTCAAATCCAGCTAAATACAGCAGTCAAATTGATTGGGCGGCGTTTCATGATACAGATGGACAATGGCCCAAAACATACAGCCAAAGCAACCCAGGAGTTTATTAAAGCAAAGAAGTGGAAAATGCTTAAATGGCCAAGTCAGTCACCTGATCTTAACCCAATAGAGCAGGCATTTCACTTGTTGAAGACTAAACTTCAGACAGAAAGGCCCACAAACAAACAGCAACTGAAAGCCGCTGCAGTAAAGGCCTGGCAGAGCATTAAAATGAGGAAACCCAACATCTGGTGATGTCCAGGAGTTCAAGACTTCAGGCTGTCATTGCCAGCAAAGGGTTTTCAACCAAGTATTAGAAATGAACATTTGATTTCCAGTTATTTAATTTGTCCAATTACTTTTGAGCCCCTGAAATGAAGGGATTGTGTTCAAAAAATGCTTTAGTTGCCTCACATTTTTATGCAATCGTTTTGTTCACCCCACTGAATTAAAGCTGAAAGTCTGCACTTCAACTTCATCTGAGTTGTTTCATTTCAAATTCATTGTGGTAATGTACAGAACCAAAATTAGAAAAAAGTTGTCTCTGTCCAAATATTTATGGACCTAACTGTAGATGTCAAATCAGGCATCTCCATTTACGTCTTTACCAAAAATACAGGTGCAAAGGCAACAACAATAATAACAACAAAATAGCCAACGTCCAGCTTAGATCAAGGACAGGTAAGGTCACGGGATCTCTGTTGGCGTTGCTCTTTGCTCACAGAGTGACGCCTCCTTCTGCCAACTTCGCATTATAAATAGTAGAAAAAAACAGAAAGGGCGGAGTCAGGTGCCCTCAGGGGGACGTCTTCTCAGCATTGCTGAAGTTAAAGCGACAGCGCCTGCTCTCAACCAATGGTGATACCACATACTTTAGAGGAGCTCTGAGGATGATACACAGAAAACTAAACAAACAAAACTTCTGAAGTGGCGGTCTCAGGCCCAGTGAAGCGTTATGCAGGCACATTGCTGTTGGTATGACGGAGACCCAGTCACATTTCTTGACGTTTCTTGAAGTGATGTCACCAGTTCAGCACACTATAGCTTAGAAAATCCCACTGGCCGTCACAGACTTGTAGAAGATTCGAAGGACGTCACTTCCCACATTAAAGGACTGCAGTCTTCTAAGGAAAAAGCATCTGCTCTGCCCTTTCTTATGCAGGAGGCAAAATCCAATTAGTAAATAACAATTATCACTTTCTATTATAACACTTATTCTAAAAAATTCTTACGCTAAACACTAACAAAAAAAACATCCAAACAGAATTGAACCGCGACAGAACATTTGTATGTGATAAAAACCAAAAGTCAATGAATAAATAACTGGGTGTTCCTTTCACAATTGCAAACAAAGGGAGCTTTCTAAAGCAGACATTTTCTGTTGCAAACCTGTAGGCGACATCCCATTCCTATTTTCATGTTGACCTTCACAATACACAAGCAAAGTTAAATAGTAAAAAAAAAATAATAAAAGTTGGCGTCAGACTCTCAGTGTTACCCCATGCTGTCCGCAGTGCCTTCCTTGGCTTTAACCACTTTCTGTCCCAGCCAGATAGCAACTCTTAATCTCTTTGATCTTCCCCCATTGCTTTCTTTCCTTATGTGATGGTACCGAAGAGATGATCTCAGCTGTATAACAGCATTTTTTATCAGAAGGAAGATATTTCAAAAATGCCTTTTCTGTTGCAAAAATATAATAAAATGAATAACATTAAACAGCAACTTGTTGGAGAGTTCATGCAAATCGGAGTAAACCCGTGATCAGAAACACAATGACTTTCAGTTTCATTCAATTTATTCTTACTAAGCACATTAAACCTCAGCCTGCAACAAGCCCCTTCATTTTTTCACATTGTGTTATGTTGCAGACTTGGTGCTGAAATCATTTCAATTAATTTTTTTCCCCACATCAAAAACAACTCAATGCAAACATAAAATGTTAGAAATGTTTGCAAGTTTATTATAAATATGACATGGGCACAAGTATTCACACCCTTTGCTCAGTACTTCGTTGAAGAACCTTTGGAAGTGATTACAGCCAGGAGTTTTCTTGGGTACGACGCCAATAGCTTCACACTCCTGGACCTGGAGATTTTCAGATTTTTTTTTCTCTGCAGATCCATCTTAAGTTCTATGAGTTTGGATGAAGATCATTGGTGGACAGCCATTTTCAGGTCTTTCCAAAGATGTTTGATTGGGTACCAGTCTAGGCTCTTGCTGGGCAACTCAAGAACTTTCCTAGAGTTGTCTCTAAACCACTCCAGCAGTGCCTTTTGCTTTAGCACTAGAATCCCTGAAGCTTACGATTTTTTTCGTTGTCCTTGATCTCTTTAACTTTTCCTGACATACACCAAGAAGCTCGGGTCTCCTTATCACTGTGCTAATAAAGGGGAATTTCCCCTTGGGATTAATAATCTATCTATCTATCTATCTATCTATCTATCTATCTATCTATCTATCTATCTATCTATCTATCTATCTATCTATCTATCTATCTATCTATCTATCTATCTATCTATCTATCTATCTATCTATCTATCTATCTATCTATCTATCTATCTATCTATCTATCTATCTATCTAATAGTCCGCTTTTGTTTTGCAAATCTGTGGATTAACAGAACGCAGCCTGCTACACAACCTATTCAGTCAGATGAATGCATCGCCCTGCTGCAATCCTCACAGCTGAAGTCTGTGTTGAAGTGTTTATCTGGCGATGCGTTTGTAAGGAATTACAGTGGACCTTTGACTTACGACACTCAATTCGTTCACGAGGGCTGGTTGTAACTCAAGTTGGTTGTAAGTCAAGACTATTTTTCCCATAAGAAATAATGAAAATATCCATAATGTGTTCCAAACCTCCCATAGCAACACTTACTTAACCTTTTCATAATAAAAAAAGGTTTGTATAATGTGCATAATTTACCAGAAACACAAATCTTTTCTTTGTAAAATTGTCGAGATGGTGGATTTCAACATGCTGTACATATTAGCGAGATTGGTCACATGAACGCTACACTCATATTTGCGCACAATTTCCTTCTTCGTTTTGATTGCGATCGCTTTCTTTACCTTCGTTACCTTCTCTTCCTTCCTTAGCTTCTTTTCTAACTTTTTTGGGGCCATTTTGATAGCAATTATGGAAATAAATTATATAAATCACTGCACTGACCGAAATTACGTCCACAAACACACATATCTGGGCTCTGACTGACACTTACGAATGCTCTCAGCTGTTTGTTTACAATCGCACAAGCTGATACACGTGACCGCATTCGAGTCATAACTCAAGACGTTGGTCGTAATTTAAAACAAAAATTTTGGTCGTAAACCAAGTTGTTCGCATGTCAGGCTGGTCGTATATTGAGGGTCGACTGTATATAGGAGATTAAATATCGTGGATTTGAAATACACACATTTCATGTGTGTTCTGTATCTTTTATCAATAGCACCTGATGATCCCAACTCTCTTGGTTCACTAACCAATGTCTTACTTGTGTTTCTGAGCTGATCAGTAGTGATATCCATCCATCCATCCATTATTCAATCCACTATATCCTAACTACAGGGTTACGGGGGTCTGCTGGAGCCAATCCCAGCCAACACAGGGTGCAAGGCAAGAACAAACCCCAGGCAGGGCGCCAGCCTACCGCAAGGCACATACACACACACACACACATACACCCACATACCAAGCATATTTTAGGATCGCCAATGCACCTAACTTGCATGTGTTTGGACTGTGGGAGGAAATCCATGCAGACACGGGGAGAACATGCAAACTCCATGCAGGGAGGACCTGGGAAACAAACCCAGGTCTCCTTACTGCGAGGCAGCAGCGCTACCACTGCGCCACCATGCCACCCCAGTAGAGATATTCTCAAACTAAATAAGGAGAAAACAGAAATCTTAGTGATATAGTGAGCATATTAGAAATAAACTTGATCCATTAGCCTTAAAAGTTAAGACAAAGGTAAAGAATTAAGGGGTAATTATTGAATCTGACCGAAATTCTAAGTCACATATTAATCAGATTATCAGGATAGCATTTTTTTTTTATTTACCTCCTTTTTTCGACACCTACTGTACACCCAAACTACCTGGAATGGGGTCTCTCACTGAATTACCTTTCCCAAGATTTCATCCATTTTTCCCCTACAAGGGTTTATTTTTGGGAGTTTTTCTTGTCTTCTTAGAGAATCAAGGCTGGGGGGCTGTCAAAATACAGGGCCTGTTAAAGCCCATTGCAGCTGTCCTTGATTAATTTGGGGCTTTCCAAAAATAAATTGTATTGTATTTTAAAAAGCAGATCACAGCCTGCTGCACTTCTTAGGTGCAAACGGAAAGTGTTTTAGTCTGTAATGGACAGCCGGGTCCCATGCCCGGCAGGGACGCCCCTGCTGCATCTGTTCTGGGGGAGCAGCCATGGACAGTTCAATACCTTCCCCGGGAAGCTTGGTGGCAGCCTCCCTGGCAGACGATGATTCCCCAACCCGGCGCATGGCTCCATGGGAGATGGAGTCCTCCACAGCCTGGTTGGGGGCTCGGATGGCCACTAGGGGGAGCTGCATGGAGTCAGCAGCCTGGCTGGTCGTATCTTCAGCCCCACCCGGAAGTGCAATTAGGACCAGGTGGCCAAGCACCTGGAACGCTTCTGGGTGGGATATAAAAAGGGCCAGCCACCACCACTCAGAGAGCCACAGTCGGGAGGAGGAGGACTAAGCCTGAGGAGGAGTGGTGGTGCCAGAAGGATTGTGATGGTTATTTTGAGTGTTTTTGGGACTATGTTGGGCCTGTGGGACACGGGGAAGGCGTGCCCCACGGCTGAAGAAAAATAACAGAGTATTTTATTTAAGTACGTGCCTCTGCCTCAGTCTGTGCCGGGTCGGGCACTATATAGCGCCTTTCACAAGTCCTAAAAAACAACAAGAGAAAATGACCGATTAAGGTTGAAACTTTAACTATTTTACCACAGACACACCATGTTTTAACATGTGCGTAGGGAAAGCTGTACGGCCAACTCAAACAAAGTTATCACAAAAGTGTGGATAGTTACGGACTTACTCTTATATTATGGCAAACGATAACACACAAAAGAACTTCTGGCTTGAATACTAATAATAAGAGAGCTGTTGCTGTCTAATAATAGGCTTGTAAGTAAGAGTGCAATATATCAGATTGTGGTCAGCTCTGCCCGATTATGCCACAAGTTTTCACATTCAAAAGCATTATTTGAATAACACAGGTCAAGCTTGTTGAGTTCAATGTAACACATATGCTAAAACAATTGTGATTAGAACAGGCCATTCATCCCAACAAGCTCATCCATTCTATTCACCTAGACTGTCCAAAATAGCATTAAGTCAAAATTTGAAGGTCACTAATGTCATACTGTCCTGTACACTACTTGGTAATTTATTCCACGTGTGTTTGGCTCTTTGCATGAAGAAAATCCTGCTAAGATTTGTGCAAAATCTGCCCTAGACACGTTTCCAACTGTATGCCCATGTTCTTGCCACAGAACTTATTTTACAGTTTTGTTTTTTTTTTACAGTGTACAGTTTTGGTCTCCATAATACAAAATAAAAGTCCAGAGAAGAGTGACAACAAGGCTGATTCTGGGACTGAGATGTATGACCTATGAGAAGAGACTCAAGAAGTTGAACCTTCTCATCTCATCCTATCTAATTTCTTGAAACCACTCTTTTGCTTGGTAAGAGTTGTGGTGCCAACAGACTTTCCCTACCCACAGAAAAACATTTCAACTGGAATTCCCAGATATAATCTATAAAGACTAGGGGGCTCTGCCCCCTGCTTGCTTCGCTTGCCCACCCCCGGGTTTGGTTTACCGGATATACAATTTAAAGAGATTGTTATTTTTATGGGAATTGTTACATATGCATTATTTTCACTTTTATTTTATAACTGTTGTAAAAACAATACTTGTCCTTTATTTCCGGCCCCAGGCGTGGTTACATCTCTTTCTCGCAGGACGTATAACGCTGCTAGCATTGTGAAGGGGGCCGGCTGAACG
Source organism: Erpetoichthys calabaricus (assembly GCF_900747795.2). Lineage (NCBI taxonomy): Eukaryota > Metazoa > Chordata > Cladistia > Polypteriformes > Polypteridae > Erpetoichthys > Erpetoichthys calabaricus. Next base: position 15,944,544 of record NC_041406.2, on the reverse strand, counting down.
CACTCTAAGGATAAGCGGTCGGATCATCTGCTGGCCTGTTGCTGCTGGCGAGCTGTGTTGTCTGCTTGTCGCGCTGCACGTCGATCATTTCGAAGCCTGTACAGCAGCTGTTCTTTTGCCACTTCGCATCTCTGCCGCTTGCATTGTGAATTGTGGTGGGTGGGGGGGGGGGCTGAACGCACGCTAAGGAGAGGCGGTTGGATCATTGGCTGGCGAGCTGCGTGTTCTGCTTGTCGCTTGTCATTGTTTTAAGAGCAGGGAGCACATGATGTCTGTCTGCCAAAAGCATTCCAACAACTGCTTGGTTAGATGTCCATGGACTTGTTTTAAATGTTGTCTCACTGCTTTGTCTCGTGGGACGTCAAATTGTCTTCCGAGAAGATCACGTTTCGTCTCCCTAGTCTCCCTCCCAGGATTTTTTTTTATAATAGAGAGATATAATCCCTTATATCTATCTATATATCTGCCACAGCATCTCTGCCCAGCGGAACGTGCCTGGATCAGTTCCATGGGGAGTTACCCCAAGGACATTCTTACGACATGCCCAAACCACCTCAACTGGCTCCTCTTAATCCATAGCAGCACTAACTCTACTCTGAGGCTCTTCCGAATTGCTGAACTTCTCACCCAATAACAGAATGTCTGCCCAGCCATCCTTATTTTTGCCCATTGTGTTAGCGATCTCATTCTTTCGGTCATTAAACACAGCTCCTAACTTAAAATAACAACAGCAGATTGACTGGTAAACTGAGAATTTGGTGTCTGCTCCCATTTTACCTGCATAAACTGGTACAGCACCCGTATTATCACTTTCACGTTTTCTTTTTCCAACTCTAGTGGACAGAATCCTGAGATACCTGAACTTCCCCACTAAGGGCAATTGTTCCACCTCTCACCTGGATAGAGCAATCCACGCTTTTCTGAGAAAGAACCTAGTAGTTGGAGATGCAGATCCTCATCCCAGCCACTCCACACTCAGCAGCAAAATCACTTGAATACGTTCAGATGGTGACAATAAGATGAGGCAAAGAGGATGACATCATACAAGGTGAAGTGACCAAAATGCTTAAAATGATGAAAGGAATAAGTACAGTAGATCCTAATAGTTACTCTAAAATAAATTCTTCAACAAGAACATGGAGACACAGTTGGAAGCTTATACTCCTTGGGAAATAACAAAGTATATCAAATTAAGGACAGGTTTTGAACAAATGTTAGGTTTTCTTCACATACATGAACCATATATGAAATAAATTACAAAGTAGTGTAGTGGACAGAAGGATTTAGGGGGACCTTCAGATCTTGACTTGATGTTACCTTGGACAGTCTAGGTCAGGGGTGTCCAACTCCAGTCCTGGTGGGCCGCAGTGGCTGCAGGTTTTCATTCTAACCCAGGGGTTGCCAACTCCAGTCCTGGAGGACCACCGTGGCTGCAGGTTTTCATTCTAACCTTTTTCTGAATGAGTGACCTGTTTTTGTTGCTAATTAACGTCTTTTGAACTAATTTTAATTGATTTGCACTTGAAGAAGAAGGGGGATGTGCGGGACTGCAGTAACTACAGGGGAATAAAACTGATGAGCCACAGCATGAAGTTATGGGAAAGAGTAGTGGAAGCTCAGTTAAGAAAGGAGGTGATGATAGTGAGCAGCAGGATGGTTTCATGCCAAGAAAGAGCACCGCAGATTCAATGTTTGCTCTTAGTATGTTGATGGAGAAGTTTAGAGAAGGCCAGGAGTTGCATTGCATCTTTGTGGACCTGGAGAAAGCATATGACACGGTGCCTCGAGAGGAGTTGTGGTATTGTATGAGGAAGTCGGGAGTGGCAGAGAAGTACGTAAGAGTTGTACAGGATATGTACGAGGGAAGTGCGACTGTGGTGAGGTCTGCGGTAGGAGTGACAGAGGTGGGATTACATGAGGGATCAGTTCTGATCCCTTTCTTATTTGTAATGCTGATGGACAGGTTGACAGATGAGATTAGACAGGAGTCCCTGTGGACTATGATGTTTGCTGATGACACTGTGATCTGTAACAAGAGTAGGGAGCAGGTTAACGGACCCCCGGTTGAGGTGGAGATATGCACTAGACAGGAGAGGAATGAAGGTCAGTAGGACCACCGAGACAGAATACATGTGTGTGAATGAGAGGGAGGTCAGTGGAATGGTGAGGATGCAGGGAGTAGAGCTTGTGAAGGTGGATGAGTTTAAATACTTGGGATCAACAGTACAGAGTAATGGGGATTGTGGAAGAGAGGTGAAAAAGAGAGTGCAGGCAGGGTGGAATGGGTGGAGAAGAGTGTCAGGAGTGATTTGTGACAGGTGGGTATCAGCAAGAGTAAAAGGGAAAGTCTACAGGGCAGTAGTGAGACCAGCTATGTTATATGGACTGGAGACGGTGGCACTGACCAGAAAGCAGGAGACAGAGCTGGAAGTGGCAGAGTTAAAGATGCTAAGCTTTGCATTGGGAGTGACGAGGATGGACAGGATTAGAAATGAGGACATTAGAGGGTCATCTCAGGTTGACGGTTGGGAGACAAAGTCAGAGAGGTGAGATTGTGTTGGCTTGGACAAGTGCATAGGAGAGATGCTGGGTATATTGGGAGAAGGATGCTAAGGATAGAGCTGCCAGGGAAGAGGAGAAGAGGAAGGTCTAATCGAAGGTTAATGGATGTGGTGAGAGAGGACATGCAGGTGATGGGTGTAACAAAACCAGATGCAGAGGACAGAAAGATATGGAAGAAGATGATCTGCTGTGGCAACCCCTAACAGGAGCAGCCGAAAGAAGAAGAAGAAGAAGAAGCACTTGAAGACTCAGACCCCTTAATTATTTCTTGTTCCTTAATTAGCAGCCAGTTGGGTTATAAATTGATCTATCTGTATGGAATGATTACACTAAAAATTAATAAAAATTAAAAAAAAAAAAAAACAAAACAATAATGAGATACAAAATGAGCCAAAACAACTGGTGTCCATCATACAATATCTGAATATGAAGGTCTCAGGAATGTTGATCTGCTAAGTTCCCCAAAACATTTTAACAGAGCTCTTATAAAGAGAAAATCAATAATTTCAGAAATGTCTGCTAATGCAGCATGAGAACAGCAACAAAGCCAAGAAATTAAAGAACAGGTTTAATTAACAACACGAATTAATCAGCTGGTTGGAGTGAAATTGGTTGCAGTTTGAAGCCCTGACTTAGCTGGTCTTCTGGTGGCCCACTCACTTCACATTTAATTTCTGTTTAAGTGCCATTTAAGGAAAGAAATGAAGCAAATTCACAGGAACGAGGAAGAAATTCAGGGGAACAAATCTCGAAAAAGCAGTGCAATTAAAATGAATTCACAAGAAGTTAATTAACAGCACAAACAGGGCACTCAATTTTAAAGGGTTAGAATGAAAACCTGCAGCCATGGTGGTCCTCCAGGACCGAAGTTGGCAACCCTTTTTCTGACCCTTTTCCTAATCAGTGACCAGTTTTCACTGCTATTTAACTCCTTCTCCCTTCATTTTAATAGCCACATTTTTAAGGATTCAGTGCTCTGAATTTTCTTTTCTTCATGAAATGGCAGCCAAATGAGGCGTGAAGTGACCATTTAGGTGTCGGGGCTTCAAACTCCAGCCAGTTTCTTAATTAGAAACAGACGCTTATTGTTAATTCAACCCGTTATTTAATCCCATGGCTTGTTGTAGCCATCGCAGACATTTCTATAATTGTTGATTTTCTGTTTTTTCTAAGAGCACCGTCAAAATGTTTTGGTGACCTGAGCAGATCCCCCTTACTGAGACCTTCACCTTTCTTTATTTTCTGTTATTGCGTGATGGGCACAGGTGAGTTGATCATGTAGCGCCTCGTTCAACCTCTCATTATTGTCTGGCTGCCACATAAGGAAAAAGAAGCAACAAAGAGGTCTGAGTCAACTTAATTAAAAATGAAGCAGAAGTAGTTCATTAGCAGCAAAAACTGCTCACTAATTAAGAAGACGGTCAGTTGAAAATCTGCAGCCACTGCGGCCCCCCAGGACCAGAGCTGGACACCCCTGGTCTAGTTGAATACGACAGACACCTTCCTTGGGTTGAGTGGTTTGTTCTCATCTCAGATTTTCTCATCTTCTAATGATCTTACGTCAACCTTTACTTTCATGGCACCTTTATTTATTTATTTTTGACCATTTAATAATAATACCAATAATTACCTACTTTCATACTGAATGGGGAGCCAGTTAAACCACTACTAATGTGTAGCATGCAACTGGATGATGAGACGGCAGCCATTTTTGCAATGGCAGCCATTTTTGCTCCAGTGTGCTGACAACACATCAGCTAATAGAAGGATAGCCAGTTAGAAACAGAGGATGATTAGAGGGCCCGAATAACTAGGCCATGGGGGACAATTTAGGCTGGACATCGGGATATGCCCTGCTTATCACAAAGAACACCCTGTTATCTTTTATGCCCACAGAGAGTCAGGACTTTGATTTTACATCTCATTTGAAGGACAGCTCCATTTTTACAGCATAGTGTCCCCATTACTGCACTGGGGCATTGGGATCTACAATGAGACCACAAGGGTCAGCAATCCCTGCTGGCCTCACCAACATCCATCCATCCATTTTCCAACCCGCTGAATTCGAACACAGGGTCACGGGGGTCTGCTGGAGCCAATCCCAGCCAACACAGGGCACAAGGCAGGAACCAATCCCGGGCAGGGTGCCAACCCACCACAGCTCACCAACACCTCTTCCATATAATTGTAATCATTTTTGATATAGTTTTGTGCTAATAGTTTTCAGTAGTTCTTTCATCTATATGGCACTAATCAATCAATTCATTCATTCTAAATAGACCCAATGTGTTGTGTACGTGAGTGTATGGGCCCTGCTGCTTTGCATGTAATGCTGTTGGGATAGACTGCAGCCCCCTGCAACCCAGAACTGCATTAGGCAGGTTAAAGAATGACTTGTTTGGTTATCATTTTTGAATTTGGTCTTTAGAGAAGCTTGAAGAAAACCCCTAAAAATAATTTCTATCCTTAATAATGCTATTGCTGAGTCTGCGGTGCTTCAAGTGCTTCTGCTTCTCCGGGCAAACTATTCCATATATTTATAACTCTTTGTCAGAAGAAAAAAATATCACCTGCTCTGCACTTTAAATCTGCATTTTCTTCTGCTGCACTCATGACCCCTGATCCTGTTCTCTATATTAACATCAAAGCAGAGCCCAGGATCTTCTTTATTAATTCCCTTTAGAATTTTGAAAGTTTCTGTCAAATCATAGCGTACCCTTCATTTTCTAGACAAAAGAGATTTAGTTATTTTAGTTTATCCTCATACCTTAGATCACTGATTCCCTGTATTTTCTGTTTTGTTCTCCCTGAAACTTGTATGACACTACGGCATCTGTCTCCTGCATTAGAAGCCAAGGCTGAACAGAATACTCAAGTAAAACCATTTGAGTTTTCTTTTCATCTCAGGTGCTTATATCGTATTGACTCAAGATTTTGTTATTTCCCCAATAAACAAGAATACTTTTTTTTCTCACAGTGAAAACATATACTGGAATATTTTGCTTTTGTTGAACTAAGACCTTCCAGTATACAGTGCCAGAATTTCAATTACTGACACTATTCATTTTAAATATTTCATTTTCCGATCTCTGCTAGTAGTTTGCCATTTGATGTAAAGTCCTATTTTATATACTAAATTGTATATATGTATTTTATCTTGGTAGAGTAATATATTGCTCTACTTTCCCCTATTGTATTATTAAGATGTAGCCTCTGTCAGAACACCTCAAATCCCACAGACTTACCACGTTTATAAGGTATTATCTTATATATAATTTGCCAGTCTCCTCACTCACTCACTCACTCACTCACTCACTCACTCACTCACTCACTCACTCACTCACGTCCGTCCGAAGCCGAATGCGCAGTCGCCTTCTGCGCACGTCGCCTTCTGCGCATGTCCGAAGCCGAATGCGCAATCGCCTTCTGCGCAGCTGCCAGAAAAACCTTACGAGACTGACATCGCGGCAGGCGGCGGATTCACGGCCGCGAAAAAATTCAAAGAGAAAGGCGACTTCAAGCAACATCGCGGCTGTCGGCGGATTTACGGCCGCGAAAATTCAAAGAGAAAGGCGACTTCGACCAACATCGTGGCAGGGTCCGTCCAAAGCCGAAATGCACAGTTGCCTTCTGCGTATGTCCGAAGCCGAATGCGCAGTTGCCTTCTGCGCAGCTGCCCGAAAAACCTTACGAGACCGACATCGCTGCAGGCGGTGGATTTACGGCCGCGAAAATTCAAAAAGAAAGGCGACTTCGACCAAAATTGCGGTAGGCGGCGGATTTACGGCCGCAAAAATTTAAAGAGAAAAGGGACTTCGACCATCATCGCGGTAGGCGGCGGATTTACGGCCGCGAAAATTCAAAGAGAAAGGCAACTTCGACCAACATTGCGGCAGGGTCCGTCCAAAGCCGAATGCACAGTCACCTTCTGCATATGTCCGAAGCCGAACGCGCAGTCGCCTTCTGCGCAGCTGCCCGAAAAACCTTACGAGACCGACATCGCGGCAGGCGTCGGATTTACGGCCGCGAAAATTCAAAGAGAAAGGCGACTTCGACCAAAATTGCGGCAGGCGGCGGATTTACGGCCGCGAAAATGCAAAGAGAAAGGCGACTTCGATTAAAGCTCTTAGAGGCCTGAAAGGCGATTTCGACTACAGCTCCAGGCCTAATTACGCATTCATTCAATACACCTATATCAGGTTTGTGGTGCTTATACTTATTACTTACTATTCCACTCGTGCCCGTTTCATCTTACGTTGTTGAAACGAGCTCTTTGTCTAGTAGTATATAACTTCTCCCCAACCTTCCCTTCTACATCTATAACCTCAGGCAATTAGGTATAGTAAAATATAAGCAGGAGTTACATTACACATAAAACAATGCATTATTGGTAATACTCATAAATAATAACAATATGCAAAGTACATTTGAATATCGGCAACCATACAACCTGATTAAATAGTGATGTGTAGTTTCAGGTGGCACACAGACTTGTAGTTATTTAAAATGTCTCTAGTTAAGGCATCATTGGTGCTCAGCTTTCTTCAGAACAGGCCGCATGCCTGTCTTAATATGGCTGCCGAGCTGTGCTCTTCACTGTGTTGTTCTTGTCAGTTCATGGTGTGAGATGCTTCTTCATCATCAGAGGTTAGTAAGAGAGAGACAATGTGGTTGAGCAAGCAGATTTATAGATTCTCTGTCCAACCCCTAGAGCCAATAGGACATCATGGTACTTAAAGGCTTCTGATACAAGCCAATTCCATCATTCTTGAGGTAGCCATCAGATCCTTTATCATCACACTCTGAAGGTCTCTCAAGGTCTGAAACTTGTCAGAATAACCATTAAATGGGCCGACTGCAGCATACCCTCATTTTAAAAATCCATTCAAAAATGTATAGTAATGTGCCAGAGATCACATCTTAACATTGATAATGAGTAACATGAATAAAATTAATCTTAAAAATTTTGGAAAAAAGGGTAGAGAGCTTCTGTGAAGACTTATGCATGGCACAGCGCCCAGAAGCAATAAGAGGTGTGGTGACTCATGTGTTTTGGGAACTTGATTTGATCACCATCTCTAGAAATGCTCAGCCATAATATTAAGATCCTCATTCAGGGAGGACTCAGTGTCACCAAAGTAATTAGCAATCATCATTGTTTATTCTGTATATAACAAAAATCAGACTTTGTTTTAGTGTTTTGATTCAACAGAATATTTCAAATAATAACACAAATGAAAGTGGAATGGACAAAAATGATGGGACCCTTAATCTAATATTTTGTTGCACAAACTGTAGAGGCCATCACTGCAATAAAGCGATTCTAGGAGCTCTCAATGAGACTTCTGCACCTGTCCATGGGTAGTTTGGCCCACTCTTCCTATTCCAGCTGTATCAGGTTTGAAGGAGGTCTTCTCCAGACTGCGTGCTTCAGTTCTTTCCATAGATGTTTGATGGGATTCAAATCAGGGGTCATAGAAGGCCACTAAAGAATAGTCCAAGGTTTTGTTCTTAGCCATTATTAGCTGTGTGTTTTGGCTCATTATCCAGTTGGAGGGTCCATGACCTGTGACTGAGACAGAGATTTCAGAGATTGGGCAGTACATTTCATTCCAGAATGTCTTGATAGTTTTGAGATTTCATTATTTCCTGTATAAGACTGGAGGGCCCCCGTAAGAGACGCAGCACAGCAGCCCCAAAACGTTACCAGCCTTCTCCATGTTTCACAACAGTTATGATGTTCCTTTCTATGAAGGCTTCATTTTTTTTCATCTGTGGATGTAGAGTTGATATGACTTGCCAAAAAGCTTCAGTTTTGTCTCATCTGTCCAAAGGTCATTCTCCCTGAACTATTATGGCTCATCAGTATGCATTTTAGAAAATTCCACTCTGGCTTTTTTATGTTTTTCTTTCAACAGAGGAGTCCTTCTGGGGTCTTCTTCCATTGAGCCCACTGTCACCCAAAAAACAATTTCTGGCGTGATCTGAGACTGATGGATCTTAATCTTGGAGTTCAGCTTGTATCACTTTGAAAGTTGACCTTGGCTTTTTGTCTGCAGTTCTCACTGTCCTTCTGCCCATTCTGGAGTTGATTTTCCTCCTGCAGCCACATCCAGGAAGATTGGCTATAGTCCCATGGACCTTAAAACTCTTAATAATATTTGCAACTGTTATCACAGGAACATCAAGCTGCTTGGAGATGGTCTTCTAGCCTTTGCCTTTAACATGCTTGTCTAGAACTTTCCTTCTGATCTGACAACTCTCTCCTTTGCTTTCTCTGGTCGATGTTCAGTGTGGGATACACAATGACATCAAACAGCAGAGTGATGACTTCCCTCCATTTCAATTGGCTGAATGACTGATTGCACGATTGGAGACACGTGTGTGATATGAATTCAAGAAAACAGCGAGTTTGAAAAAAATCACTTAACATTAGAATTACCAAAGCTTATGAAAAAACTTGTAAATCAGCGTCTTTTGTCTTGTAAATGTGTCGATAAGCCCAAGCAGCAAGCAGCCTATAATCCCATCCTCCCATAGGATGCATAGAAGTCAGCAGTTCTTACCACTGTACTACCAAAGAAATCGGGACAACAAGCCACACTAACCTGATTTCTTTTTTCTTCGGTTATAGTCTTGAATAAAAGCGCACTTGTTCTGTTATATTTGTACCTTTTGTGAAAGTGCTTGTTTGATATTTGGACTTCAGTCTTCACACATTATACACTTCATGTCACAATTTTGTCATTAGTACTAAAATATGGAAAAAGTTTGTCTTTTAGGTATGTGTTCAACATTTCTGTCAACATGCTACACTTACATAGATCTTTGTAGACATGGAACAGACAGTGTGTACACTATACAGCTCCTGGTACCTCATTCCAAGATAAACAAGGCTTGAGCTGGGAGAGCTTTTTGCTCTTTCTGCGGTGGTGGGACGGATGGGATAGCAGGCTGCTTGCTGCTTGGGCTTATCGACACATTTACAAGACAAAAGACGCTGACGGAGAGGTGTGAACTGATTTAAGGTGGACCGGATTTACGACTTTTTTCGTAAGCTTTGGTAATTCTAGTGTTTAATCCAATTATTTAGGATCTTTTCTAGGGGTCCCAACAAATGTATCCAGACCATTTTAGAACAATTTTGTAGAATAAGCAATACTTAAGCTTTTGTCACTGTAGCTGCATTTAGCCAAAATTATCAAAGTTCTGCAGCTTTAGTTTGCTTCGTGGGATTCTAGCAATACAGTGGATAATGCATTGAAATAATTCCACAGACAAAACATCTTCATTTTTAAAAGCTTTAGTAAAATTTCAAAGTAAAACAGTTCACACAAAAATAGAGAAAAAATTGGTATTGCAAAGAAAAGAAAAGTTCTTGTTTAAGAAAGTTCTGTTTAAAGCTTATACGAGGTGAGACCCAAAAATAACAGGACTAGGCTTGGGGCTTTCCTGGAAAACCATCTGGAGGTCGGCCGAACGTGAATCATAGAACTATATTCCCTCCTACACGCCCTCTCAAACTGCCGACCGGCTAGGTATATCCTGTGAATAGACCAGTCAGTATTTGCACAACAATCGGTACACGAGATGCCGTAATAATGTCGATTGAAAAAATCAGACAGCAAATCAACATCAAATTTCTCGTGAAATTGAACAAAACGGCCACAGAAACGTATGAAATGATAAAAACAGTGTACGGTGATAACAGTTTGTCTCTCACGCAAGTTTTTGAGTGGTACAAATGTTTCAAGGAAGGACAAGAAAATGCAGAAGATGTTCAACGCTCAGGCCGAGAGGGGGGTGGGTGCTTCACCAAAACAACGCTCCCGCGCTCAATGCTTTTGCAGTTTTTGACTGACAAAAACATTCCTGTCCTCGATCATCCTCCCTATTCACCCGATTTATCTCCCTGTTATTTTTAACTTGTTCCCGAAAATCAAAAATGACCTGAAGGGAATACATATTTCTTCAACGGATGAAGTGAAGACAGAAATGGTAAGCCTGTTGAAGAGCTTTAAGCAAGAAGACCAGCAATGTTTCAATCGATGGAAGATACGGATGGAGCGGTGTAGAGATCGGGAGGGGGAGTATCTGAGGTGTGATCAAAAAGTATGGTGAATGTTGATGCAGAGCACCATCCAAGAGCAACGCAAAACAATTCAATGCAGGTTCTGACATGTCCATCCTAGAGCCGAGTTTGTGAGAAATTTCAACTTGTTTGATACTGTCAGTCGTTTGTGAGCCACTGTTGAGTTCAAGTGTGTTTTTCAACTTTGTCGTTAATAATGGATATCGAGCATCGCATTAATATGAAACTTTATTTTAAATTGCAAAAAGCTCAGGAAACCCATCAGATGTTAAAATCAGTTTATGGTGACACTGCACCGACAATTAAGACTGTTTACAAGTGGTTTGATCGATTTCGTAATGGATCTGACTCGGTTGAAGACGAGAAAAGATCAGGACGTCCTTCAACATCAAAAAATAAGGAAAATGTTGAAACGGTTTCATTCGTCATCATGACAACACTCCTTGTCAAACATCCCTTCTAGTATGACAATTTCTGTCAAATAAAAACATTACGCTGTGTCCGCATCCGCCTTACTTGCCGGTTCTGGCACTGTGCGGCTTCTGGCTGTTCCCTAAATTAAAAATGATTATGGAAGGCAAACAATTTCAGTCTATTGAGGACATCCAGGCAGCCACGATAGCCCAACTAAAGACACTCTCGAAAGGAAACTTCCAGAACTGCTTCGCAAAGTGGCAGGAGCGTTGGGATAAGTGCATTCGAAGTGGAGAAGAGTATTTTGAGGGGGACTAAGTTGTAAATCTTTTACTGCAATAAACGCTTCTTTTTTAAAACATTCACCGTAGTTTTTGATCAGACCTCGTATAGAAGGTGACAATGTTTAGAATGCTGTAATTCATCAACAAATATATTTTTTTTTACCAATCCGGTTATTTTTGTGTCTTATCTCATATATCTTGCTTGTTTCTTTACGTTTTCCAATACAGTGAATCCATTTCTAAACGGTCAGAAAACTGTATGTCTATCCCACTTACAAACCACAAGTGGGTCTTTCAGCCTATGCTAGCAATGGGACTATTTCTAAATACACTGACTTAATTAACACAGTGATTTATAGATATAACTAAGAAGGTTCTATCTCATATTAACTTACAGGGGGGGGGAAGGTTATGCCATAATCTACTTAAGCAAACACTAATATGAGTTTAACTTAAAGCTTTCACTTTCTAAGTTTGGCTCTTACAGTCACACTTTCTTTGCTTTGCTCGATGACATATCAAAGGCATGCAGGTACACAGGGGACAATTGCTTGTCATTGATTCACTTTTCAGGAGGCACAGAGCACTTCTTCAATGAGCTGTAAGCGAACCAACAAATTTGTCCACATTTGTAATAAACATCGGTCCAGTATCCTAAGTACATCTCCTTAGATAAAGGCGTTAGCCGAGTTCTGTATAATCGTGTAACCTAAGTCAATATTCATTTTCAGGCGAGTGAGAAGAGAGATGATATAGATGCAGAATTGTACATGGATGTTAAGGTTTCAACAATACACTTGTAAAATGAACGACCTTGACACAAAAAGAGGTTTGGGGCAGCCACCCGTATAATAAGGCTGCAAAATGGAGGTTTGGTAGCACAGAAGTGTACAGGTTGAGTCCAAAACAGAACTGAATTCAAAGTGGGAAGTTGTCTTGCTTTCAAGGTAGGCCGGCGGAAGTGAGGTCATCGTGGGGCCGGAACCGAAACTGATGTCCTTGGGAGGGGACTGGAAGTGACGTCATCAGGGCTGGAACCAGAAGTGAGGTCACTGGGGCCGGAGCCAGAAGTGAGGTTCTCGGGGTCCAGAACTGGAAGTGATGTCATCAGGACCAGGCAGAATTTCCCGTGTCTGGTCTGTAGGGATAAAAGAGAAAGGTTTACTGCACCCTGCCACCCCCTGGCCTGGCGTGGAATTACCTTCTTTTGCCTCCCATGTGCACGTGTGTAACACACGGTACAGCTGCTGCATTTTCCACAAATTAATCCATTATGAAAAATTGCTTGATTTTTAAGACTCACCTTTATACTTGTAACAAACTGAATTATGGAAATGTAATGCTGTTTCATTGCGTTTCAAATGGCACCCTTTTGGTTTCTTGTAATACTTGCTGCTGTCGACCTTTACTGCTAAGATTCCGGCGCTGTGGTGCCAACAAAAACAGCTCGCTCTTTTCTTATAACCATCGTCTCAAAATGATCCATCACATACATAAATCCTGTATATTGCATATTTGGATAAATATTCATAATCAAAGTGCCAGATGTTCACTACTCAGGGTTAAAACTTCTCAGCTGAAAGTGTGGCAGTCACGTGGTTTGGCTTCACAGAGCTTTGGTATGTCCTTTCCGAATTTGACTCCTTGCCAATGACCTGCACTCTCTCCAGCTGCCATAGCCTTGTGATAGTCATCATTCATTTCTGAAAAATATTAAAGCCCTATTTGTGGTGTTCACAATTTTCTATTTAATATTAAAGTACAGTATATCTTCTTCAATGCTAGTACTAGCTTCATACATTTACTAGTAAGTGTTGCATTTAATTGACCACATTTTCCTAACTATTCAGTTTTACATATGATTTAAAATAAAATACTGATTTTTATTAAGACATTTTCTAAAGGTTTTATTCAAAAATATTTCTATTCATTTTAAAACTTATTAGTCCAAAACCAAAGGGTCAGAGGCAGTAGGCATATCTAAATAGATGGTAAACCACCAAGTATGTACAAGTAGATATACTCACACAATCATTCTACCCCAATGGGGAGTTGTCCATTATTATGATGGCAAATCTATGGACTCTGAGAAAATTCAGCATCCATAAACAGGACCACCATTGCCCAGTAGGCAGATCTAGATAGATGGTTCACCACCAAGTACATAGAATTAGATGTACTCACACAATAATTCTACCCCAAAGGGGAGTTGTCCATTATCATGATGGTAGGTCTATGGACTCTGAAGAAATTGAGTGTCCACACACAGGACCACCATTGCCCAGTAGGCAGATCTAAATAGATGGTAAACCACCAAGCACATAAAAGTAGATGTACTCACACAATCGTTCTAGCCCAGTGGGGAGTTAGTTGTCCATTGTTATGATAGCAAGTCTATGGACTCTGAGGAAATTCTGCATCCACAAACAGGGCCACAATTGCCCAGTAGGCAGATCTAAATAGATGATAAACCACTGAGTATGTAGAAGTAGATATACTCACACAAGCATTCTACACCAATACTGAGTTAATTGTCTATTATCATGATGGCAGGTCTATGGCCACTGAGGAAATTCAGTGTCCAAAAACAGAACCACTATTGCCCAGTAGGCAGATCTAGATAGATAGTCCACCACCGAGTATGCAGAAGTAGATGTACTCACGCAAGCATTCTACACCAATGGGGAGTTAATTGTCCATTATCATGATGGCAATTCTGTGAACTGTAAGGAAATTCAGTGTCCACAAAGAGGACCACCAGTACCCAACTCCTGAATTTTAAAAAAATGTGAGGGTAAGTCAATAAATATGCACTTTTGTGATAATTTAGTTTGGGTTGGCTGTATGGCTTTCCTCATGCAAATGTGGAAACATGGTGTGTCAGTGGTCACAGTGGTAAAGTTTCGACTTTGATCTGCCAGCTTCTCCTTTTATTGTCTTGTATTCAACCAGCCAAGATGGTTGCATGTCATTGCTCTTTTTAAGTCACTCCACTGGCTCCTTGTAGCAGCACATATTAAGTTCAGATCTTTTAAGTCTTTCTGCAGAGTTTTCGATGGTTCAGCACCTTTGTATATGGATCCATGAGGTCCCATTGGGATTAATAAAGTATCTATCTATCTATCTATCTATCTATCTATCTATCTATCTATCTATCTATCTATCTATCTATCTATCTATCTATCTATCTATCTATCTATCTATCTATCTATCTATCTATCTATCTATCTATCTATCTATCTATCTATCTATCTATCTATGCTCAATTCTGCTGATGAACGGAGCCTGGAGGTACCACCTCTACATAGTCACAAATCTCAATCCAGACGCCTTTCATATGTAGCTCTTACCTGGTGGCACCTCTATCCAGACTGTTGTGTGGTGTAGCGGGTCTGTGGCTCTGAATGAAAAGCCAGTTTTAAAATAATCTATTTGGCTGGGTCAATCTCTGTGGGTGCAATCATGAAGCTGCGGGGAGTTGATGAGGTAATTGGGGCAAGTCACACCTGCATGTGAGGGTGCGATCGTTCTCAATTGCTTAATTGGCTTCCTGCGGTGCGTGATTGAGACGCTGCACCCACAGAGCTGTACAAGTACAGGCTTGGAAAGCAAGAGTGTGGCATTGGCGCAGTGGAAAAGAGTGGATGAGCCAGCTGGTTGAAAGAGAGGTCAGCGCGGTCAGAGGTCTCGTGTTAGAGCAAGTAATTGGTGCTCAAGGGACGGATCACGGCCACTGATTATGTAGAGGAGTGTTTTCAGTCGAGGTGGTGTCCTTCCTAGGGATTCGAGGGACGACTGTGTGTGCGAGAAGGACGATGGGATGACAACTGACAACGACATGGCAGCCGAGACGGGGGTCGGTAGCGAGAGGACCATGGTTTCTGAAGTCTCTCCAACTGAGCAAGCCATGGGTGACCTGGAGAGACATGGACAGAGCTGTGCTTTGGCTGATTTGCCTCAACGACAGTTGTAGGTTTTTATTCTCATATTTTAGCCTTGTGTTAAACATTTGTATTTATTTTTTTTTACCTTTTTATGGATTATTTATCGGAACATTTAGGGGAACTGCAATATGGACACTATTTTGAATTTGTAGATAGATAGATAGATAGATAGATAGATAGATAGATAGATAGATAGATAGATAGATAGATAGATAGATAGATAGATAGATAGATAGATAGATAGATAGATAGATACTTTATTAATCCCGATGGGAAATTCACAAAAAACACGGAGCTGCTGAAAAGGCTGCCACTCACGGCGGCGCCGGATTGTATTATTTTTTAATAAAAGCACTTGCACCTTTTGCACCATCCCCTTGCTCAGTTTGATTTGTCCCCATCAGACCAGTTCATCTGGTTATGTTTTCGATGGCGTTGTGTTCGAGAGGCTTCCAAAAGGGAAGAGGGAGCATGAAGCTGTACCCATACCGTCACATGCTGACCATCCTCACTGTGTTTAGGAAGGATCTGAAGACTCTTGTTCTTTGAACATTTCTCTGTCTGACTGATAATGACTTCACTAAGGAAATATTAACTATTTTTTGTATTCTCTTTGGTTTAAAGCGGAACTGACCAGTAAACCTTTTAACTAGCACCAGGTTAAGCAAATAAGGAAAAAAAGACAAGTTTTTTGGGTTTAGAGAGACAAAAATAGATGAAAACCCTGAAACGCTTGACGTTAAGATGGTATACCATATCAGGGGGTCTAGTGGGCACCATACAAAAAAAAACTGTAGTGATTTCAAAGTATTCATAATTAATTTTTATGAACACAATAAAATAGCAGTGGGAGGTTGAGCTTTCAGTTACAGAGCCCAAAGATGTGGAAATATCTTCTTGCTTATATCAGAGATGCCCCTCATCTTGTAAATGAAGGCTTAAGACTCACAACTTTAGTACAGCATACCTTGACTAGAGCTGCTGCATATTTGCATCCATGTTTGTTTGTCAATTCCATAAAAATATAAGTAATATAACATTTATGAATAATTGCTAACCATCTTCAATTCTGTTTCTCTTCTCTGTGTCCTACTGTGGCACTTGGTGCCACTGCTCTACTCGTACAAGCTGTTTTCCTATCCATGGAAAGTCAGTAGAGATACTGGGAGCCTTGGCATCAACATATGGAAAGATTCTGTCATCAGATTGGACAGCACAGACTCTATTATGAGATGCCCAAGATGGGGTGTGCGGTTGGTTGGTTGAGGTCTCCAGGACAGTGTCTCTCTGTCTGACTATATCTGTCATAATTGACCGTGGACACCTCCAGAGATTCATTTTCTGTATCGATGCTGCTGACAGGAGTTTTTGTTTTCCTCTCCTCTGTTGTCAACTGGCCATAGATCAAAATTAATTAATGGACGGATATTTCTGGGCTGTGTGATGCCCTGGGTTCCTCCAGCCTGGCATATTCCAGCTACCAGGACTTTGATAGTCATAACCAAGATGGACTGTGGGAATGAGGACTATCTATCTATCTATCTATCTATCTATCTATCTATCTATCTATCTATCTATCTATCTATCTATCTATCTATCTATCTATCTATCTATCTATCTATCTATCTATCTATCTATCTATCTATCTATCTATCTATCTATCTATCTATCTAGTGCCTTTCATATCTATCTATCTATCTATCTATCTATCTATCTATCTATCTATCTATCTATCTATCTATCTATCTATCTATCTATCTATCTATCTATCTATCTATCTATCTATCTATCTATCTATCTATCTATCTATCTATCTATCTATCTATCTATCTATCTATCCTTAACAAAAGATATCTGTGTATGTGTGTGTTCATACTTTTGCTACAGTTTGTCTCTGTCATTCTAACAGATGCACCACAAACTACAGGTGCATCACAAACATTTACAGTAATAAACTGCATTACATTTGTCATTCTAACAGATGGCACATCACAAACATTAACACACCTTTGTGATTCCCATACCCAATGGCATATAACAGAGACATGTGTGTTGCATTTACCATTCCAACAGATGGCGCATCACAAACATTGGTAGTAATGCATTTTATCATTAGAAATGTTTGCAATGCATCATCTGTCTATGTATAAATCCATTGCAGGGGCCCGCCCAGAAAATCCCTGCTGTCAGACTCACTTTCTAATTTGAGCAATGTTCAGTCTTTACTTAGGCATGTTTTACATAGTAATATAGTAATACTGTGACTATTATCATCATCATTATCATCATCATTATCTTTATTATTATTATTATTATTAGTTGTACAAAAATCAGAAAAACTTTTAGCAACATGAAGGCAATGAGATTAATGTGAGCATCCCTGTGGTTACTCTGATAAAAAAAAAAAAAAGCCTCTTTCGGTAACATCTGCAAGTTCCCAGTGATCTGGAATACGCCCAATTTTTTAATGATTTATTCATCTATTTTACAAATGGACTTGATCATTTATTTTTTCCTTGCCAGGAGAAGAATTCCATCAGGAGAAGGAAATTTGTTCTCAGATAAACTACTTTGTTATTGCCTTACTCCTGCCACAATAAGGTTTGCAGCATTGAAAAGCCAAATTTCGGAGCTGATCTGATTAATCGCTTTTTCACACCAGACTTATAGCCGGACAGCATATCTTTCTGTCTGCTTAGCTACCGAGAAGACATAGGTGATAAAATGAATTGAACAATTTGCTTGTTTTAATGTTTACGTCATACATTTTATTACATATAATTAAACTGAATGATGTAACAATAGGTGTTTAAAATTTGCAGATTTAATGCTAAAATTATGAAAAAAGTCACAAAATTGGAAAACGTCAAACGAAAGGAGCTGGTTTGCACAGTTCAAAATATTTATCATGTGTCTGTCTATTCAAGGCGACATGGTGGGGGAAGTGTTTAGTGCTCTAATAACATTTTATTTTAAATAAGCAGACTTTGTTTCGTGCTGCTGCCGTGTAGGCCTGGAGATCTGCGCTTCAGTTTCCAGACCCAGGCACAGGCCCTATAGAGTCTGGACATTTCCCCTTGACTGTCTCATGATTTGACTCTCAATTTAGAATTTTGAACACAACAACAACAGCAATTTATTTCTTGTATAGCCCAAAATCACACTGGGTTTTTGATAAAAAACCTTGACTTCCTAAGAAGACAAGGAAAAACTCCTAAAAATAAATTTAGGGAAAAAAAAAATGGAAGAATTCTTGGGAAAAGCAATACAGGGACAGACCCCCTGCCAGATAGGTTTGGCGTGCAATGGGCGCAATACGACTCCTGAAGCTGTAAAAAATAATTTGTTCATTGTTTGGGTGGGTTTTGAGACCCAGGAATCAAATGACCACATCTCTTATTTGTTTGTTTGTTTCAACGTATCTTAACTTAAGTTAGTTATTTTTGTCCTATTGTCCTGCACCATCTTTTCTTTTTATTATGGCCATTTTAGTGTCAATGGTTACCAAGTGGTTGTTAGGGGTGACAATAGTTGTCACCGACGGAGTGACATTATAGATCAAGGGGTATAAAGGTCAGCCCTTTAGATTTCCAGCTTAGTTTAAGTTTTTAGCTTTAACCTAAAACTCTAGCATAAATATCCATCCCGCTATATCCTAACACCGGGGTCTGCTGGAGCTAATCCCAGCCAGAACAGGGCGCAAGGCAGGAAACAAACCCCAGGCAGGGTGCCAGCCCACCACAGGACAAACACACACACACACACGGGACAATTTAGGATCGCCAATGCACCTAACCTGCATGTCTTTGGGACAGACACGGGGAGAACATGCAAACTCCACGCAGGGAGGACCCGGGAAGTAAACCCAGGTCTCCTTACTGGAAGGCAGCAGTGCTACCCACTGCGCCACTGCTTAGCATAATTATTGTTTGTTTAAAGTCTATTTTGTGAGGGGCCTAGCTGCCATTTTTGACTTACTTCTTGGCTCTAGTCTCATGAACTTTTTTGGTTGCCGATCCTTTCCATTTCTTGACCAAGATTATTGTTTCATGTCTGGTGCCGGTATTTATCAAGCCTCCCAGTGTAGGAAAACGGTTCTAACTGGCATAAAAATCTAAGAGTGACTGTGATGATTTGGGTTGGCTCCACGGTCCTTGGCAGTATAAACCCGGCACCATCGATAACAAAACCGAGGTTGAGCCAAGCAAGTGAGGACATACACAGAGAGTATCAAGAATGAATGAAAAGTGCTTTCATTATAATCAACAAAGTGTAAATAGTGCTGGGCCAAGTTTCCTTCTTAAATAAATAAATAATCCAATAAAAATCAATAGAGGCTCTGATCAGGATGCTCGAGAGACTGAGTGAGGAGTGTCTGGGCTTGCGAGTGTCCAGGATGAAAACCAAGAGCCAGGCCTTTAATGACCTCTTGGGCACAGTCATCAGCAGTGTGTCTGTCTGTGGAGAGAATGTCGACCTCATTGAGACTTTCCTGATGATGCTCTGATCTTTGTGGGGTCCATGGAGGCTCTAATCAGGACGCTCGAGAAACTGAGTGAGGAGTGTCTGGGCTTGCGAGTGTCCAGGATGAAAACCAAGAGCCAGGCCTTTAATGACCTCTTGGGCACAGTCATCCACAGTGTGTCTGTCTGTGGAGAGAGTGTCGACCTCATTGAGACTTTGCTGATGATGCTCTGATCTTCGTGGGGTCCATGGAGGCTCTGATCGGGATGCTTGAGAGACTGAGTGAGTAGTGTCTGGTCTTGCGAGTGTCCAGGATGAAAACCAAGAGCCAGGCCTTTAATGACCTCTTGGGCACAGTCATCAGCAGTGTGTCTGTCTGTGGAGAGAATGTCGACCTCATTGAGACTTTGCTGATGATGCTCTGATCTTCGTGGAGTCCATGGAGGCTCTGATCGGGATGCTTGAGAGACTGAGTGAGTAGTGTCTGGTCTTGCGAGTGTCCAGGATGAAAACCAAGAGCCAGGCCTTTAATGACCTCTTGGGCACAGTCATCAGCAGTGTGTCTGTCTGCGGAGAGAGTGTCGACCTGAATGAGACTTTGCTGATGATGCTCTGATCTTCGTGAGGTCCATGGATGCTCTGATCGGGACGCTCGAGAAACTGAGTGAGGAGTGTCTGGGCTTGCGAGTGTCCAGGATGAAAACCAAGAGCCAGGCCTTTAATGACCTCTTGGGCACAGTCATTAGCAGTGTGTCTGTCTGCGGAGTGTCGACCTCATTGAGACTTTGCTGATGATGCTCTGATCTTCGTGGAGTCCATGGAGGCTCTGATCGGGATGCTTGAGAGACTGAGTGAGTAGTGTCTGGTCTTGCGAGTGTCCAGGATGAAAACCAAGAGCCAGGCCTTTAATGACCTCTTGGGCACAGTCATCAGCAGTGTGTCTGTCTGCAGAGAGAGTGTCAACCTCGTTGAGAGGTTTACTTACCTTGGCAGTGACATTCATGTCTATGGTGACCCTTTCTTGGATGGATTGGGAGAGCATGGGGGGTCATGAGGTCACTGGAAAGGGGTATGTGGCGCTCCCGATATCTATGCAAAAGGACGAAGGTCCAAGTCTTTAGAGTCCTGGTGCTTCCTGTCTTGCTATAGTCATGAGAAATGATCGCTATCCAGTGACCTGAGACGAAGAATGGATTACTTTGGTACTGTTTCTCTTCAGACAGTCCTTGGGTACCACTGGTTTGACTTTGTGCTGATCACGGAGTCCTAAATGAGACACATTATCTGCATTGTGAGGGAGCATCAGTTACGGCACTACAGCCATGAGGTGTGATTCCCCAAGGGTGATCCAGCTCGTAGAATCCTCATTGTTGAGGGCCTGAGTGGCTGGACCAGATCAAGGGGTTGCCCACGTAACACCTGGCTGCATTACTTAGAAGGTCATTTCCGGACAGTGGGACTGGACTGCATGTCTGCCTAGGGGGGTTGCCAACCAGGATCCCGAGCTGTTTTGTCGTGTGGTGGGTGTGATAACGCACTGTACTAGTGCATGCTCCCCAACCTGACTTGACCTGACTTGACCCGCTGGTTCCTAACCAAGCTCCCTTTTATGCACCCATCGGGTGCAGGTGTTGCCATTATCTCCTCTGAGGTGTGAATGAAGCACTTGACAGATCTGCATTCTGCATTTGTACGTGAATGTGTGATCATTCAAGAACCCCAATCAACCTCAGAGCAGTGTGTGCACGTTCCCATGTGCACCTGCACTCACCTCCATTTATTTACTTAAAATGCACAGACCTCAACACAGTGACACCAAATTTGGTCCTACTCTAAAGTAAGAGTAAAACCATTTTATCAATGTTCCTAATTTATGATGCTACTCCTAACTTCAACAGGATTTAGGAGAGCTCAAGAACAGTCTTACCTTGCTAGGAGCTACCATAAGATGGCAATCAGTCAGAGATCAGCACGGACAATCCAGGAATAGAAGAATGTTTTGGAAAATTGTTCTGGACACTGTGGTGGGCTGGCGCCCTGCCCAGGGTTTGTTTCCTGCCTTGTGCCCTGTGTTGGCTGGGATTGGCTCCAGCAGACCCCCGTGACCCTGTAGTTAGGATATAGTGGGTTGGAAAATGGATGGATGGAGGGATGGATGGTTCTGGACAACAATAAACTCATAAGATATCGATTTGACAGAGATGGTATGTCATGTGATTGCTCAATCTACACCAGGAAGTCATGCACTGCCTGCCAAAAGGACAGAGTTGTTAATGTTACATGTAAAATGCAGCTTTACAATAACACGCTGGTAAGGCCTCGTATGGAGCTCTGTGTGCAGTTTTGGTCTCCAGGCTACAAAAAGGACATAGCAGCACTAGAAAAGGTCCAGAGAAGAGCGACGAGGCTGCTTCTGGGCTACAGGGGATTAGTTATGAGGAAAGATGAAAAGAGCTGAGCCTTTACAGGAGATTAAGAGGAGACCTGAATGATGTGTTTAAAATCATGAGGGGAATTAGTCCAGTGGATCAAGAGTGTGACTTTAAAATGAGTTCATCAAACACACAGGGACACAGTTGGAAACTCATTAAGGGTAAACACACACAAGCATAAAGAAGTTTTTCTTTACACAGAGAACCACAGAAACTTGGAATAAACTACCAAGTAGCGAGGTAGACAGGAGGACTTTAGGGACTTTCAAAACTCTGCTTGATGTTTTTTTTAGTAGAATTAAGTGGATAGGACTGGCGAGCTTTGTTGGGCTGAATGGCCTGTTCTTGTCTTGTTCTAATAGCGATGATTTGGGTGGGTCACAGCCAACCATTTCTGAAAATTTTTCACCAAACTCTACAGGTCCTTACAATGCCTGAGGGAACGCTCAGATTTATACATTACCACACGAGTCCCCATGAGGTAATATTAAAGCATGTTGTATTCATCGAAATTGGCATGACTATTGTAGAAGGGAACAGCCCGGACACAGACAGGCAGACACATTGCAAGCCATCACCACACGTTTATTTACCCAGTACTACTATTATTTACAATGTCTTAAGTGCACCACACAAACCCCCACCGACTCCCTTAGTCCAGGCTTCCAGCAGCCACTTTCTTCTCTCTTTTCCAACACAAAACTCAGGGCCTCTCCTGCCACCTCCTCTGACCTCGTCCGTCTCCTCAACCGACTCCAGCCTTGATTGCAGGGCGGTGGCTCCTTATATAGGCGGCTGATTGAGGGCCGCACCCGGCCACCTGCCACACTATAAAGATCATTGCCACAAGTGTAGATGAGCACACATATGTGAACTGCAAGTGATATCACGGGGTGCCTTGAGTCTATGCAGGGATCAATGAAATCTCAAGACTATCAAGACATTCTGGAGTGAAACGTACCGTCCAGTGTCAGAAAGCTCTGACTGAGTCACAGGTCATGGATCCTCCAACAGGAAGGTGAGCCAAAACACACAGCTAAGAGCACCCAACAAGGGCTAAGAACAAAACCTTGGACTGTCCTAAAGTGGCCTTCTATGAGCCCTGATTTGAATCTCATTGAACAACAATGGAAAGAACTGAAACATGTAGTCTGAAGAAGAACATGGTCAGGAAGAGTGGGCCAAAATATCTGTGGACAGGTGTAGAGAGCTCATGGAGAGCTCCAGAAAGATTGCAGGGTTGCTTTATTTTTGTTCATGCCCATTTGAGTTTTTATTTGAAATATTCTGTTGAATCAAAGCTCTAAAGCAAAGTGTGATTTTTGTTTAATATAGAGAAAACAATGATGGCTGCCATTTATCAGTTTCTAGTCATTTAAGAGGCAAATGTGGGTTCTTCCTTTTACAAGGAGTATTCCCAACAAATTTGCCCATATCTGTATATACTGTATACACAAACACATATATATATAGGGTGAGTCAAAATTATATTAACATTTGAATGGCGGAAAAAATGTATTCACAAACATACTTCATATGTACAAGATGATTTACAGTAATGTCTCAGCCTGTTCGCCGGACGATAGTCTATTATATAGTGCCTTTCATATCTATCTATCTATCTATCTATCTATCTATCTATCTATTATATAGTACCTTTCTCATCTATCTATCTATCTATCTATCTATCTATCTATCTATCTATCTATCTATCTATCTATCTATCTATCTATCTATTATATAGTGCCTTTCATATCTATCTATCTATCTATCTATCTATCTATCTATCTATCTATCTATCTATCTATCTATCTATCTATCTATCTATCTATCTATTATATAGTGCCTTTCATATCTATCTATCTATCTATCTATCTATCTATCTATCTATCTATCTATCTATCTATCTATCTATCTATCTATCTATCTATCTATTATATAATGCCTTTCATATCTATCTATCTATCTATCTATCTATCTATCTATCTATCTATCTATCTATCTATCTATCTATCTATCTATCTATCTATCTATTATATAGTGCCTTTCATATCTATCTATCTATCTATCTATCTATCTATCTATCTATCTATCTATCTATCTATCTATCTATCTATCTATCTATCTATCTATTATATAGTGCCTTTTTCATCTATCTATCTATCTATCTATCTATCTATCTATCTATCTATCTATCTATCTATCTATCTATCTATCTATCTATCTATCTATCTATCTATTATATAGTGCCTTTCATATCTATCTATCTATCTATCTATCTATCTATCTATCTATCTATCTATCTATCTATCTATCTATCTATCTATCTATTATATAATGCCTTTCATATCTATCTATCTATCTATCTATCTATCTATCTATCTATCTATCTATCTATCTATCTATTATATAGTGCCTTTCATATCTATCTATCTATCTATCTATCTATCTATCTATCTATCTATCTATCTATCTATCTATCTATCTATCTATCTATCTATTATATAGTGCCTTTCATATATCTATCTATCTATCTATCTATCTATCTATCTATCTATCTATCTATCTATCTATCTATCTATCTATCTATCTATCTATCTATCTATCTATCTATTATATAATGCCTTTCATATCTATCTATCTATCTATCTATCTATCTATCTATCTATCTATCTATCTATCTATCTATCTATCTATCTATCTATCTATCTATCTATCTATCTATTATATAGTGCCTTTCATATCTATCTATCTATCTATCTATCTATCTATCTATCTATCTATCTATCTATCTATCTATCTATCTATCTATCTATCTATCTATCTATCTATCTATTATATAGTGCCTTTCATATCTATCTATCTATCTATCTATCTATCTATCTATCTATCTATCTATCTATCTATCTATCTATCTATCTATCTATCTATCTATCTATCTATCTATCTATCTATCTATCTATCTATCTATCAGTAGTTTTAAACAGGTGCTTTTTATACTGCATCTATTTGTTGCTTACTGCTATGTAAGGAGGCCTAAAGGACTGCAAAGTTTTGCCTCAGTAAGACGTTTGAAGCACTAAATAGACTTTAGAATGCAGTGCTTTCTTGCTTTAGTACATCTATTAGTCACTGACTACTATGTAAGAAGGTCTTAACAAATGCTTTGATTAAATTACAGTGCATTGCTAAAAGTAATAGAGGCCAAAAAAGCAAGTTCTTAAAGCCCCCTAAAACCCCTTTTGTAAAGTCATAACAGATGTTACTTTGATGAAATATATCAGTTTAAAGTATAAAAGGGAAATACCGAATGTGTGCATTGCTGTACTGACGTTAGAAGACATACCAGATTTCCTGCCCTGACTTTCCATGAGGCAGCATACAATTAGGCTCTTAAGAGTTTACAAAAACACAAGGCAAAGCATCATTATGCTCGGTAGTATGCTAGATATATATCTTAAAATTACTGGTGGCCTGAGGGCCATAAATTTTCCTTTGGGGTCAGGAAAACTATAGCAGTATATTTCTTTATCTCCTCGGATACAAAGAAAAACAGCTGTTTTGTAGCTGTAGTGGATAATTCAGGAAGAGTTTTTTTGTCTATTTGGGGCAGTGGCGAACAATAGCTGCACATCGATTTTAGGAACTCACCAATGCAGGCTCTTGTCAACTGAATGAAAAGACTATTATTTCTTCGGCTCGGCTTGATATACCATGCCCAGAATTAGCACTTGTTTTCTCTTCCAATCAAGTTTTTTTTTTTTTCTCCCACCCCCCTTTAATCATCAGCATCTTTTCCACTTTGCCGGGACCCATTTCTGAAACAATAGCGAGGCAAATAATGGGCCTGAGCTACAGTTCACACTGATGTGCAGGGGAAAAAAAAAAAAAAAAAAAAAGAAAACGTATGACAGTAACGTAAAAAGAATGGTGCCCTGGTCAAAGGTCAGTTCTGTGATCTTATTGTCATCTCAACTGCCTTTCAAGAAAAGGCCTCGTCTTTCATTACCTTCTGCTGGAATTTTGCCAATTTGGAGTGAAAAGCCTTCTCTCAGTAGGAAACGTGAAAGCTGCAGATGATGTGACAAAACATAATTGAAAAAGTCAACATCCTTTTCTAAGATGTTCCTCTTTTATTAGGAGTACGCTTTGTCCAATAAAAGAGTATTTAAGATACTCCAACAGTCTTCAAAGGTTTAAGTTTCTTAAATTTGTGGCTGTCTGGTATGGATTTTGCTTTTCTCCCGAACATACAGATAGCGGGAGAAACTCTTTGCATAATTTATATGGCCGGCCTTTCTTAAGCCTCTTTATTTTTACCAGAGGACATTGTGTTTTATTATATTGTGCGCTAAGCTTTTACTTAGGTGTAATGGGACAAGTTATTTTATTTTTTTAAATAGTGCAAACATTTTTTGTAACAAATGTGAGAAAATTAAATAACAATAGACGTACTGTGGACGATGGATAACAATCCCCTAAGGTTAGTCTGATGGTTGACTTTTGCTATTAAACTCCACTGCACATGACATTAATAAGCAAAAACCACCCCAAATAAACTTTCATTTCCTGATCCATTTGGTTGGACGCTTATACTTTGTCGTCGTTTCGGAGGGCTTAACGTTGCTCTCCTGGATTAGAAATATCTATTAACAAGAAGGATCAAAAGGTAACATCCCTGTTTTTATTTATTGCCTCCCCAGACAAATCCCCTTCTATTTATCACTTGGTGACCTTTCTCCAATGCTCATCCATCATTAAATTAAAAGGATACCTTTGCACCGCAGCCCTTCTCCTCTCTCAGCAAAAACCTTTTGTCCAGAGGTCCGCTCACCGGGTTCATTTTGGACTGATGGAGGCAAGGTTGGAATCTGCAGTTCAGCACCTCTGCTGTTTTGGGCAGATGATCAGGTCTGAAGGCCATCGATCAATTTCACCTGAGCGCTATTTGCTCATAAAACACTTCTCGTATTTAGCCACGGCTCAAAAGCAGACATTTTGTACAATATCAAATAGAGCAGAAACAATGACACCTTTACAAGTTGTTTATCCTTAGGGGCTGGAGTGAGGAGGGAAACGATGGCGCAGTCTTTTATTACAAGGAGGCCCACAAAGTGCTCATCTCCGGAGTTTGTGCTAGAGCTGGTGGGCAGCCAGTGCCTCATAGGTCTTGTGTCGTGGGCTCAAATCCTTTGCACGTTTACACTGTTTCCGTAGAGGAGTCTCTGCTTGAGCTTTAGAAGTACTTTCCCACCTCCCCCCTCTTTTTTGTTGAATCACAGTGGATTTAATTTGGCTTTTTTGACGCTGATCAGCAGAAAAACAACACCTACAATGTCCACAAAATGGCTCCTGGTAGTCTACAACATGGCTCCCGTGGTACTTTGCTGCGCATCGCCATGTTTCTTTCGTTTCTACTTTGTTTTTGATGTATTTGAAGAAATCTGTATCCCTATATGGGATAGTTTGTAGTATAACGGGTCTGCGGCTCAGAAAGAATGGTTGGTTTTTTAAATAATCCATCGCCCATGTCAGTCTCCGTGATTGTGCTTGTGCAGCTGCGGGGAGTGGATGAGGTAATCGGGGTGAATCCTGCGCGTGAGGGTGCGATCTTTCCCGATTGCTTCATCGGCTTCCTGCTGTAATTTTTTATCTTTTTTTACAATTAACTTACCATCTAATGGACTAAGCAACTGTTTTCATTCTCATTTTAGGCAGATTTATTCGTCTGATTTATTAGACTCTCTCTGGATCGGTTCGCAGCCGAGTGTGAAGCGGCTGGGATGAGAATCAGCACCTCCAAATCCGAGACCATGGTCCTCAGCCGGAAAAGGGTGGAGTGCCCTCTCAGGGTTGGTAGCGAGATCCTGCCCCAAGTGGAGGAGTTCAAGTATCTCCGGGTCTTGTTCACGAGTGAGGGAAGAATGGAGCGTGAGATCGACAGGCGGATCGGTGCGGCATCCGCAGTAATGCGGGCATTGCATCGGTCTGTCGTGGTGAAAAAGGAGCTGAGCCGCAAGGCGAAGCTCTCAATTTACCAGTCGATCTATGTTCCTACCCTCACCTATGGTCATGAGCTATGGGTAGTGACCGAAAGAACGAGATCGCGAATACAAGCGGCTGAAATGAGTTTCCTCCGCAGGGTGTCTGGGCTTTCCCTTAAAGATAGGGTGAGAAGCTCAGTCATCCGGGAGGGGCTCAGAGTAGAGCCGCTGCTCCTCCGCATCGAGAGGAGTCAGATGAGGTGGCTCGGGCATCTGATCAGGATGCCTCCTGGATGCCTCCCTGGTGAGGTGTTCCGGGCACGTCCAACCGGGAGGAGGCCCCGGGGAAGACCCAGGACACGCTGGAGGGACTATGTTTCTCGACTGGCCTGGGAACGCCTTGGGATTCTCCCGGAAGAGCTAGAAGAAGTGGCCGGGGAGAGGGAAGTCTGGGCATCTCTGCTCAGGCTGCTGCCCCCGCGACCCGACCTCGGATAAGCGGGAGACAATGGATGGATGGATGGATGGATTTATTAGACTGATTTCTAGTTCGACTGCTGATTGGCTGTGTACGGACTATTTGTCAGCACTATCCCCGCTTTAAAACTTACCTCGCTTTGTATCTCCAGACATCTGAGTTGTCTGCATCTTCATTTAACATGTGGACCAGTAGGATATTTATTTGGTTCATGTTTGTTTGGTCCCTCCTGTTGCTCGCTATCCTACCTGCGATAGGCCTGCTTCAGTACTCAGCTGCTGAGCTCCTCTGACTGCACTTCCACCTGTCTGAGCCTCCTCTGACTGGGCTGTATCTCCACCCGGATATCATATTCCTCCTCCATCGGAGATACATCCACCACGGGTCCCACCGGAGTATCCAAGTTGACAGTTCGAAAATAATAAACTCCATCTGGTCCAGTTCTCGACATCCTCTACGTAATTTAGGCAGAGTCGCTGACCACAGTGTGTTTGCCAGTCTAGCCCGGCCGGCTAACACCGTTGCTAAATGTGATAATGCCGTTGTCAACTTATGTCTGCTGAACATCCGCTCACTTACGAGCAAGGGACCTCTCATCCACGATCTCCTCACTGATCGTAAGTTTGATTTTTCTCTGTCTAACCGAGATATGGCAACAACCTCATGACTTTTCCCAAATTAACGAATCCACTGCCCCGGGGTTTGTTTACATCTCTCAACCCCGTGGCTCTGGCCGGGGAGGAGGTCTCGCGTTAATGTATCGTGAGAAGTGGAAAGTCCTGCCGTTGTCTGTTCCTCGCTTCGCTCGCCTACCCCCGGTGTTGGGTAACCCGAAATACATTGATGAATGTATGAGATATATTGGAGTGTAAAGGTGTAGATGACGAACAAAGGAAGTATATTCATTAATCCTGATGAATGTTCACTAATAGTGGACTCATTACAGAATGCGTTGTCAGCTAATTGGCGGAATTGTTTATCAGCCGTCTGTCGTTCCTTTCTTTGCCGTTTATCTATTCACTCTGCTGTTTGAGAGGCGCGTACGTTCATTAATTGTATTCAGGCGGGCTCGCTTCTGTATGTATCTCCGTCATTTGTGGTCGTTCGTTTCGAACCCGAGCCCGCTTTGCTTCCGCAGTTTCAGACGCGCTCTGTCAGTCGATCTGTTTGGTTTTGGAGCCGAGACAGTTTTGCTTCCGCGGTTTCAGATGCGCATTGTAGGCGCCCACATCTATTGTTTTAATCTATGTAGGCTCGCATCTTTGTGGACCTGTGGGGCCTCCGTAGCCTCTTCCATTTGACTCTGGGGTACAGCGCGGAAATCCTCTTTTTTGTGTGGCTGTGTCGTTACCTATGGGCGCGTTGCCTCATTTCTTATTTACATTAGTTGAGCTCCTTCGTTTTTGAGCTGTGACTCCTTTGTTCTCGGTGGATCAGACTTCGCTCGCTGTTGGCGCCTGCTCACTGTCGGCGCCTGCGCACTATGTCTCCTGCGTCCCTGGGCATGCCATGTACCTGCGTCCATATCCGGTTTACCATTCTCGGTTAGTAATATGGATCTCTTGTGTGTCAATTAACTGGACCTATTCTACTATTATTGCAACTCTTTAACGGCCCCCTAAATCAAATAATGACTTTCTGAACAACTTTGCTGTTTTTCTTACACACTTATCTACTGTTTCATCAAACATAATACTTCTGGGAGATTTCAATATACATATGGATAATATCAATGGCATTCACTTGCTCTGCTCCCCAGCTCTGGAACTCACTATCATCTGAGCTTAGAAATATTGAATCATTTTCACTTTTCAAATCTAAACTTAAGACTACTTTTTCTCTTTGATTACAATTGCTCTGTCTGATTTTAATTTTTGTATTTTAGTTTTGTTTATAATCTGTGTTTTATCTATTGTTCTGTGTCCTTGAGTGTTTAGAAAGGTGCCTACAAATAAATAAAATGTATTATTATTATTATTATTATTATTATTATTATATAAGTACGGGCCGGTGGGGAAACGAAAAAAGAGACGAAAGAGGCAAAGAAACGAGAAAGAAAAGAAACAGAAAGTAAGATAATGAAAGGAACGGAAGAAGCTCTTAGAGCGAGAGTGCAAGTGGACGAGCCAGCAGGCTGAAGAAAGAGAGGTCGGCACGGTTAGGTGAGGGATCGGCGCTCAAGGGATGGATCGCACCCACTGAATGTGTTACGCAGTGGGTAACAATCAAGGTGGTGTCCTCTCCTGGAATCCGAGAGACGACTGAGTGTGTGAGAAGGAGGGCGAGAGGACAACCGACCTCGAGCGATCTGGCAGACACCGACAGATGCAGCCAAGACGGGGGTCGGTAGTGAGAGGACCACGGCTGCTGAAGTCTCTCCAGTTGAGTGAGCGATGGGTGAACCGGGGAGACATGGAAGGAGTTGTGCTAGGCTCACTTGCCCCAATGACTGTTGCTGGTTTTTAGCCTCGTTTTACATATTTGGATTTTTACCCTTTTATAGATTTTTTTTTTTTGGAAATACTGCATTTTCTTTTTGAACACTGTTTGGTTTTTGTTTTTAATAAAATCACTTGCACATTTTACACCATCCCCTTGCTACAAGTGTGATTTGTCCCCATCTGCCAGTTCATCCAGTTACATTATTGATGGTTTTGGGTTCGAGCGGCTCCCTAATGGGAAGAGGGAGCATGAAGCAAGATCCACACCATCACATAGTTCTGTATTTAATAAGTGGTATCATCTACTCTTGCATTTTGCCTTGAAAGTTGTCCCGGTGGTCTGGTCAGGAGCGCTGTGCACCTGGTGAACCTGGTGAACCTGGTGAGGAGTACCGTGTTGTACTTCTGAGGTGACAATGACAGATCGGCCATCAAGCTCTGTGAAGAGGACGATTTGTGCTCTGTTTTGTGTGTTGTTTTTGCTCCAGTTTTTGACTCCCATTGTATGCCAAACCTAACTGGAAGGGGGTCTCCCTCTGAATTGCTTTTCCCGAGATTTCTTCCATTTTTTTTTCTTTACAAGGTTTTTATTTTAGGATTTTTTTCTTGTCTTCTTAGAGCTGTGATTCCCCAGCTCGGTCCTGGGGACCCCCTGTGGCTGCAGGTTTTTGTTCCAAGCAGATTCACAATAAGTGATAATAAATGAGAATCATTGATCTTATTTCATTAGCTGGTCTCTTTTTTCTATTCTCTTATTTTGCATTCAGAAAAGCATAGCAGTATGTCTTTTACATTATGAAACATTTAGAAATATATTTTTTTCCTCATACCTTTAATTGCTTGATTCTTTTGTTTTGTTGTTTTCCTATTATTTTTCCTTTTTTCTGTGTAGTCTGTTCCCATCATTGTATCCTAATAGTGACAATTAAAAATAAGCAAAGCAGACACCCGGGCAAACGACACTAAATGATGAAAGGCTGCAACTGCTTCAGCGTCAGACCCACTATCCCATCCATCCATCCATTTTCCAACCCGCTAAATCCGAACTCAGGGTCACGGGGGTCTGCTGGAGCCAATCCCAGCCAACACAGGGCACAAGGCAGGAAACAATCCTGGGCAGGGTGCCAACCCACCGCAGGACACACACAAACACACCCACACACCAAGTACACACTAGGGCCAATTTAGAATCACCAATCCACCTAACCTGCATGTCTTTGGACTGTGGGAGGAAACCGGAGCGCCCGGAGGAAACCCACTCAGACAAGTGGAGAACATGCAAACTCCATGCAGGGAGGACCCGGGAAGCGAACCCAGGTCCCCAGGTCTCCCAACTGCGAGGCAGCAGCACTACCCACTGCGCCACCGTGCCGCCCATCAGACTCACTAATTAGTCAATAATGGAAAGGCAGAATGGAAATTGGGGTAAACAGAAATATTCTTCTTCTTCTTCTTTCAGCTGCTCCCATTAGGGGTTGCCACAGCAGGTCAAAAAGAAAAAAAAAAAATTACCCACATATAACTGCTTCATTTTTATTAAAACGTATTAACACACCTGTGGTGGGTTGGCACCCTGCCCGGGATTGGTTGGATATTAACACACTTACTTTTGTAATTTCTCCATTGACCCCAAAACACAGAAACTGGGTAATAACAGCTCACTTAATTAGGCTAGGAGTCCAATTAATCAAGAAAAGTTGGTTGGAACAAAAAGCCTGCAGCCCCGGGGGTCCACCAAGTTTGGGAACCACTGCCTTAAGAGTGTCAAGACTGGGGGGCTGTCATAAATCAGGGCCTGTTAAAGCCCATTGAGGCATTGCTTGTGTGATTTTGGGCTATACAAGAAATACATTCTTGTTGTTGTTGTTTTATAAATTGCCATTAAGAAAGCCAATAATAATAATTATTATTATTATTATTATTATTATAATAATAATACAGGGTGGCACGGTGGCGCAGTGGTAGTGTTGCTGCCTCGCATTAAGGAGACCTGGGTTTGCTTCCCGGGTCCTCCCTGCGTGGAGTCTGCATGTTCTCCCCGTGTCTGCGTGGGTTTCCTCCGGGCGCTCCGGTTTCCTCCCACAGTCCAAAGACATGCAGGTTAGGTGGATTGGCGATTCTAAATTGGCCCTAGTGTGTGCTTGGTGTGTGGGTGTGTCCTGCGGTGGGTTGGCACCCTGCCTGGGATTGGTTCCTGCCTTGTGCCCTGTGTTGGCTGGGATTGGCTCCAGCAGACCCCCGTGACCCTGTATTAGGATATAGGGAATTGGATAATGAAAGGATGTTTGGATGGATTATTATTATTATTATTATAATAATACAGGGCGGCATGGTGGCGCAGTGGTAGCGCTGCTGCCTCGCAGTAAGGAGACCTGAGTTTGCTTCCCGGGTCCTCCCTGTGTGGAGTTTGCATGTTCTCCCCGTGTCTGCGTGGGTTTCCTCTCACAGTCCATACACATGCAGGTTAGGTGCATTGGCGATCCTAAATTGCCCCTAGTGTGTGCTTGGTGTATGGGTGTGTGTGTGCCCTGTGTTGGGCTGGTGCCCTTCCCGGGGTTTGTTCCTGCCTTTAGCCCTGTGTTGTCTGGGATTGGCTCCAGCAGACCCCCGTGACCCTGTATTAGGATATAGCGAGTTGGATAATGAATGGATGGATAATAATACATTTTATTTATATGGTGCCTTTCCCTTGCTCAAGGCACTTGTTTAAACAGCAGGATATACAGTAGGTAACATCCATCCATCCATCCATTTTCCAACCCGTCGAATCCGAACACAGGGTCACGGGGGTCTGCTGGAGCCAATCCCAGCCAACACAGGGCACAAGGCAGAAACCAATCCAGGGCAGGGTGCCAACCCACCACAGGACACACACAAACACACCCACACACCAAGCACACACTAGGGCCAATTTAGAATCGCCAATCCACCTAACCTGCATGTCTTTGGACTGTGGGAGGAAACCGGAGCGCCCGGAGGAAACCCACGCAGACACGGGGAGAACATGCAAACTCCACGCAGGGAGGACCCGGGAAGCGAACCCGGGTCCCCAGGTCTCCCAACTGCGAGGCAGCAGCGCTACCCACTGCGCCACCGTGCCGCCCCAGTAGGTAACATTGGGTACAAAATAAAACACTGTTCAAAAGTGCAGTGTCTTCAATAAATAGCCAATAAATACATAATCCTATAAAACCAAGAAAATATCCAAGAAACAAATAAATCCCATAAAACAAGGTTAAAATTCCAAGGCAGGAAACTCTCTATTAAAATAAAGCACACGCAATGGTGCATGCATCCTTCTAAAACCACTGTCTCTTCTGCTTACCCCATGTGGGACCCTGCAGCAGAGGAGACGCCCAACCGACAGGCACAAGCTCTGGGCCCTGCTGTCCCATGGGGTCTCAGCAGGGCACCATGCTGAGCTTCACTCCTCCCGCTCTCACTGCCACCCCAGAGCGAGCGAGTGACAGGCCACTCCTGCTACCCCACCAAATGCTCAGCCGAATGGCCCACTTCCGCTCCTCCGAGGGGCTCTCCTACTGGTCGCCTACCTCCATCCCCTCGCACACTGGTGTCTCCCAATCCTGCCTTGATTTGTCCTTC
This sequence comes from Erpetoichthys calabaricus, assembly GCF_900747795.2. Classification (NCBI taxonomy): domain Eukaryota; kingdom Metazoa; phylum Chordata; class Cladistia; order Polypteriformes; family Polypteridae; genus Erpetoichthys; species Erpetoichthys calabaricus. The sequence continues at coordinate 15,909,846 of NC_041406.2, read as the reverse complement.
TTTTCCTTTAACCGCTGTCTCCCTCTTTCTCTTTCCCTCTTGTTCTTTTCCACCCTGTCTGTCATGCAGGCTCCACTTTTCAGTTTAAGCCAAAGAAGATTAAGAGGTGACACGATTGAAGTGTTTAAAATTATGAAGGGAATGAGTCCAGTGGATTGAGACTGGGACTTTAAAATTAGTTCAACAAGAACACGGGGACACAGTTGGAAACTTGTGAAGGGTAAATTTCACACAAACATTAGGAAGATTTTCTTTTCACAGAGGACCACAGACACTTGGAATAAGCAACCAAGTAGTGTGGTAACCAGTAGGACTTTAGGGACTTTCAAAACTCGACGTGATGTTTTTCTTTTAGAAAAATTAAGTGGACAGGACTGGCGAGCTTTGCTGGACTAACTTGCCTGTCCTCATGTAGATTGTTCTAATGTTCTAAAAGTGATGATTTGGAGTGTGTCACAACCAAACATTTCTCGAATTTTTCACCAAACAATGCCTGAGGTAACACTCAGATTTATATATTTCCCCACGATTCCCCATGAGGTAATATTAAAGCATGTTGCATTCATCCAAATTGGCATGACTTTAAAGATCATTGCCACAAGTGTAGATGAGCACACATGTGAACTGCAAGTGATGTCATGGGGTGCCTTGAGTCTGTGCAGGGATCAATCTCAAGACTATCAAGACATTCTGGTGTGAAACGTACCATCCAGTGTCAGAAAGCTCTGACTGAGTCACAGGTCATGGGTCCTCTAACAAGAAATTGAGCCAAAACACACAGTTAAGAACACCCAAGAAGGGCTAAGAACAAAACCTTGGACTGTCCTAAAGTGGCCTTCTATGAGCCCTGATGTGAATCCAATTGATGATGATGATGATGATGATGATGATATATACTTTATTAATCTCCAAGAGGAAATTCACATACTCCAGCAGCAGCATACTGATAAAAACAATATTAATTAAAGAGAAATAAAAATGCACTGCAGGTTAAAAAATGCAAGGTGGAGAGTGCAAGGCAGGTATAACAGACAATAACTTTGTATAATGTTAATGTTTAAAACCTCGGGTGGAATTGAAGAGTCGCATAGTGTGGGGGAGGAATGATCTTCTCAGTCTGTCAGTGGAGCAGGACGGTGACAGCAGTCTGTCGCTGAAGCTGCTCTTCTGTCTGGAGATGACACTGTTTAGTGAATGCAGTGGATTCTCCATGATTGACAGGAGCCTGCTCAGCGCCCTGTCGCTCTGCCACAGATGTCAAACTGTCCAGCTCCGTGCCTACAATAGAGCCTGCCTTCCTCACCAGTTTGTCCAGACTTGAAGTGTCCCTCTTCTTAATGCTGCCTCCCCAGCACTCCACCGCGTAGAAGAGGGCGCTCGCCACAACCGTCTGATAGAACATCTGCAGTATCTTATTGCAGATGTTGAAGGACACCAGCCTTCTAAGGAAGTATAGTCGGCTCTGTCCTTTCTTGCACAGAGCATCAGTATTGGCAGTCCAGTCTAATTTATCATCCAGCTGCACTCCCAGGTATTTATAGGTCTGCACCCTCTGCACACAGTCATCTCTGATGATCACGGGGTCCATGAGGGGTCTGGGTCTCCTAAAATCCACCACCAGCTCCTTGGTTTTGCTGGTGTTCAGTTGTAGGTGGTTTGAGTCGCACCATTTAACAAAGTCCTTGATTAGGTTCCTATACTCCTCCTCCTGCCCACTCCTGATGCAGCCCATGATAGCAGTGTCATCAGTGAACCTTTGCACGTGGCAGGACTCCGAGTTGTATTGGAAGTCTGATGTATATAGGCTGAACAGGACCGGAGAAAGTACAGTCCCCTGCGGCACTCCTGTGCTGCTGACCACAATGTCACCCTGCAGTTCCCGAGACGCACATACTGAGGTCTGTCTGTGCCACCAGGTATGAATTTACTCCCATCTCTGTCAGCTTGTCCCTAAGGAGCAGAGGTTGGATGGTGTTGAAGGCACTAGAGAAGTCCAGAAACATAATTCTTACCGCACCACATCCTCTGTCCAAGTAGGAGAGCATATAGATGATGGCATCCTCCACTCCCACCTTTTCCTGGTATGCGAACTGCAGAGTGTTGAGGGCTTGGCGGACCTGTGGCCTCAGGTGGTGAAGCAGCAGCTGCTCCATGGTCTTCATCACATGTGAACAACATTGAACAACAATGGAAAGAACTGAAACATGCAGTCTGAGGAAGATCCCCTTCAAACCTGACACAGCTGGAGCAGTTTTCTCAGGACGACCTGTAGTGCAGATGAGCATGTATATGTGAACTGCAAGTGATAGTACAGATAACCACAGACGTGTGGAATAAGCTTTGAAAACTCGACTTGATGTTTTTTTAGAAAAATTAAGTGGATAGGACTGGCAAGCTTTGTTGGGCTGAATGGTCTGTTCTTGTCCAGATTGTTCTAATGTTCTCTTTGCTGGAAGCCTCCTAAACTCAACGATCTGCTCTTGCCTTCCCACAGCAGCTTTGGGTATGCACTTTGCCGTCAGGTCTTTCCAATTCAAAAGTGCACTTGTGGAACATATAGCAGCATCAGACACACACAGAGAAGCTCTCTGACTTGCAGGCCTTCATATCAGTGGGGCAACTTGCAACTGGAGGACACCAAATGCCAGTGTAAATTTGCCCTACCATTGTGTTCCTCCTCTCTGGAGTGCTAAAATAACAGGTAAGTAGCATTTACCTCTAGTTATGAGGGACACTCAGAACGTTTCCACACTTTTATATGTGGGAGGAGTAGTAATTAGTCGTGTCTTAGAGTGTCATGTGACTTGGGAAATTGCATCGCAAAGGAAGGTGACTCTGTAGAAAAGTGATGTCATTTGTTTTTGAAATTCTTGATAAATAGAGTAACAAAAAAAAAGTGAGGAAACTTTTTGAACGTCCCTCGTATTTAACTGAATGTAATAAACTATAAATAGTGTGGAAGTTCAGCCACCGAACACAGACACCAAATGTCCAAAACACACACGTTTAATTTCTTTTCCTTTCTTTAACACCACCATACAATGCCTTAATAGCCACAAATGCTCACAGTCCCTTCTCTTCACAAGTCTGTCGCTGTCACTCCTCATCTCACAAGCTCTGTCTTCTTCCTCCCGACTCCAGCTCGTCTAATGGAGTGAGGAGACCCCTTTTTTACTGCCCCGGATGTGCTCCAGGTGCTCCACAACGATCTTCCGCCAGCACTTCCTGGTGTGGCGGAAGTGCCGCATGAGCACCCGGAAGCACTCTGGGTGTGCTTGTAATTTCTTCCAGCAGCACTACCGAGTGTGATGGAAGTGCTGCAATCCAGGGCTCAACAATCCTCCGGGCGCCCCCTGCAGATTTGAGCTTCCAATCTCTGATCCCGTGGCCCCCATGTAGACCAGGGCGACTGCCCTCTCGTAGTTCAGGGGTGGTATTGTCCCTTTCCCAGTCCTTCCAGGTGTCTGCCACAATAGCTATACTATTGGCTTTTAAATTGTCTACAGAGTCTTTGTATCATGCACCTTCTTTACTCTTATAGGGCGGATGTCGACTTTTGTCGACAGAAGGGGTTTGAGGGTGGATGTTGACAGGGTCAGACGGTGATAATCAGCTGTTAGTGTGCACAAAGCCAGCAATTACGTTATAGGTAGGCCATCTTTGTTAGGAGGAATGTTAGAGTCGTTGACTGGACGTCAAATCCCTGCATTTGCGTGAAAAGCATAAACAACATCTAGAACGGCATTGACATCGGATGAGACAGCAAAGCAAATGCGCAAAGCAAAATATTCTGTTCTGTTCTATTTATTTTTTGCATATTATTGCTGAGGGCAGCACGGTGGCGCAGTGGTAGCGCTGCTGCCTCACAGTTAGGAGACCTGGGTTCGCTTCCCGGGTCCTCCCTGCGTGGAGTTTGCATGTTCTCTCCGTGTCTGCGTAAGGTTTGCTCCGGTTTCCTCCCACAGTCCAAAGACATGGTGGATTGGTGATTCTAAATTGTGCTTGGTGTTTGTGTGTGTCCTGCGGTGGGTTGGCACCCTGCCCGGGATTGGTTCCTGCCTTGTGCCCTGTGTTGGCTGGAATTGGCTCCAGCAGATCCCCGTGACCCTGTGTTCGGATTCAGTGGGTTGGAAAATGGATGGATGGATGTTATTGCTGAATTGGAATCGATTTTGATGGAAGTGATCTGGAGATCGAAAACAAATGTCAGGTACTTGCATCAGCTGATTGGTCCCCAGCTGATGTACATACAGCAAAGTTCACCTGGGTGGACTACACAGACATTGATCTGTGGGAGGCAAGCTGGCTACTGGACTTCACCCAATGGCATGCTGTGCTAGTGGACATTACGGGTTACCAGCCACTCGACTGCTTCAAGATGTTTTTTTTCCCAGAAAGTGCCTTTCAGCTTATGAGTGATGAGACAAACAGGTAGGTAATAAATGTGCGAATTTACATAATTTGGGGGCTCAAGGAACATAGAACATCTATCTATCTATCTATCTATCTATCTATCTATCTATCTATCTATCTATCTATCTATCTATCTATCTATCTATCTATCTATCTATCTATCTGTCTGTCTGTCTGTCTGTCTGTCTGTCTGTCTGTCTGTCTGTCTGTCTGTCTGTCTGTCTGTCTATCTATCTATCTATCTATCTATCTATCTATCTATCTATCTATAAATGGTGCCTTTCATATCTATCTAGGTATTATATGGACTCTTATATATTTATGTACTGTATATAGAGTCTTTCATATCTATCTATCTATCTATCTATCTATCTATCTATCTATCTATCTATCTATCTATCTATCTATCTATCTGTAAATGGTGCATTTCATATCTATCTAGGTATTATATGGACTCTTATATATTTATGTACTGTATATAGAGTCTTTCATATCTATCTATCTATCTATCTATCTATCTATCTATCTATCTATCTATCTATCTATCTATCTATCTATCTATCTATCTGTAAATGGTGCCTTTCATATCTATCTAGGTATTATATGGACTCTTATATATTTATGTACTGTATATAGAGTCTTTCATATCTATCTATCTATCTATCTATCTATCTATCTATCTATCTATCTATCTGTAAATGGTGCATTTCATATCTATCTAGGTATTATATGGACTCTTATATATTTATGTACTGTATATAGAGTCTTTCATATCTATCTATCTATCTATCTATCTATCTATCTATCTATCTATCTATCTATCTATCTATCTATCTATCTATCTAGAATAGAGTGACATTTGTCATAGATAAGTATTTTATGTCAATTTCTGTGTTAATCCGTTGCTTTGTGTGCTTTATAGAAACACTATGTTTTTTGGGAAAATATTCAACCCTGGGACAAAGTAAAAAAAAAGATTTAATCCCACCTTGTCTCTTGCCTTGTCCTGGACCTCATCTTTCTCAACTCCAGGTAGTTCCTTCCTGCATCTCCACACCCGATTCTAAGCTCCCTTGGCTGTGTGGCTAGAGGTCTTTAAAAGGTTGGCTTAAAGAACATCTCCAGCCAGCAGAGCAGCAAGTGGTTCTGGGTCATTTCACACTTATGTCTTTAAAGAGCCAAGTGCCTCTACTTGTGGCCAGAGGACAGCTGCAGACTCCTGAGTGTTCGAGAGGAGTAACTGTCAAACTCCACCTGGGCTCCTTCAGCAGCCTTCATCTCCTTTAACCTTTCAACCAGAGTGCGGCTTCCTCCAACTCCTTGGCATCCTGGCTGGATGGAAGAAAAACCTGGCAGTGCCCTCCACACCTTGCCAGTGCATTAAGACAGACTGGCATCTAACCTTGTATTTATTGCTAATGCTATAGTCTACCATTTTTTGTTACACTATAATGGAATGAGCAGGATATGACATTAGTAGAATAAAGATTTTACTCTTTTTAACTCATAGTGTTCGGCATGGTGACACAGTGGTGAGTGCTGTTGCCTCACAGATGCAGAGCTTTAGGTGTGAATCTCACAGTCACTATCTATGTAGAATTTGCACATTCATCCTTTGCCTCTGTGGGTGTTCCTGCTACGTCTCAGACATGCATATGACACGGATTGCTAGTTCTGCCTGAGTGGGATCTGCGATAGAGTGGTGTTCTGGATAGCTGCCACCTTGATTTAAATTCAGCCTTGTAGTTTTCTGTCCTGGGTATGACGTTAATCTTCATCCAGCCCTGCATGTAGGCCCTCCATCCTGCAGGGAAAAATCTGGGGGTTGGTTGCAGAATTGGCACTCCAGCCACCATAATAAAAACTCTCAGACTGGTTCCATTCTATCTGAACTAGTGTGGTGTCACCCATTGCATGGCGTCACTCGGGTCCTAATCTGGGGATCCTGAGTTGATTTGTCATGTGGTGGGGGCGGCAATGCGCTGTATCAGCGCCTGCTCCTAACCTCTCTCTCTTGTAGTTTTAGGTTATGGTCGGAAGCTTGCATATTTTCCTTTTGCTTGAGTTTCCAGACTTCTCGCTGAGAAAGCCCTTTGCCTAAAACCCCTCCATTAATCAAAGTTAAATTCTTGTTTGCTAAGCCAATCTTCCAAATAAAAAAATGCTCTAATTGTTCCATTATGCCTTATTTATGTCACGAAGCATCTATTCATTATTCCATACATACTGTACACTAACAGAACATGAGTTATGGGGAGTTATGGGCCCTATTTAGGCAGCATAAACTATAGTAACCTTGGGTGGGCCTGCTAGTCTATCAGAAGACTCTGACATGCATGCACCAAGTTAGAGTCATCAGCTATTTATTGGGTGGCACGACTGAGGAGAGGTTAGCACTGCAGTGCACTGAATGGCTTCAGAGACCTCTACTCATACCATGTTTCTCCGAAAATAAGACTGGGTCTTATATTAATTTTTGCTCCAAAAGATGCACTAGGGCTTATTTTCAGGGGATATCTTATATTTATTCATGTACAACAATATACATTTATCCAAATACAGTCATGTCATCTTCTTCTGGGATATTGTCATAACTCTCCACATTCAAACCCTAAATTCCAGCCTGAATTTCTTGCTGCTCCAGCTGCTTTTAGGATCCTCCAGGATCGAGGTGGGCGCTTCGATGTTTGATGAATGGTTCGATGTGGTGAAGCAAAATACCGACATGCAAATGTATTCATGTTGCTTTTACAGACATATGAAAAAGTTTGGGAACCCCTCTTAATTCTTTGGATTTTTGTTTCTCATTGGCTGAGCTTTCAAAGTAGCAACTTCCTTTTAATATATGACATGCCTTATGGAGACAGTAGTATTTCAGCAGTGACATTAAAGTTTATTGGATTCACAGAAAATATTCAATATGCATCATAACAAAATTAGACAGGTGCATACATTTGGGCACCGCAACAGAGATATGACATCAATACTTAGTTGAGCCTCCTTTTGTGAATCTAACAGCCTCTAGACGCCTCCTATAGCCTTTGATGAGTGTCTGGATTCTGGATGGAGGTATTTCTGACTATTCTTCCATACAAAATCTCTCCAGTTCAGTAAAATTTGATGGCGGCCGAGCACGGACAGCCTGCTTCAAATCATCCCATAGATTTTCGATGATATTCAAGTCAGGGGACTGTGACGGCCATTCCAGAACATTGTACTTCTCCCTCTGCATGAATGCCTTTGTAGATTTCCAACTGTGTTTTGGCTCATTGTCTTGTTGGAATATCCAACACCTGCGTAACTTCAACTTTGTGACTGGTGTTTGAACATTATCCTGAAGAATTTATTGACATTGGGTTGAACTCATCTGACCCTCGACTTTAACAAGGGCCCCAGTCCCTGAACTAGCCACACAGCCCCACAGCATAATGGAACCTCCAACAAATTTGACAGGAGGTAGCAGGTGTTTTTCTTGGAATGCAGTGTTCTTCTTTTGCCATGCAAAGCACTTTTTGTTATGACCAAATAACTCAATTTTTGTCTCATCAGTCCTAAGCACTTTGTTCCAAAATGAATCTGGTTTGTCTAAATGAGCATTGGCATACAACAAGCGACTCTGTTTGTGGTGTGAGTGCAGAAAGGGCTTCTTTCTCATCACCCTGCCGTATAGATGTTCTTTGTGCAAATTGCGCTGAATTGTAGAACGATGTTCAGATACACCATCTGCAGCAAGATGTTCTTGCAGGTCTTTGGAGGTGATCTGTGGGTTGTCTGTAACCATTCTCACAATCCTGCTCGTATGCCGCTCCTGTATTTTTCTTGGCCTGCCAGACCTGCTGGGTTTAACAGCAACTGTGCTTGTGGCCTTCCATTTCCTGATTCCATTCCTTACAGTTGAAACTGACAGTTTAAACCTCTCAAATAGCTTTTTGTAGCCTTCCCCTAAACCAGGAGACTCAACAATCTTTGTTTTCAGATCTTTGGAGAATTGCTTTGAGGATCCCATGCTGTCACTCTTCAGAGGAGAGTCAAAGGGAAGGAAGCACAACTTGCAATTGACCACCTTAAATACCTTTATATCTCATGATTGGACACACCGGTCTATGAAGTTCAAGGCTTAGCGAGCTAATCCAACCAATTTGGTGTTACAAGTAATCATCATTGAGCAGTGACAGGCATTCAAATCAGCACAATGACAAGGGGACCCACATTTTTGCACAGCCAGTTTTTCACATTTGATTTAATTTTATACAACTAAATACTGCTTCACTAAAAATCTTTGTTCGGAAAACACCGCAGTACTCAGATGTTCCTAGGAAATGAAAGACATACCATTGTTATCTTTTTTGTTGAAAGGAGAGTCAATTATTATGCAGGCTGAGAGGGGTTCCCAAACTTTTTCATATGACTGTATATTCAAGCATCGCATATTCCTCAAAGTAATGACGTGATAAATTTTAAAAGTCTCACATACCATCTTCTGCTCCGTCTTTTTTCTTTTTTGCACCTTCACAATACCATCAAAATGTACACCGGTGTATTTGAGCCACAGAGAAAAATAAATAAGGGCATAATGAAAAGGTCTATTTTGTGATTAAAGTGGAAATTTTGGTTTTAACCTCGAAATGTCCACTTTAACCTTGTAGTTTATCATTAAAGTAGACCACCGTAAACGTCATCTTAAAAGCAAACCCAGTTGTTAAATCGCTACGTGCTTCTGGGGCTTCCTCCTGACCGGACAGCAGTGGCAAGCAGCAATAGATCGCCACACAGAACACATTACATTTCTGATATTCCAGCTCTCTGCACATTTAGAATTCTTAGATTTATACTTGATATCACTTTCATGATGAAATGCATTAAAATATGTATGTTACATTTTACAGATAAATCGTTAACTTTGTTTAAATAATGAATACTGCTAATAGTTACACATATGGGGTGGCATGGTGGTAGAGCGGTAATGCTGCTGTCTCACAGGGAGTCACATCCCTTGTGATCCCTGCCTGGAGTTTGCATGTTTTCCTGGTGGGTTTCCACAGTGGGCTCAGTTTTCCATCCAAAGACATGAAGGTTTGGGGATTTGGTGAAGCTACAATGACACCAGTGTATGTATGTGCTTGTGTTCACCTTGCGATGAGCTGACGCCCCGTCCAGAGATTTTGTTTCTGTCTTGTGCCGAATGGCCACATCCCCGAATTTATGGATGTAATCATTAATATCCTTCTCAGAGATATTGTGGCAAGGTGTCCTCGGAATTTAATGGATGTTTCGGGCACATGCGTCACATCGCGTAAAGTATAAACCTGGCCTTAAGCACCATACGATCTTGACTAGGGCTTATTTTTGGGGTAGGTCTTATATTGCAGAGCAGCCTGCTAGAGCTTATTTTCGGAGTCGGTCGTATTTTCAGGGAAACACGGTATTTATCAAGCATCTCAGAATGAGTAGGACATGACAAGTAAGAGTTTACTTTTGAGAACTAATGATGTCACGATTTTCTGGTGCCCTGAGCCACAAAGCTGGCACTCATGAAAGATTTTTCTATTTTTCTTTGAAAAATCTGATGACATTTTGTAGTTTTCTAACACTAATGCCAAGGGTTCACCTTATAATAATCATAATGATATATTTCTTATGGGCACTGCACACATCCTTAGAAAGGTGTTATGGTAAATCACTTTGGCTTCTTGTTGTAGCCTGCATTTACCAGCTAAAACCACAAAGACATCATGCGAGAGGAAACAAAACCTGAATAATAATAATAATATGGCAGAGTGGTGGTCAAGATCCAGGCCTTCAATGACTTATTGGGCACAACCATCAGTAGTGTGTCTGTTTGCAGAGAGAGTGTTGACCTCGTCGAGAGGTTTAGTGACCTCAGCAGTGACATTCATGTCTCTGATGACTCTTCCTATGAGGTCAGTAGATGGATTGGGAGAACCTGGGAGGTCTTGAGGTCACTGGAAAGGGGTGTGAGGTTCTCCTGAATATCTCTGCAAAAGGAAGAAGGTCCAAATCTTTAGACTCCTGGTGCTTCCTGTTTTGTTATATTCTTGCGAGACATGGACGCTATCCAGTGACCTGAAATGAAGACTGGATTCCTTCAGTACTGTGTCTTCTCAGAGAATGCTTGGGTACCACTGGTTTGACTTTGGAAAATTACTTGCATTGTGAGGGAGTGTCACTTACGGCACTACGGACATGTAGCACTAGAAAAGGTCCAGAGAAGAGCGACTAGGCTGATTCCAGGGCTACAGGGGTTGAATTATGAGGAAAGATTAAAAGAGCTGAGCCTTTAAAGGAGATGAAGAGGAGACATTATTGAAGTGTTTAAAATTATGAAGGGAATTAGTACAGTGGATCAAGACTGTTACTTTAAAATGAGTTCATCAAGAACATGGGGACAGTTGGAAACTTGTTAAGGGTAAATTTTGCACAAACATTAAGAAGTTTTTCTTTACACAAAGAATGATAGACACTTGGAATAAGCGACCAAGTAGTGTGGTAAACAACAGGACTTCATGGACTTTCAAAACTCGACTTGATGTAGAGATGAAGATGAATGGCAGCCCATTGTTGGGCTGAATGGCTTGTTCTCGTCTAGAATGTTCTAATGTCAAATTTGTAATTCTAATGTAAATTTCCTCGAAGGTGATACGGCTCGCAGGATCCTCATAGTTGAGGACCTGAGTGGCTGGACCAGGCCAAGGGGACGCCCACATAACACTTGGCTGCAGCAGATAGAGGGTCATTTCTGGAGGGTGGGACTGAAACGTGTGTCTGCCTGTTTTGCCAACCAGGACCCCAATGTTTTTCATCGTATGAAGGGTACAGCAACGCCCTGCACCGTTGCATGCTCCCCAATCCTAACCTGACCTGATAGATTTCAGCAGTAGTCCATTAGTTTTTTCACAGTTTGTCCATGAAAGGCTAAAAAGTAGTGATGAGCGAAACAGTCAAGTTTTGCTTCACATACAGTTTTGCCAAACTGACAGTAAAATTCGTTTTGCAGAATTTCACTAAAAAGAGTTCTGGCCCATTTCTAAAGTATTTTTTAGTGGGTGGGTAAAAAGGCATATTCCACCCTAATATCTCGATGAGACTTTTGTTTTTTAAACTGTGTTCTTTCCTACAGCTTTTGTAAGGCAGGTAATCTGTCGTAGATCAGTAAAATCAGTTCTATTTGTGCGTTTTGTTCACATAACCGTGGGGAGCGCAGTGTGTGTGTGTGTGTGTGTTTTTTTTTTAATATGACACGCTGCGTATTCTCCACATGAAGACAAATGAAAATGTCCCATTCTGCACATTGCTGAGTTTTCTCCACAGGATAATCTCACTAGACGGGAGGCCGCCCCCATCCCCTTGTTTCCTAGCAACCACCCTCAATAAAATGGCATACAAATGGTTCAGTTCTTAATGGAAAATGCTGACTAACGCATGGAGAGCTCAGCTTATAAAGACTGAGATTTTCTGCATAACACAGTTGCATCACACATCACGCCATACACTATCTAGTATATCGATAATGAAGCTACAGTTACAAAAGTTTTTGGTGAAAAACTTATCATATGATTTTAGGAATGGGCCAGCAGGAAAACCTTTGTTACATGGAAAAGATATGGAGGATACATTTTTTCAATAACCACCTTCTACATGCCTTTTCTATGCTTAAAGTGCTCAACGAATATGTAAAAGGAAATAAAAAGAAATATAAAGATTATAAACGCATTTGCTTGAAGGAACTACCTCCACATAAAAGACACCAAATAAAAATATAATTAACTAAAACTTATAGGAATGAAAACACATATAAATTGCAGCTTCAAATCCTGAAAAACAAAAAGTGTGTTATATTGAATAGCTGTGGCAGTGCTTGCTTGTGCCGACACAATGGATTCTTGATTTTTATGTTGCTCTTTTTGGTACTTTGCTATCCTTAAAAGGATGATTTGCTGTTTCTGCAGTAGTTGGAATTCATTTGTGACTTTGGCAGGCCTGCTATTTGTATAGGCTCCTCTGCAGCTGGCTCTGAAGCTGCTCATTTATATGATGGAATGCCAACTCATACCGTTGTGGACTCATCAGTGATGCCATACCAAGGCTGATGCAACTTGTCATTGCTACTTCAGTATTATATTATATCTAAGATGGGTTGAAATTTCATATTATTAATTTGATATATGTATAGCCCCTTTGGCCTGGTATAATTATATGCACCAGATCACTTTTGCTTGTGGTGCCTATTTTCACCGCTTCCTCCCGGTGTTGTTCATTGAACGGCCTGGTTCAGCCACACTAGCCTAGTCATATTGGGGCTTTGGTTTCCTAATTTATTGATTAATAAATCGTTGTCATTTTTTTTGTGTCTGCCGTTTCTATAGGAGGGTGACGATGAGTTAAATTCCAGTGGATGTTTTTCAAATGTTGACGAGCAATAAGCAAAAGGTATCACTGAAAACCACAGAAAACAAACACAGCAAAAAAAAAAAAAACAGTATGAGGAAAGTTCAAAGAAAAAGAAAAATTGACAATGTTTTTGTTTCGGGGATCGTTGTGCACAACTGAGCTGCGACTACAGGACTAACTACTCTGTGAATGATTCATTCTCTTGACCGTTCTGTGGATGATTCATTCAGGCATTTCAAGGTCTTCTGGGCACTTTGTTGTAATGAAAGAATCTGCTGAATGTTTTTCGTAGTATCGAGATTTTTATAGACTCTGTCTTATGGGGAAGCTGTCGAGACAGTAAAAACACTTCCTTGTAATGAAAATTTGGTTGTAACGATATTCATCATAACAGAATTTGACCTGTACTTTCAAAAATGTTAAGTTATGTTTAAGAGCACATCTGTCTCGCTTAAAATTGTCCGAAATGTTTCCAGGGCAAGATCCAACCTGCAAACGTTGCAATCGAGCTCCAGCCTCACTGAGCCACATGTTCTGGGCCTGCACCAAATTAACATCATTCTGGACCAAAATCTTTAAATGCCTATCAGACAGCCTTGGTGTCCCAATCCCTCCTAATCCACTAACAGCTGTGTTTGGTGGGCTCACCGAGGGGCTTAAAGTGGAAAAGGACAAACAAACTGGAATTGTCTTTACTTCACTGTTGGCACGTAGATTTATCTTTCTCAACTGGAAGAATCCTAACCCCCCTCTATTTATCTTTATTCATTTATTAAATTATCTATTTACTTATTTTTACTAGCTTAAAGTTTTACTCTGCTGGCCTAGCTCTCTTTCTCATGGGTGGGGGTTGATTTTTTTCAAACCTATTTTTGTAAAACTTGACTTATTTGTATGGAATGTTATTTGATTTAAATTAAATCAATAAAATTCCCCCCAAAAAAGTTATATTTAATAAAACTGAACAACAGTTAGTCACAGACACTCCTCCACTAACAGACCTCAGTCGATGCCATTGTCACATCACTTGAATTGCAATCTTCTGTGTATAAAAGCTACGCTTCCAGCATAGGCCTCTTTATGCTCTGTTTTAAAGTACATATTTAATGTACTCTATTAATTTATGTAATTGCATTTTATTATCGTTGTTATCTCTCTATTATAATAAAAAAAATCCTGGGGATGAAACGAGACTTTTTCAGAGAGAAACTTTCAAGTCCCACGAGACAAGACTTTGTGCCAAGAGATTTCACCAGGCCCGGGGCTGTAAATAAAAGACAAAGAGTAGATGACAATGTAGAACGTCGTAAAGAATTCAAAAACGTTGGCGCGATACACATGCAGAGCAGGTTAGAGATAATGGAATTACTAAAATTCAAAAGTCTCAAAATAATTATAGGAAAGATCGCATTAGCGCCAACAAATGGAAATTATTCCTCGGTGAAATAATGGAATAGATTGAATATATTGTTTGGATTTAGTTTTTAAGTCGGAGACTTGTAGATCGTTTAATTCGTGTTGCCATCAGGGAAAAGTAATGTTTCTTCCCAATGAAGAGGCCTACCCACGAGAATTAAAAGATTTGTTGTTTGGTAAAAGTGAAATACACATACGTAAGTGGCAGAGACACAAAGTGGCTGGCACATAGCTCAGGCATGGAGGGTTGGCAAGTAAAGTGAGCAGGGGGTGAAGCCCCCTAATTTTCAAAAATAACTCATTGTTTCAAAAATTCTTAATGAAAATGTGGTAACTGACTCTTGGATAAAGTAAATAAAAAATGTGAAATGCTCTCGACTTTCAGGTCAGTTACATACGTTAGACGCCAAATTCACCGGAATGTAGCACCATGCATATATTTTTTAACTTTATTGTATTATATTGACTGTTGTGATTTGAGGTGTTTCTTCATTAAACTGCATCTTGCTAAATTTCTCATAGCACATTCTCCCCGCTAAAGTCTTCATTTTAACACAACATTGGTGAGGCAGGCATCAAACACATATGTTATAAATTTAAACTAATTACCCCTAAATGCACAGCAGAGTTTTTTTTTTTCCTATTTTTCTTTCTCCCACCTATCCCGGCAGCCCCCCTGCTTACAGTGTAACAGCCACTGCGTGACCTCTGAATGGGAGAGGTTGCAGGGAGGTCATGCAGAATGGCCCGCCTGCCATTTCCTACACCTACTGACAGCATTAAGTGGATATCTCTTTAACCGTTTAGTCAGCAAAACAAACCACATCACACTCCAGGGGGAGCTGGGGCGCGGACCTCTCACCACACAACAAACACTGCTTCCTCGGGTGTTTGCATCTCCCAATTATCTGCAGCAAATTGATTCCTTAAATTTGTCACACAGCCATTGTCTTTGTGCACCTCCTAAAGCAGCAGAAGTGACTTGGAGGAAAAAAAAAAGAGCGCGGTGTTAATGTCTTTATGGATCGCTCCAGTTGTTCTGTGGATTACAAAACAGTTTATTCATCAAGTTACTCCCCTTACCCTTTCGACTTCCATTCAGGGCACTCTGGACTTTGCAGGTCAGTGGAGGTTTAAAAACTCTTAACCTTTTCCAGATCACTTGAGCACAAATGAACTTTTTTTGAAGGTATTCCCCATGTTCCTTTTGTTTTCTGTTAATGGACCATTTTGGAAAGCAGAAGGCAAATCCTGGCTTTGAAACAAATGAGAAGATTTAATATGTCAATGGACACGTCTCGATTGGAAATACAAGCAGCTGTTTAACAAAATATTTCAGTCTGCTCT
Organism: Erpetoichthys calabaricus; assembly: GCF_900747795.2. Lineage (NCBI taxonomy): Eukaryota > Metazoa > Chordata > Cladistia > Polypteriformes > Polypteridae > Erpetoichthys > Erpetoichthys calabaricus. The sequence goes on along the minus strand of NC_041406.2, from coordinate 15,894,261 downwards.
CCATTATGACGTTCTAATGCCTTACAAAAAGGCGACATCAATTCAGTTCAATACTGAAACAAATACGTCAAACTGTAAAATGATTAGTCCAAGAAAATCTAAACAAATAAGTCCAATTATTCATTCTGAGAAACGTAAAATGTTTGTAATAATGAATCCATCTTACAAGCCTGTTATTGACAGCAGCAGCTCTTTTAGTAACCAAGCGGGAAGGCCTTGTGTGTGTTTGGAGGGGCTATGGTCTGTTGTAATATATATACTATATATATATATATACTGTAAATACTTTTATTGAGCTGATGTAAAGTTTTAGTTTCCACCTATGTGTCAAAGTGTTATCTATCTATCTATCTATCTATCTATCTATCTATCTATCTATCTATCTATCTATCTATCTATCTATCTATCTATCTATCTATCTATCTATCTATCTATCTATCTATTATATAGTGCCTTTCATCTATCTATCTATCTATCTATCTATCTTTCTATCTATCTATCTATCTATCTATCTATCTATCTATCTATCTATCTATCTATCTATCTATCTATCTATTATATAGTGCCTTTCATCTATCTATCTATCTATCTATCTATCTATCTATCTATCTATCTATCTATCTATCTATCTATCTATCTATCTATCTATCTATCTATCTATCTATCTATTATATAGTGCCTTTCATCTATCTATCTATCTATCTATCTATCTATCTATCTATCTATCTATCTATCTATCTATCTATCTATCTATCTATCTATTATATAGTGCCTTTCATCTATCTATCTATCTATCTATCTATCTATCTATCTATCTATCTATCTATCTATCTATCTATCTATCTATCTATCTATCTATCTATCTATCTATCTATCTATTATATAGCACCTTTTTCTCTATCTATCTATCTATCTATCTATCTATCTATCTATCTATCTATCTATCTATCTATCTATCTATCTATCTATCTATCTATCTATTATATAGTGCCTTTCATCTATCTATCTATCTATCTATCTATCTATCTATCTATCTATCTATCTATCTATCTATCTATCTATCTATCTATCTATCTATTATATAGTGCCTTTCATCTATCTATCTATCTATCTATCTATCTATCTATCTATCTATCTATCTATCTATCTATCTATCTATCTATCTATTATATAGTGCCTTTCATCTATCTATCTATCTATCTATCTATCTATCTATCTATCTATCTATCTATCTATCTATCTATCTATCTATCTATCTATCTATCTATCTATCTATCTATTATATAGTACCTTTCTCTCTATCTATCTATCTATCTATCTATCTATCTATCTATCTATCTATCTATCTATCTATCTATCTATCTATCTATCTATCTATCTATCTATCTATCTATCTATTATATAGTGCCTTTCATCTATCTATCTATCTATCTATCTATCTATCTATCTATCTATCTATCTATCTATCTATCTATCTATCTATCTATCTATCTATCTATTATATAGTGCCTTTCATCTATCTATCTATCTATCTATCTATCTATCTATCTATCTATCTATCTATCTATCTATCTATCTATCTATCTATCTATCTATCTATTATATAGTGCCTTTCATATCTATCTATAGTGACCTCTAGGGATTGTAACAGTACCCCAAACTTCAGACACAACTTCACCGACACAGTCATGGGTTCAAAATAAAATGGGTTAACATTCACAAATATCTTTTACATGTTTCTACACAAATGCAAGTTAAACAGAAACAACGTTGGCTGTTCTTTTATATTTCCACATCTCCTAGCAAGCGCTGTGCATATCCTCTCGATTCCAACTTCCCAGGTCAGTCGGAGCTACTTCCTTTATACAGGATTTTGGAGTACTTCCAGTGCTATCCAATTGCATCTAGGAATTGCATCTGGGTCAGGTGGAACCTGCCTGTAGGAGGAGAGCCTGCCTCCAGCAGCTTCCCCTTCAGTGGAACCCAAGGACCCAACCAGGGCTGCCCAACAAACAATAGAACTTTCATGTAGCCCTTTAATGCATGTCAAAGGGATGTTGCTACCCAGTATACTGGGGAAAGCACATGGCCCCAGGAAGCAGACTCCCTCACTCCATCCATTATAATATCCCCCCAACCAGGAAAGATAAACCCTAACCAGCATTGAAGGGATGCCCATCCACCCACATCCTTCCATTACAAAGACCACTCAGCCAGGTAAGGAGGCATTCATCCTGGCCGTGATACCCACTAACCCATGTTGTCTATTTTGCTGTCTGTCTATCATATAGTGCCTTACATATCTATCTATCTATCTATCTATCTATCTATCTATCTATCTATCTATCTATCTATCTATCTATCTATCTATCTATCTATCTATCTATCTATCTATCTATCTATCTATCTATCTATCTATCTATCTATCTCCACCCTTCAAACTTGCTTTGGAAAATGATTGAATAAAATCTATTTTCAATATGCAATCATACACCTTTTAGCTTGTCTTCAATTTTCATATTAACAGTAAAATATTGCAATGTCATTTTTCTGTGACAAACTTTGAATGTTGTCGTTTTAATTATAACGTCAATTTGTAGCACAAATAACATGTGTATGACCCTAGACACCATGCAGATGCCCTGCGCATAATAAAGAGAGTCAGATTAAGCACCATTAGTACTTTTAATTGAATCCAGACCTTAAACACTCTTCATAAGTGAGCTTAAAACACTAGGGAGCAATCAGAGCCTTTGTGTCCCGCTTGGATGGAAACAGGAGCTGAAAACGCTCGCTCATGGAAGAGTCACTTAAAAGATGAATGTACTCCAGTTTGTATCAAAACTGCAAGTTGCGTATTAGCATTATAGATTCTAATTTAGACTGATGCCACTCTTTTCTTGTCTACATTGTATTGCAAGGACTGCCATCTGCTTATAATAATGTGCCTGACAATCCAAGTAAATGTGATTTGCTGCCTCTTCTGCTAACATAATGGCCGAGTATTGATCTCAATGGCTCGAGCATTTGCTGTCTTTTCATTCAATGGAAATCGTACGACATGGTGGGTTACAGAACAGCATCTTGCAGATGTGACGCTTAAAGGCTTGTTCTGACCACTTCATTGATATGAATAATTCGCCATACATGTTTTTCTAATTTATTGCGGTTTCAAGCTCAGCTCATAATAAGACAAGAAGACCGTGAACTTCACTTTCACAGTAGGACAGTCTCAAATAATACGGATTTTCCCCCACTTTTAGAATGGCTCCAGCTCTTTATTTAAAGGATGCTAACAACAAGAAAGCCTTGATAAGTAAGTTAAGCTGTAATCTTGTATGTAAACGAATACACATCTTGGAAAAAAAAGACAAAGCTTGTTTTGTTGCTGTTTCAATTTAATGTTATGTTAGTTATCTAAAAATCGCATGTTGGTACATGAAACCCAGCAGCCTATTGTTAAGATTTCATTTCGGCACATAATCAGTCGGCAGGTAAATCGATCGTATTAGGGCTAAGTTTTTGCAACAGATTGTCCAACCTAAAAAGACAAAACAATTAATTGTTAAAGGGCTAAGCGTGACTATTTGTAATGTTTTAAATGTTGTCTCTCACGCGTAACATTCCTTGCATAAAGCTGCGATTTTAGTAGTAAAGTATTGCAGGCCAATCTACTTCTAAGTGGAATAATCCATCATTCTATTTTCCCTATTTTTATATCTACAGTATATATGGTCATCACTTTAGAGCAGGGGGGGGGGTCTCCAGAGTTGATCTTGGGGGGGGGGAGCAGGTTTTTGTTCCAATCCAGTTTCATAATGAGACGTCAATTATTACTCAAGCATCGTACTTATGCTAATTTTTATAGCCTTGTTTGTTAAAGGATATGTTTCGTATTTTTCAAGTTGACGTTATTTCTTCACAATCATAGTAGATCATTATTTGCCGCCTGAAATTGCTTTTTTGTTTTATAAATTTAAAAAAAAAATAGCCAATTCTCGCATTTTAAAGTAAAGCTATTAGGTATTGGGTTCCCAGCATGAAAACAAGCCTTAAAATTTAGTGAACTTGTCCACTTTGAAGTAGTAGAGGCTTTGGTTTAAGACAACATGCCTTCTGCGTTTCTGAGGGATGCTGAGTGCTGCCACGTCTGTGATTATCTCACCCAATTGGGCTACTTTTGTGACAACAGAAGTAAATGGGAAATGATACATTTTGTCACCCATTCTTGGTTCTATTTGCCCAAAGTAAGAATATGTTTCTTACCTGCTTCTCTGCTCATAGCAGGTGGTGCAGATAGAGTTATGAAAAGTCCCCCATTTTGCCAAGCTATATTCTGTTTATTGTTATAGAAAAAAAAAAGATTTGCCAACAAGGTAATCCTAGGCAACCAAATCCCAAAACATCAACCAGATATCAGGGTCCTCAAAAGAGTTGAAAAGCCAGTAAATAAAAAGAATAAGTAAATAGCAAGAAGGAAAAATTCTCAATCAAAATGCCAAAAATGAAAAAAAGAACAACAAAAGAAATTTAAATATAAACCAGGGTAGTGACTCTAACTTAAGCATAACAGCCATAAATTAATTAAGGTCTTTTAACGGCAAGGATTGAATTCAAATTAAGCAATTGGGTTGAAACAAAAACCTGCAGCCATTGAAGCCACAATCGACTTTGCTGACCCCTGCCATAGGGTAGAATCTACTGTAGTGATTTTGGAAAAAGTGAAAACACTTTACAGTGCTACTTTTAGTGTTGTGAGGTCCGTGATTTTCTCACATAAATGGGCTACTTTTGTTCTGTTTCATGGCATAAAATGTACGTTTGTGGGTTTTTAAAGCTATTTTTCAAACCCCTTCTCACACCCTAGCAGTGTGCTTGAATGTATAATATTGCTTTTAGAACTCTGAGGGGGAACCTATCTATCTATCTATCTATCTATCTATCTATCTATCTATCTATCTATCTATCTATCTATCTATCTATCTATCTATCTATCTATCTATCTATCTATCTATCTATCTATCTATCTATCTATCTATCTATCTATCTATCTATCTATCATATAGTGCCTTTCATCTATCTATCTATCTATCTATCTATCTATCTATCTATCTATCTATCTATCTATCTATCTATCTATCTATCTATCTATCTATCTATCTATCTATCTATCTATCTATCTATCTATCATATAGTGCCTTTCATCTATCTATCTATCTATCTATCTATCTATCTATCTATCTATCTATCTATCTATCTATCTATCTATCTATCTATCTATCTATCTATCTATCTATCTATCTATCTATCTATCTATCTATCTATCTATCTATCTATCATATAATGCCTGTCACATCTATCTATCTATCTATCTATCTATCTATCTATCTTATGTTAGGTAGAATGCCCAGAGGGGACTGGGTGGTCTCGTGGCCTGGAACCCCTACAGATTTTATTTTTTTCTCCAGCCTTCTGGAGTTTTTTTTTTGTTTTTTCTGTCCACCCTGGCCATCGGACCTTACTCCTTTCTATGTTAATTAATGTTGTCTTATTTTAATTTCTTATTTTGTCTTTTATTTTTCTTCTCTTCATTATGTAAAGCACTTTGAGCTACTTTTTGTATGAAAATGTGCTATATAAATAAATGTTGTTGTTGTTGTTGTTATCTATCTATCTATCTATCTATCTATCTATCTATCTATCTATCTATCTATCTATCTATCTATCTATCTATCTATCTATCTATCTATCTATCTATCTATCTATCTATTATATAGTGCCTATCACATCTATCTATCTATCTATCTATCTATCTATCTATCTATCTATCTATCTATCTATCTATCTATCTATCTATCTATCTATCTATCTATCTATCTATCTATCTATACCAGAGACATTCAAAAAGCTTCCACATTTTTATATTTTCACTGGAAACGGTGAAGGAGGGAGGAGTAGTAATTGTGCATTAAAAAGCTGGTACAGCTCTGGGAAAATTGCATCGCAAACGAAGGTGACTATGCAGAAAGTGATGTCATTTGTTTTTGAAATTCTTAATAAACAGAGTTAAAAAACTTTTTGAATGTCCCTCATATATACATATATATATTTTATATATATATATATATATATATATATATATATATATATATATATATATATATAATATTAACCAGTAGGAGGCACCACCAAGCCCCAAACCCCAGAACTACTAATTCCCAACACCATCACGGATTCAAATAATTGGATTTTTAATCCACCAACCATTTTTTTATAATGAAGCACAGCCAAAACCATAAAAAAGTGAACCGTTTTCTTCTTCTTATACCTCCAGTTGAGTTTTACTGCCACTGCCTCCCAACTTTGACTCCTCGAGGTAAGACAGTGGGCTCCTTTTATGCTGGATCTGGAATGGCTTTTGGTGACCTAACTTGACTTGTTGGAGCACATTCGAGTTGCTTGAGATACAGGGTTGTCCTCCCTGACAGCTTAACTGCACTCATTGATTCCGACAGAGATGAACTTCTGGACTCCATTTCCCATGAAGCCCTCCGGGTGTCCAGACTGGAATTGCCATCTAATGTATGGGGGATGGAACTGCTTTTGGCCTCCAGCCTTTGCTTGTCCATCCCCTGGGTGTATATATATATATATATATATATATATATATGTATATATATATATATATATATATATCATTCGTAGTCTGAATCTCGATCTAATTGTATGGGTGGTTACCTATCAGGTAACAGATGTGGTTGGTCTGCCAGTCTGCAAACATCCACCACGGGGCCCTCTCAGTTGCGAGAAGCAAATCATAGAATGTTACATAGTTTACTGTCAAATAATGCAAAGAGTATGCGACACGTGTTTCGCCCTTATTTGGGCTCATCAGGCGTACACACTCCACTGCACCCCTCGTGGGGATCGCACCTCGGATGTCAGCATCAGAAGCGAAGCCTCTTTACACTGTGCCACGGCGTGTGGTTCATTTATTTGACAACATGGAGATCGGAGTATTATATTTATAGCTTGCGTTGTCTGAGTCCCGATCTGATTGTATGGGTGGTTACCTACCAGGTAACGCATGTGGTTGGTCTAATTACTCCAGTCTCCAGGCTGTCAAATAAACGAACCACACACCATGGCGCAGTGTAAAGAGGCTTCACTTCTGATGCTGACATACAAGGTTCAATCCCCGAAAGGGGTGCAGTGGAGTGTGTATGTCTGATGAGCCCAAATAATAAGGGCAAAACACATGTTGTGTACTCTTTGCAGTATTTGACAGTAAACTATGTAATATATATATATATGGGTGGCACGGTGACGCAGTGGGTAGCACTGCTGCCTCGCAGTTAGGAGACTTGAGTTCGCTTCCCGGGTCCTCCCTGCGTGGAGTTTGCATGTTCTCCCCGTGTCTGTGTGGGTTTCCTCCGGGCGCTCCGGTTTCCTCCCACAGTCCAAAGACATGCTGGTTAGGTGGATTGGTGATTCTAAATTGGCCCTAGTGTGTGCTTGGTGTGTGGGTGTGTTTGTGTGTGTCCTGCGGTGGGTTGGCACCCTGCCCAGGATTGGTTCCCTGCCTTGTGCCCTGTGTTGGCTGGGATTGGCTCCAGCAGACCCCCGTGACCCTGTGTTCGGATTCAGCGGGTTGGAAAATGGATGGATGGATATATATATATATATATATATATATATATATATATATATATATATATATATATATATATATATATATATATATATATATAAAGATACTCACATAGACAAAAACATGCAGGTTAATGTTATTACAATAGTTTTATTAATCCAATAGCTTTATTAACATTATTAACTCAAAAGAATGTCACAATGGCACAGTGCACTTAGGTACAATTTTGTAAATGCTCAAATTACCAAGCTTCATGATTTGCACATTCTTGTAGTTTACTTAGTAATAACAGTAATAGTAAGAAAAAGAAGAAAAAGAAGAAGAAGAAGAAGAAGAAGAAGAAGAAGAAAAAGATAAATAAGGTGATAAATAATCTTATCTAATAATTAATAAATAAATAATAACACAAGACTAAACTCTGCGTTTCATGTGCTCAGAACTGTAAATGTACTTTTGCCCCCCACATATATATTGCACTTTAAATAGACATCTGTTCAGCTAGTTCTCATCTCAAGTGCATCAGGCTTGGCGCATAGTTTACAGGAAGGCTTGGCATAGATCTTGGCATGGACTGGCTTAGGATGTTTGGAAAGCACGAGAGATGCTGCCTTGGACCCCATCTGAGTCGGTGTGGTCAGTGAAGAGTAGAGTGGAGGCTGGGAGTGTCACAGGAGCTTGTTGTCAAGTAGGGGTCCTGCAGCTATCTGCTCGCCATGTAAGCATGGTCCGAACAGACACTAACTAGCTCCTGGGGCAGAAGTGTGTGGAACTATAGCGAAACTGACATCACAAACTGTCCCGGTCCTTTGGTTTGCGGAGAAGAGAGAAGAGATGGTTAGCGGTCACTTTCGCCCTGACACTGCGGTTGGCTTTCTTGTCTTGATAGAGTCATCCAGATATCAAAGTTTTTATTTCAGCTCCATTCACAAAAAATTACAAAAAATGTGAAACAATAATTAAAAATCTAGAAACATATTACATTAGACAAGACTATAATATTAATTTCATGAACAGTTTAAAGAAGAATCTAAGCAAATGTAATAGCTTGCTGAAACAGAAGCCTTGATTTAAAGACCTCTAGGAACTGCACCCGTCTAATGGTGCTGGGATGAGCGCTCCAACGTTTGGGAGTAAAGTAATATTTAATACCAGTATGTTGGAACAGATAAGAGATGAGCATCATTAGAACAAAGAACTCTATTGGACGCAGAGCAATTCGTCAAACCTGTTAAATACAGAGAGGATTTATCATGTAGTGCTTTATAAGCTAGGAATACAATTTTAAAAAGAATATTGTTGTTCTACAGGAAGGTAATACAGATGATGCAGAAATGGAATAATACTGAATTGCAGCTTTACACAAGTTTAAAGGTAAGTATCAGAAAATACCCTTACTCTCTGGAACAGGCAGCCATTTTTTTTTTTTTACAGAATCGTGGCTTTAAAATTTAGACAGCTGATGAATGAAGGGATATTTACACACAGGCCACCTTGAGTTTCAGTACTTAACCTTGTGCCAAGTAGTGTGCTCCAAGGATGCGGGTCATTTTGAATTTTTCAACACCTTCAGTCAGAAGGCATTGTTGTAACTCTCAGAGGCTGAGGATGTTTGACACGGCAATAGTGAATAAATAGAGGAGTCGCCTCAGCAAACAAATTGGCACATTTATTTCAGTAAGTGTATCTGCCACGGGGACAGCAGTCCAGCTATGTTTGTCTCACTTCTATCACTCATTGGACTTTGGCAGACTAGACGTTTTATAATCACAACCTGCTGCCTCACTCCCAAGAAATAATGGCTGGAAACTGACACTGTCTATTTAAATTAGAAGGCCAACTGTCAAGAAAAGTAAGACAAATGTGGTGTCCTGATTGACTATTTCCTTAGATACTAAATCAATGAGCTTATTATCACTGCAATTACACTGCTAATGTAAACAGATGCTTTGTGCAGACATCTGCTAACACAGTTGAGGGGACCTGAGGTTTGATGATAGGAAAGAAAAAGTAAGCGTGTAAAGCAGAGGACTGACAGACGTTCACAAGTATCTGGACCCGTACAGAATGTCGTAAATCTTGCTTAGTTTACTAGAAGGCCTTTTTAAGCTGTTAATATTTCAATGATAGTTCAGAGTTTGTAAATTAGACTTCTTTTTATAGTAGGTACTGCTGCAAAAAAGATTAAGACTTTCTAAGAACACAATGAGGATGTATGTAATCTAGTCATTATTAATCTTACATTTACTTTTTATGTTTTTAAAATTTCTGTATGCATGTACTAGACTAAGTGCATAGCTCAGGTTTTAACTCTTATGTATTTATAACATAATATAACGTAACATATATGGTCCCCTGGGGGATCCCAAAACTCTCGACACAAAGGCTTGGACACAAGTTCTCCAATGAACAAAGGGTTTTATTGTGCAAAATTCCTACACAATGAAGTGTTTCCCACACCACAACTCTGCAATTCTCTGTCGTCTCTCCTCCAATCTTCCGACAAAGTGTGCTTTTCTCCTCCAAACTCTGTTTCCTTGTGTTGAGGCGGGCGGCCACTTTTATGCAAGTCCCGGGAGTACTTCCAGTGTCCCAACATTGTGGCTAGGGAGTACTTTGGGGTGAGGTTGGAGCCCGACATAGTAGGGCTCACTAGTCCCCTCAGCAAACCTGGCGACACCCTTGGAACCCAACAGGACTGAGCCAAAGGACTAAAGTTCTCAATGTACCTTGTGGGAATCCATAGTGGTGCTGTAATCCAGGGGGGGTGCCATCTAGCTTACAGGGGAGGACAATGCTCATAATAAATTGTCTTCCCCTGTCCTTCCAGGTGTCACAGCCGGGTAAGGGTCCCGATACAGCTCCGAATGGGATGCCAGTCCCTATGTGGTGTCGCTAACACATAACATAACATAGCATAATATATGTGGTCCCCTGGGGACTCTGCAGCTCCTCAAACTCTCAACACATAGGCTCGGACACAAGTTCTCCAATGAACAAAGGGTTTTATTGTGCAAAATTCCTACACAATGAAGCGTTTCCCACACCACAACTCTGCAATTCTCTGTCGTCTCTCCTCCAATCCTCCGGCAAAGTGTGCTTTTCTCCTCCCAACTCTGTTTCCTTGTGCTGAGGAGGGCAGCCCCTTTTATGCAAGACCCGGGAGTACTTCCAGTGTCCCAAAATTGTGGCTAGGGAGTACTTTGGGGTGAGGTTGGAGCCCGACATAGTAGGGCTTGCTAGTCCCCTCAGCAAACCTGGCAACACCCATGGAACCCAACAGGACTGAGCCAAAGGACTAAAGTTCTCAATGAGTCTTGTGGGAATCGTTAGTGATGCTGAAACCCAGGGGGGCTGCCATCTAGCGTACTGGGGTGGACAATGCTCGTAATAAATTGTCTTCCCATCTTTTCAAGCATCACAGATGGGTAGGATCGCAACACAGATCCGGCTGGGATGCCAGTCCCTATGTGGTATCTCTAACACATAACATAACATAACATAACATAACATAACATAACATAACATAACATAATGATCACACCAATTAAACCCAATTCAAAACTGTGAGGCCAAATGTCTGTTAAGGCTATGGAGCAGAAGGTTTGGAGAATAACTGGATGATTGTTATCTCATTTCATTTCATTATCTTAACTGTTCAGGATTGGGTCATGGTGGCAGCAGGTCAGCTTACACTTCCCAGTTCCCAGGATTGATCGGTTAAACCTAGAATTTTGCCTTTGGATTCAACTCCCACTTCACCGCCACGGACCAGTACAGGACCTACAGAACATCTTCTGCTGTCTCTTAAATCTGCTTGTTTTTCCCACGTTTAATTTTCTGTCACTTGTGAACAAGATCCTGAGATTCATAAACTTCATCACTAAGGACAAATCTTTTCCCTTCACCTGGAGAGAGTAATACTACTTCCAAAAGATTCATGACCTCTGATATGGGGGTGCTGATCCTCATCCCAGCTGCTACACAATCCAAATCATATTATGTGATATAATCTACTGTTGAATTCTGCTCTGTACTTGTAATATTTCTATTGTACTATCATACTGTATTGAGGATTACTTGTGTTCTGGTCTGTGTATTGTATTGTATTGTATTGACCCCCCCCCCCCCCCCTTTCTTGACACCCACTGCACACCTACCTGGAAAAGGGTCTCTCTTAGAATTGCGCATTTTTTTAGGGAAAGTATAGTAATCGTCCAAAAATTCAATATTGAGATTTTGGTGAATCTTGACGTTTTAGACCTCCCTGACTTTCTCGTATAAGAAGTATAGGGAAAGTATTGGAATTGTCCAAAAATTCAATGTCGAGATTTTGATGAATCTTGATGTTTTAGACCTCCCTGACTTTCTCGTATACAAAGTATAGGGAAAGTATAGTAATCGTCCAAAAATTCAATATCGAGATTTTGATGAATCTTGACGTTTTAGACCTCCCTGACTTTCTCGTATACGGAGTATAGGGAAAGTATAGTAATCGTCCAAAAATTCTATTTCGATATTTTGATGAATCTTGATGTTTTAGATTTCCTTGACTTTCTCTTGTTCGAATTGCAGGGAAGGTATTGTAATCCTCCAAAAATACCATTTTGAGATGAGTGAGTCAGTAAATACCATTTTTAAATTATTTCTGTGTGTCTGTGTGTGTAAACACAATAACTTAAGAACACTGTCATTTAGATCAACTAAATTTTGCATACAAGTATCAGGTGCAAAATGTAGATTTCTATCAACTTTTTGGCTGTTTCCATTAACCAGAAGTGGTACTTTACCTTTTATTCATGCAGCTGCAGAGTCCGATTTATTCAACTTTACTTTTATAATAATTATTCAATATATTATTAATGTGATTTGATTTGTTGATAATGGTTCTTTAATGTACATAATACAAAAATATAATCAGAGTCTTGCAGTTTACTCCTCAAATATCCATCCCTATATCTAATGTCACATATGCGCGATTGGGGGCAGCCAAAACGGCTGATGGAGCATGAAAACTCACTGGACGGTGATCTAAGACGGTGTACTAATGGTTCTCTCTTTTTTTTCACCTGAAAAACCGAAGACCAAACAAACGCATCCCAGTGCATGAATTCTACATCACAACACGATCCTGTCATGGGAAGAACTTCCACATTTCAAACATCCCTTGATGACTTCACCTCTGGTCGCCCTTCAATGACATCACCTTCGTAACCTTCTGTTCACGTCATCTCCTCCCTGTACCAATTTCCAGTTTATCCACCATACATTCAGCCATCTTTCTGACATGTTTGTTGAATTTATATGACAACTTTGACCGTGCTGTACAATACAGTAACTTTTTTGGTTTACCGACAGTATATGGGGACAGTTCCCAAACCCTTAATCTGGTCTCTTTTCTTCACACTGAGTATACAAGAATGTCTAGGGGAGACCACTCCTGATTTTTTTTCCTGGGAATTGTTTCTTGCCTTCTTAGAGAGTCAAGGCTGGGGGTGCTGTCAAAAGACAGGGCCTGTTAAAGCCCATTGCGGCACTACTTGTGTGATTTTGGGCTATACAAAAATAAATTGCATTGTATTGTATTGTGTGTCCGAATACTTGAGTTAAGTTTAATTAGTTCCCCGTGGTTGTCAGACTCTGTCAAGGCTGTGTCTTTTCACCATAAATAATTCTGTGAAATATAAAATTAGGTAGATTCCAATTTTTGGTGTGTTTTTAATAAATATTGAAAACGTGAAAAACGTTTATGGGATGAATCTTGAGTGTTCTTTCTTGTTTTGGGAGTTTTCATTTCTAAACTATTGAGGCATTCCTTGAGTGATTTTGGGCTAAACAAGAAATAAATTGTTGCTTTTGTTGAATAAATGAATGATAGTGACACAATAGAGTAGTTAGCACTATGGCCTCATAGGACCAGCACCCTGAGCTAGAAAACCACCCCTGCTCACTGTCTGTGTGGAGTCTTGATTTTAATAAATTTGCACTTTTATGAAAACATGTATTCACTTTGTCACTATGGATTATTGAATGTAGACTGACGGACAAAAATGACAATTATAGTAAGTTAAAAATATAAACAGCTCAAAGAAATTAAAGGAACATTTTGAAAACACATCAGATCTCAATGGGGAAACAAATCCCGTTGGCTATCTCTACTGATATGGACTATTATGGTGATGTATTAGGAACAAAAGAACGGGACATTGTTTGATGGAAATGAAAATGATCAACCTACAGAGGGATGAATTCAAAGACACCCCGAAAATCAAAGGGAAAAAATGATGGGGCAGGCAGGCGAGTCCATTTGGCCGAAATTTCATTTCAGTAACTCCAAATCATACTCAGTAGTTTGTATGGCCCCCACGTGCTTGTATGCATGCCTGACAACGTCCTAATGAGATGACGGATGGTGTCCGGGGGGATCTCCTCCCAGATCTGGACCAGGGCATCACTGAGCTCCTGGACAGTCTGAGGCGTTGGATGGACCAAAACATAATGTCCCACCCAGAGGTGTTCTATTGGATTGAGGTCAGGCGAGTGAGCGTGGGGGCCAGTCAATGGTATCAATTCCTTCATCCTCCAGGAACTGCCTGCATACTCTCGACACATGAGGCCGGGCATTGTCGTGCACCAGGAGGAACCCAGGACCCACTGCACCAGCATAGAGTCTGACAATGGGTCCAAGGATTTCATCCCGATACCTAATGGCAATCAAGGTGCCGTGTTTAGCCTGTAGAGGTCTGTGCGTCCCTCCATGGATATGCCTCCCCAGATATGCCATCTCTGACCCACCACCAAACCATTCATGCTGAACGATGTTACAGGCAGCATAACGTTCTCCACAGCTTCTCCAGACCTTTTCACGTCTGTCACGTGTGCTCAGGATGAACATGCTCTCATCTGTGAAAAGCACAGGGCGCCAGTGGTGGACCTGCCAATTCTGGTATTCTATGGCAAATGCCAATTGAGCTCCACGGTGCTGGGTGAGCAGTGAGCACAGGGCCCACTAGAGGACGCCGGGCCATCAGACCACCCTCATGAAGTCTGTTTCTGATTGTTTGGTCAGAGATGTTCACACCAGTGGCCTGCCTGCTGGAAGTCATTTTAGATAGATAGATAGATAGATAGATAGATAGATAGATAGATAGATAGATAGATAGATAGATAGATAGATAGATAGATAGATAGATAGATAGATAGATAGATAGATAGATAGATAGATAGATAGATAGATAGATGTGACAGGCATTATATAATAGATAGATAGATAGATAGATAGATAGATAGATAGATAGATAGATAGATAGATAGATAGATAGATAGATAGATAGATAGATAGATAGATAGATAGATAGATAGATAGATAGATAGATAGATAGATAGATAGATAGATAGATAGATAGATAGATAGATAGATAGATAGATAGATACTTTATTAATCCCAAGGGGAAATTCACAAATCCCAAGGGGAATTTCACACTAATTTTGTAGGCTCTGGCAGTGCTCATCCTGGTCCTCCTTGCCCAAAAGAGCAGATACCGGTGGGTCCTTCTGATGAGTTAATGACCTTCTACGAGGGGCCCTGTCCAGCTCTCCTAGAGTAACTGCCTGTCTCCTGGAATCTCCTCCATGCCCTTGAGACTGTGCTGAGAGACACAGCAAACCTTCTGGCAATGGGAGGCAAGTATTGATGTGCCATCCTGGAGAAGTTGGACTACCTGTGCCACCTCTATAGGGTCCAGGTATGGCCTCATGGTACCAGTAGTGACACTGACCATAGCCAAATGCAAAACGAGTGAGAAAACAGATGTGGAGGGAAAATGTCAGTGGCCTCCCTCCACCTGTTAAACCATTCATTCCTGTTTTGGGGGTCTTCTCATTGTTGCCCCTCTAGTGCACCAAAGCAGCTGAAACTGATGAACAAGCCCCTCTGCTACTTACCTGACCAGATCAATAGCCCAGAAGTTTCATTGACTTGATGCCATACTCTCATGAAAAAGGATTCCTTTAATTTTTTTGAGCAGTATATATAGCGGGAAGCCCATCCAAATCCATTACCAAACTGAGCAAATTCTGATGAACCGACGAGGATTTTAGCTTTTGGGTCAATGCTGGTCATGAAAAAGCAAATCGATGCTCGCTGCCGCTCTTTGGTGCAAATGGAAAGCAAGCAGCTCTGTTCACTCCTAGAAACTGACAATGGTCAAGGTTGAAACTTCACCACCATTACCACCGACACTCCGCGTTTCCAGATGTGCTTGGGGGAAAGCCGTCCAGCCAACCCAAACAAAACTATCACAAAAGTCTGGGTAATTCTTGACTGCACTCTCATAAAAAGCAATCTGGGGCTTTACTGAACAAAGTTGGCCCGTAACTGAGCAAGGCAATCATCTCAGTAACTACAGCAAAACTGTTAGCTTTGAAAATAGCCAACCAAAGTCTGATGGAATTGTCTTTCAATTTAATTAATCATTCCAGCCTGATATCAGTATCACTGAGGGCCTCATACACTTCCGCTGACACCCACTGTAAGCTCAGATTATTTCACAGTGAAGGATGAACACCTGTCAGCTGTACAAGGCTGAAAATATAACCCCATTATCAGTAAACTTGGTCTAGGACTCCAACAGCTCTGTGTCCTTTCTAGACATTTCGAACTTCAAAAAAATATGATCATGACATCGAATGATGCTAAGTGTATCATTTGAGGATAATAAAGACTGCGTCTGCGGTGTAAACTATCTATCATATACCGTAAGGATAGCCTAACTGCACTGAATTAAGTGTTAAATAAATATAGGGAATAAATGTTGGCAACAATTGTTTACCAGCTGTCACAATTTTTTAGCCAGAGAAATATTGATTCTTATACTTATAGTGTGATACGCTTCAGTAAAACCCTTTTAACCGCTTTGCTGTATTCAACTAGTTTAAATATTTATGCTTTGAGATGCTTCAGCGGCTTTTCAGGTCGAAGACAAAGATATATTTCAGTCATGTCACTCATCCAGTCAACATCCAAATCAGGGAACATGAAATGATAAAGGATAAAAGAAAAATTAAGCACTCTTTTGTGATGTTTCTTCTTAGAAAATGTAATTAGGATGTGATATTTTTACACTTTATCTCAATGCTCTTACAAAAAATCCAATTTTCGTTTAACATTCAATACATTATCACGCGTACTTATTTTTTTGTTGTGTTAAAAGCACTTGTTATTTATAATTTTGGCCTTACTAATGACTCTGTTGTGATAAGGACGCTGTATAGCGCCCGACCCGACACAGACTCACACTAAGGCACGTGTAAAAACACTAAGACTTTTATTTTTCTTTACCTGTGGGGCACGTCTTCCCCGTGAACCCCAATGGCAATACACAGTCCCAAAAGCACTTCACTCAACACAAACACTCTTCTGGCACCACCAGCACGCCTCCCGTCTAACTTCGTCCTCCTCCTCCCGACTCTGGCTCCTCGAGTGGTGGCTGCTGGCCCTTTTTATAGATCACCCGGAAGTGATCCAGGTGCTTGATTGCCGTATTCTGGCTGTGACTACATGGCCCACAGGGCCGCAGGAGTCCCAGCTGCAGCACCCTCTGGTGGTGCCTGTGGGACTCAACAGGGCTGCACCCAACTCCAACTCCCGTGGAGCCCTGCAGGAACCCGAGGCACCTCTCCAACCTAGGGGGGCGGCCATCTAGCGTCTAGGGGGAGGTATTGCACCGGCCAGGGCTGCTCCCCCTGAAGATACAGTGCAGGGGTGTCCCGGCTGTGCATGGACGCCAGCCGCCTGCCACACTGTATTCACCGACTTCAGTTAAATGCCTTTCCTATTTATAGCACCATTGATAAATATTTGTGTATTTTGTGCATTGTCAGGATAAGTGGCTTACTTGGGATCACACATCTGCAGCAGGTATGATGCCTTTTATCTGTCCAGCCGTCCATTAATAAACTTGCTTAATACAGTTTATTGTGTTGCAGGCCGGGCTGGAACTTATCTTTGGGGAATATACAGGGGTGTGCAAAAGTAGGGTTACAGTTGTGAGTACACGAAACACAAAGTTTATCAGTCAGTCACATTCTCCAGCCCGCTATATCCTAACACAGGGTCACAGGGGTCAGCTGGAGCCAATCCCAGCCAGCACAGGGCGCAAGGCAGGAACAAATACACCACAGGGCACACACACACACACACACACACCAAGCACACACTAGGGACAATTTAGGATCGCCAATGCACCTAAAAAAGTGACCAATCAGATTTCTCAGAGGGACTGGACACACCAACCTTAGTATTTTATTATATTATATTATATTATCCATCCATCATCCAACCCGCTATATCCTAACTACAGGGTCATAGGGGTCTGCTGGAGTCAATCCCAGACAACACAGGTGCAAGGTAGGAACAAATCCCGGGCAGGGCGTCAGCCCACCGCAGGGCACACACACACACACCCACACACCAAGCACACACTAGGGACAATTTAGGATCGCCAATGCACCTAACCTGCATGTCTTTGGACTGTGGGAGGAAACCCAGCGCAGACACGGGGAGAACATGCAAACTCCACGCAGGGAGGACCCGAGAAGTGAACCCAGGTCTCTTTAATGTGAGGCAGCAGCACCACCATGCCACCCCACAAAGTTTATTCTTGTATTCTATCCATCCACCCATTTTCCAACCCACTGAATCCTAACTACAGGGTCACGGGGGTCTGCTGGAGCCAATTCTTGTATTATTTGTTTATTAATTATTATAGTATTTATTTGTATTCTTTGTCTTCTAATTTGTTTTCTTCTTATTATTACTATTAAATTTTGCTTAATTGTAGCAAGTAGACTACAAGAATGTGTGCATAATGTAGGCCAGCAATTTGAGCACTTACAAGATTGTACCTTAGTGCACTGTGCCATTCTTTTGAGTTAATAAAGTTCACAAAGCTATTGAGTTAATAAAGCTCTGGTAATAATCATAACCTGCATGTCTTTTTCCATAGGAACAGCTATAAACCTACTTTTGCCCACCTCCATATATTATATTACTGTTGTTATATATACAGTGCATCCAGAAAGTATTCACAGCGCATCACTTTTTCCACATTTTGTTATGTCACAGCCTTATTCCAAAATGGATTAAATTCATTTTTTTCCTCAGAATTCTACACACAACACCCCATAATGACAACATGAAAAAAGTTTACTTGAGGTTTTTGCAAATTTATTAAAAATAGAAAAACTAAGAAATCCCATGTACATAAGTATTCACAGCCTTTGCTCAATACTTTGCCGATGCACCTTTGGCAGCAATTCCAGCCTCATGTCTTTTTGAATATGATGCCACAAGCTTGGTACACCTATCCTTGGCCAGTTTCTCCCATTCCTCTTTGCAGCACCTCTCAAGCTCCATCAGGTTGGATGGGAAGCGTCGGTGCACAGCCATTTTAAGATCTCTCCAGAGATGTTCAATCGGATTCAAGTCTGGGCTCTGGCTGGGCCACTCAAGGACATTCACAGAGTTGTCCTGAAGCCACTCCTTTGATATCTTGGCTGTGTGCTTAGGGTCGTTGTCCTGCTGAAAGATGAACCGTCGCCCCAGTCTGAGGTCAAGAGCGCTCTGGAGCAGGTTTTCATCCAGGATGTCTCTGTACATTGCTGCAGTCATCTTTCCCTTTATCCTGACTAGTCTCCCAGTTCCTGCTGCTGAAAAACATCTCCACAGCATGATGCTGCCACCACCATGCTTCACTGTAGGGATGGTGCCAGGTTTCCTCCAAACGTGACGCCTGGCATTCACACCAAAGAGTTCAATCTTTGTCTCATCAGGCCAGAGAATTTTCTTTCTCATGGTCTGAGAGTCCTTCAGGTGCCTTTTGGCAAACTCCAGGCGGGCTGCCATGTGCCTTTTACTAAGGAGTGGCTTCCGTCTGGCCACTCTACCATACAGGCCTGATTGGTGGATTGCTGCAGAGATGGTTGTTCTTCTGGAAGGTTCTCCTCTCTCCACAGAAGACCTCTGGAGCTCTGACAGAGTGACCATCTAGTTCTTGGTCACCTCCCTGACTAAGGCCCTTCTCCCCCGATCGCTCAGTTTAGATGGCCGGCCAGCTCTAGGAAGAGTCCTGGTGGTTTCGAACTTCTTCCACTTACGGATGATGGAGGCCACTGTGCTCATTGGGACCTTCAAAGCAGCAGAAATTTTTCTGTAACCTTCCCCAGATTTGTGCCTCGAGACAATCCTGTCTCAGAGGTCTACAGACAATTCCTTTGACTTCATGCTTGGTTTGTGCTCTGACATGAACTGTCAACTGTGGGACCTTCTATAGACAGGTGTGTGCCTTTCCAAATCATGTCCAGTCAACTGAATTTACCACAGGTGGACTCCAATGAAGCTGCAGAAACATCTCAAGGATGATCAGGGGAAAGAGGATGGACCTGAGCTCAATTTTGAGCTTCATGGCAAAGGCTGTGAATACTTATGTACATGTGCTTTCTCCATTTTTTTATTTTTAATAAATTTGCAAAAATCTCAAGTAAACTTTTTTCACATTATTATTATGGGGTGTTGTGTGTAGAATTGTGGGGAAAAAATGAATTTAATCCATTTTGGAATAAGGCTGTAACATAACAAAATGTGGAAAAAGTGATGTGCTGTGAATACTTTCTGGATGCACTGTATGTATAGAGATCGGCAACTGTAGAATATTTTGGAGTTCCTCCCTGTTTACTTGCAGTTATTAACAAAATAATAATGCCTGATAGCATAAACAAAGCAACAGAAAGGCAGTTGGCACATAAAAGGGCAGCTTCATTATTGACTCGTCTTTTGCTGTTGGTTTGTCAGACTCAGAGCTCCTTCGGTCAAATCCTCTCCGTGATAACTGAAGCCTCCTTTTGGGTGGTCGTCCTTTTGAAGCTCTGGGACCAGTTGCCCTCACTGGATGGTTTCTCGAGACTGTGGAGGAAGAAAATCACAAGAGTGTTAGTAGCAGCACCCCCTATCTGCCAGGCATAGTATCACATACCTGAGAAGAGCTCCAATGATAATCCTCAGACAAACTTGCGTGACAATGACAAAATATATATTTTTGTGCATGTGTGGCAGTGGATCACCCTCCAGGGTCACCTAAGGTATGGGGTACCACCTAAGGACAAGAGGGGGCAATGTCACTAACAGTCTTGCCCTTTTGGAGGTGTTGCAGCACCCCAGACACAGCTTTTCAGACACAAGTCAAGGTTCAAACACAGGATTTATTAATCACAATCGTACAAAAAGTTTTCTGACACATTGTATAAACACCAATATTCTTTTCTCTCTTCCCTTTTGTTTATTCCTTTACTCCTCCCAGGTGAGCTTTGTCCTTCTTCTGGGCGAGGCAGAGAGACTCCTTTAATCCAAGGATCGGGAGTTCCTCCAGTGCTAGGGCATATCCCGTTGGAAGTACTTCCGTGTCAAGCGGAGGCCTTGAAATCAGGGATCATAAATCCCCACAGTGCCCCCGGTGGCACCCATAGTACCCAATAGGGCTGCTCCACGACACTACAATTACAGCATAATAATACAGTTTCTAGTTACACTACTTACACAAGCTGTTCTGCTGTTTATTTTAGCCACAGGTCAGTTTTGATTTTTATCCATAAGGATGAATAATGGATTTAAGTGTCATAGGATCAGCTCAAAAAGACAGATGCGTAGCATGCACAGAGAAGTACAAGCAGGCAAAGAGAGCTTTTACCTTTAATAATAATAATAATAATTATTATTATTATTATTATTTATATAGTGCTTTTCTCGCTACACAAAGCGCTAAGACAGAGGGGAACCACTTCAACCACCACTAATGTGTAGCATCCACCTAGATGATGCGATGGCAGCCATTATTGCACTACACATTAGCTTTTAGGGGGTGAAGGGATGCAAGAGATAACCAAATAGAGACAGGGGGCCAAAATGGACTGGGCCATGATGTGCAATTTAGCCAGGGCATCAGGATAAACCTAACTGTTTTCGAAAGATGTCCAGAGATCTTTAATGACCACAGAGAGTAAGGACCTCGGTTTTTTTACGTCTCATCTGCACACACACAGACCACAGTGTAAGCGCCCCATGTTGGTTTAACCAGCAACCTTTCTGCTCCACGAGAGGTTTCTTTCATCCATGAGCTCACCTCACCTTAGGACATCTGCATTACAGTGTGACAGGTGTAAAAAGTCAAACTCTCCATCTGCCATTGTCCCTGCATTAGGTAGCCCTGCACTTGTAACAATCTATATATATAAAATCCCTATGTGCGTCCAGGTGTCCATGTGTGGGTGTCTTCTGGTGAAGTGCGCATGCGCAGGGCACGGTGCGATGCGCGATATTACTGGCAGAGAAAGTTAGAGGCGTTTTACGGAAATACAAACCAGTATTAATGCGAGAGGAAATTAAAGGTACACAATACAGTGACGCATATTACAACCACATACAAGCCAGTATTACTGTCAGAGGAGATTAAAGGCATATTACCGACGCGCACGCCTGTATTACCGCCAGAGAAAATTAAAGGTATATTACAGACGTACAAGCCAGCGGACGTACAAGACGGTATCCTTCAATAAGGGCGTGCACAGGCATCCTTCAGTAAGGGCACACACAAAAAGGCGAGCTTCAAAAGGGCGACCTCAATTGGGCGCAGCGAATAAAGGTGCGCGTAAATAAAGATCTGCACCTTTGTTGCTCTTCACATATTCCAGAGCCATTTGAACTAAATTATCTACGAGCGCCTTTATTCGCCGCGCTCAATTGAAGTCGCCCTTTTGAAGCTCGCCTTTTTGCGCGCGCCCTTATTGAATAGAGCCGTACAAGACAGTATTACTGTCACAGAAAATTAAAGACACGCAATACACGGCGGCAGCCCACGAAGAACGGTCAGCTCAGCAAGTAAACATCAACAAAAGAAAGGCTGAAAGAAAGAAAAATACGACCAACAAAAAGAATGAGGTCAAACTTCCTTGCCATTTAATATAGACTGTTCCTACTAATGTTTATGCACTACTGTTCTAGTACCCGTTATTGTAACGGGCTAAATGACTAGTAATAATAATAATTCTTTGCATTTATATAGCGCTTTTCTCACTACTCAAAGTGCTCAAAGTGGTTAAGGGCCTTGCTCAAGGGCCCAACAGAGCAGAGTCTCTTGAAGGAGTCCAAAGCGAGAGCCTCGTGAGGCAGAGGAGACATGCGGCGATTGATCGGAAGGCGGTGAAAATCACGTGATGTGTTCTTATGCATTGCGTCAGGCACTAAAAACTGTTTCAAAAGAGATCACGTAAAGCCGCAGCTTTGGTGTCAGGTCCTTATAATGATGAAAACTTTGAGACTCAAAGTGATACAGCTTGTTTTATGGTATCAATCTGTTCTTATAACATTTTGGCTTATCATCGTATTATCATTACATAATAAAATTTGACTTTTATAAATAAAGTTAGGGTTAGGGATATAGTGCCAAAACAGTGAGGAGGGCAGGGTTCAAAGGGTTAACCACAGTAATGCCAAGGTGCTTAAGTTTTAAACTAATTATTTGTCTGCACCTTCTTACTTGATATTGAAATTAAATATTCCAAAACATGTAGGTAATCATTACGCATTGATACCTTGATTAAATCGATGTTGTCCATTTAGTATTAAATTAGGTCAACCAACAGTTCAGGGGTCCAACCTTCACAAACCAGACTCTGACTAATAATCAGAAGTCATGTTAGAGCAACGCCTTACTCTGAAACATCAGTGTATACAAAGAAAGAGGGCACATTTCAGTTGAGCTGTCGAAGAGCGAATGTTTAAATGAATGGTGGTGGGGGGTTGCTTGTCCTCTTGAAGGACACGTGACTTTGCTAATGGGATTTCAAATCAGCATCAAAACATTTTGCCGACAGGAAGCCAGCACCACTTATGAGATTTCCTATTTTTTTTGCCCAACTTCATATGCATCTTGTGATGCACCCCTGCTTGTTTGCTGATCCTAGCCAGTCCAGACCATTTGCAGGATCTGAGCACCGCATGTAAAAAGGAGAATACTTGTGCCATTTTTCACATACATATAAATTGGGGATTAGTAAGACTCATTTGGAGTGCTATTACCAATGTATTCAGAATAAGCTTTATATGGAAATTTCAATTCACGTATACAGAATCTCAATTTCCTTAAGCCTATATCTAGTTCTAAACCACTACCCAATGAAAATATTAAGTATTTGCATTTGAAATATTTCCCAGTGGCCAGAAATACTGATGATTGCCCAGTTACACGTGTGGAAGGCACAGAGTGTTGGTGATCCAAGTGACCTTTGTATTTGCTATGGGCATATTAGTGCTGGCCAAAGGTTACAATTATTAAGCAGAATCTGAGGATAAAACAAAATTTATTCTAGATTTGGAGATCCACCCATCCATTCCCTAAACCTGCTTAATCCAATTTGACTGTCATGCAGAACCCTTCCTGGCAATGCTGGGTTCAAGGAAAGAAGCAGCCTTGGACTGAAGAGAAGTCCATCAGAAGTAAGTGCATCTGCACGATTTAATTCAGGATTCATTCATGTATGTCGGGAGTACAATCAAATTTTTATAACTGAAATATAATAATTGAAGATAGGTAACGATTTCTGCTCAAAATTTCCATACATTCACTCATCTAATTTACAGCTTTTACTAGTGAGGGTTGCAGTGGCATCGGGCCAAGGAAGTCAGCCCAGACCTTCCTGTCTCCAGCTGCAGATTCCAGCTCTTTTCGGGTAATTCTCAGGCATTCTCAAGCCAGCTGAGAGGTTTAATCCTACAAGTGTTTGCTGGGTCTGCCGCCGGGCCTTGGCTCAGTGGGATGTGCTAAGAGCAGCTGTAAGGGAAGCCACTGTTACGACATACCCAAACCACTTCAAATGACTCCCTTTGATTTAAGGGATCATCAGATCAACTCAGAGGCTCTCCTGAATCGCTGAGCTTCTCACCCAATTATGGAATGTCAGACCAACTGCCTGCCCAGAAACCTCATTTCAACAACTTATACTCATGATCTCATGCTTTTGAGCATTACTCATAGTTCATGACGATAGGTGAAGACAAGAATGTAAATTGACCGGTGAACCGAGAATTTTGTCTTCACGTTAAGTTCCCTCTTCACCACCATGGACCGGTACAGCACCCGCAGGTCAGCTGCCACCACTCCAATCCACTTGTCAATGTCATATTTCCTTTTTTTGATCACTCACAAACAAGATCTCGAGATGTAGGGTGGCGCTGGGAAACAGAAAATTTTCGATTGACGTTCAATGTGAATTTCCCCTTGGGATTAATAAACTATCTATCTATCTATCTATCTATCTATCTATCTATCTATCTATCTATCTATCTATCTATCTATCTATCTATCTATCTATCTATCTATCTATCTATCTATCTATCTATCTATCTATCTATCTATCTATCTATCATATAGCGCCTTCCATTTCTATCTATCTATCTCTACTAGATATTGAATAAGATTAATTCAAAGAATGAACAAATTAGGGGTTTGTTAGCAAGGTGCTAGATAATTAAAAGAAAAACGGTTTTACAATATTACATACTTGTCTCGGGTTATTTTACATGAACCCTCATATCAATTGCAGAGGTAAGCGGAAATCAAGCAGGTCTTTCAGACAGTTGGATTTAAGTCAAGAAGTAGGCCTGAAAGAGATGTCAGTCCGTCACCAGGTGCACATTCATACACAATCACAAAAGCAATCACTTACCTGGCGGCAATTTAGCAGAAATGATGACCATATTGTTACCAGGTGCTTGCCCTGTAGTCTGAACAGTGATGGGCACCCTGTACTGTACAAAATGGCACAGTGAGTCATAAAATGAAGGTCCTAATTCTCTGTGGTCATTGAAGATCCTTGGGCATCCTTCGCACAGAGTAGGGCGCATTTCGATGTCTTGGCTAAATTACCCATCACGGCTTTGTCATTCTGACGCCCTAATTATCCCCTGTCTCTAACTGGCTAACTATCTATCGCCCCTTCACCACCTAACAGCTATTGTGTGGTGAGTGTTCTACCACAAAATGGTTGCCGTCGCATCATTCAGGTGGATTGTACACATTAGTGGTGGATGAAGTGGCTCCCCACTCACTGTGTAAAGTTCTCTGAGTAAGAAAAGCACTACATAAATGTAAAGAGTTCTTATTACTATTATGCCCCCCTCTCAGTGCTCTCTCATATGCTGGTGGTTTTGTTGTCTGGGTCAACCAGACCTCTCAGGCTTTGAATTCAGCCTGTTGTTCAGCTGAGAACTCGTCGAAGAATGTGGGCCGTGCCAAAGAGTGCGATCTTCTGGATCTCTTTTGAGCTGACTGTCACAGGAATATGTGAGTTGCTCTTGTAACCCAGTATTGATGGTTCCCAGTGCACCAGAGATTACTGCAGCCACTCTTGTCCTTGTGTTCCATGTGAGTCTGACTTTGATTTCTAGGTCTTTATATTTGATGATTTTCTCTGCCTCCTTGCTCAGGATGTTGCTGTCATCTGGGATTGTCACATCGACGAAGACGCATGACTTGCTCTTCTTGTCATGGAACACTATTGGTGGTGATGGTATGGTTTGTGGGAATAGTCTCGTCCCACATGATGACACAGCCTGCAGTGTCAACAATCGGGTCTGATATATGCTTGTATTATTATTACTATTATTATTTTTTGTAATATTACCATTCTCCTGACCAAACTTTATAATAGGCACTATGTAATCCAGAACGTAGCGTTGTCCTGGCCAAACCCAGCCATCAGACTGCCAGATATGGAGCTACCTCTCCAGAGGACACGTTTCCACTGCTACAGAATCCAGAGTGTAAAATGACATACTTTACTCCATTCCAGCTGATGCTTGGCATTGCACACTGTGATCTTAGGCTTGTGTGCAGCTGCTCATTTTGTGAAGCTCCTGATGTTCAATTCTTTTGCTGATGTTGCTTCCGGAGGCAGACCGGAATTCCTTTGTGAGTGATGCATCAGAGGATAGGCAATTTTTATGTGCTTCAGCACTCAGTGGCCTTGCTCCATGACTTTGCATGGTCTACCACTTTGTGGCTAAGCTGTTGTTGCTCCTCGATGGTTCCATTTCACAACAATAGCACTTACAGTCGACTACAGTTGACTTGTAACAAAGGTGGCATCACTTTCAAAGTCACGACCCATTCTACGTCCAGTGTTTGTCAACGGAGACTGCATGACCATGAGCTCCATTTTAGGCACCTGTTGATGATGAAGAACCTGAGGCCTTTGTATGATGGGTTAAGGTAGGAAAGCAGGTATCTTATATATAATTCACCAGCCTCCTCACTCACTCACTCACTCACTCACTCACTCACTCACTCACTCACTCACTCACTCACTCACTCACTCACTCACTCACGTCCGTCCGAAGCCGAACGCGCAGTCGCCTTCTGCGCAGCTGCCCGAAAAACCGACATCGTGGCAGGCGTCGGATTTACAGGCCGCGAAAATTCAAAGAGAAAGGCGACTTCGACCAACATCCAACCCCAACATCGCGGCAGGCGTCGGATTTACGGCCGCAAAAATTCAAAGAGAAAGGCGACTTCGATTAAAGCTCTAGAGGCCTGAAAGGCAATTTCGACTACAGCTCAAGGCCTAATTACACATTCATTCAATACACCTATATCAGGTTTGTGGTGCTTATACTTATTACTATTCCACTCGTGCCCGTTTCATCTTACGTTGTCGAAACGGGCTCTTTGTCTAGTTAATTTATAAATGTTGACTTACGGGGTGAGTCAAAATTATGTTAACATTTAAATGGCGGAAACAATTTATTCACAAAACATACTGCATATGTGCAAGATGCTTTACAGGAATGTCTCAACCTGTTCGCCATCATGTTCAAGGCACAAAAAGCAATGAGCGACAGTACCATTTAAAGCCTGGACACACATTTTGTGGGGAATAGATGATACTACAGTCTGTATTCTGTCCTTCAGGTCATTAATATCATGAACGTTCCTCCTATACTGTACACACGCTCCTTCACCATACCCCATAACCAGAAATCACAGGATGTCAAATCAGGGGAGTGTGGTCCACCACAACCTATCCACGACCTGGAAAGGTGTGGTCGAGGTAAAAATAATCCATCAGTGTTAACATAATCTTGACTCACCCTGTATTTTTTGTCATTGCTGGTTGTCCCAGGCGTCATCTCCAATACCTTTCTATCATTTTATCTGCTCCTACGGAGCTAAGAAATGTGTTCTTTTCACATCTGATTGGATTATATAATTGTGGTAACAGTCTGCTAGGTAGAAACCCTGAATGGTATTTCTTTTTATTTCCTGGTTTACTGTGGTTTCATGAATCGATGTTTACACCCACACTAATTAACTGGAGGGTTTGCAGAATAATTGAATAACTGATACAGCGTGTAAGCTACCAGGGTTTGAGTTGTTTCCTCTGTTGAACTTTGGTTCATTATGCAACATTTGAAACTCCATAAACTCTTTATGTTAAGTTGGGTCTAAAGTAATATAAAACATGCGGGAGTAATGTGTGGTTTTTGTGGTCTTGACACTTAAACTACAATAAACCAATGAAATTCTTTTGACTCCATGAAGCCTACTGTATGAATAATAATGTACAGTACCCCCCATAATGTTTCGGACAGTGTTTGTATAAAAAATGTTGTCCTTTCTACATGGCGCGTCCCAAATGTATTCAAATCCCCTTAAATGAAAGTCTGCAATGTGCACTTTTGTCATGTCTGAACTGTTTGATTTGTAATTTTAAACTGTAGAGCAGAAAAATGTGTTTTTGCCCCAAATATTATGGAGGACACTGAAAATGCAAAATTTTGTGCATGGTTTTTGCCTTGGTCCCCTTTCAACAACAATAACAACAGCAATTTATTACTTATGTAGCCCAAAATAACAAGGAGTGTTGCAATGGACTTTTAGACAGCCCCCGCAGCCTTGACTCCTGTGAGATATGCCTGGACACCATCAGACTGAGGCCACATCTTTATAAAAATGCACACGTTTATTAATCACAAAACACTGTCCCGCACAGCACACAGTGCTCCCAGCACCAAGTACCCTTAATACGGGCCTCTCCCTCACTGTCCATGGGCCGCCTTTCCTCTCTTCACAGGAGCCTCGTCCTGCTCCCACTCCCGACTCTAGCTCCCTGATTGTAGGTAGGCGGCCCCTTTTATTCTCATCCGGGTGTGCTTCAGGTGCTTGACGATATTCTTCCGGCAGTACTTCCTGGTGTGGCGGAAGTGCTGCCCTTGCACACGGAAACACTCCGGGCGTCCCTGGAAGGCTCTTCTTCCATCTTACTGGGTGTGGCGGAAGTGAATGCCTCCGGGGCTCTATGAGGCTCGGGGTGCCCCCTGGCAGTGGCCACAGGACCCAGCAGGCTTGAGCCTCCATGCTCCTCTCCCGTGGTCCACTCCATATCCAGGGCGGTTGCCCCCTCATGGCCCAGAGGACGAATACGCCACCTCCCGGTCCTTTCAGGCGTCCCGGCCGGGTCTGTCTCCTAGCCGCTTGTGACACTCCCTAGGAAGACAAGAAAAAACTCCCAAAAAACACCATTGTTGGGAACAAATGGAAGAAATTTTGGGAAAAGCAATTCAGAGAGAGACAGAGAGAGAGAGAGAAAGACCTCTTTCCAGGTAGGTTGTGTGTGCAATGGGTGTGAAAACATGGGTTAAATATAATAAACAAAACAGAACACAAGTAATCCTCTTCACAGAGCTAGATGCCCGATCTACTATTGTCTCCTCAGGAATACAATACAACAGTACAATAGTAATAGAACAAACTACAAAGCAAAATGCAAGATTAGATTTTGTCACTCATTAACTCTTTGAGGGCTGAATATTTTTTCCAGTTTTCTGAAAAGAACAAAAAGCAATAGTTTCACACAGAAATTTTGCTGCATGTCATGGCTGCAGTTGGCGCCCATTCGGTGACTCTGGCAGCAACTCAATGACCAGGTGGAATACGTGATGGGCCAGCTGCCTGGCTGCCTTCATACAGCAGTAGTAGTAGTGGTCACAGTGGGACACAATCTGGCTTGTCGTCGTAAGAGGCGGTCCTCCCGGGTGAATGTTGGCGTAGGTGCATTAGCTACACGGACATTTTCAGCACCACGATCAGCTGACGCGGGTCCCTTCACTTTTGTTTTCGATCTCCAGATCACTTACATCAAAATCCGACAACTCAGAGTCCGACTCAGCGATACGATACGCAAAACGTCGTCCACAGAGTATTTTGCTTTGCGCGTTCACTTTGGTCTCTCATCGGATTTCGATGCCAGGTGAGAGATTGTTTGCTCTTTGCTACTTACGCACGAGCAAGAAATCTTGATCAAATCAACAGAGCTAACTTTAAAGAGAGTCGAACTAAAACATAACGGCGGGTTTTGTCACAGTTTACAGCTGATTACCGTCCTCTACCCCTGCATTTTCGACAAAGTCGACAAAAGAGTTAAATACAGAACTATCACATGTGTGGATACAAATTTGTTCAGTGTTCTGGAGACCTTGGCCAAAAGATGCTTCTCTCCTACTGGCCATTCCACAGCTGAATCAGTGCTGGGCCCGCCAATCAGATGAAAAGACCCTTCTACCCGGTGATTCCAGTGCTCCTTAATCTGAGATGACATTTCTATAGGCAGGAAAACAACTTGGCAGTAGAGCAGTGGCACCAAGTGCCACATGAGGATACCAAGAAGAGAAACAGAACAGGTGTTAGTAACAAATTATAAATATCACATTACTTATGTTTTAGTATGAATGGCTAATAACAGAGATACAGTATGCACAGCTAATCAGCAGCTCTAGTCAGGGTATTCTAAACTGAAGACGTGAGTCTTCAGCTGGGATTTGAAAGCAGAGACTGAAAGGGCACCTCTTATAGTAGCAGGTAGATTATTCCACAGCTTCAGGACCCTGTAAGTAAAAGCTTGGCCTCCCACTGTTAATTTATTAATCCTTGGAATCATAAGCAGGCCGGCATCTTGGGATCTTAATGTGCGCATACAGCATGCCCCGCTCCTTGCTGTCATTTCCATTGAATGATTGATGAGGAATCTCGATTTTTCTGTAAGCAGGGACCAATCTAAACAATATGTCATATTCATTACCATCAGCCGGACTGTTCTATTGGTTTTGCTCCCTGTGATAGTGCAGTGTTGTCCCTGCCTTGTGTCCTACGATTGCAGAGACTGACTCCAGCTTTCCTGTGATTCTGCATTAGGATAAGTGTTGTTAAGAAAATGAATAGATGGATCATTACAGCATCATTTGTCAATGGAACTTCTGAAAGACCTTAGAGTCGTACATGGTATCAACAGTAATGTGCAGGCAAAATTTCATAAACTTCTACTCGTCTGTTTTAGAGTGATGCGTTTTTTTGCCTTTCTCATTTCAATCACCCTTCTTTATGAAATTTTCTAAATACTATATAGCTTGGATCTAAAGTTGGTTCAGCTATATTACACATTGAACATTCATTAAGATCTTACTTAGCTCTTTTGGATTAATGCACAGTTCTTAGGTTGCCCCTCCAACACAGCTCACCCTCCCTGATGACATTATTCACATTCTATAAAGCCTGTACCAGCGATTACAAATCCTATCCTGGATGGCCGCAGAGGGCACAGGTTTTCCTTCCTGCCACTTTCTTAATTTGTGACCCATTTCCATTACTAATTAACTTATCTTTTCCAAGTTTTATAATTGCTGTGTTTTTTTAAGATTCAGTCCTTTTTTACATCTATTCTTTTTTCCTTAATATGGCAGCCAAAGAAAAGCGACACATGAAGTGAGCCAACAGAAGACCAGCACAGTCAGGGTCTCAAATTCCAACCAGTTACCTAATTAGAAACTGATTCTTGGTGTTAACTAAACCCGCTCTCTAATTCCATCGCTTGTTGGTGCTCTCGTTCTGCCGCAACAAACACAAAGCAGAAATTTCCAGTACCTGTTGAGTTTCTGTACCCTAACATTACCATCAAAATGTTTTGTGGACTTGAGCAGATCTAAGTTACTGAGATCTTCACCTTTCTTTATTTTCAGATATCGTATGATGGACACATGTTAGCTTGTCATGTGTTGGTTTGTTTTCCATCTCATTATTGTCCATCCATCCATTTTCCAACCCGCTGAATCCGAACACAGGGTCACGGGGGTCTGCTGGAGCCAATCCCAGCCAACACAGGGCACAAGGCAGGAAACAATCCCGGGCAGGGTGCCAACCCACCGCAGGACACACACAAACACACCCACACACCAAGCACACACTAGGGCCAATTTAGAATCGCAAATCCACCTAACCAGCATGTCTTTGGACTGTGGGAGGAAACTGGAGCGCCCCGAGGAAACCCACGGAGACACGGGGAGAACATGCAAACTCCACGCAGGGAGGACCCGGGAAGCGAACCCGGGTCCCCAGGTCTCCCAACTGCGAGGCAGCAGCGCTACCCACTGTGCCACCGTGCCGCCCTCTCATTATTGTTTAGCTGCTAATTAAGAAAAAAGAAAAAAACATTGGTAAAAGTTTGTTATTTTTCAAGTCGAAGTTACGTCTTCTTCAACATAGTATATACCATATGCATTTGTCACATGGAATTGAGTTCTAAAGTTAAGCATTTTCTATACATTTTTTAAAAATACATAGACAGTCCGGACATTTTACAATGAACTCTATGGGGCTCCAATGGAAAAAAAAGCATAAAAACTTATCAAATATGCCCTGTTTGAGTTCTGATTAAAAAAAAATGCCTTACATGTTTCCGATGCATGTTTGTGACAACAATAGGGATCTGGAAATAATCAATTTATCACGTATTTCTTTTACTCTCATTTTCTCGAGGTATGCATACATTTTTCTATTCCCTTGTGTGAGTTCTCATATAAATACAGAAGTAAGTCAAAATAAACCCAACATCATGGCATGAACAGTTTACTGTGATTTGGTCTATCGAGAGGAAACCAAGCCCCCTTGCTGGGGAGGTTATTGCGAAAGAAGACGTGCCTTCTGTGTTTCCAATGCATGTTTGTGACAACAAATGGAATCTTGAAAAAAATATTTTATTGAATATTTATTTTACTCTCTTTTTCTCGAGGTAAGGATACATTTTCTATTTACTTGTGTGAGTTCTCATATACTGTAATTACAGAAGAAAATCAAAATAAAACCAACATCATGGCGTGAACTGTTTACTGTGATTTGGTCTTATGAGAGGAAACCATGCCCCGGGGAATGTAAGATTATTGCAGAAGAAGTCAAGCACTATGGTAGCACATGGCTGCTCTTCTTTCAAACTAGCTACATCCATTAAACAGTGTCATCTCCAGACAGAGGAGCAGTTTCAGCGACAGACTGCTGTCACTGTCCTGCTCCACTGACAGACTGAGAAGATCATTCCTCCCCCAAACTATGCGACTCTTCAATTCCACCAGAGGGGGTAAACGTTGAACATTATTCAAGTTATTGTCTGTTTTTTTTTGTTTTTTTAACCTGCATTTTTTTATTACTCTTTAATTTAATATTTTTTGCTGCTGGAATATGTGAATTTCCCCCTGGGATTAATAAAGTATCTATCTATCTATCTATCTATCTATCTATCTATCTATCTATCTATCTATCTATCTATCTATCTATCTATCTATCTATCTATCTATCTATCTATCTATCTATCTATCTATCTATCTATCTATCTATCTATCTATCTATCTATCTATCTATCTATCTATCTAGCTGAATCTCATAATATTGGTGTTTATCTGGTCAAAAATGTCACATGGAAGCTATTTTACAATGCAATATCAAGGTGTGGATCAATAATTGACAACTGTCAAGGCTTGAAAAATGGACGTATTTGGTAAGTTTTTATGGTTTTATGTTCTGTTGGAGTACCATGCCCCATAGGGTTCATTGTAAAATTCCACGGCTAGTCATGTATTTTTTTAAAAATGCATATAAAACTCTTAATTTTAGAACACAGTTTTGCATGTTAAATGCATGTGTACCATGTTTGTGAAGAAATAACTTTGACTGTAAAAAAATACCAAGCTTACCCTTTAAGGGATCTGAATCCAAGTCAATTACAACGATGGCAAATGAAGTTAATGAGCAACAAAAACTGCCCACAACTTACGAAAATAAATAGAATGACAACCTGCAGCCATTGTGGTCCTCCAGGATCAGAGCTGGACACTCCTGCACTGTATCTTAAGGAAGATCAATGGTAACCTACATGGAAAATTTCATGAAAATCGGTTCAGCCATTTTCCCATGATAAGTGAACAAATAATAAACAGTGAAGATGCCTTCTGATGGTTGAAATGAGGTTCTTACTGTGCTGAATGGTAGAATAACATCAAACAATGCCAAACAATTCAAGGGTCTTACTATTTATCTAAATAAGTTGACCTGGTCTGGCCATCTTGGCCTTTACTAGGATAATTCAAGGCTATTACTGTTTATCTAGATACAGTAACTTGACCTGCTCTGTCTAGCTTGGCCTTCACTCTTATAATTCAAGGTTATTACTATTTATCTAGAGAAGCTGACCTGGACTAACTATCTTGGCCCTCACTACTATAATTCAAGGGTTTTACTATTTATTTATTTATTTTACTATTTATCTAAATAAATAAATCTGGCCATCTTGGCCTTTACTAGGATAATTCAAAGGTTTTACTACAGTATTTATTTTGATAATATGACCAGGTCTGGCTATCTTGGGCCTCACTACTGTAATTCAAGGTTATTATTATTTATCTAAATAAATTGACCTGGTCTGGCCATCTTGGCCTTCACTAGGATAATTCAAAGCTATTACTATTTATCTAGAAAATTTGACCTGGTCTGACCATCTTGGCCCTCACTACTATAATTCAAGGGTCTTACTATCTATCTAGATAATTTGACCTACTCTGGCTGCCTTGGCCCTCACTACTGTAATTCAGGGCTGTCACTGATTATATAGATAGATTGACCTTGTCAGGTCATCTTGGCCCTCACTAGAATAAGCCCAGGCTATTACTATTTATCTAGGTAAGTTGACCTGGTCTGGCCATCTTGGCCTTCACTACTATAATTCAAGGGTCTTACCATTTATCTAAATAAATTCACCTGGTCTGGTCATTTTGGCCTTTACTAGGATAATTCAAAGCTATTACTATTGATCTAGATAAGTTGACCTGCTCTAGGTTATCTTGGCCCTCATTACTATAATTCAAGGGTCTTACTATCTATCTAAATACGTTGACCTGGTCTGGCCATCTTGGCCTTCACCAGGATAATTCAAGGCTATTACTGTTTATGTACATAAGTTCACCTGGTCTGGCTATCTTGGCCCTCACTACTATAATTCAAGGGTCTTACTATCTATCTAAATACGTTGACCTGGTCTGGCCATCTTGGCCTTTACTAGGATAATTCAAAGCTATTACTAAGATAATTTAAAGCTATTACTACATATCTAAATAAGTTGACCTGGTCTGGCCATCTGGGCCTTTACTAAGATAATTCAAGGGTCTTACTATTTATCTAGATAATTTGACATGCTCTGGCTATCTTGGCCCTCACTACTGTAAATCAAGGCTATTACTCTTTATATACTGTAGATAGGCTAACCTTGTCAGACCATCTTGGCCTTCACTGGGATAATTCAAGGCTTTTGCTCTTTATATAGATAAGTTGTCCTGGACTGCCCATCTTGGCCCTCCATAAGAAAAGAGGAATCAATGTACAATGAAGTGAGAACCCATTTATTCATCTATTCATCCACTGAACCTTCTTAATTTTATCCAAAAGTAGCAGGAAGATGGTTCCAGTGCCATCCAATAAAGGTTCCTAGTCCAGGTGATGTAGCCTAAAGGAATGCATTACATACTTGATATTTAATTATACCATATAAATAAAGAATTAATTTTGTGATAAAGGTAAAAATGTTTTGAAATTTTCATCCACTTATCCATCCATTTTCTGAATATGATTACTGTAATTTGGGGGTCGCATGCAGCTGCACATAACATAATGCCGGGCAAGGCCCGAGTCATTTGCGGGAGACGGATTTACTGTGGAGGAATCCATTTAAATCCTCACATCTGTTATTTGCCACTGTTGTAAAATCACAACATTAATTTTGTAAAATGGCAAAGGCAATAACAGTAAACTGAAAAAGTATACCTGAAAGGTTATTTGGCTAAATCAAACTTCAAAGGTCGTGCCTTGTTGTAAATCAACTCATCGCTCCTTAACCCCGAACCCCAACAGATAGAGCATATTCTTTATTTTTCTTTAATTCTTTTCACTTCCTTTTTTTTTAAAGTGAACTACCACCTCCTCCTGTGATTCTAATTCTGCATGCAGTCAATGGATCCTCAGAGCATGAGGCGTATCATTGCAAGTGAAAGCCTGCAAAACAACTAGACCTTTTCAAGCCCCATGGAAGTGGTGCCACTTGAGGAGGACATGGCTGGTTTGCCGGTTCCTGACAACTGTCTATGTTTGCTAGGTGGTGCATTCAGGGGCAGTGTCATCCCATTGTCCTAGCTTGCCATGTTTTCTTCCTCGGTCAGTCCCAGACCTGCCACAGCTGAGCAGGTACCCTCAGAGGAGTAGCCAAGCAGAAAGCAGCCTCCTCCCCTTTGCCGTTTCTCACATTTACTTATTTGATTTCCTCTTTTCCTGTGGTCATTGAGAAAATAGAATTACACCTCTCCCTGTCGCCGAGAAGACTTGTTGATTGTTTCTAATAAAGCCACCGGTGGGAGAACAATTGGAAGCCTCCTTGTTTCACATCAGATATTAAACCTTCGAAACAAGAGGGAGCGTACTTGGTCTGCAAATCCTCAATGGGAGTCAATGAGGATCAAACTTTCAATGTGTCAGCCATGCATTTCACAAAAGGGAAATCTTTATTTGGCATGTTATCTCCGTTAACAGAAAAAAAAACCTCAGATATTTCAGAGATTGGGTTTCATAATAGTTTTTAACTTTTTCAGCACCATACTTTAGAGTAAAAGAGAGGCATTTTGTGACTCCCTGTGCTCCAGTTGTTAGAAAATAAATTGTAAACCATTGTAGTAATTCCTAGTGGTATAAGTAACATTGGATAAAGGTATCAGTTGAGTACAAGGGTCTCCATAATGTTTGGGACAGACACATTATTTCTTGATTTATCCCTCTACTCCTCAGTTTAAAATTACAAATCAAACAATTCAGATGTAATTAAAGTTCACATTGCAGAATCTCATTTAAGGGAATTTGCATAGAGTTTGGTCACACCACGAAGAAATACTTTCAGGGTGCCATAATGTTCGTGACAATTGGCGTCACAGGTGTCTGTGATTCCTCAGGTGGGTTTCATGGCTTCATAAGACACCTCGGCCTGTTTCTACCCTTTGGAGTCTGTAGTTGTTCAACATGAGGACAAGAGCTGTGCCAATGAAAGTCAAAGACATTATGAGGCTGAAAAACAAGAATAAAGTCATTGGAGACATCGGTAAAACCTTAGGATGACCTCCAGTAAAACAGTCTGGAATGGCATTAAGGCAAAAGAACACACTGGTTAGCTGAGTAATCGCAAAAGGACTAGTAGGCCATGAACACCTTCACTGCTGATGACAGACGAATCCTCACTATGGTAAAGAAAATGCCCCCCAACGCCTGTGTGACAGATCAGAAACAGCCTTCAGGGAGCAGATGTGTGTGTCAGAGACGACAATCCGCAGAAGACTTCATGAACAGAAACACAAAGGCCACACTGTAAGATACAAACCACAAAAACAGGATGACCAGATTGCAGTTTGTGAAAAAAAAGCAATTCAAAGAGCCTGCAGAATTTCTGGGAAAAACGCTTGGGCAGGTATGGCTGCCTCAGGTCTTGGCACACTTCTCTTCACTGATGATGGAACTGCTGATGGCATAATGAATTGTGAGGTGTGGAGAAACATCTGATCTGCTCAAGTTCCAGTAAATGATTCCAAACTCATTAGACCACAGGTTCAAACTCTGGTTCTCAGTTGCTGCAGGTTTTCATTCTAACCATTTTCTTCATTAGTGACCAGTTTTTGCTGCTAATTAACTTCTTTAATTAACTTGACTCAGCCCCTTTAGTTGTTTCTTTTTCATTAATTTGCAGCCAAACAATACTGAGACACAAAATGAGCTGCCACATGACCAGCTCTGAAAATAAAGAAAGGTGAAGATCTCAGTAAGGTTGATCTCTCAGCTCACCAAAACATTCTGGCGCTGTTCTTAGAAATAAAAGAAAATCAACAGTTTGGAAAATGTCTGCTGTGTACAGAATGAGAGCCGCAACAAGCCATGGAATTAAATAACGGGTTTAATTAACAGCAAAAGTGGGTTTCTAATTAAGAAACTGGTTGGAGTTTGAAGCCCCGATTTAACTGCATCCACTAAACAGGATCATCTCCAGACAGAAGAGCAGCTTCAGCGACAGACTGCTGTCACCGTCCTGCTCCACTGACAGACTGAGGAGATCGTTCCTCCCCCAGACTATGTGACTCTTCAATTCCACCCTGGGGGTAAACGTTAACATTATACAAAGCTATTGTCTGTTATACCTGCATTGTTATCACTCTTTAATTTAATATTGTTTTTATCAATATGCTGCTGCTGGAGTATGTGAATTTCCCCTTGGGATCAATAAAGTATCTATCTATCTATCTATCTATCTATCTATCTATCTATCTATCTATCTATCTATCTATCTATCTATCTATCTATCTATCTATCTATCTATCATATAGTGCCTTCCATTTCTATCTATCTATCTATCTATCTATCTATCTATCTATCTATCTATCTATCTATCTATCTATCTATCTATCTATCTATCTATCTATCTATCTATCATATAGTGCCTTCCATTTCTATCTATCTATCTATCTATCTATCTATCTATCTATCTATCTATCTATCTATCTATCTATCTATCTATCTATCTATCTATCTATCTATCTATCTATCTATCATATAGTGCCTTCCATTTCTATCTATCTATCTATCTATCTATCTATCTATCTATCTATCTATCTATCTATCTATCTATCTATCTATCTATCTATCTATCTATCTATCTATCTATCTATTTAGCTGGTGATCTGTCCGCTCATTTCACATCTCATTTCTGTTTGGCTGTCGTTAAATGAAGAAAAGAATCAATTCAGAGAACTGGCTCCTTAACAAACAGGGCCATTAAAATGAAGGGAAAAGGACTTAATTAGCAGTGAAAACTGGTCACTGATTAGGAAAAGGGTTAGAATGAAAACCTGCAGCCACTGCGGCCCCCCCAGGCCCAGAGTTGGACACCCCTGCTCTACAAAATAATAATCCAAACATACTGCTGAGGCAACATGGGAGTTTTTCAAAGCTTAAAAATTGAAAATTTGTGAATGGCTGAACCAGTCACTCGATTTCAATCCAATCGAGCAGGCCTTCCATATGACGAAGAGAACACTTAAGTGGACAAGTCCCCAAAACATGCAGGAGCTGAAGATAGCTGCATTAGAGGGTTGGCAGAGTATAACCAGAGAAGACCCTCAGCACCTGCTAATGTCTATGAATGGCAGACGTCAAGCAGTCATTGTATGCTAGGAATATGCGACAACGCCTTTAATAGACCTGCCATTGCTGTGTCCCAAACATTATGGTGCCCTGAAAGGAGGGGGGGGGGGGGGGGGGGGGGGGGGGGGGGGGGGGCGGGTGGGGGGGGGGCTCTGTAGAAAAAGTGTTGTGTGACCAAA
Source organism: Erpetoichthys calabaricus (assembly GCF_900747795.2). Taxonomy (NCBI): domain Eukaryota; kingdom Metazoa; phylum Chordata; class Cladistia; order Polypteriformes; family Polypteridae; genus Erpetoichthys; species Erpetoichthys calabaricus. Next base: position 15,854,788 of record NC_041406.2, on the reverse strand, counting down.
ATCTATGCAAATACCCTTGAATGAAAGTCTACAATGGGCAGCATGGTGGTGCAGTGGTAACGCTGCTGCCTCGCAGTTAGGAGACCCAGGTTCGCTTCCTGGGTCCTCCCTGCGTGGAGTTTGCATGTTCTCCCCGTGTCTGCGTGGGTTTTCTCCGGGCGCTCCGGTTTCCTCCCACAGTCCAAAGACATGCAGGTTAGGTGGACTGGCGATGCTAAATTGGCCCTAGTGTGTGCTTGGTGTGTGAGTGTGTTTGTGTGTGTCCTGCGGTAGGTTGGCACCCTGCCCGGGATTGGTTCCTGCCTTGTGCCCTGTGTTGGTTGGGACTGGCTCCAGCAGACCCCGTGACCCTTTGTTCGGATTCAGCGGGTTGGAAAATGGATGGATGAAAGTCTACAATGTGCATGTTAATCACGATGTCTGAATTGTTTGATTTGTAAATTTAAACTGTGGAGCAGAGGAGTGTAAATCAAGAAAAAATGCGTCTTTCTCCCAAACATTATGGAAGTCACTGTATGTTGATGACCTACAGAGTCTGACAACAAGCAGAAAAGAAAATAACAGGGACAGTTTTTAAGTGATTTAAAGTTTTACTTTCAGCTTGCTCCAAGAAAGATGTTGATAAAATACGGAGGAGCTTTCAAACAAGAGGCCTTCTTAAGTCACCTGGTATTTCCTGTCCAGAGTCGCTTTCTTCTTTAATCTTAACTCTTCATCTCCAGAATCCCTATTGTTAGGACAGCATTGAATGATACCAGAATGCAGTGCTTCGCTGCCGTGAATAAGGACAGAGGAGAAAATTAACCCTCTACTTAGTTTGTGATTACCTTTGAAAATCATCTAATTAGGTGATTAAGTCGTTAAATGGATATGTGCATTCCGAAAGCCCCTAGTGAGCGACTGAAATTAGACGAGATAAAGACAAGATTCGGATTTCTTTCTAGACTGAAAGGTAATTAATCCATTTAATTCAAGCTGATGATGCTCCAGATGGAAAAAAAAGGAAAAGTTAGAGTGGATTGCTTTACACGAGAGCCCTTTGAAATAAATACAAGCATTTAAAATGCTTTATCCTTTTTGTTATGTATATTAAGCTCATTTTCCACTTTTCAAGATTTAAAATCACTTATTCTTGCTTTAGCATCTTGTGGAACCCGTCTTAACGAACTAGTTTTCAAAAACAAAAACTGCTGGAAATGTTGCGAAAATTGAAAAGTCCTTTTTATTCAGTAATTACCTTAACCCATTGTTGTGGGGTACAAAACCTGTACATTCTGGTTTATATTTTCATTATATTTTGTTCAAGACAAAACAACAGATGAATAAAATTCAGGACGCATCAAAGCATATCCTCTTCCCAGTTGTATCTCACTTTTAAAACAGCTGTTCCCACACAGTGTCCCAGATGGATGGGGACCCTACCCAGCCGGGACGCCCGGATGGTCCCCATGATGGACAATACCTCCCCTGGGCCACGAGGGGGCAGCCACCCGGGTCTGCTTATGGGCCACTGGACCGGAGCTGGGACACTCATCCCTACCGGAGGACGTGGTCACCACCAAGGGGCACTCAGACAGTCGTGAAGTCCTGGATGGCAGCACTTCCGGAAGTGCTGCTGGAAGAATTTCTAGGGGTGCCCGGAGTGCTTCCGGGGGCTCTCTTGACACTTCCGCTACACCAGGAAGTGTCATCAAGGGGAGCACCTGGAGCTCATCTGGGTCAGTATATAAGGGGCCGCCTCCCTCCAGAAGCTGAGCCAGAGTTAGGAGGAAGGAGACAAAGCTTGTGAGGAGGGGAGAGGTGGTGAGAAAGAGAAAGAAGAAAAGAAAGAGAAAAGAAGAAAGAGTTGGTGGAGGAAGGCATTGTGGCGCGGAAAGAAATAAAGAAGTGTGTTTTGGACATTCTGGTGTCTGTCTGTCTGTGTCGGGGGGTACGCTTTCCACAACAGAAAGGAAGCCATGCTTTTGCCTGAGGCTATTGATTAGTTCAGTGCTTCCCAAACTCGGTCCTGGGGACCCACTGTGGCTGCAGGTTTTTGTTCCAACCAGATGCACAATCGGTGATAATAATCGATAACAACTGATCTCATTTAATTAGCTGGTCTTTTTTTTACACTTCTCATTATTCTGCATTCAGAAAAACACAACAGTATGGTTTTTACATTTATAAGACACTAGCTGATAACCCAGTGGCTTCGCTCACTGAGTGCAAGGGAAAAAAAAATAAAATGTAGTGTATAACTTATTAAACAGTAAAACATTAACATTTAAGAAGTAAAGATGCATTGAGCACCACTGGAGTGGTTTCGGGTAAACTACATTTTAAAGGCGCTATAACACAACAGGTAAGTAGTACTAACAGCAGCTAAAATGTATTTGGATCATTTCTCGGTAGTAGATCCCTTGTGAAAGGCGCTACATGACCGCTGTGGTATAGAAATTACATTTTCTATGTGATCATCCAAATTTCTGCCTGACAACCTTGCACTACGTGCCTGTGATTTACTTCTTAAAATAATTCATCACAAAAGCAACCTTGAATGTTGTGGGGTTTTAGTGACCTGAACTCACCTTAAGGGACAGTAACTGGTTGTGCAGATCAATTTACAAACAGAGTCCTGCTTCGATTGCGCCGATTACACTCATTTGCAAAGATTTCCACTCTCCCAGGAGCCAACGGGGCACTTGAAGTGTCACAAACGAGTGCGAGAAGAGAGGACGCTGCCTGAAATTGCGAAGCTCTCGACCCGGCAGAGCTCCCCGACATTCCGCGCCTCCCAGCGTCCACTTTGTTCTCACGACCCCTCGCTGCTGACGGCGGTCTCGTCTTCACATTGTTTACAGCTCGGCGCAGTTAAAAAGTAAACAGACGCAAAGCTGTTTTCCTCATCTCTTTTACTATCAAGTACTGCCAACTAAAAAAAAATTTACAAGTGGCAGTTTCCGCGACAGTCACGTGGACGAATAAATAAAACTTCTCTGTCAGAACACGCCTGGCGGCAGACGACTCAGCGCTGTAGTCCAGACAGGAGGGCTGGGAGACAGCGACGCGGGGCGCACTTCTATCGGATAGCTCGTCGTGTTTGTGTTTACTTCTTTTCAATATCAGTAAAATAACTCACACAAATAATAACAATTCGTAAAGACGATATAAAAATGGCATAAACAAATGAAGTGATTAGTTCCTGTATTAAAATATGTTATGTGGTCATACGTAATTTCCATATCGCGTGGTCATACGTAATTTCCGTTTCATACATAATTTCCGTTTCAAACGCAAAAAGAATTTTATATATATATAGATTTAGAAATATTTCTATTTTTTTCTAAAGCTACACATGCTTAACTCTCTTTTGTTATTTTCCTATTATTTTCCCCTTTTCCTGTGTGGTTTGCTCCCTTCATTTAAAAGTGACAATTAACAACCAGCACAGAAGACACACGGAATGATGAAAGCAGCAACGACTTCAGTGTCAAAGTTGCTAATCAGTAAATAATCAATTAAATAATGAGAACAACTAGAAAAGCATAATGATAATACTGAGTGTGACTTAAAAATACTACATATTCCACATATAACTGCTTATTACATTTTAATCAAAATCAACCAAATTTAGTTTGTAATTTCTGTATTGACTCCAAAACACAGAAACTGGGAAATAATAACTCACTTAATTAGGCTAAGAGTCCAATGAAAAACAAAAGTTGGCTGGAACAAAAACCTGTAGCTAATGTGGGTCTCCAGGATCGGGTTTGGAAACCACTGGATTAGTTTATAACCGGGGTATCTGAGACAACAAGTAGATAAATTATTTTACAGCCTGGGAAAGGAAGAGAGGTATTAAGCAACATCAAAAAAAGTTTTATTGTTTTATTGTGAATTCATTCACCATATTGACAGCCAGCCAATCAGAATCACAAACTGACAATGGATAGAATTTTATAATAAACTAGGGGGCTTTGCCCCCTGCTCGCTTTGCTTGCCAACCCCCAGGCCTATGCTACACGCCAGCCACTTCGCGTCTCTGCCGCTCGCATATGTGGAGTTCACTTTCACCATACAACAAATCTTTTAAATCTCGCGGGTACGCCTCTTCATTGGGAAGAAACACTACTTTTCTCTGATGGCAACATAAATTAAACGACCTACAAGTCTCCAACTTAAAGTTTAAATCTGAACAATATATTCGATCTGTGTTCGCTGTTCCATTATTTCACCGAGTAATAATTTCCGTTTGTTTGCGGTAATGCGATCTTTACTCCTCATTGGGATTCCTGGCAAGAGTATCCAGAGACTCCAGTATATTCAGAACAGCGCTGCCAGGATCCTGATGAGGGTGCGAAAGTATGATCACATCACCCCAATCCTGAAAACCCTTCACTGGCTCCCTGTTTCATTCAGAATAGAGTATAAGGTCTCCCTTCTTACCCACCAGTGCATTTATGGACATGCCCCTCTTTATCTACAGGAACTCCTTACCCCTCATAACTCCTTACGTTCCCTCCGCTCTGTACACACTAACACTCTTCAAGTCCCCAGAACTAAGCTCAGCAGCATGGGTGACAGGACGTTTTCATCGGTGGCGCCGAGGCTGTGGAATGCCCTCCCTGATTACCTGAGAGCCCCACAGTCGACTGAGGCCTTTAAGCGTAACCTAAAAACTCATCTTTTTAGAAAGTCATTTTGTTAAAGTATTTTATAGACTCTTCTGTTCTTTTTTTTATTTTATTATTCTATTTTTACTCTGTAGCACTTTGGGATTGCTAAAATATAAAGTGCAATATAAATGAAATGTATTATTATTATTATTATTATTATTACTATCATTTTTTTCAGACTTTTGAATTTTAGTACTTTCATTATCTCTAACCTGCTCTGCATGTGTATTGCGACAATGTTTTGGAACCTCTTTACGACGTTCTATTTTGTCATCTACACTTTGTCTTTTATTTCCAGCCCCAGGCATGGTTAATTCTCTTGGTACAAAGTCGCGGGATGTGAAAGTACCTCTCCGAAAAAGTCACATCTCATCCCATTCTAAAAAGTCTCATCTCATGCCAGGATTTTTATATATAATAGAGAGATATGCCTCGTCTGAAGAGCGACATAGGAGGGAGGAAGAAGAAGAGATGAAGACGTCAGGAGAAGAGAACAGTGCGACGTCAGAACAGGGTGCTGGCAACATACAGCCGTTTCCATCTGATCATCAGTAAGGCATCTCATGAACAAACTACGAGTGCCAGGTCACAAGCCACCTGCAACATTCATCCTTGTCATCTTTACATTTTTGTAAGCTTTTTCTAAAGACAATATCTATCCAGACTTTACTATCAGTGCAATTTTATACTATTCTTTGTTGCACTGGTATTATTATTCCTGTAATGAATACCATGCTGCTTTTAACTTTCTATGCTTTTTCTTAATGTCTAGAGTGACTGAAGTAATAAAGTAGATTTCTTTGAGCACCTGGTATAGCCGGAGGTCTGCCATACGCTCTGTGCTACGAGGTTTATTAAGGGCTGAGGGTGAGAGCTCCACCCAATAGTAGGGAACAATAAGTAAATTAAGGCATTCTTGGCTGATAAATGGCTTATAGTCAAGAGTGCTGAGCCTTTGTATGTTTGAATGTATTCTTGGATACCAAAAGTAATATTAAGGTCTGAAATATCTTTAAAACATTGTATGTTTGTGTTGATAATAAGTAAGTCTCTTGAAGTGCTGAGAGAGTGACAGGCTGTGTTATTCCTAAGGCACTTGTGTGGTTTAAAGTGTTAGAGGTTAACCAGCTGTGAGGGTGTCATTCCTGGGGCACTGTTGTGGTGAGGGTCTGTGTGTATATAAGTTGCATAAAGTCCTAGGAGAGCAACAAGTTATGTTATTCATAAGGCACTTGTGTGGTGTATTTAAAGTGCTAGAGGTTAACCAGCTGTGTGTGTGTCATTCTTTGGGCACTGTTGAGTTTCTGTGTGTATGTGTATGGCTATGTATGTGTGTGTTAATCTTAAGGTGCAGCAGTAGATCAAACCAGTAACAAATCTGATGAGTACACTTACCCCTAGGTAAAGGGTAAGTAGAGGGAAATATCACAATAATACACCCATTAACTTTTTTTCTCAATATTTTTACTTTGTTTCCATCCATCTACATCTGAATAGAAGAAAAACATCTATTTTCAATTACAGTGCCAGCATTTTTTCCGAAATTTCAAATTCAAGCCCAATCCCCATCTATTTTTGATGTCGTTCTTGAAAGCATTCCATGTGTAGTCCAACATCGCATCTACAACATTGCTTTCTTGCATTTTTCTTACACACTGCACATTTTCTAGGTTTGCCCATTTCTGCCCATCCACTGTAATGAAATTCAGATGTTCTGATGTCAACAGGAAGACGATTGATTGATGATTTAGGGAATGCCTATATTGAACCCTTTCCTGTAAAAATCCCAAAACATTTGCTGAAATTCTAGTCAGTATCAGCTATGAGCCCCAGATGGGGCTCGAGGTATTTGGGTCCATTGTACCTATCCAGATTACAGTGACATGAAAAAAGTGCTATTATCACATTCAACACTCACCAAGAACCAGGATAAATTCATCCATCCATCCATCCATTTTCCAACCCGCTGAATCCGAACACAGGGTCATGGGGGTCTGCTGGAGCCAATCCCAGCCAACACAGGGCACAAGGCAGGAACCAATCCCAGGCAGGGTGCCAACCCACCGCAGGACACATACAAACACACCCACACACCAAGCACACACTAGGGCCAATTTAGAATCGCCAATCCACCTAACCTGCATGTCTTTGGACTGTGGGAGGAAACCGGAGCGCCCGGAGGAAACCCACACAGACACAGGAAGAACATGCAAACTCCACGCAGGGAGGACCCGGGAAGCGAACCTGGGTCCCCAGGTCTCCCAACTGCGAGGCAGCAGCGCTACCCACTGCACCACCGTGCCGCCAGGATAAATTCATCAACACCAAAATTAGCCTCGGTGGGTAACGTCTTTTCTGCTTTCAAAAAACATGTTTCACTTTGTGGATGAATAGCGGTGACTGAACCAGAAAAATGAGCTTGTGTGCTCAACACACTGCATGCACGAGATCACTTTAGGTTCCCTCTCACAGGCAACATCCTTCTGGAGCACATGAACATCCTGTTTTTCGATGTGACTGACAGATGGCGTTACTAGGCGGGTTAAAGTACATGATCCCCAAATGGGGATCACGGCAGTTGATGGGTTAAATAAACATTGTGGAAAAGTTAGATTATCCACAAAAAAATCATTTTATATCAGAAAAGACTTTGACACACAAGTATAATATATCAGGACCAGACACCTCATTCTAAACTAAATGAGTTCAGAAAATGGTTTGATAATTAAGATACAAGCAATCTAGTGGGTGCCACAGTGGTTAGATAGATAGATAGATAGATAGATAGATAGATAGATAGATAGATAGATAGATAGATAGATAGATAGATAGATAGATAGATAGATAGATAGATAGATAGATAGATAGATAGATAGATAGATATGAAAGGCACTATAAGATAGATAGATAGATAGATAGATAGATAGATAGATAGATAGATAGATAGATAGATAGATAGATAGATAGATAGATAGATAGATAGATAGATAGATAGATAGATAGATAGATAGATAGATAGATAGATAGATAGATATGAAAGGCACTATAAGATAGATAGATAGATAGATAGATAGATAGATAGATAGATAGATAGATAGATAGATAGATAGATAGATAGATAGATAGATAGATAGATAGATAGATAGATAGATAGATAGATAGATAGATAGATAGATACTTTATTAATCCCAAGGGGAAATTCACATACTCCAGCAGCAAAAAATATTAAATTAAAGAGTTTTAAAAAATGCAGGTAAAAAACAGACAATAACTTGAATAATGTTCAACGTTTACCCCCTCTGGTGGAATTGAAGAGTCGCATAGTTTGGGGGAGGAATGATCTTCTCAGTCTGTCAGTGGAGCAGGATGGTGACAGCAGTCTGTCGCTGAAACTGCTCCTCTCTCTGGAGATGACACTGTTTAATGGATGTAGTGGATTCTCCATGATTGACAGGAGCCTGCTCAGTGCCCGTTGCTCTGCTACGGATGTCAAACCGTCCAGCTCTATGCCAACAATAGAGCCTGCCTTCCTCACCAGTTTGTCCAGGCGTGAGGCATCCTTCTTCTTAATGCTGCCTCCCCAGCACACCACTGCGTAGAAGAGGGCACTCGCCACAACCATCTAATAGAACATCTGCAGCAACTTACTGCAGATGTTGAAGGATGCCAGTCTTCTAAGGAAGTACAGGCGGCTCTGTCCTTTCTTGCACAGAGAATCAGTATTGGCAGTCCAGTCCAATTTATCGTCCAGCTGCACTCCCAGGTATTTATAGGTCTGCACTCTCTGCACACAGTCACCTCTGATGATCACGGGGTCCATGAGGGGCCTGGGTCTCCTAAAATCCACCACCAGTTCCTTGGTTTTGCTGGTGTTCAGTTGTAGGTGGTTTAAGTCGCACCATTTAACAAAGTCCTTGATGAGGTTTCTATACTCCTCCTCCTGCCCACTCCTGATGCAACCCACGATAGCAGTGTCGTCAACAAACTTTTGCACGTGGCAGGACTCCGAGTTATATTGGTTAGTGCTGCCATCTGACAGCTCCAGACTGGGTTTTGGCTGCCATCCTCATCACTGTTTGTGTGTACTTCACAAGCTCTTGTTGTGTCTGCACAGGCTTTCCTAGGTACACTGGTGTCTTCCTGCACCCTGAAGGTGAGTGACTTTGGTTAAATGACATCTCTAAATAAGTCTAATATACACTCAGTGGCCACTTTATTAGGTAGTACCAGGATGGACCCCCTTTTAAGTAAGTAAGTAAGTGAGTAAGTGAACTTTATTGTCATTCATACCATACAACAGTACAACAACGGATGCATAGCTGAACGAAATTGCATTTCTCCAGGCTCAATTTGCAGACATAAAAGACAGGTGCATAAAAGACAAGTTCACGCAAGACAACATACAGACATTGCAAACATTGCACTTCTTACACAGAAAGTAGGTAAGACAGCGTAAGACAGCACAAGGCAACACAGTACAAACAATAAAACCAAAAGATATATATAAATGTAAGCCAGTCAGTGGGTGAAGTATAATATGAAAGAAAATATTGCACATTGTTTCACAGTGATTGTGTTATTGCACTATATGGATACAATATTTACACATAAAATATATACAATATAGACAATGTAATATTGTACGATATTACAATACAATATAATGTAAACTTAAGACCTATTTGTGGTAATAAAGTGCACAGTAAGTAAGAGAGCAAAAGGACCAAGGTTATTTAACAGAGTTTAGTATTCTGATGGCCTGAAGGAAGAAGCTCCTTTTAAATCTGGTCGTTCTGCAGTGCATACTGCGGTAACGTTTTCCAGAGGGCAGAAGTTCAAACAGCCCATGTGCCGGGTGTGTGGTATCGTTTATGATCTTAATGGATCTGCTCTGGCAACGTGAGTAGTGTAATTCTTGAACAGATGGGAGTGAGGACCCAATGATTTTCTCCACTGTCCTCACCACTCTTCAAAGTATCTTCTGTTTCGCAACAGTGCAGCTACCATACCAAACTGAGATGTTGCTGGTCAATATACTTTCTATAGTGCTTCTCTAGAAAGTTGTGAAGGAAGGTTTGCTCTTTTCAGCCTTCAGAGAAAATGAAGTCGCTGTTGTGCCCTCTTGACAAGAGAAGTGGTATTTGTGGTCCATGTCAGGTCATCTGTAATGTGCACTCCCAGAAACTTGGTGCTTCTCACTGACTCCACACTGTTTCCATGGATTGTAAGTGGCCGGTGTGGCATGTGCTTTCTCCTGAAGTCAACGATGATCTCTTTTGCTTTGTTGACATTCAGTGCCAGGTTGTTTTTTCCACACCAGGCAATGAGTTGATTGACTTCCTCTCTATATGCAGAGTCATCGTCATTACTGATGAGGCTCACTACTGTTGTGTCCTGGTATCGAGTCAACAAGTGTGCAAATCTCGAATTTCCACCACATCCCAAAAGTGCTCTATTGGATTGAGATCTGGTGACTGTGGAGGCCATTTGAGTCCAATGAACTCATTGTCATGTTTGAGATGATTTGAGCTTTATATCATGGCGCGTTATCCTGCTGAAATAGCCATCATAAGCTGGGTACACTGTGCTCATAAAGGGATGGACATGGTCAGCAACAATACTCAGGTAGGCTGTGGCATTTAAATGATGCTCAGTTGGTACTAAGGGGCCCAAAGTGTGCCAAGAAAATATCCTCCACACCATTACACCATCACCAGCAGCCTTACCTGTTGATGCAAGACAGGATGGATCCATGCTTCCATATTAATGATGCCAAATTTTGAACTTACCCATCCGAGTGTCGCAACAGAAATTGAGACCAGGCAATGTTTTTCCAATTTTCTATTGTCCAATTTTGTTGAGCCCGTGTGAAGTGTAGCCTCAGTTTTCTGTTCTTAGCTGACAGGAGTGTCACCCGGTGTGGTCTTCTGTTGCTGAATGACCCACCTGTTCCAAGGTTTGACGTGTTGTGTGTTCAGTGATGCTCTTCTGCATACCTCGGATGTAATGAGTGCTTATTTGAGTTCCTGTTGCCTTTCAATCAGCTCAAACCAGTCTGGCCATTCTCCACTGGCCTCCTGCACCAACAAGGCATTTTTGCCCAGAGAACTGTCACTCACTGGACATTCTCCCTTTTTTGAACCATTCTCTGTAATCTCTAGAGATGGTTGTGTCCCAACAACAATGTGTCCAAAAACCAGAATAAAATGAAGCAACATTTTGATGGGTGATACCACGTCAAATTGCCAGATATAACTGTATCAGACTGGGTCAGGGTCTGGAGGCCACACCAAGATCATAAGCTGCAATCTTTTTGGTCTTCTCCTTTAAATGTAATAAGCCAGTTAACACCTGCCACATTTTGCCTAGTCGATGGTTCCAGATGGCATGCAAGTCGCCTCCTCACTGTGCCTGCACTACTACTACTGAGCTGCAACTCTTCATGTTGTACAGCAGAGTGGCTCGATTTGATTCGACTGCAGGATCATCTGACCCTAAGCAGATTGAGGAACTTGTGGCCTTGCAAACTCTTACGGAAACCATCTCCAGACCTGAACGTGTGAGAACTCAGCCAGCCAGATTCAAAGATTTTCTTAATGATTTTCACAATTAAGTAGACTTTAGAATGTGTGAAAATGAACAGCCTTGACACACAGAAAAAGGTTTGGGGTGGCCACATGTATACTTACTCCCTGGCTGCAAAAGGGTAAATATATAGTATGTAGAGTTGTGAACAGGTTTGAGTCCAAAACAGAATTGACTACAGAATGAAGTTGTCAGGGTTTTAAGGCAGGTTGGTGGAAGTGACGTCACAGGGGCCGGAAACGGAAGTGATGTCTTCGTGCCCAGAACAGGAAGTGACGATGTTATGGCTTGATCTGGAAGTGACGTCATCATGGACGGGACTCGAAATGACGTCTTCAGACTCAGGCAGGATTTCTCATATTTGATCTGCAGAGATAACAGATACAGGACTAGTGCACCCTGCCACCCCCCCGGCCTGGCATGGAATTACCTTTGTTTTGTCTTTCCAGCTGTCTCAAAGTGCACGTGTGTGACAAATGATATTTGTTTTTTGGAAGTTGCACACACAGGGGAAAAAAATACTGTCCTGTACCAGTTGCAACTATTTCTATAAGTTCAAGACTCGTCATGTTTTTCTGGGGGTCAATATATTTGGTGGGGGAAGGGGAAATGTTATGTTGAAAAATCAAAAAAGAGATCTCCTTAATATCTTATTGGTTTCTCCAAGACATCAATGAGATCAGAAAGAAATAAAATGCAGGCATGTTATCTTGTCTCATGCTTCTCAGATTTTTCTCCTGACGCAAAATTTCCTAGAATTTTCATAAGGGTCTCCTTTTGAGTTTCAGCAAAGATCTCAGCAAAGTCACACGATGGGCTCAGATGTTCCATGTAGCCCATTGACATTTTGTTTTTTTTCATTTTGAAAGAATTTAGATTGTGTGCTCAGTAAGAAATGGTGAAATGTATGGACAGTTGTTTGTGGTAATAAAACATTTTACTTTGATTACAAAACTGTAGTTCTTGTGTCTTAATAATATGATTAGTCACAATAATTTATATTGTGTGCTCCAATTAAAGCACACTCATTCTAGAAGAAAGGGCATAGCGGTTAAGACTTTCAACTTCAAACCCTAAGGTTGTGTGTTCAGATCCCACTGCTGACACCATGTGGCCATGAGAAAGTCACTTCATCTGCCTGTGCTTCAACTGAAATAACAAATGAAATGTAAGCGATCATATCTCAGATGTTGAAAATCACCCTGGGTAAAGACATCAGTCCAATACTAAGTAAAACATATTTAAAGAGGTTAAAACAAGACCTTAACATTAACAACATATATTTCTATAGCACATTTTCATACAAATGATGTAGCTCAAATTGCTTTACAAGATGAAGAAATAATAAATAAAAAATATAAAAATAAAATTAGGCAATACTAATTAGCAAAGAATAAAGTAAGGTCCAATGGCCAGGAGGACAGAAAAAAAAAAAAACTCCAGAGGGCTGGAGAAAAAAAAAATCTGCAGGGGTTCCAAGGCCACGAGACCACCCAGCCCCTACTAGGCATTCTACCTTCTTCTTTTTTCGGCTGCTCCCATTAGGCATCACCACAGCGGATCATCTTCTTCCAGATCTTTCTGTCCTCTGCATCTTGTTCTGTTACACCCACCACCTGCATGTCCTCTCTCACCACATCCATAAACCTCCCCTTAGTCCTTCCTCTTCTCCTCTTGCCTGGCAGCTCTATCCTTAACATCCTTCTCCCAATATACCCAGCATCTCTCCTCAACCCATGTCCAAACCAACACAATCTCGCCTCTCTGACTGTCTCCCAACCGTCCAACTTGAGCTGACCTTCTAATGTCCTCATTTTTAATCCTGTCCATCCTCCTCACACACAATGTAAATTTTAGCATCTTTAACTTTGCCACCTCCAGCTCTGTCTCCTGCTTTCTGGTCAGTGCCACCGTATCCATCCATATAACATAGCTGGTCTCACTACCGTCCTGTAGAACTTCACTTTCACTCTTGCTGATATCCATCTGTCACAAATACAATTCATTAGAATTTATTTTTTGTATAGCCCAAAATCACACAGGAAGTGCCACAATGGGCTTTAACATACCCTGCCTCTTGACAGCCCCCCAGCCTTGACTCTCTAAGAAGACAAGGAAAAACTCCCAAAAAAAAACCTTTGTAGGGAAAAAATGGAAGAAACCTTAGGAAAGGCAGTTCAAAAAGAGACCCCTTTACAGGTAGGTTGGGCGTGCTGTGGGTGTCAAAAAAGGGGGCCAATACAATACACAGAACAGAACAAATCCTCAATACACTATAAAAATAAAAATTTTACAAGTACGGACCAGAATTTAACAGTAGATGATATCACATAATATATATTAAACATCACTTCTGACACTCTTCTCCACCCATTCCACCCTGCCTGCACTCTCTTCTTCACCTCTCTTCCACAATCCCCATTACTCTGTACTGTTGATCCCAAATATTTAAACTCATCCACCTTTGCTAACTCTACTCCCTGCATCCTCACCATTCCACTGACCTCCCTCTCATTTACACACATGTATTCTGACTTGGTGGTCCTACTGACCTTAATTCCTCTCCTCTCTAGAGCAGATCTCCACCTCTCCAGGGTCTCCTCAACCTTCTCCCTACTCTCGCTACAGATCACAATGTCATCAGCAAACATCATAGTCCACAGGGACTCCTGTCTAATCTCGTCTGTCAACCTGTCCATCACCATTGCAAATAAGAAAGGGCTCAGAGCCGATCCCTGATGTAATACCACCTCCACCTTGAATGCATCCGTCACTCCTACTGCAGACCTCACCACTGTCACACTTCCCTCATACATGTCCTGTACAACTCTTATGTACTTCTCTGCCACTCTCAACTTCCTCATACAACACCACAACTCCTCTCGAGGCACCCTGTCATATGCTTTCTCCAGGTCAATAAAGACGCAATGCAACTCCTTCTGGCCTTCTCTAAACTTCTCCATCAACCTCCTCAGAGCAAACATCACATTTCTGGTGCACTTTCTTGGCATGAAACTATACTGCTGCTCACTAATCATCACCTCACTTCTTAACCGAGCTTCCGCTACTCTTTCCCATAACTTCATGCTGTGGCTCATCAATTTTATCCCCCTGTAATTATTACAGTCCTGCACATCCCCCTTATTCTTAAATATTGGCACCAGTACACTTCTTCTCCACTCCTCAGGCATCCTCTTACTTTCCAATATTCCATTAAACAATCTGGTTAAAAACTCCACTGCCATCTCTCCTAAACACGTCCATACTTCCACAGGTATGTCATCTGGACCAACGGCCTTTCCATTATTCATCCTCTTCATAGCTGTCCTTACTTCCTCCTTGCTAATCCGTTGCCTTCCTGATTCACTATCTCCACATCATCCAACCTCTTCTCTCTCTCGTTCTCTTCATTCATCAGCTTCTCAAAGTACTCTTTCCATCTGCTCAACACACTCTCCTCGCTTGTGAGTACGTTTTCATCTTTATCCTTTATCACCCTAACCTGCAGCACATCTTTCCCAGCTTGGTCCCTCTGTCTATCCAATCGGTCCTTTTCTCCCTCCTTAGTGTCTAACCTCTCATACAACTCATCATACACCTTTTCTTTCACCTTTCTCCTTATCTCCTTGTACTCGGCATTCTACCTAACATAAATGATCTCAATCAGTCCTTATGGTTTTCAGGCTTCACATAGAAGAATAAGATTATGATGACGGTCATGTGGACCTCTGGCCTTCAATCCATCAATGTAGGGACTGCACGGTGCCCTGATCAGGTGGTGGTGGCTCAGATTGCCGCCACAGAAAAATGGAAAAAGAACAGCAGAGAAAGTAGGGGTGAGTACGAATTGTGGAGCCATGATAAAGTGATAATTCAATGCATATACAGAATAAAAGGGTTACACTAAAATGAAGTTTGAGAAAGCCATATTGAAACAATAGAAAGAGATCTCACAAAATATCACCTGCTTTTCAAACCAAATTCTCAATTTTGACTCTTCTCTTTGGCTGCTATTTCTCTAAGATTATAAATAACAATGCTAGTAATCCCAGAGTCTTATTCTCAACAATTGATCATCTGTTAAACCCAGGTAACTCAAAGGAATGCCTCCTAAGTACTTCCAGTAAAACCTGTGAGGCTATCGCTGTATTTTTCAATCAAAAAATTAATGATATTAGAAATAACATAGTATATCTCCCCAACACTAAGGATCCTCCTAAACCCCAGTACCCCATAATAAACAAATTAAAGTCTTTCACTAGGATAGATTTACCTGATTTACATAAAATAATTTCTCAAATGAAACCCTCCACCTGTGCCCTTGACCCAATACCAACAAATTTTTTCAAAGAAGTATCGGGCGTGCTTAGTGATAATGTTCTTGACATAGTAAACTCGTCATTAGATACGGGGGTCTTCCCAGACTGTCTTAAGACTGCGGTAGTTAAACCCCTACTTAAGAAAAATAATCTCGATCCCTCTGCTCTTGAAAATTATAGATCCATCTCTAACCTGCCTTTCTTAAGTAAAATTCTAGAGAAGGCAGTCATTATACAGTTAAATGAGCACCTCAATAAACCTGCTATTCTTGATAAATTTCAGTCAGGTTTTAGAACAAATCACAGCACAGAAACTGCACTCGTTAAAGTAGTAAATGACTTGCAGGTAAATGCAGACAGAGGCCATTTATCTGTTCTCATCCTCTTAGATCTGAGTGCCGCATTTGACACCATTGATCATAATATTCTTAAGAATCGCCTTAGTCAATGGGTGGGCCTCTCTGGCAGTGTCTTAAATTGGTTTGAATCCTACCTGGCAGGGAGAAAATTCTTTGTTAGTTGTGGTAATTATAACTCAAAGACACATGATATTCTATATGGTGTTCCACAAGGCTCTATCCTGGGTCCACTGCTCTTCTCAATCTACATGCTTCCATTAGGTCAGATTATCTCAGGGCACAATGTGAGCTACCACAGCTATGCTGATGACACACAGCTGTATTTATCAATAGCACCTGATGACCCCAAATCTCTTGATTCGCTAACACAATGTCTAACTTGTATCTCAGAATGGATGAATAGTAACTTTCTCAAATTAAATAAAGAAAAAACCGAAATCTTAGTGATTGGCAATAATGGATACAATGAGGCTATTAGAAATAAACTGGATGCATTAGGATTAAAAGTCAAATCGGAGGTAAAAAGCTTAGGGGTAACCGTTGATTGTAATCTGAATTTTAAATCGCATATTAATCAGATCACTAGGACAGCATTTTTTCACCTAAGAAACATAGCAAAAGTTAGACCTCTTATATCATCGAAAGATGCAGAGAAATTAGTTCATGCGTTTGTTTTCAGTCGGCTAGATTACTGTAACGCACTCCTCTCAGGACTACCCACAAAAGACATCAATCGTTTGCAACTAGTGCAGAATGCAGCTGCTAGAATCCTTACCAGGAAAAGAAAATCCGAACACATTTCTCCAGTTTTGATGTCACTACACTGGTTACCTGTGTCATTCAGAATTGACTTTAAAATTCTGCTTATGGTTTATAAAGCTTTAAATAATCTCGCCCTGGCTTATATATCGGAATGTCTGACACCTTATATTCCAAATCGTAACCTCAGATCCTCAACTGAGTGTCTCCTTAGAATTCCAAGAGCAAAACTTAAAAGAAGTGGTGAGGCGGCCATCTGCTGTTATGCACCTAAAATCTGGAATAGCCTGCCAGTAGGAATTCGCCAGGCTAATACAGTGGAGCACTTTAAAAAACTGCTGAAAACACATTATTTTAACATGGCCTTCTCATAACTTCACTGTAATTTAATCCTGATACTCTGTATATCTAATTCATTATAATAACTATTCATTCAAAATCTGTACTAACCCCTACTCTCTCTTCTGTTTCCTTTTCCGGTGTCCTGTTGGTGGTGGCGTGCGCCACCACCATCTACCCAAAGCACCATGATGTTCCAACAATGATGGATGGATTAAAAGCCAGAAATCTGTATGACCATCAGCATCAAGTGACTCTGTGAAAACCCGAACTACAAAGAGGACTATTTCATTTATGTTAGGTAGAATGCCCAAAGGGGACTGGGCGGTCTCGTGGCCTGGAACCCCTACAGATTTTATTTTTTTCTCCAGCCTTCTGGAGTTTTTTTTTGTTTTTTCTGTCCTCCCTGGCCATCGGACCTTACTCCTTTCTATGTTAATTAATGTTGTCTTATTTTAATTTCTTATTTTGTCTTTTATTTTTCTTCTCTCCATTATGTAAAGCACTTTGAGCTACTTTTTGTATGAAAATGTGCTATATAAATAAATGTTGTTGTTGTTGTCTTCAGTTAAACCTCATGTCTCATTTTTGTGTAAAGCTATGTTTCCTAAGGAATTTTCAGAGAAACATCTGCAACAAAATTGATTCTTGAATGAAACCTAAGTGAGATTCTCTGTGAAGTCTCATGAGCCCCCAAAGATCGACCTTTGAGCAGTACAGTTTTCCTAAGGTTTTCAAATGTGTACATTTTACGACAGTGTGTGTTTGTTTGCCATAAAGTGTTTGGGGATGAGTTTTGGCAAGAATGGGACTTCTGGAATAAAAACGCTTCTCTGAGACAAACTGCACCTGTCTGCTCACATATTGTATGTGACAAATGCTGCAGTGACCTGCACAGTCCCTGCATACCAAGCATCAAAAGGATGAGGTGGAAAGGACCATTTGTAGCAACTGTCCAACATAATCATTTCTGCACGGTTCAACAGTCTTGAAGAACACATCCATCATCTTACAGAATCCACATGTTCTGAAGGACAAAGGAGGTCCAACACCCTCATAGATAGGTATACCTAATAAACTGGCAACTCAGTGTAGCGGTGTGATGGAAACAGGGGTGTCAATGAGCCCCAAACACGATTAAACCGAGTCTCAGGTTCAAATAATGGAAGGTTTATTTATCAAAATCCTCCTAAAGTAACACAAGCACAAATTCACAGATTCACTCTCTCTAGAATACTCTCTCTTCTTCTCTCCACCACACTGCCCAGTCAAGTGTTGCTCCATGTTTTCCCAGCTCCAACTCACCTGGATAAGGTGAAGTGCGGCCCACTTTTATTACGGACCCAGGAGTACTTCTGGTGCCAGGGTGATTGCCAGATGGAAGTACTTCCAGGTTACATGGAGGTCCCATAAATTGGGGAGCACCTCTCCCTACAGCACCCATGGTCCCCATTAGGGCTTTATTGCCGGACTACATCTCCCAGCATTCTCTGCTGGTTCCCGAATGGGTACCGTCATGGAGGACTGCTGCAATCTTGCGTCTAGGAGGAGTAGAAAGTCCCCAGTGACCTCTTCCACTTCCAGTGAGCAGTCCGTTAATCTGTTCTGGCCATCTCTTCTGGGTCTGGTTGCTCCTGTCTTTCCTGGTCGGGATGTCTAGGTGCCTCCCGTCCGAGTAAGGAACCATCTCCTCTTCTGGCTGCAATGCCGGTCCAGCCCATGTGGTGTCTACAACTGATAGATGGTGTCGTTGGCTCTCCACTCTAAGTAACCTAACTAGTCTGTTTTTTATTTAATTTAATGCACACATTGCAACTTTTTCCATTTCATTTCACCTCTCTCCACACAAAATATCAATTTTTAGCAAAATAAACACATCTAAACCTCAAATGTCTTCTGTGCACAGGATCTGCAGGCTTGTGGTTTAATCGGAGACTGCAAACCTCAGCATTTTAATGAGTATTTTTAGAAATTTTAAGTTTGTTTTCACTGCAGCCTTGGCATTCATTGGTTTACCTAAAACACACATTTTTATTAGCTACTTTTAAAACTTTTGACAAACTGTGGGTTCCCAAAATTTATAGGACAGAGGAAAAGGACAGCAGATGTCTATGAGAGACGTTAATGTAGTACAACAAATCATTTATTCATGCTTTATTAAATTTATTATTGAGAGCTGAGGGTATTAGTGGTATGGTGGCGAACTCCAGAGATCTGGGCTCAAATCCCAGCATGGACAGATTTGAGTCTGCCAGCTCTTCGTTTGTTTGCTATTCTCTCCTACAATGTAGCACTAGGGTGTTGGACCCAGGGACGTCTTAACAGCATTATAGGACCCCCCCCCCCCCCCCCCCCCGGGCCAAGCAGTGCAATGGGGTCCCTACCTACACAACCACTCAGCAAGTCACAACATACATAGATTAGCATGCGGCCCCTATACTCGTGGGGCAACTGCCCAGTGTGCCCATGCGCTATGAGGGCCCTGGTTATGCCATGTTAGCCATTACGAATGTAATGAGAAGTTAAGCAAAATGACCCCTTTTATTGTCTGACTAAAAAAATTACAACATGCAAGCTTTTGAGGTACATCCTGCCTGAAGAAGGGGCCTGAGTTGCCTCGAAAGCTTGCATATTGTAATCATTTTAGTTAGCCAATAATAGGGGTCATTTTGCTTAATTTCATATAATGTTAATTTCTGCCTTTCACGTTGATGCTTCCAAAGCTCCAACAACAACAACAACATTTATTTCTATAGCACATTTTCATACAAACAATGTAGCTCAAAGTGCTTTACATGACGAAGAAAGAGAAAAAGACAAAATAAATAATTAAAATTAGGAAACACTAATTAACATAGAATAAAAGTAAGGTCCGATGGCCAGGGAGGACAGAAAAAACAAAAAAAAAAACTCCAGACGGCTGGAGAAAAAAAAAAAAAAATCTGCAGGGGGTCCGAGGCCACGAGACCACCCAGCCCCATCTAGGCATTCTACCTAACATCAATGACTTCAATCAATTCTCATGGTATTCAGGGTTCACATGGAAGAACTTGATGATGACGTTCATGTGGACTTCTGGCCTTCAATCCATCAATGTAAGGACATCACGGTGCTTTGATCAGGTGATGGTGGTGCAGGTTTCCACCACAGAAAACCAGAAAAAGAACAGCAGAGAGAGTAGGGGTTAGTACGGATTTTGGAGCCACCATGTATAATAATGATAATTAATCGAATATACAGAGCATCAGGATTTAACTAAGATGAAGCTATGAGAAAGCCATGTTAACTCTGTCAGGGCTGATGTCGACTTTTGTCAAAAGGAGGAGTTGACGATGGTAATCAACTGTAAACTGTGACAAAACCAACCATTATGTTTTAGTTGGACTCTCGTTGCTAGAAGAAAAGTTAGATTCATTGGTTTGACCGAGATTCCCTGCACTCTCGTGAGCAGCAAGGTACACACAACGGCAAAAATGGCACTGACATAATGGCGAGAGAG
The DNA here is from genome assembly GCF_900747795.2 of Erpetoichthys calabaricus. Taxonomy (NCBI): domain Eukaryota; kingdom Metazoa; phylum Chordata; class Cladistia; order Polypteriformes; family Polypteridae; genus Erpetoichthys; species Erpetoichthys calabaricus. Next base: position 15,834,270 of record NC_041406.2, on the reverse strand, counting down.
CAAAGCGAATGCATAAAGCAAAATACTCCGTGGACGATGTCTTGCCTATTATCTCTGAACTGGACTATTTCTTGTCGGACTCAGTATTTGATACAAGTGATCGAAAACGAATGTGAGGTTCCAGCTTCAGCTGATCAGTCCCCAGCTAGTCGTGGTACTAACAACGTTTGCCAGGGAGGACTGCCACTTAACGATGATAAGAGGTAGAAACCAGATTGTAATGCACTGCAACTGTGACCGATGCTGCTGTCCCAGCCACGTGAAGAGAGCCTGGTGTGGACGATCACTTAAACAAGACAGCAGGTGTGGTTATAATAGCAGCTTTATTTTCCATCGTCACAGTGAGCAGGTTTCAGAAAAGCAGACAATCAATATTACATGACAGCGTCAGGGCTCTTCTGAACAACTGTTTGTTGGGTGGGGCAAAGTTTTTATACCCCTAGAATGCGTGATTTAATATCATTATGTAATGCAACAGTCGACACTTTTATTTTACACAATCCTTGAGCCTCTTTAACACACATTTTGCAACTTGATTTCTTGGCTCCTTTGTTATGGCGTTCAGATTTAAACAAAGGGAAAAACGTGATAAGGCAGTCTCAGTGTGGAATGCTTAGACCTTGAGTCCTTCTGACAAATATTGTTTTCTGTTTGCTCAGCAAAGCATGTTTTTAAAGCTTACTTCTGCTTAACTCCTTAGACAAGGATTAGTACAAGGGAACGAAGAGAACATTCATCTTCCACACTGGCAGCAAGCCTGCCGCACAGTCTTGGCAAACTGGCAGCCAAAGCATGCAGCAAAATACGTATTATGTTGATTTCTGAGTAGAATCATTGATTTTTGGAAAAAAATATTCAGCCCTCAAAGAGTTAAAGTAATGTGTTTTCAGCAGTTTTTTAAAGTGCTCCACTGTATTAGGCTGGCGATTCCTATTGGCAAGCTATTCCAGATTTTTGGTGCATAACTGCAGAATGCCGCCTCACCATTTCTTTTAAGAACAAGAACAAACTGGAATAAATGGGTTCAGAAAATGAAGAAAATAGTAAACCACAGGAAAGTGAGGGTGTAGACCAGGGGTGTCAAACTCCAGTCCTGGAGGGCCACATTGGCTACAGGTTTTCATTCTAACCACCTTCTTAATGAGTGACCTGTTTTTGCTGCTAATTAGCTTCTTTTGCCTTAGTTTTAATTAACTTGATTCAGACCCCTTAGTTCCTTCTATTTCCTTAATTAACAGCCAAACAATAATGAGACACAAAATGAGCAAACAGGTGATCAGCTAACCACATTATCTGAACATAAAGAAAGATGAGGGTCTCAGTAAGGGTGATCTCTCAGGTCAATAATCAGAAACAGAAAATCAACAGTTTGGGAAATGTCTGCTGTAGCAGAAAGAGTGCAGCAGCAAGCCGAGGAATTAAGTAACGGGTTTAATTAACAGCAAGAATTGGCTTCTCATTAAGAAACCGGTTGAAGTGAAATTGGTTGGAGTTTGAAACCCCTGCTTAGCTGGTCATCTGTTGGCTCATTTCACACCACATTTCTGTTTGGCTGCCATTTAATGAAGAAAAGAATCAATAGAGAGGACTGAATCCTTAAAAACAGGGCTATTAAAATGAAGGGAAAGGGAGTTAATTAGCAGTGAAAACTGGTCACTGATTAGGAAAAGGGTTAGAATGAAAACCTGTAGCCACTGCGGCCCTCCAGGCCTGGAGTTCGACACCTCTGGTGTAGACGCATCCCAGCTGGATCAGCATCGTGACTTAAAACTTAACATAATAGCGCTAGAAAATATCCAGGAACAAAGAACAGGTTGAATCTATTATGAGGAAAAATGGAAGGAGTTCAGCCTTTTTAGTTTATACAAATGGAGACTAACAGGTAGTGATGAGCGAAATGATTCAAGCAAAACTGAATTTGTAGCAAAACTTGGGGTTTTTTCTTCAAGTAAAATTGCAGAATAAAATTTGTTTCACTTCCAGCAAATTTCGAGCCACTCACACCTAGAAGATGGGGGTATGATGGCCTGTCTAGGAGTGCGTTAATTGCTCACCCGCCTGTCAGTCATTTAGCAATTAAATAAAGACCACAAGTGTGTATATCTTCTTCAAAATACTTATTTTAAGAAAAATAATCAACTTTAAACCACAAACTTCTTCTGTGTACCGTATCTGCAAACTTGTGGTTTAACTGGAGACTACAAACCGCAGCATTGTAACGTGTATTTTTGGAATAATTTAGAAATTTAAGTTTGTTTTCTCTGCAGCACTGGCATTCATTGGTTTGCCTAAATACACATTTTTAATATTTAATTTTAAAATATTTGACAAACTCTGGGTTTTCAAAATGTATACGATTCAGGAAAAGGATAGCAGATGTCTATTAGAGAGGGTAATGTAGTACAAAAAATCATTTATTTGTTCGTTAGTTAATGTAATGATGAGAGCCACTGAGAGACTGAAGAAGTTGTACCTTTTCAGTTTAAACAAATGGAGACTAACAGGTAGTGTTGAGGGAAACGATTCATGCAAAACTGAATTTGCAGCAAAACTTGGGGTTTTTGCTTCACAAATAAAATTGGAGAATAAAATTTGTTTTGCTTCCAGCAAAATTTGAGCCACTCACACCCAGAAGATGGGTGTTTGATGACCTGTCCAGGAGTGCATTAATTGCACATACGCCTGCCAGTGAGTGTGCTCAGGGCGTTATCTCCTCCAGGGTGCTAGAGCCAAGCCGCCCTGGGTTGCAGAAGTGCCTCAGATTCTCACAGGGCCCCATGAGAGTTGGAGTTCAGGGCAGCCCTGTTGGGTTCCGTGGGCGCTGCCAGGGGGACCTGTAGAGCCGTACTTTGTTGGGCTTCCACCACACCTGGGAGTGATTCTGGACCTCTCTAACGAGCCACCTGGAGTACTCGCTGGTGCTGCATAAAAAGAGCCACCGACCTTCATTCAGGGAGCCAGAGTCGGGACGAAGAGGGACAAAGCTTGCCAGAGGAGGAGTGGAGGAGGAAGGCAGACAGACAGACAGAGAGAGACAGACAGAGAGAGAGAGAAAGAAGACAAAGTACTGTTTGACCGTACTTGCTGTACTGTGTGGGGAACAAAGGGAAAGAGTTTCCCACACCTCAACGAAAACCTGTGCTGTGCTGGACTTGTGCCTGGTGTCTGTCTATGTCAGAGATTGATGACCTTTTTCTCTCTGGTTTCCTTGCATTAATGGTACCCATTCCTTATCATTATAGTTTGATAGTTATCTGACCAGATTGGGGGGGGGGGGGATTTCCTTTGTTGTCTGGAGTCTGTGCCCTTTCACTTTCATAAAAGGTGCCCCTCAGTGTTCAGAATGCACACCCCTTCATTTTCATAAATGGTCTCCCCTCAGATGATGGTGCCCTAGGAGAGAACTAATGGATTTACTGGCTGTGCCCCATCACGATACCCCAATTTTATGTCCTTGTAAGGTAAAATGTTCAGCCCATGTCAGACATGATATTCTACTGGCTAAAGATATTCTGATTCTGATTCTCTGATTCAGATTGGCATGACCTATTAAAGAACTGGCAATAGTGTGATAGTCACACAGTACCAGCTCTGGAGAATTGAGTTGATATGGCATCTTTATGAAATTTACAGTTTTGCAGAAGAAACTGCGCAGTGTGAACATGGGCATATGTATGAAGCCGAAGATGGGCTGGTTGACAGCTGCAAATGACAAAGCAAGTAGGCATAGTATTGGCCAGTTATGAGTTTTGAGGCATGTAATAGATATGGTCTACATCCTCTACATCCCAAAAAATTGCACATATTATCTTACCAGCACTGCTGTGGACTGCTTTGTGTCAATTGTTAAGGTAACCAAGTTTCATCCCCAGTTATGAAATGCTTCTTAAATTTCTCCCAAACCAAATCAATTATCTTAAGATCTCCCACCAATGGCCCAAGAGGTCCCCCAATAGGACAATGGGCTTCTTTAAAAGTGGTACCCAGAAGAGCTTCCTGTACATCAGCAATATATCTTGGAAGCCCTTCTGGGTCAGATGGATAAGGGCAGGAAAGCTGTTCCCCAAAGATCTCCCACCATAGGCACCCCACAAGGATGATGAGATTCTTTAAAAGAGGGACCCAGAAGAACTTCCTGTACATCACCAGTATATCTTAGAAGCACTTCTGGGTCAGACAGATAAGGACAGGAAAGCTGCTCCCCAAGATCTTCCACCAATAGTCCCAGAGGTCCCCCACAAGGATGACAAGCTTCTTTAAAAGTGGGACCCAGAAGAGCTTCCTGTACATCAGCAATATATCTTGGAAGCCCTTCTGGGTCGGACGGATGACGGCAGGAAAGTTGATCCCTAAGATCTCCCACCAGTGGCCCCAGTGGTTCCCCACAGAGCTTCAAGTTCCAGCTACAGTGCAATTCCCATGCAGTCCTGCAAGAATTCAGACAGGAGAAGCACCAGAGGAACGTTGCCTCCCATGGTTGGAGATAGCATTAAGGACTTTAAAACAAATGGCCATTCATTTTCTAAACTAATCTTTTCCTGGCCATGGTTACTGAGAATTGGAGTCTATCCCGGTACAACTGTGCTCAAATAAAGCATGAATGATAGAAATTCAAGCACACGTTAACACTTCCTCACTTGCAGGCCATCAAACCATCTAATGGTATTTCTTTGGACTGGAGGAATGTTTACTTAAAAAAAGACAGCGTGAAAAACATCACAGTCACTAATCCAATATGATCCAGGAACTATTAAGTAGCAAAATGGTGTCAGCTAGCTCTCTTTTAAAAATACCCATTTATCCCACCATGATGTAGACCCATTTATTCCATTACAGGCTGGAGCTTATTCCAGAAGCACTGGTTGGAACCTGACCTCCCTCATAAAGCACACTCACTCGTTTACCCACTCACTTTGTTTGGCTGCCAGTCAACCTAACGTGAACATTTCAGATATGCAAGGTGCAAAGTTCACATAGGCAGCGACTGGACTGAGATTCGTACCCTGTCTGTTGGACATGTGAGACAGTAGCACGAACCACTCTGCCACCCTGTATATTCTATTTACTGTATACTGTAGTCATCATAAGGGTGGTACAGTGGTGCACTAGCTAGCCCTGCTGCCTCATGGATACACAGTACTGGATTCAAATTCAATGCCCTCTTGCTCTCTGTACATTCACTGTGTCTGCAAAGGTTTTTCTCCAATTGCTTGTGTTTTCCTCCCACCTCTCAAAGGTGTGTGTGTGTTAACTTATTTTGTGAATATAAATCAACTAAGCATTAACACAAATGGTGTAGGTGTACCCTTTATCTAACTACCTTACCTTAACCTTTCTTATTTCTATTTGTCTGTTTTATTTCATTCTGTCTGTTACCTGTTATTAGATGCAACTGAGAAGGCAAATTTCATGTTTTCCTGTGTAAACATGACTAAATAAAGAAACCTAACCTAACCTAACCTAACCTAGTCCAGAGTTGATTCCTGCCTTATTCCTGATTCTGCCCATAAGGAATCTGCCAACCCTGACAAGCATCAGGCAGGTTTATGAACATTATGTATTCATAATTTCCCCTTGGGATTAATAAAGTATCTATCTATCTATCTATCTATCTATCTATCTATCTATCTATCTATCTATCTATCTATCTATCTATCTATCTATCTATCTATCTATCTATCTATCTATCTATCTATCTATCTATCTATCTATCTATCTAATAAACAAACTGCCACTCTAGGTAGCTCTTATTCCAGAGGTCTGTATTTTACATATAATGTGCTGAAGTGTCGTTCAACCCTAAATTCTAAAGCCTCATTTTCAGTTTTTGAAATAAGAAAAATTTCATTTTGAAACAATACTGTGTTGAAGTGATAATTTGCATGTAAGTTGATAAATATTTTGTATGTCTTTATTTCTAAGCTAGACATGCCAATTTTAATATTAATGTTTCATTCATTAAGCTTGTTGTACTTTCATGTCTAATTAACCAACCCCAGAGAATTTAGGGCTGACTCAGAATGTGAACTTTATTGCAGGGTTTGGGTGGTGGTGGTGGTGGTGGGTTCTTGAACTGGTTTGGCAAGGGGGATTCAGTGCAGGATTTTCTATAAGCCAAACTACCTAGGTTCAGCAAAACAAATGGGGGAGATTTTATAAGCCTATCCACAACTTGAGGGCAGGAGTAAAAAGGCATTGTGGGCACCCATTGATCTGAAGTATGGCTGCTGGGGATTGGTTTTGAATCAGGGGCCATTCTGTAACACGACATCCTATTGGTCTAAGGATTTGGACAGGAATGTATAAAGTTAGCCTGTGGGCTACATAATAATAAGTATTTGTTTTTGTCTGTGCTGAGTGTTGTTTTCATCGCCCCGCTTACTGTCCATTATATGTGCGTCAGTAAATGTTGTCCTTGTAAGTGAAGAGGGTAAGGATGATGGAGAGAGACCACAGCCCCAAGATGGAAATCACCTGTCGGATCCACCAGTTACAGTGCATCCGGAAAGTATTTACAGCGCATCACTTTTTCCACATTTTGTTATGTTACAGCCTTATTCCAAAATGGATTAAATTCATTTTTTTCCTCAGAATTCTACACACAACACCCCATAATGACAACGTGAAAAAAAGTTTACTTGAGGTTTTTGCAAATTTATTAAAAATAAAAAAACTGAGAAATCCCATGTACATAAGTATTCACAGCCTTTGCTCAATACTTTGTCGATGCACCTTTGGCAGCAATTACAGCCTCAAGTCTTTTTGAATATGATGTCACAAGCTTGGTACACCTATCCTTGGCCAGTTTCGCCCATTCCTCTTTGCAGCACCTCTCAAGCTCCATCAGGTTGGATGGGAAGCGTCTGTGCACAGCCATTTTAAGATCTCTCCAGAGATGTTCAATCGGATTCAAGTCTGGGCTCTGGCTGGGCCACTCAAGGACATTCACAGAGTTGTCCTGAAGCCACTCCTTTGATATCTTGGCTGTGTGCTTAGGGTCGTTGTCCTGCTGAAAGATGAACCGTCGCCCCAGTCTGAGGTCAAGAGAGCTCTGGAGCAGGTTTTCATCCAGGATGTCTCTGTACATTGCTGCAGTCATCTTTCCCTTTATCCTGACTAGTCTCCCAGTTCCTGCCGCTGAAAAACATCCCCACAGCATGATGCTGCCACCACCATGCTTCACTGTAGGGATGGTGCCAGGTTTCCTCCAAACGTGACGCCTGGCATTCACACCAAAGAGTTCAATCTTTGTCTCATCAGACCAGAGAATTTTCTTTCTCATGGTCTGAGAGTCCTTCAGGTGCCTTTTGGCAAACTCCAGGCGGGCTGCCATGTGCCTTTTACTAAGGAGTGGCTTCCGTCTGGCCACTCTACTATACAGGCCTGATTGGTGGATTGCTGCAGAGATGGTTGTCCTTCTGGAAGGTTCTCCTCTCTCCACAGAGGACCTCTGAAGCTCTGACAGAGTGACCATCGGGTTCTTGGTCACCTCCCTGACTAAGGCCCTTCTCCCCCGATCGCTCAGTTTAGATGGCCGGCCAGCTCTAGGAAGAGTCCTGGTGGTTTTGAACTTCTTCCACTTACGGATGATGGAGGCCACTGTGCTCATTGGGACCTTCAAAGCAGCAGAAATTTTTCTGTAACCTTCCCCAGATTTGTGCCTCGAGACAATCCTGTCTCGGAGGTCTACAGACAATTCCTTTGACTTCATGCTTGGTTTGTGCTCTGACATGAACTGTCAACTGTGGGACCTTATATAGACAGGTGTGTGCCTTTCCAAATCATGTCCAGTCAACTGAATTTACCACAGGTGGACTCCAATGAAACTGCAGAAACATCTCAAGGATGATCAGGGGAAACAGGATACACCTGAGCTCAATTTTGAGCTTCATGGCAAAGGCTGTGAATACTTATGTACATGTGCTTTCTCGGTTTTTTTATTTTTAATAAATTTGCAAAAATCTCAAGTAAACTTTGTTCATGTTGTCATTATGGGGTGTTGTGTGTAGAATTCTGAGGAAAAAAATGAATATAATCCATTTTGGAATAAGGCTGCAACATAACAAAATGTGGAAAAAGTGATGCGCTGCGAATACTTTCCGGATGCACTATAGATCCGGGACATTTTGCATTTAAACAAGAGGAGTGAAAGGGAAGAGGGAGGCGAAGGAGAAAGAGAGAGGAGATAAATCGAGAGGAGAAAGGAGACAATTTACCTGATCATTTACAAACTCATCACTGCCGTTTATTGCATCATTCCACTGCTTGCTTTTTCAATATCCGATTCAACATCACGACAGTCAGAAACCCCGGGGTTTGGATTCATACCAGCCATTGCCAGGACTTTCATGGTGAGGTTGTTTTGTTTTCAGGAAGGAGCACAATATCACTTGTGGGAAAATCCCAAGAAAACAAGTCAAAAGACAAGAAAAAGGTTTCGGGACTGTCCCCGTATATTGCCCTAAGACAATATACGAAAAAACAGATCAAAAGTCTTCAAGATTGAAAATACAATTGACAGTTTTACTTTGTGAAAATGATCGTTTAAATACAGACAGGATTATGGGAAAAGGAAATGGTTGGCATGAAGTGACGTTATGAACAGGAACCGGAAGTAACGTCATTGAAGTGAGTCGGAAGTGATGTGGTCTTGAGGAGCCGGAAGTGATGTCGTTGACGATGGCCGGAAGTGATGTAGTCGCGGCCATTTTGATACCCGGAAGTGGAGGCCATTATTTTTCTTCGGGTTTTCTGTAGAAAGAAGAGATCCAGGTAAGTACCACGTGACACCCATATCTCGTGATAGTTCACTCACCTTTAGGCTCTTTGACTGCCTCCTAATCGCACGTGTGTGACACACTATAGCCAGTATCAATACCGCCGGAATTTATTTTGGACTTATTTTTCACCACATTTCAATTGCTGTCTTTAACTAATCTGTGTTTGTATTTGTGTTACATTTTTTTATTAATTGTTATGGGGCAAGGGAGGGTTTTTTTGTAAATATTGGTATATTCGTGTTTTATATAGCAATTAGTTACTGGTGTCATTGGGATAGTGGTATTTTGCGCACACATATCTACTTTATTGAACATTTGTTTGTCTTTTCCATTTACAATATATCCGTGTTTGATTTTACATTCCTGTCTACTGTTTGTTAGTTATTTCGTCATGTGGGGAAAAAAGTACAACTTTTAAGAAGTACAGATTGTTATTATAGCAAGAAGCCTGAGGTTATCCAAGGAATAGTCTTGGTAGTGTAGTGGCCAGTCTGGGTAAGGGGTCAGTCGTTACAAGCCTCCTTACCCCCATCCCTCCAACACACGAACACATCATGGCCATGAAGAGAACACAATGAGGAGCACAACTCAGCAGCCATATTGAGACAGGATTGTGGCCTGTCCTGAAAAAAGCTGACTAAAAATGATGACTTGACCAAAGATGTTTGAGTAACTAAAAGCCTTTGTGCACCTGAAACTACACATCCAGCATTTATACAATACAATACATCCATCCATCCATTATCCAACCCGCTATACCCTAACTACAGGGTCACTGGGGTCTGCTGGAGCCAATCCCAGCCAACACAGGGTGCAAGGCAGGAAACAAACCCCGGGCAGGGTGCCATCCCACTGCAGGACACACACACCAGGGACAATTTAGGATCGCCAATGCACCTAACCTGCATGTCTTTGGACTGTGGGAGGAAACCGGAGCACCAGGAGGAAACCCACGCAGACCCGGGGAGAACATGCAAACTCCACGCAGGGAGGACCCGGGAAGAGAACTCGGGTCTCCTAACTGCGAGGCAGCAGCAATACCACTGTGCCACCGTGCTGCCCCAATACAATACAATATATTTTTGTATAGTCTAAAATCACACAAGGATTGCCTCAATGGGCTTTAACAGGCTGTGTTTCTGACAGGCCACCAGCATTGACTCTCTAAGAAGGCAAGAAAAAACTCCCAGTAAAACACTTGTAGGGAAAATAAAAATGGAAGAAACCTTGGGAAAGGCCATTTAGAAAGAGACGCCCCTTTCCAGGTAGGTTGGGTGTGCAGTGAGTGTCAAAACAGAACAGAACACAAGTAATCCTCAACACAATATGATAGTACAATAGTAATATTACAAGTACATTACAAAATGCAAGAGAAGATGATATCACATAATAGGATTCTGATTGGTTCAGAGTCCTGTAGGCCATCAAGCTGCCTTTTCCTACTGGCCATTCTACAGCTGAGTCAATGCTGGGCCAGCCAATCTGATAAAAGGAAAAGTTATCCCTTCTACCTGACAATTCCTGTGATCCTCCATCAGTGATGACTTTTCCTTGGACAGGCAAAGTAACTTGGCAGTAGGGCAGTGGCATGGTTGAGTACTGAGAAGAGAAACAGAATAGGTGAGGGTTAGTAACAAATTATAACTATCATATTACTTATGTTTTAGTGCTAATGACTAACAACAGAGATGCAGTATGTGCAACTAGTCAGCAGCTCTAGTCAGGGGACACTCTACTAATGTTGTGAGTCTTCAGCCTGATCTAAAAGCTGAGACTGAAGGGGCATCTCTTATACAGGGTGGCACAGGAAAACAGGAAATTTTCAATGCACAAATAAACAAATTACAAAATACATTTAATGATGAAATGTATTATACAGGACCAGTAATGGCGCACTGCACGATAACATGCAGTGAATACACTTGACTTGAGCATTTCTAGTATTCATTCTCCTTCTCTGTACGTTTATCATTCGTTTGCTCAGAGGTTGATGTGCTTGCTGCGTCCTGAGCAGCTCTTCATTTCTCCACCATAGCGGCCCGCTTCTTCTTTTCTTTCGTCTGCATCTTTTCACATTAAAACTGATTGAGTAAGTGTTTGTGTTGTAATTACTTACCACGTTTTCCTTATTTTTTCACTTTAGCTGGCACTTAAGTCTTCAATCTGCCTCAAGAATGATTTAAGATATGAAGAGGTAGGGGAAGTGACGGCATAGGTGGTAGGGATGAGAACAGCGCCCCTACACATGCACAGCACGGCCACCCTGCCAAGAGTTAATTCTAAAAAAAAATAAAATTATAATAAAAAGAGGAATAACCTTGGAGGTCAATTATCACCCTGAAAGCAGATAGTAGATGTCACATAGTATATGTGAACCAAATTTCAGGTCAATAGGTCAAATGGTTTGCGAGCTACTTCTGGGCTAAACAAAATGCAAGTTTTCCATCTGACCCGGACGTGCAGGCAAGTCACGTGGACAGAAGAACAGAAGCACTTCCTGGTCAAGGACTATTAAAGGACTGCTGTGAACCCCGCAAGTTGGATGGAGGTGGACAAAGCTTGCTGGAGGTGTGGAGGAGAAAATAGAGAGAGAGAGAATTATTGTGTATTGTGTTCATTTAATTGTTTATTGTGGCTGTTTGGAAGGTTGGGGAGCACAATTAGAGGAGAAAAAAATAATTAAAAATCTTCTTGGTGCTTTTACCTGGTGTCCTGAGTGTCTGACTGTTGGGTTTAATGGGGCAACAGCCTCTAGCATCCACAGCACTTACTGTGCAATTTGGTTAACAGTGTAAGTAAGCACACAATTAGGTGTATGATAAGAATGAGTGATATGTACAGTATTTGTTATTTAACATATACAGTAAGTCTGCATTAGTAATGACTAATTGCACTGTAGTTACAAATGTGTACTAACCTTTGCTGTTACACAGTATGTACAGTATATGGTAATAATGACAAGTTTCAGATTTGTACTTTCACGTATGTGTGCATAGGGGACAGCTTAAGGGCTCTGGTGATGATAATTCCTTGCAGCTCCACGAGTTGATGCTGTGCACTAACGTCTTTTCTTTTTCTCCCTTTGCAGACCAAAAGACTGCTGCCTTTAACACCAATGATGCCACTTCCTGTGTCTGTCTGTCCGGACCAACCTCTTCATGCCGGAAGTGTCTAAAAAAGGCTAATCCAAAAATCTTAGGCAGACAACACCTAGACTCACGTCTGAAAAGACGTCCTCAATTATCTATACTAATAAAAGGCAAAGCCCTCACTGACTCACTGACTGACTGACTGACTCACTCATCACTAATTCTCCAACTTCCCGTGTAGGTGGAAGGCTGAAATTTGGCAGGCTCATTCCTTACAGCTTACTTACACAAGTAAGGCAGGTTTCATTTCGTAATTCAAAGCATAACGGTCATAACTGGAACCTCTTTTTTGTCCATATACTGTAATGGACGGGGCGGAGTCGCGTATCACGTCATCACGCCTCCTACGTAATCACGTGAAACGCCTTGGGGCCGATCTGGAAGAAGGTAGCACAGCGCCTTGATTTAAACGATTCCATGTCTTGGTGGGTTTAATACTGTGTAAGCATACATATTAACACATGTGCAATTAAACGTGTGCATTTACGGGGTGATTTCTCAGGCTTAAAAGCTCGCCTTTTATTAAAAAGGTAAATGCAAACTGTTTTCATTCTGAAGGGCACAAACCACGTTGGATTTTGTAATGATAGTTGATTAGTAAGGTCTATTAAGGGATACTTACACAATGATTAGTAATGCCTGTGAATGCCGATGCAAGTAGGAGAATGGGCGTGAACTAAAGAACGAGTAGTAACATGTACAGTAAATGTCTCTAAAGTCTGTCTATTAAAAAGTTATTATATCTTTCAATCCTGTGTATTGATTAAACTACAAACCTAACAAGATCACTACATGGTGTCAGAAGTGGCGGATTGGAAGAGGAATGTGAAGAAGAGGTTCAGCTTTTGAACGAGTCTCGTGTCTGTTAGTAACCCGAAAACGTGGTCAGAAAGCACTAAGACGTTCTAGCAAAAGAGAAAAAAAAACATGGAAGGATTACAGCCCCCACCAAATCTCCAGTTAAAGGGAAATGTAGCTGAAAATTGGAAAAGATTTAAACAGAGATTCGAGTTGTATCTTGCTGCGATTGAAGCAGATAGGAAAAGTGAAAAAATGAAAGCGTCTATGCTTCTACATGTAATTGGCGAAGAGGCACTAGAGGTGTATAACAATTTTCAGTTTGAAGAAGATGGAGACAATATGAAATTGAACAAAATAGTTGAAAAATTTGAAGCATATTGCAACCCAAAGCGCAATGTGACGTTGGAGCGTCATAAGTTTTTTACATGTTTCCAGAAAAGCGGCGAAACAATAGACCAGTATGTGACGGAATTGCGTAATAGGAGCTGTTCTAAGAAGAAACCATTGAGACATCAAAGGACCAATAACCTCTAATCAGAACACTAACACCAGCGAAACAAATATCAACGAGAAAACAAGTATAAATCAGGAAAGAACATCTCAACTGCAAACAATAAACATTTTTATAGTTAAGCCTTAAAATACCCATCCCACACGCTTTAAACACATGTAAACTTATAAAACACACTGTTAACACATATGATATGTGGATGTCGGACTAAGGATATGAGTAACATCTCTCTATTATAAAACATTTTAAGTTCATGCAAGACAAGGCAGTGAGACAGGAAAACAGCTGCTGTACAGGCTTATTGACACGCAGAGCGAGAAGCAGCACAAAGTCCACTTCTCCTTAGCGTGCATTTAGCAAGCCCGCTTACCCCATTCCTTCACAACGCGAAGTGGCAGGCAGGAGCGTACCGCACCTCGGAGAGGGGGGTTTGAGCGAACGTGCGTTCAGCCCTCACACACCTACACACACACACTCCTCCTCCTCCTTCAGAACGCGCAAAGCGACAAGCAGGCATTTTGGCAGAAGCAGCACAAAGTCCACCTCTACTTAATGTGCGTTCACCTGCCCCCCTCTTCACAAAGCGAGTGGCAGACACATCAACGTCTGATCGCTGCGTGTAGTGTTGCTCTGCGGTGTTAAGAGTGTAGAAAGTGTTTAAGAGCATAGGAAGTGTTTATAAGAGTGTGGGAAAGGTTAAAAAGAGAGACAGAAAGGTTTATAAGAGTGTGGGAAGGGTTTATAAAGCCTTAAAATATATATAAATAATAAAATAAATATAGGTCGCTACTTCGCGGATTTTCACATAGGTGAGTGATGACTGTATTTCTGTTTTATTTAAACCTTTTAAGTTCGTATACATAGCCCCATTTGGCTGTTTTAGTTTTTTTTTCCTTTCTTCAGTAATATTAAATCTCCTTAAAGAAAAACAACATATGCATTTTTCTTTTTTTGTATCTCTTTAGTAATATTTTAGTGTAAAAGGATAACCAGTATTTAAACCTTTTATGTTACTTTATAAAGTTATTTTACACAATCTTGAAAAATGAATAAGAAAGCTACATATTTTGGCAGCTGCTGCTTTAATTTTCAATGAAATGAAAAAAGCTCTCCAAGAGAAAACCTCAATGAAGAAGAAACAGTTTGCACTATCTAAAAAGGAGAAACCCTCATTTATAAAGGTTTGCTGCAGATGACTTAACTGAAAATAAATGAATAGTTCCTATGTGTATAATACATATTTATCTATTTGACTTATGCCTTTATTCCAGCAACTTGCAACATCTGAGGTACAATTTGCTACATTACTTGTGTTTCTTGCAGCACAGGCAGGTGAAGTGACTTCCTCAGGGTCACACAGTGGTGTCAGTACCAGGATTTGAACTGACAAGCTCCGGGTTTGCTGAAATATTACTGAAGAAAAAAAAAAAAACGAAAACGGGCAAATGGGGCTATGCATACAAATGTCCATCCATCCATTATCCAACCCGCTATATCCTAAATACAGGAGCCAATCCCTGCCAACACAGGGCACAAGGCAGGAAACAAACCCCGGGCAAGGTGCCAGCCCACCGCAGGGCGCACACACCCACACACACCCACACACCAGGGACAATTTAGAATCGCCAATGCACCTAACCTGCATGTCTTTGGACTGTGGGAGGAAACCGGAGTACCCGGAGGAAACCCAGACAGACACGGGGAGAACATTCAAACTCCACGCAGGGAAGCGAACCTGGGTCTCCTAACTGGCACCTTTCACTGCACCACCATGCCGCCCGCATACAAACTTAAAAGGTTTAAATAAAACAGAAATATATACCTTTATTTTTACTTCCTTAACTTGTGGAGAGTGTATCCTGTAGCAAAGCCCTAATTTTTTTCATGAAAGCCCCTTTCAGTCAATAAGCCTTAAAAACAGGTGTAAAGCTAAACTTGCAGCACCACTATTCAATTACACTCGCCTAACGCCTCTCCTAAGGGGACATACTGTGGGATCTGGGCATCAGTCAAAGCACCAATCACAGGCCCGATTAGAAAGCGGGAAGCTGTGATTTGTTGTCTCCCTCCCATGTAACAATCACAGCCCATGTTACAACACACAATGTATGTATGTATATATGTATATATGTATATGTGTGTGTTTATGTATGTGTGTATATGTATGTGTATATATATATATATATATATGTATATATATATGTGGATGTGTATATGTATATATATATATGTATATATGTATATATATGTATATGTAGATATGTGTATATGTAGATATGTGTATATATGTATATATGTATATGTATATATATGCTTACATAACCTCTTTAACACACTACTTCTCCGCTGCGAAGCGCGGGTATTTTGCTAGTTTTGTATAATGCGTTTGTTTTTCTTTTTCATCAAATTATATGTGGTTTGCCTTTGGGTGCCACAACCCTTTAAGTTGTTTCTGCCTTCTTTCTTACAACTGTTAATTTACACAATAAGTGTATAATAAGAATACTTAGATACATCGAAAATTTGTAATTATCGTCTAAATATACTGTAGTAGGAGACACTAAATGTGACATTTTTCCTTTTATATACAGTATATGTACAGTACAGTACTGTTTAATTTTCTGGACACTGTGCTAACACAAAACCTTAAGTGGGTCAATAACATCAGAAATATTATCAAGTGAGGCCATCAGAGAACGTTCTTTTTCATCAGCTGAGGTAGTTCAATCTCCCCCAAGCAATACTGGTCCACTTCTACACGGCCATCTATGAGTCCATTCTGACCTTGTCCGTAACTGTCTGGTTTAGTGCTGCCTCTGCTCAGATTGAGGCCAATCTGCAACGCATCATCAGAACCTGTGAGAAGACCGTAGGCCGTAACTTAACCTCATATTCAAGTCCTGTATGAGCCCAGGGTAAGGAAGCAGGCCACAAAATTCATTGCTGATCTGACATAACTGGGACACCATCTGTTCCAAAGACTTCCCTCTGGCAAACGGCATCATATGGTGAAGGCTAAAACAACACGTCACCTTAACAGGTTTTTATCCATGCAGTTGTTCTGACCAGTCATATCTGAGCTTCTATGGATCTACACATCTACATAGGTATCTACATATACCTGCACACTGACTTTCCTGGGCTTTTTTAATTCTATTTTATTTCTTTATATTTTGTGTTTCCCTTGTATCACATATCATATTTTATCATTTTGTTTTTATCTTTTTATATTTTGTGTTCTCCTTATATGTGGCTTCAAAACTAGCAAGACAAATTCCTAGTAAACATGAATGTATCTGGCCAATAAAGTGAATTCTGATATATAGACACCTATAGGTGTATATACAGTATGTCAAAATTCACTTTATTGGCCAGATATATATGCTAGCCGTCCCCCGCGGCTCCACCATCGCAGTAGTGAAACAGGAGAGTGAGGAGGGTCCCACCTGGCTCCCCACTCCTGACGTCATGCTTCCCCCTTCCCTTCGTCCACAGCCTCTGTCTCGGATTAGTCTGAATATATCACTCCTGCAAGCGAACTATGATTCTTAGTCGATGAGAGAAGTTGCAAAATCAACCGGAATGTTCAAGCAAATTATAAACAAAAGCCAGATCTAAATCCGTTTAGTAGGTCTCTCGTTCGCTATCTAAGCGGTGGTAAGTTACGCCCCGAGGCTGGTGCATGAGTGAGGCAGGTCCTGCCCTGAGGTCCACTGTGTCTCTCTCGGATTCACGTAAATAAATCGGTACCACAAGCGAACTGTGATACTTAGCTCGATGAGAGAAGTCACTAAATCAACCGGAATGTTCAAGCAAATTATAGAAAAAACCCAATCTAAATCCGTTAAGTAGTTCTCTCGTGAAAGCGGACAGATATACAGACATTGGATTTTATATACTGTATATAGATATATATATATTTATATACTGTAGAGAGACAGTTAATGGAATCGTTTAAAAAATATGCTGTCTCTTGCCCCATGTGTACTTTCAGTGCCTTTCCTCTGCATTTGCAGATGTCTGAATGTCTCTTCATCAGCAATCATGTTCCCATAAATCCTGCTGCTCAGACTCTGTAACTATTTGCGATGCGCCTTTCTCACCTCCTGTCTGGTTTTATACTTGTAGTCTTTTAAGCTGCTTCACCTTTACTCCTTCTCACATGTCTCACACTCGAACATCCTCTTTCAGCAAAAGCCAAACTGACCAATCACATCAAAGGCAAACTGACCAAGCAGATTACTCTGAGGGGAGGAAAAACACAGACCTTAGTGTTTTATTATATAGTATAGTGGCCATGTATAATTAACAAAGATGTAAGCACAAAAACACACGCAACAAATTGGGAATGCATCTGTTCAGATGAGAGCTCAAATTACAACTGATTCAAAATTGCTGAAATTCTGGACATACGGATTAAAGGCAGGAAGGGGCGGGTCTAGGAAGGAAGACAGCTGAATTGACATCAGTGTGTGGAACAGCTGTCAATCTTCCATTCTGCAGGGGGAGGAAGACAGAATGCATTAGAACACATAGATGGGTGCGTAAATACCATTCACCAGAGCTGTTAAGCTGCCTCCCATAAACATGTGCATGACTATATATATATATATATATATATATATATATATATATATATATATATATATATATATATATATATATACACTAGGGTGTTCTTCCCCTGCTCACTTCGCTCGGCAAACGCCCCGGCCTGCACTACGCGCCAGCCACTACGCGTCTCAGCTGGTTGCGTTGTGAAGAGGGAGGCTGAACGCACCTTAAGGAGACTCGGTTGCTCCTCCGAAACCCCCTCTTAAACGGTGATACAATGGGAAACAAATACAGTTTTTTTTATTACCTCCTCTTTGTTCGATCACCTGCTGGCCTGCTGCTGTTGCCATGCCGCATGATCTGCATCTCGCACGTCATTTTGAACATTTAAAAGCCTGTACAGCAACTGTCCTACTCTTTGTGTTTTATTTCCAGCCCTGGGTGTGGTTAAATCTCTTGGCACACAGTCTTGTCTCGTGGCACGTGAGTTCTTGATATTTTTTAGTTTATAATTTAAAAATGGAATAAAAATCTGAAAATCTAACAACATCATATTAACGTATGATAAATTCTGAAAAGAATGATACCAAACATATATATGTAGGTTTTAAAATAAGCCCAATTTAAAGCATGACAAGAAATGTGACATAAAATCGTTGTACAAAATTGTTGCACTTTTAGGCTTAGGATTTTATATTTAGAGAGTATATTTATATATATATATATATATATATATATATATATATATATATATATATATATATATATATATATATATATACAGTATATACTGTATATGTATATATATACAGTATATACTGTATATATATATATATATATATATATATATGCACACAGTAATCCCCCGCTATATCGCAGTGTAGCTATTGCGTCCCTGCTACATCACGGATTTATTAATATTATTATTCATACTAGAGGGCTTTGCACCCTGCTCGCTTCTGTCGCCCAGGGGGGTTCTGAACGCACACTAAAGAGATGCGATTGGTTCAGATGCTTGCTGCTGCTGGCCAGCTGTGTGTTGTGCTTGTCGTGCTTTGCGTCAATCACTTAAAAGCCTGTACAGCGGCTATCCTTTTGCCACTTCACGTCTCTGCCACTCGCTTTGTGATGGGGGGGGGGGGGGAGCTGAACGCACGCTAAGCAGAAGTGGACAGATCAGCTACTGGCTTTGTGCTGCTTCTACCATGATGCGTGTTCTGCTTGTCGCTCTGTGCGTTCTGAAGGAGGAGGAGGAGGGGTGAAGGCTGAACGCACGCTAAGAAGAGGTGCTTGGATCATCTGCTGGCTTTCTGCAGCTGCTGCTGGCAAGCTGCATGTTCTGCTTGTCGTTGTTTTAAGAGCGGGGAGCACCTGAAGTGTGTCTGCCAAAAGCATTCCAACAACTGCTAGGTTAGATGTCAGTGAACTTGTTTTAAATTGTTTGTAAGTAGGGTGTGACGTGCAAAGGTCACCATCTCACGAGTTTTGCTTCCTAAGGTTGTAATGTCTAGTCTTGCATGTCGTCAAAGTGTCTCTCCGAGATGATCTGGTCTCGATCGCTTCGCTCAACCCCCCCGGAGGCGCGCTACGCTCCTGCTACTTCGTGTCTCTCCCGCTCGAGTTGTGAAGCGGGGGAGCTGAACGCATGCTAAGCAGAAGTGGATGGATCAGCTACTGGCTTTGGGCTGCTTCTGCCAAGATGCCTGTTCTGCTTGTCGCTGTGCTCATTGATCATTTAAAAGCCTGTACAGCAGCTGTCCTTCTGTCTCACTGCCTTGTCTTGTGTGACATTAAAATGTTTTATGATAGAGAGATGTTACTCATATCCTTAGCCTGACATCCACATATCATATGTGTTTACAGTGTTTTAAAGCATGTGGGAGGGGTATATTAAGGCTTAAACTATGAAAAAAATGTTTATTTATATGGTCCTTCTATATCGCAGATTTTTACCTATCGCTGATGGGTCTGGAACGTAACTTCCGTGATAGGCGGGGGATCACTGTATATATTTTATATATATATATATATATATATATATATATATATATATATATATATATATTGTGACTGCTGCCACAGGGGGGTGCAACCACTCTTCAGAAACTCCCTCCTAAACAGTTTTTCAATGGGGAACTAACACACTCTTACACCTTCTCGTTGCAGGATCAGCTTGCAAGCTTGCTGGCTTGCCACACGATGTGTGGGGCTTCGAACATTTAAAAGACCAAGCAGCGGCCATCCTGAGGTCTCAGTCTCATGTCCTCTCTTCCCCCAGACACCCTCTGCTCTGGTCACTGCTTCTGAGCTGCTGTACCGCCTTAAAGAGGAAGACTTTGTTTTCTTTCGATTAGCAGTTGGGGCTGAGGCGTGATGTTTGACAGCTTTTCCCTGTGTGGCCGGGACACTTCTGAAAGAGTCATGTGTTTGTATTTGCCAAAACTGCAATAAAGATTCTGCTCCTTGGAAACCCTTCTGAGCTCTCCTGTGAAACTTTGTGACCCAAGCTTGACAATATATATATTTTATTTTGAGCCCTTGAGCAAGGCCTTTCACCTGAAAATTGCTCAAAGGGCACTGTACAATGGCTGACCCCTCACTCAGACCCCCATACGTCATGCAAGAAGATAATTTCCCCTCAGGGATTAATACCAAAAGTGTACCAAAAATATTTATTTCTATATTTTATATATACAGTAAATATATATATATATATATATATATATATATATATATATATATATATATATATATATATATATATTATACTTTAAATGCACTTAGAACATGGAAGGTGAAGCACCAAATATCAGTTGAAACATTTATCATATGCTCTAGTGAAAAGAAAAGCACTTAAAAGCTGTGGGAAGATATCAAAACATAAAGGGTTCCTAAATAAAACAATTACAAAAGTATTGTACTATTCCATTTAACTTTATTTTATACAAATCTGAATGCAAACCAATAAAAGAATTTATTTTACACATTAAACATAATAGAAAGGGAAGACTATGAGACCCTATGTTGTGAAAAAAAACAATAGAGTTATGTTTACCATATCCAGACACCAATATAAAATAATTTGATATTAAAGTGACAACCCAGAGGCACTCGCAGTTCAAGTTATTTATTTATTTATTTTTAAATGTTCCTACTTCAACATATTCTAACCAAGGGTCATGACAGTATAATAAGGGAAAAGCATAAATAGATAAGCATTACAAATGTAATGTGACACTGTTAATAATTTACTTGTAATAACAGTTATACAATGCAATTGTTGCAGTCACTTTACATGATTTAAATTTAACGACATGTGCATATGGTACTTTTAAGAAGCAGACAGAAGCCATTCAGGCAAAGTCCCAAGAACTGTTTTCAGACACATAACTCTAACATGTGCCAAAGTCATTCAATCAGTTGTTCTATCTGTGACCAGTGTTTACAAATCATTAATGAATAGTCTTTTTTATTAGCCAGCATTTATAGAAACTCTCTGTGATACATTAGCGAATAGAAACACAAAGCATAGCTAAAGGCTCACAATGGCTTTGTTGCTGAGGCCACACAACAACTGATAATGCTGAGGGTTTATATTAACCCAATCAATTAAATGTGAAGGGAAGAATTTCAGTGAGCAGAGCCTAAGAAACAGCGACAACAATTCCAAACAACAGGTTGCTAGGCAGACTAATCTGGATTCTGAAATTTTCCTTTTAAGCTCTTTCTGAACTTTCCACGTCCTTAAAGAAAAGACCCATTCAGGCTCATGAAGGCAGCTTGAAACACTGTTGTTTATGGGAGTCATTAAAATGCACTAGAGCTCTTACGCCTAAATCAAGATCCTTGTTTCACATAATGATTGGAACAACTTTAAACAGCCATTTTGGAGCTTAGCCTTTATATGGCGAACATGCACCCATTTTAAGTAAAACATCTATCTATCTAATAAAAATAATAATAATAATAGTAATAATAATAATACATTTTATTTGTATAGCACTTTTCTCGT
The DNA here is from genome assembly GCF_900747795.2 of Erpetoichthys calabaricus. NCBI lineage: Eukaryota > Metazoa > Chordata > Cladistia > Polypteriformes > Polypteridae > Erpetoichthys > Erpetoichthys calabaricus. The sequence continues at coordinate 15,812,463 of NC_041406.2, read as the reverse complement.
GTTCAAGGCACTATCTATCTATCTATCTATCTATCTATCTATCTATCTATCTATCTATCTATCTATCTATCTATCTATCTATCTAATAAAAATAATAATAATAATAATAGTAATAATAATGATACATTTTATTTGTATAGCACTTTTCTCGTGTTCAAGGCACTATCTATCTATCTATCTATCTATCTATCTATCTATCTATCTATCTATCTATCTATCTATCTATCTATCTATCTATCTAATATAAATAATAATAATAATAGTAATAATAATGATACATTTTATTTGTATAGCACTTTTCTCGTGTTCAAGGCACTATCTATCTATCTATCTATCTATCTATCTATCTATCTATCTATATAATAAAAATAATAATAGTTATAGTAATAATAAGAATGCATTTTACTTATATCGCATATTAATCAGATCACTAGGACAGCATTTTTTCACCTAAGAAACATAGCAAAAGTTGGACCTCTTATATCATCGAAAGATGCTGAGAAATTAGTTCACGCGTTTGTTTTCAGTCGACTAGATTACTGTAACGCACTCCTCTCAGGACTACCCAAAAAAGACATCAATCATTTGCAACTAGTGCAGAATGCAGCTCCTAGAATCCTTACCAGGAAAAGAAAATCCGAACACATTTCTCCAGTTTTGATGTCACTACACTGGTTACCTGTGTCATTCAGAATTGACTTTAAAATTCTGCTTATGGTTTATAAAGCTTTAAATAATCTCGCCCCATCTTATATATCGGAATGTCTGACACCCTATATTCCAAATCGTAACCTCAGATCCTCAACTGAGTGTCTCCTTAGAATTCCAAGAGCAAAACTTAAAAGAAGTGGTGAGGCGGCCTTCTGCTGTTATGCACCTAAAATCTGGAATAGCCTGCCAGTAGGAATTCGCCAGGCTAATACAGTGGAGCACTTTAAAAAAACTACTGAAAACACATTATTTTAACATGGCCTTCTCATAACTTCACTGTAATTTAATCCTGATACTCTGTATATCCAATTCATTATAATAACTATTCATTCAAAATCTGTACTAACCCCTACTCTCTCTTCTGTTTCCTTTTCCGGTTTCCTGTTGGTGGTGGCGTGTGCCACCACCATCTACCCAAAGCACCATGATGTTCCAACAATGATGGATGGATTAAAAGCCAGAAGTCTGTATGGCCATCAGCATCAAGTGACTCCGTGAAAAACCCGAACTACAAAGAGGACTATTTCATTTATGTTAGGTAGAAGGCCCAGAGGGGACTGGGTGGTCTCGTGGCCTGGAACCCCTACAGATTTTATTTTTTTCTCCAGCCTTCTGGAGTTTTTTTTTTGTTTTTTCTGTCCACCCTGGCCATCGGACCTTACTCCTTTCTATGTTAATTCATGTTGTCTTATTTTAATTTCTTATTTTGTCTTTTATTTTTCTTCTCTTCATTATGTAAAGTACTTTGAGCTACTTTTTGTATGAAAATGTGCTATATAAATAAATGTTGTTGTTGTTATATAGCACCTTTCTCATGTTGAAGGCAGTATCTATCTATCTATCTATCTATCTATCTATCTATCTATCTATCTATCTATCTATCTATCTATCTATCTATCTATCTATCTATCTAATAAAAATAATAATAATAATAATAGTAATAATAATGATACATTTTATTTGTATAGCACCTTTCTCTATGTTCAAGGCACTATCTATCTATCTATCTATCTATCTATCTATCTATCTATCTATCTATCTATCTATCTATCTATCTATCTATCTATCTATCTAATAAAAATAATAATAGTAATAATAATAATACATTTTATTTGTATAGCGCTTTTCTCATGTTCAAGGCACTATCTATCTATCTATCTATCTATCTATCTATCTATCTATCTATCTATCTATCTATCTATCTATCTATCTATCATAATAATAATAATAATAATAATAATACATTTTACTTATATAGCACCTTTCTCATGTTGAAGGCAGTATCTATCTATCTATCTATCTATCTATCTATCTATCTATCTATCTATCTATCTATCTATCTATCTATCTATCTATCTATCTATCTATCTATCTATCTATCTATCTATCTATCTATCTATCTTTTTCCCCAGGGGAAATTTGGCTTTGGCTTTACAGAAGCTCTTTAAATAAATAAATGCATAAATAGGTAAATAAATAAATGAATGGATTAATTTATAAATAAATATACACAGAATTTTAAGTGTTTGGCTATAAGTGAATCCCCCACAACCACTGGGCTTTCTCGTGTACTGTGCAGTTTGGGGTCTCTGTGGTTCATGTGATGTTTCTTTCCACTGGCACTGTCACCCATATCCACTAGTAACTGCTGTTATTGTACATTAGATTAACTGACTTGTGATATTCGCTTGGCAAGCAGCCATCTTCTTACATAGTCACTTATTCTGTGTTGTTGGACATTTTGAGGTTTTTGCGGATTCAGGGGTGCTAGAAAATGTTGTCAGTGCATCTCTACCACAGAAATGAAAATATAAGAACTTTTGACTAAGCAATTAACATTAATTTACATAGAAAGACGTGCAAAGTTGGGTTAGTTGCTGATTTCAGATTATTGGTAAGTGTGTGTATAAGTGGGCCTTGTAATGGACTGTCTCCCTGTCCTTTGCTGTTTCTTCCCTTTTTTACTAACCATGTCAGGATAAGCACCCTGCACCCATGAATTTAGATTAAGTGTTATGTTATGTCGTGTGTGGTAGAAGGCAAAAAATGGGCTGACATCCTGATTGAGATGGGTGATCAGTTACTCAACTGAGAGGCCCTCATATTGGATGAAGAACATCAGTGGATGGGATGGTTGGTGTTCCCTTTCCTGCTTGGGATGACATAATGAAATAACAGACAAAGTCTGCCTTAAGGTAAATAATCACATAAGAGAAAAAGATATAACTTTGCTTTCTTTACTGATGATTTACGCGGCATTACAGATGGAGGAAGCCATAGCATGACAATGCCAAGGTGGGATCTTGATGTATACAGTCTGCCATTTTCCATCGCTGCGCTGAAAGGATTTTCGGGACAAATGACGCTATCACCCATTCCTCCGTCCATAGGCTTCAAAGTGTCTTGACAGCAGTCCAAGCCTTATATACTGGTTTCTCCATGTGCAGGCTCTCTCTCTGGTCTCTAAACAAGGACAGGAAAGGACTCCACCCCACCTCCAAAAATACAGGAATAGCACAATGCCTACTTGCAGTTGTCTCATTCTCCAAACTGCTAGACTAGAGGTTTCTAAATGCAGCCTAGCCCCTGTGTGCCCTACTTGGCCTACATGTGTGAATGAATCCATAAAACAACTCACACAGAGACAGTGACACCAAACTTAATATTATAACAAAACAAGCTTATTATAACAGGTACACAATATGGTAGATACGCCGTTCACAAAAAATAAAGCACAAAATAATGACACTTGTAAATTGTAAGTGCTCAGCATAAATGAGTACACCCCCTTTAAAAAGTACGAATTTAATCAGTAGCTCAATGAACAAAAGAACAATGTCCAAAATTTTCACAAGGCTGAGTTTTATTGAACACTTGTTAAACTCCATAACATGAAATTAAGGTTAATAATATAACTCAGATCACAAATTGGTTGAAGCAAAAATGAATACACCCCGCAACAAAAACTACTACATCTAGTATTTTGTATGACCACCGTGATTGTTAAGGACAGCAACAAGTCTTCTAGGCATGGAATGAACAAGTTGGCGACATATTGCAACATCTATCTTTTTCCATTCTTCAAGAATAACCTCTTTTAGAGCCTGGATGCTGGATGGAGAGTGATGCTCAACTTGTCGCTTCAGAATTCCCCACAGGTGTTCGATTGGGTTCAGATCAGGAGACATACTTGGCCATTCAATCACCTTCACCCTGTTCTTCTTCAGAAATGCAACAGTAGCTTTAGATGTGTGTTTTGGATCATTGTCGTGTTGGAAAAGTGCACGACGACCAAGTGCACGGAGTGATGGCAGCATCTTCTCCTTCAGTATAGAGCAGTACATTGTTGAGTTCATGATACCATCAATGAAATGCAGCTCCCCAACACCAGCAGCACTCATGCAGCCCCACATAAGGACACTGCCACCACCATGTTTCACTGTAGGCACCATGCATTTTTCTTTGAAATCCTCACCTTTATGACGCCATACAATTTTGAAACCATTAGTTCCAAAAAGCAGCACCTCCAAATCCGAGACCATGGTCCTCAGCCGGAAAAGGGTGGAGTGCCCTCTCAGGGTTGGTAGCGAGATCCTGCCCCAAGTGGAGGAGTTCAAGTATCTCGGGGTCTTGTTCACGAGTGAGGGAAGAATGGAGCGTGAGATCGACAGGCGGATCGGTGCGGCATCCGTAGTAATGCGGGCTCTGCATCGGTCTGACGTGGTGAAAAAGGAGCTGAGCCGTAAGACAAAGCTCTCAGTTTACCAGTCGCTCTATGTTCCTACTCTCACCTATGGTCATGAGCTATGGGTAGTGACCGAAAGAACGAGATCGCGAATACAAGCGGCTGAAATGAGTTTCCTCCGCAGGGTGTCTGGGCTCTCCCTTAAAGATAGGGTGAGAAGCTCAGTCATCCGGGAGGGGCTCAGAGTAGAGCCGCTGCTCCTCCGCATCGAGAGGAGTCAGATGAGGTGGCTCGGGCGTCTGATCAGGATGCCTCCTGGACGCCTCCCTGGTGAGGTGTTCCGGGCACGTCTAACCGGGAGGAGGCCCCGGGGAAGACCCAGGACACGCTGGAGGGACTATGTCTCTCGACTGGCCTGGGAATGCCTTGGGATTCTCCCGGAAGAGCTAGAAGAAGTGGCCGGGGAGAGGGAAGTCTGGGCATCTCTGCTCAAGCTGCTGCCCCCGCGACCCGACTTCGGATAAGTGGGAGACAATGGATGGATGGATGGATGGATAGTTCCAAAAACAGTGATCTTTGTCTCATCACTCCAGAGTATAGAGTCCCAGTAGTCTTCATCTTTTTCAGCATGGGCCTTAGCAAATTCTAGGCATGCTTTTTTGTGCATGGGCTTTAGGAGAGGCTTCCTTCGTGGACGATACCCATGCGTGCCATTCCTCTGCAGTGTGCGCCGTATTGTGTCACGGGAAACGGTCACTCCAGTTTGGCTTTCTACTGCTTTAGCTAACTGCAGTGAACTTGCATGGTGATTTTCTTCAACCCTTCTCATCAGAAGACGCTCCTGTCGAGATGTTAACTTCCGTGGACAGCCTGGACGTCTTCTGTAAGATGGTTGCACTTCCATCTTTCTTAAATTTTTGGATCACTTTTGCTACAGTATTTTGAATGATATGTAAAGCTTTGCTGATCTTCTTGTAGCCCTCACCTTTTTTGTGTAAAGTAATGATTTCCTTTCTCAGATTTTTTGACATTTTTCTTCCATGTGGAGCCATTGCTGACAGCATGAAATGGGAAGGGCTTTTCTTTGTTAAGTAATGCCCTTTTATAGTCTGCTGGACACCTCTTAAATGAATCATTAGACTCACCTGTGGTTGAGTCTTAAGTGTGGCTTTTCTCCTAAGACTATAATTGGGGTGTACTCATTTTTGCTACATGGGCTTGAATGAATTTGTTAGGATAATCACTTTTTTGTGTGTGCAAATTAATAAATCTTGTTTGCAATCAATGGCCCACATTTGTGGGAGTATTTTGTAGTACAGTATCTCATAGACAATGTTGATACTGAAAGGAAACTAAAGGTTTTCTGACAAATGTAGTGGGGTGTACTCATTTATGCTGAGCACTGTAGTTGGTCCTATGCAAGAAGGCTAGCTAGTGGCCTGTCTCCCCAATTAGAGTCGGTTCCTGCCTTACGTCTGATGTTGCTGGGGTAGACTCCACCCTGAATAGGGCTAATTGGGATTAGGAATGTTACACTATTACACCATATCCCACTAAGCTGTGTGTGGATAATTGGGGGCTGCAAATTTGCTTATGGACGGAGCGATGGACCAACCGACGACGGATTAGCACTCACTATCAGTTTCGTACAAAACCCTGCAGCAAGCATGGCCACCAAAGAAAGCAAATTCTCCAAAGTGATGTTATCAGTCTGAGCTCTCCGTTGTGCTCCAGTGCCTCAAAGAAGTCTTTTTATTGCCATTACAGAACCCTGTTTCTCTGAACAATTCTCCTGTGAATGTGGATTAGAGTTTCAACTTTCCTCTCTCTGTAAATGTTGTGTCTTTCTTGTCTTGGCAATCACATTTTCTCATACCAGTGAGTATTTTCAATTGAAAATTGGCCATCATACTTTAATATAACTTGTTCCCTGTTTTAGACAATATACAGCGAAGCGGCTTACTTTTTGACGGTTTGTCTGGGTGACCACTCTATGAATTCTTTTAAAGCACACACATAACTGTGTTTACAGCAAAGATTACAAGAGTACTTTCATTCAGAAACATGACCGGCAGGGCTATTCTGTGGTCTTCGGATCAGTAAAAATTTAATAACATTTTCAAATAGTCAATATTTAATTCTGTAAATGCAACTGGTAGTTGTAATCTAGGTTATTAACCGCACAGTGATTTATGGTGGGGTCAGACAACAGAAGAAAACCAAGCACCACCAAGGTCCTCTGGTGACAGTAAAAAAGGGATATAATAATCTTTTCTGTACTGGCTGAGAAATGGATTTTATATCTTGTATTGAGAATAGCACTTGATAAATTTTAATGGTCCATGTTATTAATAAGGCTATAGAATTTTTGTAGGGGGTGGTGGCATTCCTTAATGCACTCAGTTTGTCACTTGGAATAGCTGATACATAATGCATAAATGTCTTCAACACAACTCAGAGGGATGGCGTGTTTTGGTACCTTGTGTGGGGTAACTTAAAATGCTTTAATAATGTGTAGCTAAAACAGGCCTTCAAATGACACCCTGCTTTGCCAAATTAGTAAAGTCCCTCTTCAGTTTTATGGGCAAGGTCATAGAAAATGATTTGCAAGATTTCTAGATTTTTTTTCAAACGTAGAAACTGCGTATAACTTAATTTGAGAAGGTCTCGATGTAAGCACCATTTGTTACAGTTTATTGAGACCACTTCACTTTCTGCACACTTGACATTCATTTAAAAATGGATACATTTGACATTTTTTTTCCCCATCGATCTACAACCAATAACCCATAATGTCAAAGTGGAGACGTAATTTTCAGAAAGGTTTGCAAACTGGAATCTCTCTTTCATAGAAGCATTCAGTCCCTTAATCAGAGGCGTAGCTAGGGTTTTCAGCGCCCGGGGACAACTGAAGGTTTCGAGCCCCATCCTGTGCATTTAAGAATGGAAAACATTTCATTCTAAAATTTCGTAACAGGGCGGCATGGTGGCGCAGTGGGTAGTGCTGCTGCCTTGCAGTTGGGAGACCTGGGGACCTGGATTCGCTTCCCGGGTCCTCCCTGCGTGGAGTTTGCATGCTCTCCCCGTGTCTGCGTGGGTTTCCTCCCACAATCCAAAGACATGCAGGTTAGGTGGATTGGCGATTCTAAATTGGCCCTAGTGTGTGCTTGGTGTGTGGGTGGGTGTGTTTGTGTGTGTCCTGCGGTGGGTTGGCACCCTGCCTGGGATTGGTTCCTGCCTTGTGCCCTGTGTTGACTGGGATTGGCTCCAGCAGACCCCTGTGTTCAGATTCAGCAGGTTGGAAAATGGATGGATGGACTTTCGTAACATCAATTTGGCACCCCCTGGATGCTGAGCCCAGGGACAGATGTTCCCCCCCCCCCTTGCTCCCCCCCTAGCTACGCCACTGCCCTTAATTGACTACTTTGTAGAATCCCCTTTGGCAGCAATTCCAGCTTCCAGTCTTCTTAGGTAAGTCTCTACAAGCTTTGCACAACCAGATTTGGGCAGTTTATCCCATTCTCCCTGTCAGATCCTTTCAAGCTCCATTAGATTGGATTGGAAGCGTCGATAAAGTGGTATCTTCAGGTCTCTCCACTGAAGTTCTATGGGGTTTTGTGACCTGCAGTGAGCACCCAGACCCCAAACACAGGGGCAATACCACAAGTCCCAGGTTCAAATAATAATGTATTTTAAGAAACTCCTTCACAGGTTATTCACAAACACAAGCAGAACTCTTTCTTCTCTTTCTTCATTTCTCTTCTTCATCTCCTCTCGCTCCTCCAACAACAACAACATTTATTTCTATAGCACATTTTCATACAAAAGATGTAGCTCAAAGTGCTTTACATGATGAAGAAAGAGAAAAAAAGACAAAATATAAAAATAAAATTAGGCAACACTAATCAACATAGAATAAAAGTAAGGTCCGATGGCCAGGTAGGACAGAAAAAACAAATAAAAAAACAAAATATGTAGGGGTTCCAAGGCCACGGGACCACCCAGTCCCCCTAAAATAAATGATATCAATCAGTCGTCATGGTTTTCAGGCTCCACATGGAAGAACTTGACAATGATGGTCATGTGGACCTCTGGCCTTCAATCCATCAATGTAGGGACTGCATGGTGCCCTGATCAGGTGGTGATGGAGCAGATCGCCACCACAGAAAACCAGAAAAAGAATAGCAGAGAAAGTAGGGGTGAGTACGGATTTCGGCGCCACCATGAATGAAAACGATAATTCAATGCATATACAGAATATCAGGGTTAAACTAAAATGAAGCTATGAGAAAGCCATTTTAAAATAATGAGTTTTTAGCAGTTTTTTAAAGTGCAGGTTGAGAGTTGTCCAGCTCCTCTCCCAACTTGATTGAGTGGGCATCCATTTTTGCCAGACCCGAGACATACTGACGGTGTTACATCACTACAGGTTGGAAATACTGTACTTTCGGGTCAGGCGAATGTTACTATAAAGTAGGGACAGTCTGTCCCTGCAGCTCCTCTTGGTGGTACCCATGGAACCTAGCAGGTTTGTCTAATGGGACTGCAAATCCTAGCCTGCCTGGTGGGAATCCATGCAGGCACCGTAGCCCAGGAAGACTGCCATCTATTATATCGACAAAGAAAATAGTCCATTAGTCCAAGTTAAATGCTTATATAGTTAAATACTTAACCACTGTGCCATAAACACTTGATGGATGAAATGCCGCTGAGATGGAAGAATCTGTCAGAAGTACGACTCGGCAGTTACTTCCCTCCAGCCACTCCACCATAAACACCTGATTGATGGAGTACTGTTGAGATGGTTGCCTGTTCTCAGCAGAAGACTTCTGAAACTCTGTTAGAGTGACCATTGGGTTCTTGATCACCTCACTGGCCAAGGCCCCTCATACCTGCTTACTCAGTTTGGCCAGACAGACAACTCTTGGAAGAGCCTTGGTGGTTCCAAACGTCTTCCATTTCGCAATTATTGAGACCACTGTGGTCCTGGGAACACTCAACACCTTAGAAATAGTTATATCCCCTTGCACTGATCTTGGCCACACCTCAGTTTTGATCATGGAGTTCTGTTAACCTGGCATATCGGCCCAGTAAGGAACCTTGAACCATCCCAGCCAGAATGCCAGCCCATGCCTTGGCTCCATGACAGATTATAATCCTGAGCTTTGGCTGGGCCGCTCGTGGACACCCGGAGAATTGTCTTGAAGTCACTCGGGCATTGTCTTGGTTGTACATTTTGGGTCATGGCTCTGCTGAAAGGTGAGCCGTCTCTCCAGTCTGAATTGGCATTCACTATGGAGCAGGTTTTCTTCAAGGCTCTCTCAGTATTTGGCTGCATTCATCCTTCTGTAAATTCTGATCAGTCTGCCTGTCCCTGCCACTGAGAAGCACCCCCATAGCATGATGCTGTCACCACTGTGCTTCAGTGTAAGGACGGAATTAGGAAGATGACGAGCAGACACTGACGTTCACCAGACTTGATCACCGGAGTTTGGCCCAAAGAGTTCATTTTTGTCTCATCGGACCACACAGTCTTTTTCCTCACGCTCTCTGAGACATTGGAAATGCCATTTGTCAACCACTAATTGGTAGTAAACCACTACGCCATAAACTCCTCATTGATGAAGTGCCGCCACTGAGATGGAAGAATCTGTCAGAAGTATGACTCAGCAGTTACTTCTCTCCTGCCACTCTACCGTAAACGCCTGATTGATGGAGTACTGTTGAGATGGTTGTCCTACTAACAGCTTCTTCCATCTCAGCAGAGGACTTCTGATGCTCTGTTAAAGTGACCATTGGGTTCTTGGTCACCTCCCAGGCCAAGGCCCCTCATGACTGCTTACTTAGTTTGGCCAGACAGACAACTCTTGGAAGAGCTCTGCTGGTTCCAAACTTCTTCCATTTCACGATTATTGAGGCCGCTATGGTCCTGGGAGCACTCAAAACCTTAGAAATGATTGTATCCCCTTGCCCTGATCTTTGCCTCACCATAATTTTGATCACGGAGGTCTACAGAGAGTTCCTTGGACTTCATGGCTTGACTTTTTGCTCTGAAATGCAGTGTGGATTGGTGGACCTTCTATGCACAGGTACACATGTGTGCCTTACTAAATGATGTCCAATCAGTTGAGTTTACCACAGAGTGGATTCCAATTAAGTTCTAGAAACATCCATCCATCCATTTTCCAACCTGCTGAATCCGAACACAGGGTCACAGTGGGTCTGCTGGAGCCAATCCCAGCCAACACAGTCAAGTCAGGAACCAATCCCAGGCAGGGTGCCAACCCACCGCAGGACACACACACACATCCACCACACACCAGGGCCAATTTAGAATCGCCAATCCACCTAACCTGCATGTCTTTGGACTGTGGGAGGAAACCGGAGCACCCAGACGAAACCCACACAGACACGGGGAGAACATGCAAACTCCATGCAGGGAGGACCCAGTTCTAGAAACATCTTGTGGAAAATAAGGCAAACAGGATGCACCTGAGCACAATGTGGAGTGCCACAGCAAAGGGACTGAATATTTATATGAATGAGAGATTTCAGCTTTTGATTTTTACTAAATTTGCAAACCTTTCTGAAAATATGTGCTCACTTTGTCATCATGGGCTATTAAGCATAGACTGATAGGCAAAAATGTCAAATATATCCAATTAAAATGGAATGTACAACACAGTAAAGTGTGCAGAAAGTGAAGGGGTCCGAATACTTTCTGATATTTTATCGGAAAAAAACTTCAGAAATGTCGTCACATTTAGCCGCTGACAGTTTGAGGATTAATGGAGCTGGGTTCAATAGGTCAGTCAATAGTTGAAGAGCCATGTTCATCTGGGCTCCTGGTGTACATTTCTCTGAATTAATAATAATAAATAAATCTTTACATTTAAATAGTGCTATACTCACTACTCTTTACATATTGTGGGGAGCCACTTCAACCACCACTAATGTGCAGTATCCCCCTGGATGATGTGACAGTAGCCATTTTGTGGCAGTATTCTCAACACACATTAGCTATTAGGTGGTGAAGGGGTGAGAGATAGCCAGCCAATTAGAGACAGGGAATGATTAGGGGGCCTCAGCTGTGCCGTGGTGGGCAATTTAGCCAGGACATCGGAATGCATCCTACTGTTTAAAAAGAATTCCCGGTGATCTTCAGTGACCACAGAGAGTCAGGATCTGAAGGATGGTGACATTTTAACAGCACAGTGTCCCCGGCCCTGCAATGAGGTATTAGGATCTGACCACGCTGTAAATGCCCTCTGCTGGCCTTGCCAACATCTTTTCAAGAAGCAGCCCAAGCTTATTCCTGGTTGGCCTCCCATGCTTGGCTTCAGATAGATAACTTCTGAAGTGCATGTACTATGTGAATGGATAATTGGGGAGGAGAAGGAGGCTGTGCTTTCAGTGTGATGGATTTTTATCAGGACATTATTTGTTTGAACATAACTTAGACTTAACTTTATGTTATTCTTTGGTTTTTGCTTGTTTATAAATACAGTAATAATAATAATACATTTTATTTATATAGCGCCTTTCCCATGCTCTAGGCACTTAGTGGAACCTCTAGATACGAGTTTAATTCGTTCCAGCACTGAGCTTGTATAGCGAATTTTGAGAGGACCCCCAAAACAGGAATGAATGGTTTAACAGGTGGAGGGAGGCCACTGACATTTTTCCCTCCTCATCTGCTTTTCCACTCGTTTTCCATTTGGCTACATATAAAAAAAAAAGTAAAAGTCATGATTTTCTTGAACAGGAACAGTGAAAGGTACAGTATATCACATCAGACTGCAGAAGTCTTTGATGTCATTGACTTATAAAAGGCTTATTAGCAATTTTTCTTTGTATTTATTTATTTTTTTTATTATCTTGTGGAATCCTAAAGAAAGAGAACACTTCATGTATGGATATTTTGTAATTTTCCACTGGTGACTTTAACATAACACACATACACACACACACACACACACACATACACTAAATGTTGCTTTTTTCTCATCCCAGGAAAATAAGACTCTCCAAACTTGATCACACTAATGGTGAGTGATACATTTTTAGTATCTGACAACCTCCTTTGAGAGATGATCACATAGATTTCAGGTGTGAAGTACGGCACATCTCTTTGACAGTTATTGAAGTAAATTTTCAAACAAACAGATATGTAGTAAGCTGACATTTAAATTTTTTTCTTTTAAGAAAAAAGGTTTTTCTCACATCAATGCACTGTGGCGGTTGCTACAAATGCTATTTCAGGCTGCAGTTTCTTTACTGTTAGTTTACACTTGGCATGTTGAACCTTCTATAATGACAAATGCTGCATTAGAAAAGTAAAGAAGACCATCATCATCATGTGCAGCAATATTCAAGCCATTTACATTGATGGTGATGGTTCCACAGAGTGTGCACTCACACTTCGGGCATTCTGGATTTGCATCTTGCACCCTTTCATGACATATTCTATTCATGTCTGCTTTTCTTTCTGCCATAAAAGTGCAGTGTTAATGTTTGTGATACACCATTTGTTAGAATGACAGATGAAATGTATGTTATTTACTAGAGCCATTTCAGGGCATGGAGAAAACCTTTATTGGTGGTGCGGTGTGTGAAGTCAACGCAGTTCCATGAAGGAGATGACTGACATTCAGCTGTTGATTACACTTCTGAAGTGTGGTAACCAGGGGGTACACAGCTTCCCCAACACCTGACACAACAGACAAAGGCACAAGTCCCAGTGAGGAAGCGTTTTTCTCTCACTCCCCACAACAGCATAGTACAAATAAGTCGAGGTAAACCCCAAACACACACAGTCCCTTTCTCTCCTTGTCTCTTCTGCCTCCACTCCTCCCTCAAGTCCTCCACCTCCCTACTTTGGCTCTCAGAGTTGTGGCAGCTGGCCCCTTTTATAGAGCAGCCAGAAGTGCAGCCGGAAGAAGATCATGGAACATCTGGAGCACTTCTGGGTGTTCTATAAAAGGGGCCAGCTTCCAGAACTCGAGGAGTCAGGAGGAGGTGGACGAAGCTTGCAAGGAGTAGTGCAGGCAAAGAAGAAAAAGGAGAGACAGAGAGAAAAGGACAGCGTTTTGGTGCTATACTGTACTGTTCCACTATGGGAAATAAGTCAAAAGCGTTTCCCACAATTGAATAAAGGTGTGTTGTGTGCTGGATTTGGGCTCAGTGTCCGTTGGGTTTGGGGAGCTGTACACCCCCTGATATCCACAACAGTTAATTACAGGAGTATGTGATTAGTTGGGCACTTCTCACGTCCTTGCAAGTTACTAAGAAACGGACCCTCGGAGTCAGTATTATGCTACACTAGATTATACTGGTTCTCTTTTCAGTGCTTAATCCTCATGTTAAAGTAACAGCAGGACTGGGTCACAGATCAAGAGGCTTGAATTAACTCTTTTAGGGCTAATTATTGTTTTCCCTTTTGTCCCACGGGATGAATATTTTTCCAAAAAACTCATTTTTCTTAAAAGCACACAACGCAATGGTTTCCAACATAAATCAATATAAAATACTTATTTATGACAAATGTCACTCTGATTTATGTTCTATGAGCCCCTCTAGTATGTAAATTCACATACCTGTTTGTCTCATCACTCATAAGCTGAAAGGTGCTTTATGGAAAAAAACAGCTTGAAGTAGTCGAGTGTCTGGTAATCTGTAACGTCCACTAGCGCGCTGTGTCGTTTGATGAAGTCCAGTAGCCAGCTTTTCTCCCACTAATCTATGTCTGTGTAGACCTCCCAAGGTGAATGTTACCATAGGAGCATCAGCTACATGAGCAACTGCGGTTAGCTGATGCAGGTACCTGTCTTTCATTTTTGATTTCCAGATCATTTGCATCAAAATCGGAGATGTGTTTGTGTAGTCTTCCCAGATGAACGTTGCCCTAGGTGAGTTAGCTGCACGATCAGCTTGGGACTGATCAGCTGATGCAGGTACCTGACTTTCATTTTCGATCTGCAAATAATTTGCATCAAAATCAGAGTTGGATAATTCAGCTATAATATTCAAAAAATAAATTAATAAGTAAATTATAGTCATGGAATATTTTACAGAGTATACTCACTGACTATTTGCTTCTATCCTTCGCCCAATGTCGATGCCATTCTAGACGTTGTTTACTCTACATTACTCATGCACATGCAGGGATTTGACGTCAAGTCAACAATTCTAACAGTCCTCCTAGCAAAGAGGGTCTACCAATAACGAAACAGTGAGGTTTATTGATGTTGACAGCTTTTTTTCACCCTCTGCCCCTGAATGTCAACTTTGGTAGACATTATTGGGTACTACTCTATTTGGTATACTTTCAAAAATGTTATGTTTAAGTGTTAACTGTGTGTCGGGTTTAAGTGTTAAGTGTTAGCTGTGGAGTGGTCTGCCTGCTACTATAAGAGATGCCCCTTTCTTCTCAGCTTTCAAATCCCAGCTGAAGACTCACTACTTCAGTTTAGCACACCCTGACTAGAGCTGCTCATTAACTGTACAGACTGCATCTCTGTTGTTGGTCATTAGCACTAAAACATAAGTAATATGACAGTTATAATTTGTTACTAACCCTCACCTACTCTGTTTCCCTTCTCGGTACTCAAATGTGGCACTTGGTGCCACTGCCCACCTGCTAAGTTGTTCTGCCTGCCTAAGGTAAAGTCATCTCTGATGGAGGATCACAGGAATTGTCAGGTAGAGGGGTCCTTTCATCGGATTGGCTGGCCCAGCGCTGACTCAGGTGTGGAATGGCCAATAGGGGGAGAACAGCTTGGTGGCTGAGGTCTCCAGGACTCTAAACAAATTCAAATCATATTATGTGATATCATCTGTTGTTTAATTCTGCTCTGTACTTGTAATATTCTTATTTTACTATTATACTGGGTATCAACTCAAACCACCTACACCTGAACACCAGCAAAACCAAGGAGCAGGTGGTGGATTTTAGGAGGTTAACATTATACAAAGTTATTGTCTGTTTTTACTTGCATTATTATCAATCTTTAATTTAATATTGTTTTTTGTATCAGTATGCTGCTGCTGGAGAATGTTAATTTCCCCTTGGGATTAATAAAGTATCTATCTATCTATCTATCTATCTATCTATCTATCTATCTATCTATCTATCTATCTATCTATCTATCTATCTATCTATCTATCTATCTATCTATCTATCTATCTATCTATCTATCTATCTATCTACTGTATTGAGGATTACTTGTGTTCTGTTCTGTGTATTGTATTGTATTGACTCCCTTGTTTTTGACACCCACTACATGCCCAATCTACCTGGAAAGGGGTCTCTCTTTTAACTGCCTTCCCCAAGGTTTCTTCCAATTTTTTTCCCTACTAGGGTTGTTTTTTTTTTTTTTTGGGGGGGGGGGTTCCATATCTTCTTATAGAGTCAGAGCTGGGGGACTGTCAAAAGGCAGGGCCTATTAAAGCCCATTTCGGCACTTGCAGTGATTTTGGGCTATACAAAAATGAATTGTATTATACGAGATGTGATCAAACAGTATGGTGAATGTTGATGCAGAGCACCATCCAACAGCAACGCAAAACAATTAAATATCAGGTTCTGACATGTCCATCCTAGAGCCTCGTTTGTGACAAGTTTCAACTTGTTTGATACTATCAGTCGTTTGTGAGCCACTGTTGAGTTCAAGTGTGTTTTTCAAGTTTGTCGATAATAATGGATATCGAGCAACGCATTAACATGAAATTTTATTTCAAATTACAAAAAGCTCAGGAAACCCATCAGATGTTAAAATCAATTTATGGTGACACTCCACCGACAATTAAGACTGTTTATAAGTGGTTTGATCGATTTCGTAATGGATCTGACTCGGCTGAAGACGAGAAAAGATCAGAACGTCCTTCAACGTCAATAACCAAGGAAAATGTTGAAACAGTTTCATTCTTCATCATGACAACACTCATTGTCACACATCTAGTATGACAATTTCTGTCGAATAAAAACATTACGCTGTGTCCGCATCCACCTTATTCGCCCGATCTGGCACCGTGTGACTTCTGGCAGTTCCTTAAATTGAAAATGACCATGAAAGGCAAACAATTTCAATCCATTGAGGACATCCAGGCAGCCACGATAGCCCACATAAAGACACTCTCAAAAGGAAACTTCTAGAACTGCTTCACAAAGTGGCAGGAGTGTTGGGATAAGTGCATTTGAAGTGGAGGAGAGTATTTTGAGGGTGACTAGTAATTGTAAATCTTTTACTGCAATAAACATTTCATTTTTAAACAATCACCGTATTTTTTGATCATACCTCATATTGTATTGTATAAGTGTGACTAGGCTGAGTCCAGGGCTACAGGGAATGAGGTATGAGGAAGCCTTTAAAGATGATTAAGGGGAGATCGGATTGAAGTGTATAATCATGAAGGGAATTAGTCCAGTGGATCGAGACTGTGACTTTAAAATGAGTTCATCAAGAACACAAGGATACAGCTGCAACTTCTTAAGGGTAAATTTTGCACAAATATTAGGAAGTATTTCTTTACACAGAGAACCAATGACACTTGGAAAAAGCTACCAAGTAGCATGGTAAACAGTAGAACTTTAAGGAAATTCAACTTGATGTTATTTTAGAAGAGTTAAGTGGATAGGACTGGCGAGATTTGTTGGGCTAAATGGCCTGTTCTCATCCAGATTGTTCTAAAAAAAGCCAAATTCAATGCTTCGTTTTAAATATCATTTTTGATTTGGGCTATTTACCACCACCATTTTGTTTTTTGTTCAGCTGCGCTAAATAGGCTATACGCACACTCTCCTCCACATTCCGTGTCTGCCAGCTGCCTCACTTCCGGCGCTGATATCATAATGGACTAGTTATGGTGTATTTCACCTAATCGTTTCAAGACATGCTCAGACTTACGGTAAACAAGGTAAGTTGCATTTTTCAAACATTGTGCTGAATGTCGGGAGCTAAATAGGAGAAGGACTTCAAACTACAGTCGACCCTTGATATAGGACCGGCCTGACTTGCGAACAACTTGATTTACGACCAAAATTTTTGTTTTGATTTACGACCAACGTCTTGCATTACGACCTGAATGCGGTCACGTGTATCCGCTTGCGCGATTGTAAACAAACAGCCGAGAGCGTTTGTAAGCATCATTCGGAGCCCAGATACATGTGTTTGTGGACGTAATTTCGGCCAGTGCAGTGATTTATATAATTTTTTTCGATAATTGCTAAGGAAGGAAGAGAAGGTAACGAAGGTAAAGAAAGCGATCACAATCGAAACGAAGAAGGAAATTGTGTGGAAATATGAGAGTGGCGTTCGTGTGACCGATCTCACTAATATGTACAGCATGTCGAAATCCACCATCTTGACAATTTTACAAAGAAAAGATTTGTATAAGGAGGCTCCTTCCAAACAATAACCACCTTCCATTTCATTCTCCTCCTCCTCTCTTCCTGCAGCCCAAAGATGTCAAATTAAATGGTGAGTAGAGCATGAAATTGTTGTTTCTGGTAGGTTAGGCACTTTTTATAACTTTTTGGTTAGTACATTAGAAAAATTATTGGTGTTTTGGTAAATTATGCACATTATACAACCCTTTTTTATTATGAAAAGGTTAAGTAAGTGTTGCTGTGGGAGGTTCGGAACGCATTATGGGTATTTCCATTATTTCTTATGGGAAAAATAGTCTTGACTTACAACCAACTTGAGTTACAACCAGCCCTCACGAACGAATTGAGTTCGTAACTCAAGGGACCACTGTATATGTTTCAAGCTACATACAAAATTACAAAAGTAAGATCACATATCGTATTTGTGTACCAGCCAAGCCTAATGTAGTCATTAAACTTTATTCAGGGACAGGTGAATATGTAAGTAAGCTTAATAGATAATAACATGAGTCTGCTGGACATCTTAACCTTGTCTCTGTCTAAGCCAGCAAACCGGAGAATGCCAAACTACTGCTTCATTGTAAGGGTCTCAATTTTGTTTCCTCAGCTGGGGTATCTCTTATCTGAGACACATGTTTTCATCAAATGCTAAGTCAACAACGGCTGGATTGGAAGACGAAGCGTAGTCATGGTTCTCTTGGATTTTATCACCTTCCTCCTCGACTGGTTTGTGTTATCCTTCATCAGTCGCTTTCTCCTGTCACAAACCCCCAGTCTTAAAAGTGGAATGGAGAAATTGTTCCACTCAGACAACACAGGATCTGCTCCCTCCTTCAACAATCTCATCCCCTCTTTTTTAAAATACCGACTACAAACTCGGGTATGGGGACTACCCGTAAAGATAGCAACGATCCGTTTAGGTTGGGCTTCCGCATCGCTGGAAAATGTATGAAAACTAAGTACCTTGTTGTACTCACTCTAAGCTCGACATAAAGGTACATAACGATGTTCAGCTGTAGAGCTATCTGTACGCCGAAACTTTTTCTTTTTCTAGGACATTCTCGCTACTTAACAAAAATCACAACTGCAGTATGGACAACTAAAGAGACTGAGGAGGCTGAGATTTCACCGGAGGTAGATCAGCACGACTGTGTGCATATCGCCTATTGACAGGTTTTGCCCAGTAAGAAGCATGGCTTTGGAGGTCGTGAGACTGTCAGTCTAATGTTCTAAAAAAATACTTAATAAATAAAAATGTGTTAATGACTCTTGGATGAAGTAACTAAAAAAAATATGAAACGCTGAAACTTTCATATTCGTTAACCGTAGCTGCTGAACCCCCGAAGGTTACACCATGCATATATTTTCACAATTGTCTGTTTTTGATTTTTTTTTTATTGAATTATTAAAAGCATAGAACATTCCATTAAAATCAAGTCAAACTTAACAAAACTGAAATCAAATCAACCTCCACCCATGAGAAAGAGAGGAAGGTCAACAGCCCAAGCAAAACTGTTAACAGTAGTAAAGAGAGAAAGGAGTCTTTTCCCCCAATATACATATATATATATATAAATACTTATTCTAAAATAGTATTTATCAGATCCTGCCAGGTTTTAAAAAAGTTTGCACAGATCCTCTCAGTGAGTATTTGATTTTTTCCAATTTCAAATGGTGTATAACATCAGTTACCCACTGATTTAAAAGAGGTGGGCTGGGATTCTTCCAGTTGAGCAAGACAAGTCTACATGCCAATAGTGAAGTAAAGGCAATTCTAGTTTGTTTGTCCTTCTCCACTTTAAGCCCATCTGTGTTTCCACCATACACAACTGTTAATGGATTAGGAGGTATTGGGACACCAAAAGTTAAAGATTTTGGTTCAAAATGATTTTAATTTGCTGCACACCCAAAACATGTGGCCCAGTGAGGCTGGAGCTCGATTGCAATGTTCGCAGTTTGGATCTTGCCCTGGAAACATTTTGGACAATTTTAAGTGAGATAGATGAGCTCAATAAAATATTTTAAGTTGAATAATTGAATGTTTTGCACATATGGAGCTCGAGTGAATTCTGTGTATGGCTGCCTTCCACTCTGTTTCTGAAATGTTGAGTCAGAGATCCTGTACTATGGGATCTTTAAAAGGAAAGGACTTTAAAATGTTTTTATATATTATAGAAATGCAGTCTGAGTCCCCAAGACTGATCTGTATTTCTTCTGGACTAGAAACAGGTGGGAGGTGAGGAAAATCGGGCAGCTTTCATTTAGCAAAGTTTCTAATTTGGAGATAGTTGAAAAGTCGTGTTGATGGGAGATTAAACTTGGAGTGTAATTGTTGAAGGGATGCAAAGACATTTCTCTATTATAATAAAAAAATCCTGCAACGAGACGAGACTTTTTGGAAGATGAAACATTTGGAAGATTTTTTCAAGTATCGATAGTTGAGACATTGGCCATGAGATTTTTTCAAGTCACGCCATCCTCTTAACCATTTTCAACCACGTACATGGTAATCTCAATTAAAGAAGACGTATTATATGCAAATCGTATTGAAGAATTTCATCACGAAGGGTTATCAACAGAAAAAAAAGTACATGTGCAATCCTAGCACCGAGAAACAAGGAAGTCAAATGAATTAACAGCAAAAATGTTGATCGATTACACATCAAATTGGTTAAATGCGTATCAATAGACAATGCAGAAACAGTTGGTGGTGATCATGCGGAAGATGAAAACAACAACAAAGAATATCTACAACTGTTAAGAACATCCGGTCTTACAACGTACAAATTACTGTGGAAAGAAGGATGTCTCCAAGAAAGGTAATGTAGTACATCTTCCGCGGATAGTATTAGACAACAAAGGAGATCTTGATATGCCATTCGTATTAAAACGTTAACAGTTTCCGGTTAGAATAGCTTTTGTAAAGACAATTAACAAATCTCAGAAACAAACATTAGAAAAAGTAGTTTTATTTAATAGAGAGAAAGAAATGAAATTCAATCACGGGCAGTTATACGTTGCATTGATGCATATGTAACAATTCCCATGAAAATAAAAATCTGTTTAAATTGTACATACGCATCCCGATACGCAAGCGGCAGATCTGCAGAGTATAGCACGTAGCACAGGCCGGAGGGTTGGCGAACGAAGCGAGGAGGGGGCAAAGCCCCCTAGTTATTTATATACAAATCTCTAAATCATTTAATCTCATTCGTTTTCCAAACATTAAAAATCGCATATGTTCGAGAGGGTGGAAAAAGGAGGTTATCATGTAGAGGTGCCACAGATGAAATATTCTCTAACTTACAGTGCTTCTTACATTGGTTCCATATTTTGAGTGAGTGAAGCACAATTGGGTTGTTAGTATATTGACGATACCCAGTAAATGGGGTACAAAACAAGGAATTTAAAGAAGTGCTGCAGGAATTTATTTCTATTGCAGACCAAGCTAGTTTGTGTTCATTTATTTGTGTCCATGTCCAGGTTTTTATAGCTTGTATGTTTGCCACCCAGTAATAAAACTGAAAATTAGGTAGTGCCATGCCACCTTCTGATTTATGTCACTGTAGAGTCGCCTTTTGAAAGTGTAGGTTTTTTGAATTCCAAATAAATTAGGTTATGATTGAATTCATATTATTTAACCTTAGCTGCTGAATCCCCCTGAAGGTTACTCCATGTATATATTTTCTCGTTTTTCTGTATTTGTAATGTACAGAACCACGTTTGACAGCAAAACCAGACTGAGAAAGAGAGTAAGACCCAGGATGAATCACTGGAATTTGCAACAACTCCCAGCAATTAGTGGTGAGAATAAGAGGCAGCAGTTAGGCAGCCGTCATGGAGACTTTAACACTAGTTAGCGGCTAAAAAGAGCTTCAGTCTATAGACCTAGGAGAAATTCTGGGATCGTGACAGAGTGTAATGGATTATGTAAAGAATTATTATTATTATTATTAAAGTTAATCTAATCCGAGCATGTAGAGCTTGGAGTCTGGAGAAGAGTGGTTGACAGGCCGGAGAAAAGAGGACAGAATCAAGAGAGTAAATCAATGGGAGCTGAGAGAGCAAAGTGACTGGGGAACAAGGAAGGAGCAGAGTGCAAGGAGCTTCATCTTCTACTTATGGTTTGGGCCTGTTGTGCTGCCACTGGTGGTCCCATCCGTCTGTCAGTTTGTGTAAAAATAATATTTTGGAATCATTCTGGATTCTACCCCACTTGTTCACAATATTAAGAAGGAAAAATGGAGAGAAACTTTGGTACAAGGTGGAATCTAGAAAGAAAATGGAAGAGCTGATATGACATAGCAATAGTACAAACACAACTTCAACATAAAGTTTCATGATTTGTAGTGAACTTGTAAGAATTTTCATGCACTTGTAAATACTGCATATTTAGCCATCCTTATAGGAGTTGTCATTTCTTAGCTATTAGTAAAAAAATATAATCCTAGCCTGATTATCCATAAGCAGTTTGAATTCAGTAAAAAAGTAAATAAATAAAAACAAGTCGCTGTGGACATCCCCCCTGACTGGGACCGGAACAGATTGCCAAAGCAGTGTGACACAGCAGTGGCCTTGAACTTGGCACAGTGTTGTCTCTCCAGATTCAACATTAATTATTTGCAAGACAAGATGTATTTCCCTTTCGATAAACTTCTTTTTTGAGAACATCTTACGAGCCAGATTTTTATTGCATCCATAAAGGCAACCACCATTAGAGAGGTAGACGCACAGACAATTATGAAAATCCCCAAAACTGTTTCCTTATGTTCTTGAAAATGCCAATAAAAAAATGAAGAATGGTTTGTATCCATCAAAGTCTCTCATTAAAATAATGAAAAAAAAGTATCAGTAGTTACTTTAAATCAGGCCTGGTTGTGAGCAAGTTTGGATGTGTGCGTCAGAGTTTGCCAAGTGTCCCATTCCACGTCCTTCCTGAAGTAGAAAATGGATGGATGGGTAGTGGAACCACATCTTCCACTAAAAACAGAGATGTGTTCCTGAGGTCCCCAAACTGGACACCTTCCACCCTTTCGCTGCACCTAGAAATTCTTTCCATAAAAATTATGAACAGAATCGGTGACGATCGATTATCAGTGTGGTCCTGCTGGCTTCATCAAGCTGGTTATAAACCACAACACTTTTTAGAGTTTACCCAGAATGATGCAAAACAACAAAAAATGTCCAGTGGGCAGCAGCTCAATGGATGGAAAGATCTTGTTTTGATGAAAGAGGTAAGAGGAGAATGGATAGACTAGTTCAAGCTGACAGATACAACTATGGTGAGCAGAAAAGCATCTCAGAATACACAACATGTCAAACCTTGAGCTACAATGGGCTACAACAGCAGAAGACCACGTCAGGTTCCACTCCTGTCAGGCAAGAACAGAAATCTGAGGCTGCAGTGGACTTGGACTCACCAAAACTGTACAGATGAAGACTGAGAAAATGTAACCTTGTCTGATAAGTCTCAGTTTTTGCATGAATCACATCTTGCCTGAAGAAGGTGCCTCAGTTGGTCAAAGCTTGCATATTGTGATCTTTTTAGTTAGCCAATCAATGGTGTAATTTTGCTTGATTTCTCAGTACATCCATAATGGTTAATAGCACCTTAGTACTACTGAGGAACGCTTATTGTAGGGTCAGAATTCAGCACCCCCAACATGAATCCATGCATCAAACCTGCCTCATGTCAACAGTTCATGCTGGTAGTGGTGGTGTAATGGTGTGGGGGATATTTTCTTGGCGCATTTTTGCCCTGTTAATACCACTCAACCATGAATGCCATGGCTTATTTGAGGTTGCTGTCCATGTGCATCCCTTACCTATCTTCTCATAGCTACTTCCACCATGCCACAATGGCAAACGTCATCTCAAATTGGTTTTAACTCTTTGGGGGCTGAAAACCACACAAAGCAATGGTTTCAGACAAAAAATGTCTATGGCACCTGTTCACCATCAGGAATACACGGTAGGCCAGCTACCTGGCTGTCTTTATGCATTAGATGGCAGTTGCAGCACCTCACAATCTGCTTTGTACCTCTTGTCATTTTAAGTGGTGGTCTGCCCAGGCAAACATTGTCATACACACATCAGCTACATGAACGTGTTCTGCACCACGATCAGCTGATGCCGGTATCTCACTTTCGTTTTCCATCTCCATCTCCAGATCACGTGCATCAAAACCGGAGTCCGACAAGTCAGAATCCCATTCAGCGATAACACACAGAACGCCATCCAAGGAGTATTTGGTTTTACACACTCTGGCCAGATGTCGATGCCATTTTAGGGGTTCTTTGCTCTTCTCTACTCGTACACGCACAGGATGTCGAGGTCAAATGAACAAAGCTAACTTTCCTTCTAGCAAAGAGAGTCAAACTAAAATCTAACGGTGAGTTTTGTCGCCGTTCACAGCCGAGTAGCGCTAGAGGACCGCTAGATGTGACATATCATTCATTCTTGTTGTTAGAAGACCCCTGAATTTTGACATCCGCCCTGAAAGAGTTAATGAATATGTCAACGAATTCAGTGTTCTCTAGTGGCTTTCCCAGTCAATCCCAACCCAACAGAACACCTTTGGGATGTGGTAGAATGGGAGATTCACAGCATGAATGTGCAGCTGACAAAACCGCGTCAACGTGGACCAGAATCTCAAAGGAATGTTTCCAACATCTTGTAGAATCCCTGCCATGAAGAACATTTTTGAGAGCAAAAGGAGGCCCCCACCCAGTATTAAGTATAGTGGTCCAAAGAATTTGCACTATGAGCGTACAATGTATTGGAAATTCTAGGGTACATAGCTTTATTACCAAGTAGACCCCGAGGGTCAGGCTTTGTTTTGGTTACAGTTCTCTCTTTTTGGCCCTCAGTTTGGATTCTCCTTTTGCTCCCTTGATTTTAATTGCCTTGCAGTTACGATCTTCCAGCTGTGACTCTCTGCTTGTCCTGCCTTCGATTACATCTTCCAGCTCTTCCTCTGCCTCACGACATTTCTCACACACTTATGTGGCTCATAACAGTGGCAAGATGGGCAGCATGTTTCATTTTCATTTTTTTCCTCGTCTTCATTTTCCGACTGTTAAACTTCGCTTGGGTTTTTTAAGACTGTGAACACATTTGGTTATTAGTTTTATTGAATCCAGGTTTTTTAGGATTCTAAAAATATTCCTGCAAAGCCATTTTGTGAGGCTTTATTGTACCGATTGCCAGGGTGTTTGTCATCCAGAGTCTAACTGAGTGTGACGTTTAGGGTTAAAGGTATAAAGGCTGGCCCTCGAGATGTCCAGATAGTCTGAGTTTGGTGATTTAACAAACTCAAGCTTTTGAGTGTTGTCTGTTGTGCAATAATCTTTGCTCAGGTCCACTTCTTTTCGACTTAGAGTTGCGGCTTGGTTTAATTACCATTGAAATTTGGCTTCAACTGTTCTTATTTCCAGATCCATTAAATCAGACCTTGTGGCGTGACACTTTTTACCTGATGCACGGTTGGATGGATCTTTGCGTGATTCCACAACAAAACACTTGGCGTAATGTTGGGATTATTTGAACTGTGGTCAGGCGGAGTGAGGTAGAAGATGAAGGTTGCCTGAGACTGCTCCACTTGCAATGTTAACAAACAGTCCCTATACGCTCCAGCATAACCATTCCCTTATTATTCACAGCATAGGAGGATCTGCTTCTGAGGACCTTTGTAATCCAGATGTCTCAGGTTGCATCTTGACACCCACAGTTACCACAGTGCAAAATGTGCAACCTGGGGTGGCCCGTGATGTGATTTCACGACAAAACAGTTGGCATAATGTTGGGGTGATTTGAACTGTGGTCAGTTGGAGTGAGGTAGACGTGCTGTTCAAGAAGATGAAGGTTGTCTGAGACTGCTCCACTTGCATTGTTTATCCTGGGACTGCTCCGCTTGCATTGTTACTGTAACAATCAGTTCCTATATGCTCGAGCATAATCGTTCCCTTATTATTCACAGTATAGGAGGAAATGCTTCTGAGGACCTTTGTAATCGAGATGTCTCGGGTTTGCATCTTGACACCCACAGTTACCACAGTGCAAAATGTGCAACCTGGGGTGGCCCGTGATGTGATCTCACGACAAAACACTTGGTGTGTAGTCAGCAGGATTTGTACTGTGGGTGGAAGAAGTTAGAGGATGCTTAATGTATATCACCAGGAGCTGCTCAGTTTGCAGTCTTTGTGCGGCCAAGCATGAGAATTCTGTTACAACTCACGGGTGTAGAAACAGCTGCTTCTGAAAGCTTTGGTAACCCAGATGCCATGGATTTGCAGGTTCTCAGATACCAGCCGTTACCACAATACAAAATGTGAGACATAGGATGGATCATGGTGTGGTTCTACAACAAAACAACCCGTATAAATTTCCTCCGGGGTGCTCCAGTTTCCTCCTACAGTCCAAGACATGCATGTTAGATGTATTGATGATGCTAAATTGGTCCCTGATGGTCGTGTGTGTTCAGTCTGTGATGGGAAAGCGTCTGTCCAGGGATTGTTCCTGCTGTGTGCCCGGTGCTTACTGGAATAGGCTCAGGCATCTCTGAGTCCCTGCTCTGGATAAGGAGAGTTGGAAACTGGACGGAGTGATGGACAACTTAATATAACATTTCCCGACCCACTTTGTCTAAGGAACCAGAGGCTCTTCAGGCAGGAGTGGTTGTAAGGCGAGAACCAACCCTGGGCAGGACACACATGTCCATGTACACATCCATCTTGATATTACACAAGGGTCAGAGGAAATCTAGAGTCCCCAGAGTAAAACTCACACAGGCAGGGGAAGAATAGGCAACCAGGAGTAAGAGTCAAACACGGACAGTTCTTCTGCCCTTGGAAAAGTCATCTGAGCTACAGTGAGCCTTGGAACCATCGGATGGAAAGATTCTGTCATCAGATCAGGTAGGCCAGCATTGATTCTACTATGGAATGTCCAGGATGGGAATCAAGTTGGCCGAAGTCTCCAAGACTGTGACTGCTCGACTCTGACTTTGGACCATCCAGAGGTGCAGCTGCCTGAGTTTTTGTTTTCCTCTCCTCCATTGTCAATTGGCTGTAGTTCAACAATTAATTAATGGACAGGCATTGTTGGTTTCCATTTATGTTAATCAGTTTCAAACAACTTGGTTCTCCTGTGAGTTTAAACATATCAGTGTCTTTATGTGTATTACTTTTGTATTTATTTATTTATTATTTTTGCCGAGACCTTGTCGCAGTACTCTGTATGAATGTTGGATGCATAAGGCATTATTATGTGATGCCCTGTCTTGCTGATCTAATGATGCCCATAGTGGTTATGAAGCCACCACTGGGCGTACAGCCATCCTAACTTGGACACGCACAGGCAGGACACAGGTTCAAACTCAACACCCGGTTTATTTACAGTTTTAAAGTGAGCACAAATCACCAACACCGCAACACACAGTTCAGTCCCTTCCTTGCCGCCAGTCTATCTGCCTTCACTCCTTCTCAGGCTTTGTCTTCTTCCTCCCATCTCTGGCCTTTTAATGGAGTGAGGCGGCTCCTCTTATTTAGGTGGCTCATCAGTTTTACCTTCAATCACTCCCAGGTGCGCCAGAGGTCCTCAATAGGGCTCTGCAGCTCCCCCTGGTGGCCCCCACAGAACCCAACAGGACTTCACCAAACTCCAGCTCCTAACGTGCCCTGCAGGGAACCCGTGGTGCCACAGCCACCCAGGAGGGCTACCCTCTAGTGTCCCAGAGCATGTATTGCCTCACCAATGCCCTCTCCCCTGGTCCTTCCACTCAGTTGGCGTCCCAGCTAGGTAGTGGCCATGGCTGCCCATCACATGGCCAGGTGAAGTTTCATACAGGATCCAAAATAAATGTTGGGATGTCAACCGGGTCGGCCCATTTACTATTGATGCCAGGTATAACAGAGAGAGCGTTCAGTGGTGCAAAACGAACAAAACACAAGACTGCAGTACCTCTTAGTAAATCAGTCAGTTCTGCCCACTGATGTTAGGTGCATAAGCCATAATTATATGATGTTGTGTCTTGCTGATTTAAAGATGCCCACTGTTGTCAAGTGAGGTGCTACACGGGATCCAGAATAAACATAGGAGTATCAACCGGGTCACCCCATTTATTAATGATGCCAGCTATAACAGAAATGGTTCTTGGCAGTGCAAAATAAACAAAACACAAGGCTACAGTGCGTCTTAATCCATCGGTCAGTTCTGGGGTATCCCATCCAAATGAGACACCCGCTTTATATTCCGCCAACTGGAAGGGGCAGAGTCATTTGCCCTCATTGGTCATCATCTCAGAGCTAGGGGAACAGAAAGAGATGGTACCGTTAGTGATAATGCCCCATCTCGTCCCGGGGTGGTGTTGCTTACCTCAGATGAGCCCAAAAGATGGTGCCCAGGCACACATGTGTGACAATGGTTGTGGCCATGTTGTTTGGCTGTGGGGCATTTATTTTCCATACTGCTTCAGCACCTACTGCATATAAAAGGTTGTAGTGCAGTACCATCCGCATTCTAGTATGGGGTAAAAAAAAAAACAAAAACGAATTTGTTAATTTGTTTTGAACTTTGAATTTTATTTTTTTTAAGCAAGTGCTTGCAATTTTGGACTCATTTTGGTTTGGCACTTTTGATCTACATCCTTTCTTGTAAAGGTTATTTTCATTCATGCGATCCTAGGGATCACACTCAGAAGCACACTTGTGTGACACCACAACTACGAAGAATTAGGTCATCAATTGATTCATCTTTTCCATACATTCAGTCACTGTACCTTGTGACAGATAGGGGGCACCACTGAGCCACAAACCCTGGACATAACCTACACAAATACAGTCACGGGTTCAAAAATGAGGTTTTTATTATACCAATACATCCTAAAGATTGCATAATTCCAGTCCAATTATTCTTCTGTCTCTGCTTACAATGCAATTTTAAAATACAATTTATTTTTGTACTGCCCAAAAATCACACAAGAAGTGCTGCAATGGGCTTTAACAGGCCCATCCTCTTGCCAGCCCCCCAGCCTTGACTCTCTAAGAGGACAAGGACAAACTCCCAAAAATCCCATGTAGGGAAAAAATGGAAGAAACCTTGGGAAAGGCAATTCAGAGATTCCAGGTAGGTCGGGCGTGCAATGGGTGCTACAAAAAAAGGGGTAAATACAATTCAATACACAGAACAGAACACAAGTAATCCTCAGTACAGCATAATAGTAAAATAAAAATATTACAAGTACAGAGCAGAATTTAACAATAGATTATATCACATAATAGGATTTGGATTTGTTCAGAGTCCTGGAGACCTCGGCCATCAAGCTGCCTCCCCCTATTGGCCATTCCACAGCTGAGTCAGTGCTGGGCCAGCAAATCCGATGAAAGGACCCCTCCACCCAATGATTCCTGAGACCCTCCATCAAAGATGACTTTACCTTAGGCAGGCAAAATCACTTGCCAGGTGGGCAGTGACACCAAGTGCCACATTTGAGTACCGAGAAGAGAAACAGAGTAGGTGAGGGTTAGTATCAAATTATAACTATCATATTACTTATGTTTTACAGCTAATGCAATAAGATGCTGCAGATGTTCTATCAGATGGTTGTGGCGAGCACCCTCTTCTACACAGTGGTGTGCTGGGGAGGCAGCATAAAGAAGAGTGACGCCTCACGTCTGGACAAACTGGTGAGGAAGGCAGGCTCTATTGTAGGCACGGAGCTGGACAGTTTGACATCCGTGGCAGAGCGACGGGCACTGAGCAGGCTCCTGTCAATCATGGAGAATCCACTGCATGCACTAAACAGTATCATCTCCAGACAGAGGAGCAGCTTCAGCGACAGACTGCTGTCACCGTCCTGCTGCACTGACAGACTGAGAAGATGGCTCCTCGCCCACACTATGCGACTCTTCAACACGACGTTAACATTATATAAAGTTATTGTCTGTCTGTTATACCTGCATTGTTATCACTCTTTAATTTAAATTCAGTATGCTAAAATCAGTATGCTGCTGGAGTATGTGAATTTCCCCTTGGGATTAATAAAGTATCTATCTATCTATCTATCTATCTATCTATCTATCTATCTATCTATCTATCTATCTATCTATCTATCTATCTATCTATCTATCTATCTACAGTTAATCAGCAGCTCTAGTCAGGGTGTGCAAAACTGAAGTTGTGAGTCTTCAGCCGGGATTTGAAAGCTGAGACCGAAGGGGCATCTCTTATAGTAGCAGACAGACCAGTCCACAGTTTAGGGGCCCTGTAACAAAAAGCTCGACCTCCCACTGTTATTTTATTAATCCTTGAAATCATAAGCAGACCAGCATCTTGAGATCTTAATGTACGTTCTGGTTTATAAGGGGCACCATGGTGGTGTAGTGGTAATAGCTGCTGTCTTGCAGTAAGGAGACCTGGGTTCACTGGAGTTTGCATGTTCTCCTCGTGTCTGTGTGGGTTTCCTCCCACAGTCCAAAGACCTGCAGGTTAGGTGCATTGGTGATCCTAAAATTATCCCTGGTGTGTGCTTGGTGTGGGTGTGTGTGTGTGCCCTGCAGTGGGCTGGTGCCCTGCCCAGGATTTGTTCATGTCTTGCGGCCTGTGGTGGCTGGGATTGGCTCCAGCAGACACCTGTGACCCTGTGTTAGGATATAGCAGGTTGGAGAATGACTGACTGACTGACTGGTTTGTAAGTCATGATAAGTTCAGATAAGTAAGCCAGACCTTGGCCATTTAAGGCTTTATCTGTTAAAAGGAGGATTTAGAAATCTGCCCTAAACTTAACCAGGAGCCAGTGTAAGGATTTAAGAACTGAAGTTATGTGTTTGTATTTTCTTGTTCTTGTAATAATTCTTGCAGCAGCATTTTGGATTAACTGGCGGCTGTATAAAGAACAATTTGAACATCCAGTGAACACTGAATTACAGTAGTCAGTCCTACTAGAAATTAATGCATGAATTAATTTATCAGAATCCTGTTTATTTAGATTTAGAGCTATTCTTTCTCCATCCACCTCCCTCCACCAAGTGCCCAACTCTGACTCCACTGGAGGAGGCTGGAGGCCTTTCTTTTACGTCGGACCTGGGAGCACTTCCAGTGCCAGGGCCAAGCACTGCCAGGTCAAGCGGACATCCGCATGGTGAATCCCCGCAGCAACCCCTGGCGGCACCCATGGGACCCAGCAAGGCAGACTCAATGCACTACAATTCCCATCATCCCCTGCAGGTGTCCACATGGTTACTGAGGTCCTAGGATGCTGCCATCTAGCAGATCGGGGATAAAGATATTTAAAAGCAGAAGCCTTCCCCTATTGCTCTTTTGTTTTATCTGGAATCCTATCTGGGACCCTTTCGCCAGATAATCCTTCCTGGCATTTAGAACCTGATAGAAGCTATTTTTGCCTTGTGTCTAACAGTGCCTGGATGGGGATCTAGTGAGTCACAACCTTTCTTTACCTTGTGCTAAATATTTCAAAAATATGTTTTGTTTCATTCTAGTGCTCTCTGGGAAAGGCACTATATAATGCATAATACTAACTGGTTGAAAATCTACACTATTATTGAAGAAAGAAGAACTGATTTGGGTATATGATCTCAGTGGAGCACCTTTTCTCAGAGGCGATATAATATGACAATGACGTGTACCCGACTTGTTGTCTGCAGAATACACAGGGAATCTTTTGGACAGAAAAATTCCTGTATATACTTTTTTTTTCTATTGTCAGAATTAAACCCTTGAAACAAATTACTAATAACAAAGTCTCCAAATGACTCTTATTATCAACATAGTAAGGGACTGTAATGAAAACAGCCATAACATGTTTTAACCACGTGAACGTTTCAGGCCAAGTTCTTATGAATTATCTCAATTTCTAGGTTCATTTACCGAACTAAAGAAGAATGTTTGAAACCCGCGCGAGTTAAGACTCTTTGACAAAAATCCAAATAAAACTGAAGATAAGCAAATGCAAACCATGTGTAACCGAACGAGATTCCTCTTCCAGCTAATTAATCATAACAGAGGCGAGGAGTGTCACGAGATGCACGTAAAAAGTTGAAGAAGGACAGCATGTCTCGAAAACATTCTTTTCTCCCATCGTACTAAGAAAACAAACCATACGTTATTAAATAAAAAGATGTCGGGTCATGTTGCTGAATTATCTAGTTATTTGTTATACTTATCTATGGTAATTTATATGCCCCTTTATTGGAATGGCATCAGTGTAGTTTGCTGATTAGTTAATATATTTGACAAAAGCGTACACACATCCCAGACACCATTTGTCATCACAGACAATGAAATAGTGAAAAGCATGCAGGCTGAATTAATTATTTTTTAAGAAAACATGAGCTGTTTAAACTTTTAGCCTGTTTAGTGAACTATCTGTCATTTTCTTAGGGTGTCTGTACCATCTAGAGCTGGTAGGGAAGCACGGACGCTTCATATATGAGGAGGCGCAGAAGTGTCAAGACTACATAACTTAAAGCAGTGTCCACGAGGGAGATTTCTTTGTTCTGTTTGATGAGAAGCCCCTAAAAAAACTTGAGACGTGTGCTTCTTACCTTGCAATACGGGCTATAAAAAGCCCCCTTAAATCCAATCTTGCTATTGCTTTGGAAATTTTACAGGAATTAATGAGTCACTTTTAATACACTAATGAACTGTTCTCATACTGTAAATGTTTTAATGTTCTCATTTCTGAGAGTCCAAAAAGGTAACTGGTGGTCTGTGACACCCCGGGTAAGGACACTGTTGTACAATTCCCAACTTGGGGAGTCAGTAGATGAGCCCGAGAAACCGGACGATGGAGTAAGGGAGACTCAGACTGAAACAAAACTATTCAAAAGCAGGATTCTGTTTAATTCCAGCAGTGTCCAAACTATTTTCCAAACTAATATCTTGCAAAAATATTTACAAAGTCCAAAGTAAAGACACTTGCAAAAAAGAAAAATGAGTGCAGGTGTTACTTATAATGCACTGCTCAAAAAAGTGAAAGGCACACTTTGAAAACGCATCAGATCTCAATGGGAAAAGGCTATCTCTACTGCTATGGACTGGTAATGTGTTAGGAACAAAATGAATGGCAGCCACATCGCTTGATGGAAATAGATAGATAGATAGATAGATAGATAGATAGATAGATAGATAGATAGATAGATAGATAGATAGATAGATAGATAGATAGATAGATAGATAGATAGATAGATAGATAGATAGATAGATAGATAGATAGATACTTTATTAATCCCAATGGGAAATTCACATTCTCCAGCAGCAGCATACTGATACAGTAAATAATATTAAATTAAAGAATGATAATAATGCACGTGAAAAACAGACAATAACTTTGTATAATGTTAAATGTTAACGTTTACCCCCCCAAGGTGGAATTGAAGAGTTGCATAGTTTGGGGGAGGAACGATCTCCTCAGTCTGTCAGTGGAGCAGGACGGTGACAGCAGTCTGTCTCTGAAGCTGTTCCTCTGTCTGGAGATGATCCTGTTCAGTGGATGCAGTGGATTCTCCATGATTGACAGGAGTCTGCTCAGCGCCCTTCGCTCTGCCACAGATGTTAAACTGTCCAGCTCCATGCCAACAATAGAGCCTGCCTTCCTCACCAGTTTGTCCAGGCATGAGGCGTCTTTCCTCTTAATGCTGCCTCCCCAGTACACCACCGCGTAGAAGAGGGCGCTCGCCACAACTGTCTGATAGAACATCTGCAGCATGTTATTGCAGATGTTGAAGGATGCCAGCCTTCTAAGGAAGTGAAAATGATCAACCTACAGAGGGCTGAATTCAAAGACACCCCGAAAATCAAAGGGAAAAAAATGATGCGGCAGGCAGGTGAGTCCATTTTGGCAAAATTTCATTGCAGCAACTCCAACTTGTACTCAGTAGTTTGTATGGAACCCATGTGCTTCTATGAATGCCTGACAACGTCCCAATGAGATGACGGATGGTGTCCTGGGGGATCTCCTCCCAGATCTGGACCAGGGCATCACTGAGCTCCTGGACAGTCTGAGGCATCAGATGGACCGAAATATAATGTCCCACCTAGAGGTCTTCTAATGGATTGAGGTCAGGTGAGTGAGCGTGGGGGCCAGTCAATGGTATCAATTCCTTCATCCTCTCACCACATGAGGCCGGGCATTGTCGTGCACCAGGAAGAACCCAGGAGCCACTACACCAGCATGGGGTCTGACAATGGGTCCAAGGATTTCATCCCGATACCTAATGGCAGTCAACGTGCCGTTGTCTAGCCTGTAGCCTAGCCTAGCGTGCGTCCCTCCATGGATATGCCTCCCCAGATATACCATCACTGACCCACCACCAAACCGGTCATGCTGAACATTATTACAGGCAGAATAACGTTCTCCACGGCTTCACCAGACCCTTTCACGTCTGTCACGTGTGCTCAGGGTGAACCTGCTCTCATATTTGAAAAGCACACGGCGCCAGTTATGGGACCTGCCAATTCTGGTATTCTATGGCAAATGCCAATCAAGCTCCATGGTGCCAGGAAGTGAGCACAGGGTCCACTAGAGGATGTCTGGTCCTCAGGCCACCTTCATGAAGTCTGTTTCTGATTGGTTGGTCAGAGACATTCACACCTGTGGCCTGCCTGCTGGAGGTTATTTTGTAGGCTCTGGCAGTGGTCATCCTGTTCCTCCCTCCCCAAAGGAGCAGATACCGGTGGGTTAAGGACCTTCTATAGCCCTGTCCGGCTCTCCTAGAGTAACTGCCTGTCTCCTGGAATCTCCTCCATGCCCTTGAGACTGTGCTGGGAGACACAGCAAACCTTCTGGCAATAGCTTGTATTGATGTGCCAACCTGGAAAAGTTGGACTACCTGTGCCACCTCTGTAGGGTCCAGGTATGGTCTCATGCCACCAGTAGTGACACTGACCGTAGCCAAATGGAAAACGAGTGAAAAAGCAGATGAGGAGGGAAAAATGGCCGTGACCTCCCTCCACCTGTTAAACCATTCATTTCTGTTTTGGGGGACGTCTCATTGTTGCCCCTCTAGTGCACCAAAGCAGCTGAAACTGATTAACAAGCCCCTCTGCTACTTCACTGACCAGATCAATAGCCCACAAGTGTATATACTCGGATTAAAAAGGATTCCTTTAATTTTTTTGAGCAGTATATTTATAGTGGTTTCCAAATCAAAAGTGAAGAAAAGAACAAAAAACAAAAACTGTTCCAACTCCTTCGTCCAGCTACAAAATGGATCACGATGAACGGGTCGAAAAAAAATAGTCCAAAAACAAAACAAAATGTAAAAACCAAGCACCTGTTTTATACACAAAGAACAGTTACAGTATATCTACACTTCTCAGTTAAATAAATCAGTAGCACAGATCTACATTAAAGCCTGAAGACCTGGTCAAAAGATGACCTCTGGTGTTCGGACCCTGGTTTTATATCGTGAGCCCTTTTGACCATCCAATCCACCTTTACGTTTCTCGCAGACTTCCAATAAACGTTCACGCCGGGACATGCGCCAATTTGTCTACAGCTGCTCTGGTGCAGTTCACCCTATTTTATTGTTCCTGCTGTCTCTCTCGTGCATGTACGCGTGCGCATACCTGTCTGTCTTGGTGACTTGTGGGCTACCCATTCAGCCTCTGGTAAGTGAGTACCATTCAGGGATGTGTGATCAGGGAAGTAATCATGAAAAGTAAAAAAACTAATCATGATAACATAAAATAAATGTGTCCACTGGTCTGTGCTATAAACTTGTTTTCTGTATGATTCCAATAACTTTGATCATTTTTATAGTCAAAATCGCTGAATTGGCACATTTCCTGTTCAAATACAGAGGAGAAACATGAGGGGCAGCAGCGACGAGCCTCACCTCACCTCGGACTGTACTCTCCCTCACACACGGGGTTGATGTGTGCAATTGGCGCCTGCCTGTTGCTGTCTCTCTGTATATAAGGTTTGCAGACACGTTTGTCCCACACCCTGACTGTCCACAATCTGGCTAATATCTTTAATGAATGTGTGTGACATATTTAGTGTTGCTGATCGGACATAAAACCGCAGTGAAAAGGCACAGAGTGAGGCCTGCAGTACTGTGCCGCCCTAAAGGGGGCGCATGTGAGCCCAACAGGCGCTCGTTGCTGCTGTTCTTCTACTCAGAGGCACCAATAAGTTAGCGATATGAGAAAGTCAAGTGCACTGCAGAGCTCCGTTTATTTTTATTTTTAGTTCCGACTGACTAACAAAATGTAAGATTAAGATTTTTAAGACTAAAGGAAAATAACGAGGACTTTTACAAGAAAGTGACAGAGATTTTCGTTGAGAAGGAAAGGAGCATAGACTTTATTTACAAATAAAGGTAAGAGCATAAATGGTTTTCAATTTTATAAAAAATGGGATCAGACTAAAAAATAAACAATCCAATATTTAAAAACTTAATTTTGACCTTAAATAAAATACTCGTTTGTTTATTTTGTTATCCTTTTTTGGACAGTCTGTATTAAAACTGATTAAAGTATCAGAATGAAAAGCTTTTAAAAACAACTAAATATTTCAATTAAGGTCAAAATTGAAATCCGTTTTATTTTTACACCACTCTATACTTTCATTTGTATTGAATGAGTGTGAATTGTGGAATTGCAATGGCAAATTTAGAACACATGGAGGGTGAGGAGGAAATGCACTCTAACTCTCTCGCCGCTAGAAACGTAACTCTAGCATGTCATTTAAAGTGCATATTACAAAAGTTGTCCAAATCATGTTTCTTCTATCTTAAAAATGTTAGAAAATTAAGGCGCTTTCTAAATAAACAGGATTCTGAGAAATTAATTCATCTATTTCTAGTAGGATTGCCTACTGCAATGCGGTGTTCACTGGATGTTCAAACTGTTCTTTATACAGCCTCCAGTTAATCCAAAATGTTGCTGCAAGAATTATTACAAGAACAAGAAAATACGAACACATAACTCCAGTTCTTAAATCCTTACACTGGCTCCCGGTTAAGTTTAGGGCAGATTTCAAAATCCTCCTTTTAACATATAAAGCACTAAATGGCCAAGGTCCGGCTTACTTGTGCTGAACTTATCATGACTTACAAACCTGAGCGCACATTAAGATCTCAAGATGGCGGTCTGCTTATGATTCCAAGAATTAATAAAATAATGGTGGGAGGTCGAGCTTTTAGTTACAGGGCCCCTAAACTGCGGAGTGGTGTGCCTGCTACTATATGAGAAGCCCCTTCGGTCTCAGCTTTTAAATCTCGGCTGAAGACTCACTACTTCAGTTTAGCACACCCTGACTAGAGCTGCTGATTAACTGTACAGACTGCATCTCTGTTGTTAGTCATTAGCACTAAAACATAAGTAACATGATAGTTATAATTTGTTACTAACCCTCACCTATTCTGTTTCTCTTCTCGGTACTGAAATGTGCCACTTGGTGCCACGGCCCACCTGCCAAGTTGTTTTGCCTGCCTAAGGTAAAGTCATCCCAGATGGAGGATCACAGGAATCTTGGGAAAGAGGGGTCCTTTCATCGGATTAGCGCTATTTCAGCTGTGGAATGGCCAAATGGGGGAGGCAGGTTGATGAATGAGGTCTCCAGGACTCTAAACAAATCCAAATCATATTATGTGATATCATCTAGTGTTCAATTCTGCTCTGTACTTGTAATATTTTTATTTTTATACTGTATTGAGGATTTGTTCTGTTCTGTGTATTGTATTGTATTGACCCCCTTCTTTTGACACCCACTGCACGCCCAACCTACCTGGAAAGGGGTCTCTATTTGAACTGCCTTTCCCAAGTTTTCTTCCATTTTTTTCCTACAAGGTTTTTTTTTGGGGAGTTTTTCCTTGTCTTCCTAGAGAGTCAAGGCTGGGGGGCTGTCAAGAGGCAGGGCCTGTTAAAGCCCATTGCGGCACTTCTTGTGTGATTTTGGGCTATACAAAAATAAATTGTATTGTATTGTATTGTAACGTTCTTTCTTAGCCAAATATGAACCTTAGTGATGTGTGTGTAAAGAATGCTGATGAGATATGAAACATAACCAGTAGTCAATGTGCATGCTGCCATTTAAATAGTGAATAAGCGACACTTTTGGGGTTCTTATATTTGTAAATCTGACTCTGAAGGAGTCACCAGCCATGAACCTCACCACACATCACTGGTACTATTTTAACTTTCTCCCTCTTTTAATTCTATGCTTTCTCACACGTGTGAATTCCATTTGCAGCCTGCTTTAAAACTGAGCTCTCTATCCTTCGGACCTGTTTCTCTGATTTTAAATATTGCATTTTTGCCCTTTCTCCTCCAGCGGTTGCAGAAGTGCGCCTCCATATTCAGCCGTCAGAAACTGTGAGGGGCGCTCAAAAAAACGGCCTCAGTTGTGTGCTTTGGCATCGGTAAGTTAGAGCATCTGTAGGTCTCTGGACAGCTCTACGTGCATCCTGGTGCTCAAACCTCCATACAATACATCCATCCAGTTTCCAACCCACTGAATCCGAATACAGGGTCATGGGGGTCTGCTGGAGCCAATCCCAGCCAACACAGGGCACAAGGCAGGAACCAATCCCAGGCAGGGTGCCAACCAATGTTCCCTCTAAGGAGTAGCATATAGTGAGCAAAAAACATTTATGAGCGACATTTTGTTTAAGCCAAAAATTTATGAGCACCAACTCCGACGGTCGGAGTGAGCGATCGTGCGATAAGTACGAGCGACGCCGTCGGAATGAGCGATCGTGCGGGAAGTATGAGCGACGCTCTGAATTCGTGTGAGCGATTGCTCACGCGCTCAGCTTAGAGGGAACATTGGTGCCAACCCACCGCAGGACACACACAAATACACCCACACACCAAGCACACACTAGGGACAATTTAGAATCGCCAATCCACCTAACCTGCATGTCTTTGGACTGTGGGAGGAAACCCACGCAGACACGGGGAGAACATGCAAACTCCACGCAGGGAGGACCCGGGAAGCGAACCCAAGTCTCCTAACTGCGAGGCAGCAGCGCTATCACTGCGCCACCGTGCCGCCCTTCCATACAATACAATACAATACAATACAATTTATTTTCATCCATCCATCCATCCATTTTCCAACCCGCTGAATCCGAATACAGGGTCACAGGGGTCTGCTGGAGCCAATCCCAGCCAACACAGGGCACAAGGCAGGGAACCAATCCCGGACAGGGTGCCAACCCACTGCAGGACACACACAAACACACCCACACACTAGGGCCAATTTAGAATCACTAATCCACCTAACCTGCATGTCTTTGGACTGTGGGAGGAAACCCACACAGACATGGGGAGAACCCAAGTCTCCTAACTGCGAGGCAGCAGCGCTATCACTGTGCCACCGTGCCGCCCATCCATACAATACAATACAATACAATGTATTTTCATATAGCCCCAAATCACACAAGAAGTGCCACAATGGGCTTTAACAGGCCCTGCCTTTTGATAGCCCCCCAGCCTCGACAAGGAAAACAACAAGGAAAAACTCCCAAAAAAAAACCCTTCTAGGGATAAAAAATGGAAGAAACTTTGGGAAAGGCAATTCAAAGAGAGACCCCTTTCCAGGTAGGTTGATAGATAGATAGATAGATAGATAGATAGATAGATAGATAGATAGATAGATAGATAGATAGATAGATAGATAGATAGATAGATACTTTATTAATCCCAATGGGAAATTCACATTCTCCAGCAGCAGCATACTGATACAATAAATAATATTAAATTAAAGAATGATAATAATGCAGGTGACAAACAGACAATAACTTTGTATAATGTTAAATGTTAACATTTACCCCCCCCCCCCGGATGGAATTAAAGAGTCGCATAGTTTGGGAGAGGAACGATCTCCTGAGTCTGTCAGTGGAGCAGGACAGTGACAGCAGTCTGTCGCTGAAGCTGCTCTTCTGTCTGGAGATGATACTATTAAGTGGATGCAGTGGATTCTCCATAATTGATAGGAGCCTGCTGAGCGCCCTTCGCTGTTGGGCGAGCAGTGGGAGGACAGAGAAGGACTAAGTTTGGACAAAATTATTTGGTGTCTTTTTTTTTTTTCAGATGCAGTGGAAATTGAGGGGAAGTGCATTTAGGACAGAAACCAAGAAGCAAAGAGTGCTGGAGAACCTAGAAGAAACTAACGATACATGAAGTTGAAGCAGAAAGCTTGACAACCTTTAAGACGAATCTGGATGAGACATTGGGACCGCTTAGTTATTAGCTAAACAAACTGGCTTAATGGACTGAATGGACTCCTCTCACTTGTCAGATTTCTTCTGTTCTTATAAACTAACAAAATGCAGCAGAATACGGAGTGGTCTCATGGAGCATCAAGAGCTGAGATGAAAAAAAAACAAAATGAATGGAAGGCTTCTGAAGACCCCAATGAGAAGTAAACACAAAGTTCACGGAGCGCCTGAAAGAAGAGCGGGCCATTAAGAGGCCAGAAGTGTGTGTGTGTCTGTGTGTGTGTTTCAGTGCTTGCCATTCAAGTGCTTCCCAGTTCTTCTGCAAAGTAAGCTATAAAATCGTCAGAGTAAAATGTATTAGTTTCAAAGCAGCAGGGGCTCCTATTATCTCTGTAATCTGGTGATAATTTGAATTAGTGGTAGAGCTCCCCTAGGGTGAGCAACTGAATGGTTTACAATCTTCGCAAAGAGAAATGAATATCCCTGCACACCAAAGTGATATTCAACTGATAGTAAACTTGGCTAGTTTGCATGTAAATCAGTAGTCCAGCTCATTAATCTGCTGGTAATTAGAGCACTCAATAGCCTGCTAAAAGAGATGTTTGCTACCTAATTATGCTATCACCACCCGCTACCCACTATTAAAGTCAATTTATAAAAGCCTGAAAACTGCCAGCACTTCTGACTCTCTACATAATTCTCACCTTACGACTGGGCCATTTTGTGCAGGTTTGTGTGTGTTCTTTTTAAGATTAAATTAAACAAAAAATTATCTGAATAGTGTATGTATAATAACACACTGCTTTGAGTTGGACACGCAACTGGCTCTGTTGATTTTCTTATCTGATACTCTAAGATAAATCAAACCTGAATGAATAAGTATGCAGTATGTAAAGCGAGGAGCACCAATAGAAAATCCTAAAATGAAAATATTTTAAAGTCAGTCAGTCATTTTCTAAGCGGCTTAGTGCAGAACGGTGTCTCGGGGCTGGAGTCCGATCCCAGCTAGCATAGGGCACGAGGCAGGAGCAAAACCTGGAGATGGCACCAGTCCATTGCAGGACAAGAACACACACACACAATTCTATCATACACTACGGTCAATTTAGCATCGCCAGCCCACCCAACCTGAATACCTTAGGACGGAAGGAGTAAACCCCAGCAAATCCACAAAGACACGGGGACAACATGCAGACACAACACAGTGAGGACCCGAGACCCAAACCCTGGTCTTCTTAATAGTGCCACCATACATACATCTTTAATGTGAGGCAGCAACACTGCCACTGTGCCACCATACATTTAAAAGTCAGTCAATCAATCATTTTCCAACCCACTATATCCTAACACAGGGTCACGGGAGTCTGCTGGAGCCAATCCCAGCCAACACAGGGTGCAAGGCAGGAAACAAACCCCAGGCAGGATGCCAGACCACCACAGGACACACACACACACACACACCAAGCACACACTAGGAACAATTTAGGATCACCAATGTACCTAACCTGCATGTCTATGGACTGTGGGAGGAAACCCATGCAGGCACGGGGAGAACATGCAAACTCCACACAGGGAGGACCCAGGGAAGCAAACCCAGGTCTCCTTACTGCGAGGAAGCAGCGCTACCACTGTGCCACCATACATTTAAAAGTGAATTTGGAAAAACAAACACTATGTTAATTTATTATTAAATTAAAAACAAGAGAATGAGTCAGTGAAATACAATATTGTAAAGACCAGTACAAACATCTCTCTCTCTATATATCTTCTTCTATAATACGCTACTGTGGCTGTTCGTTTGTCTGTCCATGATTTTAAATCACCTATAGATCGCAAACAATTTTACCTATTGACTTGAAATTTGGTACACATATACGACATGACATCTTCTATCCGCTTTCGGGGTGCTGATTTTATTACTCTTTTTATTTTTATTTTATTTTATTGTAGAATCAACTCTCGTCAGCGCGCAGCAGGGCGGCCATGCGGCGCATGCGTATGGGCGCCGTTCTCATTCCCTACCACCTTCGCTAATCATTCTTGAGGCAGATTAAAGACTTAAGTGCCAGATTAAGTGAAAGATTAAAGAAAATGTACTAAGTAATTGCAACACAAACACTGACTTAATCAGTTTTAACGCGAAAAGAAGTCGACGAAAGAAGAGAAGCAGCGGGCCGCTAGGGTGGAGTAAAGAAGAGCTGCTCAGGAAGCAGCAAGCACATCAAGTTCTGAGCAAACGAATGATAAACGTACAGAGAAAGAGGATGAATACTATGAATGCTCAAGTCAAGTGTACTCACTTCACGTTATCGTGCAGTACGCCGTTACTGGTATATATATAAAATCCAATGTCTGTCTGTCTGTATGTCTGTTCGCTTTCCACGAGAGAACTACTTAACGGATCTGGATTGGGTTTTTTTCTGTAATTTGCTTGAACATTCCAGTTGATTTTGCGACTTCTCTCATTGCGCTAAGAATCATAGTTTGCTTGCAGTACTGATTTATTAGCACAAATCTGAGAGAGATGCTGCAGGCCAAGGGTAGGGGGTCAGGGCTATCCTCACTCATGCGCCAGCCTCAGGACGTATCTTACATCCACTTAGCTACCGAACGAGAGAACAACTTAACGGATTTAGATTGGGTTTTTTTTTCTATAATTTGCTTGAATATTCCAGTTGATTTTGCGACTTCTCTCATTGCGCTAAGAGTCATAGTTCGCTTGCAAGAGCGATATATTCGTGCTAATCCGAGACAGATGCTGCGGGCTGAGGGGAGGGAGAAGTGTGACATCAGGAGTGGGTAGCCTGGCAGGGCCCTCCTCAATCACATGCCACCCTCTGTTGGAATCCGTCTACCTCTCACAATGTGTTGGAGCGTACCTTGCCACTTCTTAGCTAGCGAATGAGAGAACTACTTAATGGGTTTAGATTGTTTTTTTTCTCGACTTTGCTTGAACATTCCGGTTGATGTTGCAACTTCTCTCATCACGCTAGTTATTAAAATTTGCTTGCAGGAGCGATATATTTGTGGTAATCCGAGACAGTCGCTGCAGGATGGGGGGGGGGAGGGTGGGATGTGACCATTCAGTTTCGAACAAGTCATAGTACAGAAGCTGAACTGATTAAAGAAGTAAATGAGTTGCAGGTTAATGTAGATTGAGGTCACATATCTGTTTTTCTTCTCTTAGGCCTAAATGCAGAATATGACACCAGTGAATCTCCTTAGACAATGAGTGGGCTGTTTTAAAACTGGTGGTGGTCCTATTTAACAAGTCAACACTTTTTTGTCAGTTGTGGTGACTCCACATTGGAGGCCCATGATCCAGTATACAGCAAACCACAAAGGTCTATTCTGGGCTTTTTAGTAGATAGATAGATAGATAGATAGATAGATAGATAGATAGATAGATAGATAGATAGATAGATAGATAGATAGATAGATACTTTATTAATCCCAAGGGGAAATTCACAATGTAGTATGTCCGCTACCATCAGGCCAGATTATCTCAAAACACAAGGTGAACTATTCCAGTTATGCAGATGACATGCAGCTTTACTTATGAGTAGTACCTGATGAGCTGGACACTTTGAGTTCTCTGATCCAATGTCTTACTTGAATTGTTAAATTGTCGAGTTAGTAACTTTCTCAAGCTAAATAAGGAAAAACAGAAATCTTAGTGGTTAACAAAAAATGGAAATAGAGAAGGTCTTAGAGATAGACTTGATCTTGTAACATCAAAGGTCAAGGCGGAGATGAAGAATTTAGATGGAAACACGAACTCTAACCTAAACTTTAAATTGCACATTAACCAGATTACTGGGACTGCATTTTTTCATTTTTGGAATACTGCAAAAGTTAGACCACTTATAACAATGCAGGGTTATGGGAAATCATTCCACACTTTTATTTTTAGTCAGCTGGATTACTGTAATCCCCTCCTAACAGGACTATCTAAGGAAGACATCAATCGGTTACAGCGAGTTCAGAATACAGTGGCAAGAATCTTAAGTAGAAAAAGAAAATCTGAGCACATCACACCAGTCCTAGCGTCATGAAATTGGTTACCAGTGTCCTTTAGAATTGACTTTAAAATACTACTAATATAGCTTTAAATAATATTCCTCCTAAATATTTTTGAGAGTGTGTGTCCCCTATATTCCAAGTCATAACCTTAGATCTTCTAATACCAGTCTTCTTATTATTCCAAGAGCTAAGCCTAAAAGTAATGGTGAGATGGCCTTTTCCTGTTATATACCTAAAATCAGT
Organism: Erpetoichthys calabaricus; assembly: GCF_900747795.2. Classification (NCBI taxonomy): domain Eukaryota; kingdom Metazoa; phylum Chordata; class Cladistia; order Polypteriformes; family Polypteridae; genus Erpetoichthys; species Erpetoichthys calabaricus. The sequence continues at coordinate 15,768,227 of NC_041406.2, read as the reverse complement.
AATATTTTACCAGTGAAGATACCCTGGGCTAACACTGTGGATCATTAAAAAAAAAAAACTCCTAAAATCCACTTTTTAAAATTGGCTTTTACATACCTGTATTTTAGTTATGCTATTAATAGAATATAAATACATAGAAATATCATATTCTTCAAGGATTTGCAATCATTATTAATCTCAGCTTTCTTTTCTGGTTTGTGAAAATGCCACCACCTCCTGATTGAAGTTCTGTGCTGCCACCTATGAGCTCAAATGAAAGTGGGTGCCCAAGTGGTCGACGAAACCCACTGCACCCAGGAACTACTGTATCTTAGGTAGACTTCCCAGTAGTGTAGGGGGGCTGGCTGGGCTTTTGGACTTGGGACCCCTGCAGGTTTTGTGTTTTTCTTCAGTTTAACTGGAGGTTTTCTCTGTCCTCCAAGCCATCAGACTTTATCATTATACTCATCTATAGAGAATTAGAATACAATATTATATGTAAGGACTCTACTTTTCTACTGATTATACAGTAAATCTGTGTTATATAAGCTTTTATTGATTTATTTTATATTACTTACTTATTATTATTCTTGCCTATAATAATTTGTTTTTCTTTTTTGTAACAATTTCTGTGCCATCTTATAAAGCACTTTCAGCTACATCCTGTGTATGGAAGTATACTATAGAAATTAATGTTTTGGCTGTTATTTTGTAAGTTACTGCAAGTCTATATTTCTTCAAAAATAGTTGTTAATAGCTGAAAATAATAGGCTCCACATATCTTTTAGTTATTGTATATGATATAAATAAAAGATAAATACCTGTTGTGACAGATAGGGGGCGCTATCGCGCCCTTGAACCCTCGGACCAGACGCCAGACAAAAGTCCAAAGATGAATAATAAAGTGCACAAAGCACCCTCACTCCACAATACTCAATAATAAACAATAATCAATCACAATTCACAAATCCTCCACTCCCAGCAGCTCAGTCACCCTTCCTCCCAACTCGGCTCAACGCTCTGGTGTTTCCTACAGTCTTTTATAGTTCTTGACTCGGAAGTGTTTCTTTCCTTCTGTCCATGTGACTTTGTAACACTTCCAGGTCGGGTGAAAACTCCTTTTTCTTCAACCCGGAAGTACGTCATTTCTTCTGTCCTCGTGATTAGGACGTACTTCTGGACTGTAGGGAAAATATTCCTTCAGCCTCCCTGCGGCACCCTCTGGCGGCCCCCATGGTATCCAGCAGGGCTGTGAATAAAGACTCCATTGTCCATGATTCCCTGCTGGCATTCGGGGCACCTCCATGCTGAAGGAAGGGTTCCATCTGGCGGCCTGGGGGTATTGGCCGGGATGAATGGCCGGCCATATACCACACTGTATATTATTTCTGTTACTATTAGTTGTGGTAGTATTAGTAGTAGTATCTCATCTAGAATTGTGCATAAAAGATTATTTTACTTAATTCCAAATAAATGGCCTTGAGTTATGTGACTTATATGTTAAGTTTAACTCCAAGAAAATGCTGACATAAAAAGCATCCCTATGAGAGAAAGGCCTGTAATGAGGTGTGTAGCTGGGTTTGTGCCAAATTATGAAAGTTCTGCTGATTTTAGTTTGGTTCATAGGACGGTTCCGGCCATAAGTGTTCAAGTAATTCCACAGAACAAATATCTTTGTTTTTTAAATTTTTAGTAAAATTTCAAAGCAAAGCAATTCACACAAAAAATAGAGAAAAAACTGATGTATATAAAAAAGAAAAGTTCTTGTTTAAAGAAAGTTCTGTTTAGGGCTTGTTTATCTTGTTTTATGTCTCTCTAAATTTGGACATACAGTCGCATTACGTGAAGAACATTAAGCACAGTCAGAAAACTGAATGCCAGTCTCCTATTTGTAAACTTATCTAGCAGTCTATGCTAGCAGTGAGACGATCTCCTAACTGACTAAATTAACAATCCGTTTCACAGATATTACTAAGAAGGTTCTATTTTATGTTAATTTACAGGGGGTAAAAGTATACACCATAATCTAAATAACTATGTTGCACTGATATTCTATTGAAATTAAGCAAACAGTTTAGTGGATTTAACATTAACAATAATTTCTACAAATAATTACAAAGAGCATACAAGGATATATTTTCTATTTTCAAAAAACAAAAATCACTAGGCTGCTTAGTGTGTGTTAAAGTTTACCTTTTTAGGATTTTTTTATCTCTTACATTTTAAAGTTTTACTTTGTCAGAGGATGTCCAAATTCTTGTCTCACTGATAGATAATTTTGCACATTTCAGATGTTTATTTTTAGATAGATAGATAGGAATGGCACTATATGATAGACAATAACATTAAATTACATCTACCATTGATAACAGTAAAGGAATAAAAACACAGTTATAGATATAAAACATTAAGAAGGAGCCAGACACAACGTGGCAGCCCACTTAATAATGCAGCATGTGTGATGAGTGTCTGTTGCTTAACACTGGCAGTCGTCTTTCTCACCCCATTCAAATCACAGTTTTATTTCATCACCCGTTCCTACTTTTGTGCTGCTGATGAGGCAACTTCAGTTTTCTCTAACATTCAATATGGTCATCGTTTCTGCTAAATTGCCTCAGGGTAAGTGATTGTTTTTGTGATTGTGTATGAATGTGCACCTGGTGACGGACTGACATCTCTTTCAGGCCTACTTCTTGACTTAAATCCAACTGTCTGAAAGACCTGCTTGATTTCTGCTTACCTCTGCAATTGATATGAGGGTTCATGTAAAATAAACCGAGACAAGTATGTAATATTGCAAAACTGTTTTTCTTTTAATTATGTAGCACGTTGCTTACAAACCCCTAATTTGTTCATTTTTTGAATTAATCTTATTCAATATCTAGTAGAGATAGATAGATAGAAATGGAAGGCACTATATAATAGATAGATAGATAGATAGATAGATAGATAGATAGATAGATAGATAGATAGATAGATAGATAGATAGATAGATAGATAGATAGATAGATGAAAGGCACTATATGATAGATAGATAGATAGATAGATAGATAGATAGATAGATAGATAGATAGATAGATAGATAGATAGATAGATAGATAGATAGATAGATAGATAGATGAAAGGCACTATATGATAGATAGATAGATAGATAGATAGATAGATAGATAGATAGATAGATAGATAGATAGATAGATAGAAATGAAAGGCACTATATAATAGATAGATAGATAGATAGATAGATAGATAGATAGATAGATAGATAGATAGATAGATAGATAGATAGATAGATAGATGAAAGGCACTATATGATAGATAGATAGATAGATAGATAGATAGATAGATAGATAGATAGATAGATAGATAGATAGATAGATAGATAGATAGATAGATAGATAGATAGATAGAAATGAAAGGCACTATATAATAGATAGATAGATAGATAGATAGATAGATAGATAGATAGATAGATAGATAGATAGATAGATGAAAGGCACTATATGATAGATAGATAGATAGATAGATAGATAGATAGATAGATAGATAGATAGATAGATAGATAGATAGATAGATAGATAGATAGATAGATAGATAGATGAAAGGCACCATATGATAGATAGATAGATAGATAGATAGATAGATAGATAGATAGATAGATAGATAGATAGATAGATAGATAGATAGATAGATAGATAGATAGATAGATAGATAGATAGATAGATAGATAGATAGATGAAAGGTGCTATATGATAGATAGATAGATAGATAGATAGATAGATAGATAGATAGATAGATAGATAGATAGATAGATAGATAGATAGATAGATGAAAGGCACTATATGATAGATAGATAGATAGATAGATAGATAGATAGATAGATAGATAGATAGATAGATAGATAGATAGATAGATAGATAGATAGATAGATAGATGAAAGGCACCATATGATAGATAGATAGATAGATAGATAGATAGATAGATAGATAGATAGATAGATAGATAGATAGATAGATAGATAGATAGATAGATAGATAGATGAAAGGTGCTATATGATAGATAGATAGATAGATAGATAGATAGATAGATAGATAGATAGATAGATAGATAGATAGATAGATAGATAGATAGATAGATAGATAGATGAAAGGCACTATATGATAGATAGATAGATAGATAGATAGATAGATAGATAGATAGATAGATAGATAGATAGATAGATAGATAGATAGATAGATAGATGAAAGGTGCTATATGATAGATAGATAGATAGATAGATAGATAGATAGATAGATAGATAGATAGATAGATAGATAGATAGATAGATAGATAGATAGATAGATAGATAGATAGATAGATAGATAGATGAAAGGCACTATATGATAGATAGATAGATAGATAGATAGATAGATAGATAGATAGATAGATAGATAGATAGATAGATAGATAGATAGATAGATAGATAGATAGATAGATTCCAGTTTTTTCAAGGCTCTCCAAGTATAGTTACATGACAGACATACGCACAATTGATAAGTACACACCTTACATGAATACAAGACATACAATGTAAACATATACATTTAAAGAGTAAGGTAATACAGGAAATATTAAACATATACTGTCACGCATGCACGTTGGAGTTCCTTTGTGCAGGCTTAGTCAAGGTATGTAGTAACCCACCCAGACAAGAGGGGGCACTGCCACCAACGTTGCCATCTCCTTCTTTCCCCACTGTGCCAGGTACTCATTTGACCCCGCCCCTTCCGGTCCCACTGCCATCTATTACTGGCTAGAGCTGCACACTGGACTTACCAAACGCTCTTGTTACTTGTTACTCTTGTTTCTGAATTCCTGCCTATGGCTCATTATTTCTTTTTGCTTTGTTTTTTTTTTTGTTGTCCACAGACCATAAAAAGGGCAAGCCTTTTGGCACCACAAAATTTCATCGCTGTTTCAAGACCTGTTATTCCTCCACCTGGCCACAATAAACATTACTATATGTAATAATATTGTGAGGTATTGGAGGTGCTTATACTAAGCAAAGCCCACCAAGTTAACCACTTGTGAGCTTGATGGCGTGTGAAAAGAAACTGTTCTTATATCTGCTTGCTTTGGTGTAGTTATGTCTATAATGCCTGTCAAATGGGAGATGTTCAGAAAGGTTGTGGCCTGGATGTGAGGGGTCGGTGATGATTTTCCTTGCCCACTTAAGGACTCTGGAATAGTACTGGGCCTGTAAGTGGGAAGACTGGTGCCAGTGATCTTTTCAGCAGACCTGACTCTTTTCTGTGTCCTGTTCTTGTCTTATTTAGTTGCTGATCCATGTGAACATGTGAACAATGTCTGTGGTGTAGAACTGAATCAGCAACTCCTGTGGTAGATGGAACTCCCTCAACTGTTGTAGGAAGTACATCTGCTACATTAAAGTCAGTTATCCATGGGTGATATATTCCTGAAAAACCTTGTGGAATCAGGAACCATGGATAACGAGGCATTGATCTTATGGCAAAAATGGGGCTATGTTTCGGCAGACCCTATTTTCTACACACTTTTGCGACCTGGTACCACGACACATTATTTTGTGTTTGTGCTTAGACGTACTTGGCAAAACACCTTTCATTAGCATGATACTTTGCTGCCATTGCGAAAATTTAATAAATGTATCTGAAAGCAGCATAAAACACTGAGAACATGTGGAATATTATCAGAACGTGGAGGCTTGTTAACACAACAGAAGCTACGACAATGACGTCATTAAACCGTGTCACCAAAGCAGACCGGTAGATATCTGTGCTCTACTTCCAAAAATAGAGTGACAGAGGGAATTGTCTGGGCTCAAGTGGGATGAGTGGGCCGGACTCATGGGGTTGGGCATTCAAAGCTAGAAGTGAGGGGGTCTGATGGGACACCGGCTTAGGTCTTCTCCAGGAGCCAAACAGGGAGGAGGCAAGGTGAGACAGAAACAGCAGGGTGGGACTGGGTTGGGAGGACTGGATGGTATTCGACATGGTATTTTAGTCCATTGAAGAATACACTCTGGGAGAATTTATGCAAGAACACAACTATGCAGCAAGAAAGTGGAGTAGTTGTATGTGGATAATTATATATGTTGTGAAATGCTGGGGCATACAGCTCCCCAAACCCGGACACAGACAGCCACAGAGGCACAATTACAAAGTCACACACATTTGGTTCTCGTGGGGCAACGCATTTCCCTTGCTCCCCACCTCAATACAGTCAAGCACACAATGCTCAGTCTCTTCTTTCTTCTTGTTGTTGTTGTTCTTCTTCTCTCTCTTTCTCTGCCACCTCCCCTCCTCTTCCAGCAAGCTGCGTCCACCTCCTCCTGACTCTGGCTCCCCGAGCTATGGCAGTGGGCTCCTTTTATTGAGAACCCGGAAGCACTACTGGTGACGTAATGTGGCCCATTGGAAGTATTTCTGTGTTATATCTAAAGCAGGGTGGTCCTCTCCCAGCAGCTCCCTCTATTATTCCCCAGGGATCCCTACAGGGCTGTACTTCTGGACTCCAATTCCCATGCAGCCCTGCAGGTGTGCAAACTGGGAATCCATAAGAAGGATATTGCCACCCAAAATGGTTGGGGATGAACTGCTCCCTGGTCAATTTCTGCAGTCTTTGGGCATCCTGATCAGGGCAGGAATAGTAAAGTGTTCTCCCCACTTATTCTATCCCTCTGTTATGGCATCCTAGCTGGGTAAGGAATCCACTTTCATCCTGGGTGGGACACCCATCCGTCCTCTGGAGCACTTACAGTACACAGTATTTTACATACCGCTAGACAAAAACCTAGCAGCTCCACTGACCAATGAGGAAAGACCGCCTACCAATGAAAACGTTGGATTCTGGTCACGTGATTGAAATGCTGTGACTGCGTGATTTAAATGGCAGGTGCAGTGGCGTACTGTAGCTAGGGGCAGGTGGAGGGGACGGTCCGCCCCGGGCGGCACATTTTTGGGGGCGGCATTATTGACCAAAAGGCTCAGTACACTTCACGTGTAAGCAGCAGGGTTCGGAAAAATATCACTCATGAATGAAAAAAAGTCAAATTCTCTGATTTTCTTCCACAAATGCTTCAAAAATCATTTTCAGACGGTCTTTCTGTGACGGCATCAGACACAGCAGTTGAAATTTATGAGGCAATAACAAAAATAAACAGAAACATTACACAGATAATAATTTCTAGGAAGACAAACAACTAATTCACAATGTATAATTTCGTTTCGTTATCAATCCGAATGCGTTCTTGCTCATCCCCCACCTATCATTTGTACACCACACCGGTTCTGGTTTTCGCAGCGTAATTATATTAAACTAATAATCAGAACACGGCTTATCAGTGCGTCTGTACTATATTCTTGTCTAGTTGATGCTTGTAAATAATTATATGTGAAAAAAATATTGCTGTTTCTCTATATATAAATAAATCTATGCAAAATGTATCTTAATTTTTCTTAATACGTCATTTTAATTTTCTATTTAAATAAGTTAACATATTCAGATACGTTGGAGGGCGGTAAATTGAAGCTCCGCCCCGCCCCGAGTGACGTGAACTCGAGCTACGCCACTGGGCAGGTGTTGTTGATTTGTGAAAAAAAACCAATATTGTGTATATGAAGCTCAGGAAAAATGAAACCTAGAGATTGTTAATTATAGGGGCGACAACCTTTTCTCCATTTGCCGAAAACTTGAAAGATGTGACATACAATACTTGATTCAAAAAATTTTTGAAACTTGTTTACTATGCTGGGTAATTACAATGTTGTCATTTTTTTTTGTATATTTTATGATGAAAGTAGCTATTCTATTAATTGATTGAATGAATTAATATACTGCGGTGGGTTGGCACCCTGCCCGGGATTGGTTCCTGCCTTGTGCCATGTGTTGGCTGGGATTGGCTCCAGCAGACCCCCGTGACCCTGTAGTTAGGATTCAACGGGTTGGAAAATGGATGGATGGATGAATTAATATACTGAATGTGCGGCCCACAATGTTATTTAGTCACATATAACCACGAAAATTATGGTTAAAGAAAAATGATTTTTTTCCTTTCTAGTGCAAAGTAAAGTAAATAAAATCATTTTAATTGTTTTCCATAGTTGGTGAGAAGTGCTTTGGCACCTGTACTTTCAGGACTCCCATATTTCACGACACCAGGAGCGTCTCTTTACTCCGGTAACCCCCCACACATCCTTTCTCTTCGATCTGATCCTTCTCACTTCTCGATGTTTCTTTATTTTTCCTTAACCTCCATTCCTCCTTCCTCTTTCTTTTGTTTCATCTGATCTTGTTTATTTATCCTGCCCCTCTTTACTTTCTTACCCTTCTTCTTCTTTGCCGTGCGGGCTCCCTTTATACGTCCCGACTGGGTGCAGGTGTGGTCCTCTGTCCTACTCCGAGGTGTGACTGAGGCACCTGGCTGATCACGTGAATGTGCGGTCAGCCATGCACCCCAATCAACACCGGATGTGCACATTCACACTCCTGCACACTCCGGGGTCCAATTATTTATTTAAATCCACACTTCACCACAGTCCTACTGTCACACTTCCATTTGGACACCATAAAAGTGGTCGGCTCCAGAAAGGGCTTTTTCTGACCCCCTGCCTCAACAAAGCTGACGGAACCTTTTAGCAGAGAGAAGCTACAGAAGAGCCACATCTCTTTTATGCGGCGCATAGTTTTTAATATTTATAATATTATATTTTAAGTTTTTATAATACTGGTGCCCCAGTACTTCTCCGGGGTCTGTACAAACTGACCACCCCATCACAAGATATTACAATAATTATTACTGTTTATATTGGCTTTAAGCTTGTGTAAGAATAGTCTGCTATGGGCAAATAATGTTTACTCCCTTCAGATGAACTGCACACTGGACAATGCCGAAAGTAATGTAATCAATAGAAATTAAATTAGGAAAAAAGTCCTACTTTATCTATATCAAAATATCCAACGCAATCAATTTACATTTATGAAGGATTAGGTGCTGATCTAAACGAAAACACACAATACAGAGCAGATTAACATCGATTACATTTCAAATGAGGAAATTGCCTTGTAGTCCGTGTGTCCGTCTTGATTTATGCCGTGGTAAATAATGAAGCCTTGACACACAAAGAGGTTTGGGGGCAGCCTCCCGTATGCTTGAAAATTGGCTGCAAAAGTTGCAAAGAGGTTGAAAAATGGTCCAAGAGTCCAAGACAGAACTGCCCGGGTTAGTAAATATGGTGGATATATAGTGGAACGGCAGGAAGAGGAGGGATCTTGGGACAGAAACCGGAAATGAGGTCATCAGGTTGTGATTTCTTGGAGGGCGGAACCAGAAGTGACATCTTCTGGGGCGGAGCCAGGCAGGATTTCACGCATTTGGTCTGCGGAGAGATAAGAGAAAGGATGAATGCACTCTGCCACCCCCTGGTCTGATCTGGAATTACCTTCTCTGGAACCCTTTAGCTGCCTAAACCTGTGCACGTGTGTGACAGTGTGCTAATTTATTGTGCTGTCCCCTCGGAGAATTTAGCACGATTACTGTCCACTTTGTCTCTTTTGCTTGTTAGGTAAACAGACTCCAAAGAGGTCATGACGGGCGTCATTCATCCGTCCAGTTATCCTATGGGTGGGGGGGTCACAGTGGCTGCAGGTTTTCATCCTAAACATCATCTTAATTAGTGACCAGTTTTTGCTGCTAATTAACTTCTTTTGCTTTAGTTTTAATTAACTTGACTCAGGCCCTGTAGTTTTGCAGCCAAACAATACTGAGAGACAAAACGAGTCGCAATATGGCCAGCTTACCTGTGCCCATCACACAAAATCTGAAAATAAAGAAAGGTGAAGGTCTCAGTAAGGGTGATCTCTCAGCTCACCAAAACATTTTGATGCTGTTCTTAGGAAAAAAAAAATATAAAAAAACATTTTTTAAGTACAGTAATCCCTCGCTACTTCGCGGTTCACTTTTCGCGGATTCACGACTTCGCGGATTTTATATGTAAGCATATCTAAATATATAACGCGGATTTTTCGCTGCTTCGCGGGTTTCTGCGGACAATGGATCTTTTTACTTCTGGTACTTGCTTCCTCAGTTGGTTTGCCCTGTTGATTTCATACAAGAAATGTTATTGACGGATGGCTGAGAAGCTACCCAATCAGAGCACGCAGTTAAGTTCTGGTGTGCTGCTGATTGGCTCAGCGCCGGAGTGCTGCATTAACCAGGAAGTCTCATCTCACTCATTCAGCATTAACGTGCTCCTGCTTCAGGGGCCGTGTCCAAGCGCCAACAGAAGATGCAAATGATTGCAGAAAAGGTAAAAGTTTTGGATATGTTGAATGAAGGGAACAGCTACACCGCTGCAGGACACCATCACAGCATCAATGAGTCCATGATTCTTTTTATTTAAAAAGGAGGAAAAGCATATAAGATCTACGGCCACAGTGTCCTTTAACCAGGGTGCAAAACGAGTTGCAAGTGGATGTGATAAGGCAGAAGTCTGGATGGGATCTGCTTTAGGAATCTTTGCAACAAGGTCAACGACGTCATGACCGCCTACAAGCTGCTACGTGTACTTCGCTATACAGTAAGTGTAAACTTATCTACCGATTTCATATTGCTTAGCAGTTGTCCCTGTTATTAACAGAGTAAAGGGTGGGTTGTAAACAATACAGGGAGGGTTTAAAAACGCCCAAATACACGTTAAATAATTAAATAAATATGGTGTCCCTACTTCGCGGAAATTCAGTTATCGCGGTCGGCCTTGGAACCTATCTCCCGCGATAAGTGAGGGATTACTGTAAAACGATTTTATTTACTTTAGCTATAAATGCACTAGAAAGGAAAAAAATCATTTTTATTTAACCAACAATTTTCGTGGTTATATGTGACTCAATAAAATCGTGGGCTGCCCATAAATTACTGAGGACCACCAGGCGGTGGACCAGCCACCCTACCTGGCACAGACAGATGTGAGACACAAGTTCTGCCCAACACACACCTTTATTTCAAGTGGGGGAGTGCTTTTCCTTCACCCCCTTACTAAAGAGAACAGTACACAAGTATAAGCACAGTCACAGTCCTTTCTTGTTCTTCTTCTCTCTTTCTTTGCCACCTTCACTGCTCTGCCAGCAAGCTTCGTCCACCTCCTCCCGACTCTGGCTCCCCGAGCTATGGCAGTGGGCTCCTTTTAAAGAAAACCCGGGAGCACTTCTGGTAACGTAGTGTGGCCCGTTGGATGTATTTCTGGGATATATCTAAGCCAAGGAGGTCCTCTCCCGCCAGCTCCCTCTATTATTCCCCAGGGATCCCTACAGGGCTGCACTTCCGGACTCCAATTCCCATGCAGCCCTGCAGGTGTGCAAACTGGGACTCCATAAGAAGGATACTGCCACCTGGAATGGTGGAGGATGAACCGCTCCCCTTCTCAGTTTCTGCAATCTTTGGGCATCCTGATCAGGGCAGGAACAGTAAAGTGTCCCAGCCGGGTATTCTCCCCACTTATTCCATCCTTCCACTACAGCATCCTGGCTGGGTAAGGAATCCACTTCCATCCTCGGTAGGATGCCCATCCGTCCTCTGGATCACTTACAGTACAAAATATTTTACATACTGCAAGACAAAATCCTAACAGCTTCACTGACCAATGAGGAAAGACCGCCAACCAATGAAAACGTCGGATTGTGATCATGTGATTTAAATGGTGCAACTGCGTGATTTAAATGGCAGGCGTAGCTGATTCGAGAAAAAAAACAATATTGTGTACGTGAAGCTTTAGAGATCATTAATTATAGGGGCGACAACCTTTTCTCCATTTGCCGCAAACTTAAAAGATGTGATATACTTGACTCAAAAAATATTTTAAACTTGTTTACTATGCTGGGTAATTACAATGTTGTCATTTTTTTTATATTTTATGATGAAAGTAGCTATTCTATTTATTGATTGAATGAATTAATTTATGTGCGGCCCACGATTTTATTTAGTCACATATAACCATGAAAATTGTGGTTAAAGAAAAATGTATTTTTTCCTTTCTAGTGCAAAGTAAAGTAAATAAAATCATTTTAATCGTTTTCCATAGTTGGTGAGAAGTGCTTTGGCACCTGTACTTTCAGGACTCCCATATTTCACGACACCAGGAGCGTCTCTTTACTCCGGTAACCCCCCACCCATCCTTTCTCTTCGATCTGATCTTTCTCACTTCTCGATGTTTCTTTATTTTTCCTTAACCTCCATTCCTTCTTCCTCTATCTTTTGTTTCATCTGATCTCGTTTATTTTTACTTAAAATTTTTTTTTGGTCTCTATTTTTCTTTTCAGGCTCCTATGGGATTAGCGCTTGGTCACTGCGAAAACAAAATATCGACAACAGAATGGCAAGCTTATGGCAATACTTCCTCACCGTGATCATCAAGGCTACCCCTTAGTAAGAGTACAACAAGTGAAGTCAGTGGGCATATTTACTGACTCCACTCACTGGAAGAGGCAAGTCGGGGTCTCTCACTTGTACGCTCCTATATCACACTGTATTCTCTCTCCGTCATTGATGTGTGTGCATGAATTGGAATCGCATAACCATTAATTACGGCGAAATTTGTTACGTAATTACATCGGTTTTGACGGATTATTGTATTGTCATCGATACTGAACATGTGTGCAAAATCTGAAGAAATTTGCTTCAGCAAAAGCGGATTTAAAATCAATCGCAAGATTTGACCGAGACAAACAAATAGACAGAGGAGTCAAGTTAAATAAAATCGTTTAAAAAGAGAAAAATCGACGGTTTTGGAAATGTCTGCTGTGGCAGAATGAGAGCAGCAACAAGCCATGGAATTAAATAACGGCTTTAATTAACAGTAAGACTGGGCTTCTAATTAAGAAACTGGTGGGAGTTTGAAGTCCCAGTTTAGCTGTTCGTCTGTCGGCTCGTTTCACGTCTCATTTCTGTTTGGCAGTCATTTAATGAAGAAAAGAATCCATTCAGAGGAGTGAATCCTTAAAAACAGGGCTATTAAAATGAAGGGAAAAGGAGTTACCGTATTCACCTGTGTACCACACGCATATTTTTTCCCAAAAATTAGCATTAGAAAATCAGTTGCGTGTCATTCACGAGGAATTTTTTTTCTGTAATTTTTATCTTCTTCTGCTTGGGCTCTCTCGCTCGTGCACACTCTCTCTCTCTCTCTCACTCACTTGCGCACACTCTCTCTCTCTCTCTCTTGCTCGTTCGCTCACGCTCTCTCTCTCTCTCTTGCTTGTTCACTCACGTTCTCTCTCTCTCTCTCTCTCTCTCTCTCTCTCTTGCTTGTTCGCTCACACGCTCTTTCTCTCTCTCTCAAGCTTGTTCACTCACGTTCTCTCTCTCTCTCTCTCTCTCTCGCTCGCTTTTTCATCATGCAACAAAAACAGAAGGGTATTTCGCGGAAAACGTGCCCTAAACTCTTCCTATACAATCACAACGTGCGTCGTACACGGGGCAAATTTTTTTCGGGATTTTCTTTGTAAAAATTAGGGTGCGCGTCTTACACAACAGCACGTGGAACACGAGTAAATATGGTAATTAGCAGTGAAAACCGGTCACTGATTAGGAAAAGGGTCAGAATGATAACCTGTTTGGTCCTCCAGGCCCGGAGTTCGACACCCCTGAGTTATCCGATCAGAGTTTACAAGCAGGCCACTGGTGATTCAGGAGCGTTGGGGTCAAAGCAGGAGCCAAACCCGGACAGAGTGCCAGTCTGATGCAAGGCATCCATATAGCACCACTGGATTACACATGAACTATTTAGAATCTGCTCATTTTTAAACTTAATTTGTCTTCTTTACGGTGTTATTTTGTGCACCTACAGTGCCTTCAGAAAGTATTGAGACTCCTTCACTTTTTCCAACATATTATTAGGTGGCACGCTTATGCTAAAATCATTTTCATTCATTATTTTCCCCTCATCCAGCAACACTTAATAACCCCAGAATAACCGAGCAAAATCCTGGACTTTCAATTTTTTGCAAATTTATTAAAACTATAACAACTGAAATGTTTAATTGACACAAACATTGAGACCCTTTACTGTGACACGTGAAATCTGGCTCATTCTCCATTCTATTGATCGTCACTGAGATGTTTCTTCACTGTGTTTGGGATCCACCAGCCGTTTAATTCAGTGGATTTGACTGATTAGGAGAGGCAGACAGAGGAAGCCAGTTTAGAAACTGAGGAGCAGCAGCAAATTTCAAAAAAAGATCTCTGCTTAAAAGTCTTACAGTAAAGCTTTTAGAGAGAATGCAGTGCACAAAAAAAAAAAAAAAAAATCACGTTGCTGTGTCCAGAGCTCATTTGTTTCCTTAAAATGCACTCTAATTATATGAGCAAATGACAAGCGGTTACATTAGTGGCAAAACTTGCATGTACAGTACGTCTACAGAAATGTAAAACCCATCCATGTTGTGCGAGTCCTTGTCAGAAGCCAAATCTGTCATATGTGGCCTGCAAATTAGTCCAATCTCTAACTATTACTTACAATGGAACTCATTTGCCGCTGGCACCGATAAGAATCTCTAAAGTCAGGTCTTTGGCTCGAAGAAAATGTTCTGCTCTCTGAGGTTTCATTTTTAAAAGAACAAACATAATCAGTTAATTACAGATTTGGTATGACAAAGAGCGTAGCCTCGAGCCCAGTTTGAATTCTGTTACGTTGTTTGAAGGAATTCCTCGGCCTCTTTTAGGGAAAAGGCTACAGGCCTGCCTTTGTGTTCTCACTTGTAGTCGTTTGACTTCTGTTTGTCCTGGAGTTTGGAAAAGCCAAGTTTGAAAATCATTTATTATTGAGGTTATTCAATTCATACTTTCACTTTTAATCTTACCTAATCACGTTCAGGTTTTCAGGGATACTGGAGCCTGAATGTGCAGTTCTAGTGTAGTTGTAGTAGTCAAAGTTTTTAGTTTTTATAATCTGCTTTGTTCAGTTCACATTCTCAGGGATATTGGAGCACTGGGCCCAAAAAGCAGCCCACCCAGATGTGGCACCAGAACACTGCAAGGCAAGTGTTATTATTATTATTATTATTATTGATATCATTGTTGTTGATGTTATTCATTCATCCAGCACTTGACTGAATCTATTTTCAGAATCGTTTTCTTATTCTTAATTTTCATTTATTTAACACAATTACACCAGTCTGAAGTTCCTAGGAAGATTAGAAAGATAGAACTTTATAACATAACATAACATAACATAGCATTATTAAATCCTCTTAGTTCAGTTTTGGGTTTTTATGAGCCAGAAGTCATAAACCCAAAGTATAAACCAGCCCTGCACGGGGACTGAATTTTTTCCAGACTGTTATTAATATTTGTATTATTATTATTAGCAGTAGTAGTAGTAGTACATTCATTTTTGTTTATTTGGATTTTGTTTACATTCTTTATCCAGTTCTGATTCTCATGGATATTAGGGCCCGTATCAGCAGCATCAGACACAAAAACTAACCCCAGGTAAAGGAATTTGTTTCATGGTTATTATTTATTTATTTATTTATCTTAAACAATCCTGAATAAACCATTTCAGATATTCAGGGATAATGTAGTCTGAATCAGCAGTACTGGGCACAAGGTAGGAACCAACGCCAATGCAGCGCCATACCACTGCATGGAAAATTGAATAACTATTATTATTATTATTATTATTATTATTATTATTATTATTATTATTATTATTATTATTAATAGTAGTAGTACTGTAATAATATTGTAGTAATACATTAATTTTTAAATTTTTTTATTGCTTTACAAATCAGATTCTTATTTTTTAGCAGCACTGAGCACAAAGATTAACCTATATCAGGCATCACACCATTGCAAGACAATTATTATTATTATTATTATTAATAGTAGTAGTACTATAGTAGTACATTCATTTTTACATTTTCTTCTTGCATTACAAATCAGATTCTTATTTTTTAGTAGCATTGGGCACAAGAAATAACCTTTATCAGGCATTACACCATTGCAAGACAATTATTATTATTATTAATATTATTATTATTGTTAATAGTAGTAGTAGTACTGTAGTAATACATTCATTTTTACATTTTATTCTTGCTTTACAAATCAGATTATATTTTAGGCAGCACTGTGCACAAAGATTAACCTATATCAGGCATCACACCATTGCAAGACAATTATTATTATTATTATTAATATTATCATTATGATAGTACTGTAGTAGTACATCATTTTTACATTTTATTCTTGTTTTTCAAATCAGATTCTTATTTTTTAGGCAGCACTGAGCACAAAGATTAACCTATATCAGGCATCACACCATTGCAAGACAATTATTATTATTATTATTATTATTATTATTATTATTATTATTATTATTATTATTATTATTATTATTATTGTTGTTGCTGTTGTTGTGGTGGTGATTGTTTTTGTTTTTGCTGTTATTCTTCTACCCATCCTTTCATCATTTTACTGAAAACAGTTCATCCAATTTTAGACTCTTATTCCAATTCTTATTTTTCATTTATTATACCCATTTCACCCGGTCTCATGTGCTCAGAAACATGGAGCACTAACATCTATCATAACTTAGCATAACATTATCTTTCCCTTTTAATTGAGTTTAATGTTTTAGGGGCTAGTTCCTAACCCTGGAGCCAGCCCTGCATGGGGGCGGGAGGGGGGTGGGGGGACTTTTTCCCAGGGTATTATTAATATTATTATTAAACATGTGTCCATCCATCTCTTTACTGAACACATGTAATCTGATTTCAGAGACAAATTATTATAGCACTTATTAACATATATTGTTATATTATTATAGCACAATGAGCTGCATCATTTGTATGAAAATGTTATATAAAAATTATTAATATTATTATTATCTTTCAGTAATGTATTTAATATTTAGTTATTTCATTAATTCAACATCAGAATAACAGGATAATGAAACATTATTTTTTATTATTTTAATCTATGCATCCATTTTCTCATTTTGTAATTCATTTATCCAGTTGTGGAGAACTGGTTTCCTACTTAGCAGCAGCCCTGGATGAAAGACAAGCTACAGCGGTGGACTGGATTTGCGTCTATCCTGAGGTACACATAGAGGACCCTCACTCCAGACCACTCTAGAGTCACCGATGCCAGCAGAACACTAAAAACTGGAGTAGCCGCCCGCTGAATTAAGTTCCACGGTTGTGTGATGGTGGAACATCCTGATTATTATATTGATGTTGTATATGATAGCCAGGTATTTACCCATTTCTTTCCATATTGGATGTTTAGCCATTTTAATGCATCCTTTGTGATCTTTTCATCTCATACTTGAATAATATTCAAAAGCAAAACGATGAAGTGTTTTTCAAATACTTTATTATACTTATTTTCCCTTACTTCTTTAATTATGATAGATAGATAGATAGATAGATAGATAGATAGATAGATAGACAGACAGACAGACAGACAGACAGACAGACAGACAGTCAGTCAGTCAGTCAGTCAGTCAGTCAGTCAGTCTGTCTGTCTGTCTGTCTGTCTGTCTGTCTGTCTGTCTGTCTGTCTATCTATCTATCTATCTATCTATCTATCTATCTATCTATCTATCTGTGTGTGATTTTCTTTTATTATTATCATTATGCATATGGCTGTTGCTTTCAGTGACCATTACATACCAGCTCAGGATACATTGTCACAACTGTCCCCAAATCTTTTTTACTATGAGAGCAGACGCATGTTAAATCATTTGTAGAACCTAAACCAATAACTCTTAGGCACGACACCCCACTACCCTGCCTTGTTTGCACTCCCACTCCCCTTAGGACATGCTTAATTGGCACCGCTCAAGTGACCCATTTAACAGTAAGGGTGCTTCTTTGTGTGTGTGTTAAAGTTCATCGAGGGTTTTTACCTGCCCGCTGCTGCTAGGAGAGGTGAGTTCAAAAATACAAAGTGCTCATAATCAATACTCACTCTAAAAATGCACCACCAGACGTCTTTAGGGCACACGTGAAGCTGAGGATGGCATTCACTTCTAGTGTTAAAACTGAAAGCATACAGCTGAAATATGAAGCAGGAATTACTGCTTGATCATGCTTTTAAATGTCATTTATTTTTTATTTCTGTAAATGATGACCAAATTACATTTAAAGTGATTACAGACACTTTTACACACAGACACGAACAACAGATTAGTGGCGTGCGTTTGCACCGAGCTGAAATATTTTTATTGCATTAAAATGGCTGATGTCTTCAACACTGTAGAATTTTGTGCAAATATCCATGCAGCTTATTTTGATTATTAACATTTTTTTTTATACAAGTAACTTCTCCTATTTTAGATTCTCTCAATAATATAAATCCAGAGAGCATTCAAAAATTACAACTACAGCTATATGTAAGTGCACATTGAGTTATTCGTCTTTATTAAATTTGGAATTTATTGTATGTATGCAGTCATTTATTTATTCTTCTTTTTTAAATTTGGTATTTATTTTATTTATTCAATCATAAACTTATTTATTTGTAATATGAAATTTTTCTATTTGCTTGCAGAAAAAAAAGAGTATTTTGGGCTGCAGGCTTTATATGCTTATGTTCCCTAGAAAGAAATGTATATTTATATGTCCATAATTCAATGTTTTATTTTATTTTTTTGCTTTAAACATTTTGTTGTTGTATTTAAATAATTTAAATTTTTTGTTGTACTCTATAGTGCAGTGAGCATATAATATGAAGTACATTTTATAAGAATAAAGTGAATTTGAATTGAGCTGGATGGTTATTATTTCATTTAAAATATCTGCACTGCTCCTGATGTGTATTAAAATTGAGAATGGGACGTCTCAATTAAAACGTTTCAGGCAGGTAATAAAAAAATTAAATAATTATAAGCGTTATAGTCTTTCTTATTCTCAATATTTGCCAGTTACAAGGATGAAGCGGCGCATTTTATTCCAACGCAGTGTTGCAGGGTAGCTATAGCCTTTCATTTTCTTCTCATTTTAACGCCTTCAGATTTTAAATTCAATATTTATCTGATGTTGAATGCAATATTTGGGTGGGTTTCAGTGTTAATACTTTAGATTTTATAATCACATACACGCTAATTAAGAGAAAATGAAAACTCCAAACGTCATAGAGAGAATGGGTGAAGTTTCAAACAATAAAGTGATTTGCATGGAAAGATTTTTAATGAACCCGATTTTGCAGCTTGTTAAAATAACACACATCCACACGGGTGATGTATAATTTAAACTGATGAGAGTTCATATTTTTAGGTTTGCAGCATGAATGGGTGACGATGTGTTTGTTTTACAGCATTATAAAAATAAACAGCAAGCTCTTGATTTTGTTTTTCTATATAAGAAGCCACTCTCTGTGCATTTTTAGGGTTTCATTTTTTTATTTTTGTTAACTTCCTCCCTCTATGTATATAACCATATCTATACATTTATATGTGTATAGACATATATACTGTGCATATATATCCATAAACAAATAAATAAGCATTAATGCTGAAAAGAAGCAATTTTTTCCCCATCAAAACCTAAACCAAGTAAGCTGCCTCAGAGCCATCTTAAAGTGGAATGATTGCACCTCCCAAAGGCAGCGAGTGGAACTGCACCTTGGATAACCCGCATTAAAGGCTTCATCAGCAGGCACTATCCGAGGCAGTTATGATCCATTTTCGCTCAGATATGAGAACTTGCTCACTCAGAGAAAGAAAGCAGTCAATCAATGCCACTAAAATAGCCCTCTTCCATTAGCAGCCGGTAACCAGAGCTCTGCCCTTGCGGAGGGACTCTGCACATGGCTCCAGTCTAGCCCGTGCCTGAGGACTCGCTGTCTTCTCCGGAGGAGAACAAACAGATAGTTTTACTGAGTGTCATATCTGGACATCACTCTCCTTTTACCAAAAAACTTCTTTTGATGCAAGCTGTGTCACTGTCCAAACAGTCTGCACGCCTGCAAAAACTCGGCCCTGTTTGCTTTAAAGACCTAATTGTCCTAAAAAGTTTGATTATGCATGTCAGAGGAAGCTGATACTTGAATGCTGCATTTGTTTTACGTCTCAAATATTTTACAAAAGGCCTCTGGATTTTCCACTTGGCATGCATGCCTCTCAACTACAGATTATTACAAGGAACATCTGTGAGGAGGTCAGCATTTAAGTGTCAACTGGCATTAAGGCATGTGAATTCTTTGTTATCTTCTCAAAATGTTTGGAGTCCTTCGGAGTAGCTAAAGTGACATATGATATAATTTCAAATACCAGCTAGTTGGCTTTATCGGTGGGGATGGACCCTGCATGGCCTAGAGCTACAGAGATTGCCTGCTAGTGAGAGACAGAGGATGTAGAATTTCAACACGTCTGTCGAAATGGAATATAAAGACATTTGAAGAAGAAACGTTCATGTGCTTAATACTCAATAGATAGCTATGCAGATACTAAAGTGTTGCATATGACCTATGTTTAAGCATATAACATACAGTTATGCACAGTGCTGAAATAACATTTTATATAATATGATTTATATATATATATATATTTATATTGTCATACACGAGCGATTGCGGGCAGCCAATGGGATGGGAGTACGGGATAGCATATTAATGCCTTTCTTTCTTCCTGAGGTCCGAATCGGCATGAGTTAATTTTCCAAAGATGACTTCCCGCCGACCATAAGAAATAACTCCACTTCCATCTTCCGTCCAACTCAACTTACCATCCTTCCGTGATGACTTCATTCCCGGTCCCTCGCTGATGTCCTCACCTTCGGCCCCACAGCTGACGTCACCTCCATCTCACTCTGCTCGGAGTGGTGGCTCTGGGGCTAAGGATCTGCGCTGGTGTCCCGAAGGTTGCCGGTTTGAATCCCCGTCACTGCCAAAAGAGATCCTACTCTGCTGGGCCCTTGAGCAAGGCCCTTAACCTGTAATTGCTCCAGGGGCGCTGTACAATGCCTGACCCTGCGCTCTGACCCCAAGGGGTATGCGAAAAACTAACAAATACTGTTGTAAGTCGCTCTGGATAAGAGCGTCTGCTAAATGATGTAAATGTAATGCTTACGTCTTCCTAATTTCCTCTGTCTCTGTAATTCTTCCAGTTCTGACTCCATAAAAACTCCCTCTGTCAACTGGTCAATGTCTTGTGCAATCTTTATGTAATTGACTGATAGTTCAGTGCTATTTTCATTGCCTGAGCATCCTACAGTATACAGGGACAGATCTCCAACCTTTAATCTGCTCTCTTGTGTTTTTGTTCTCTTCATAATATATACATATATATATATATACATTCGTGACATTCGTAGTCTGAATCACAATCTGATTGTATGGGTGGTTACCGTCCAGGTAACGCTTGTAGTTGGTCTGCCATTCGGCAAACATCCGTCATGGTGCCCTCTTCAGTTGTGAGAAGCAGATCATAGAATGTTGCATAGTTTTACTGTCAAATAATGCAAAGAGTACGCAACACGTTTTTCGCCCTAATTGTGGGCTCATCAGGCGTACACACTCACTGCACCCCCTCTCGGGGATCGAACCTCGGACGTCAGCGGCGAAGCCTCTTTATGTTGAGCCAACCACAAGAGTCCAACCACAAGCGATCTACATGCTGTCAAAGAAACGAACCACGCGCCGTGGCGCAATGTAAAGAGGCTTCGCCGCTGATGTCTGAGGTTCGATCCCCGAGAGGGGGTGCAGTGAGTGTGTACGCCTGATGAGCCCAGAATTAGGGCGAAACATGTGTCACATACTCTTTGCATTATTTGACAGTAAAACTATGCAACATATATATATAAACAGTATATATATATATGTATATATGTATATATATGCATATACTGTATATATATACATATATACATGTATATATATATGTATATATATATATAGTGTGACGGGACCCGGCCGGGACTGTCCTGCTGCATATGTTCTGAGGGAGCAGCCATAGGCTCCTCAGTACCTCCACTTGGTGGCAGCCTCCCTGGTTGACGATGGCGCCTCAGTTTCCCGCAGGGTTCCATGGGAGATGGAGTTCTCCACAACCCTGTGGGGATCTGGGGTGGCCACCAGGGGGTGCTGCATGGATCCCGGAGCCCCAACCAGGACAGCTCTACAGCCCCGACCGGAAGTGCAATTAGCAACAGGGGATCAAGCACCTGGAGCACTTCCGGGTGGGCTATAAAAAGGGCCAGCATCCACCACTCAGGAGCCAGAATTGGGAGGAAGAGGATGAGGTTGCCTGGGAGGAGTGGTGGTGCCAGAGGAAGGATTGGATTGTGTTGTGTTGTTGGTTTTAAGTGCTTTGGGACTGTGTTGTGGCTGGGGGGTTCACGGGGAAGACATGCCCTCCAGCCGAAGAAAAATAAAAGTCCTCTTGTGTTTTACACGTGCCTCAGTCTGAGTCTGTGCTGGGTCAGGCGCTATATAGAGTTCCTTTTACTATAAATATATTTAATTTATATATAGTATAAATAAATATATATATATACTGTATATACATTGTGAGTCAAAATTATGTGAACATTTGAATGACGGAAACAATTTATTCACAAAACATACTTCATATGTACAAGATGATTTTCAGGAATGTCTCAACGTGGGTCAT
Organism: Erpetoichthys calabaricus; assembly: GCF_900747795.2. Taxonomy (NCBI): domain Eukaryota; kingdom Metazoa; phylum Chordata; class Cladistia; order Polypteriformes; family Polypteridae; genus Erpetoichthys; species Erpetoichthys calabaricus. The sequence goes on along the minus strand of NC_041406.2, from coordinate 15,745,626 downwards.
ATTGAGGCCCCATAACTGACCTGTCAGTTGAGTTTTTTGTCTTTTTGTTTGTATATTACCTTGTGAATAATAAAGGGAATGTCTCAATGTGTTTGCCATCATGTCCAACACATGTACCATATGTGGCACATAAACTGTCCACAAATATTGTATATAAGTATATACATAGCAGTACCATTAGTGTTAACATAATTTTGACTGTATACCTGTATATATAGTACTGTGCAAAAGTTTTAGGCAGGTATGAAAAAATGCTGTAAACAAAGAATGCTTTCAGAAATATAAATAATGATTGTTTATTGTTATCAATTTACAAAATACAAAGTGAGCGAACAAAAAAAAAATCTAAATCAAATCAATATTTGGTGTTCCTACCTTTTGCCTTCAAACCAGCATCAATTCTTACAGGTCCACTTGCACAAAGTCAGGGATTTTGTAGGATTCTAGTCAGGTGTCTGATCAACCGATTCTACCAAACAGGTGCTAATGATCATCAATGTCACACGTAGGCTGAAACACAGTCATTAACTGAAACAGAAACCGCTGTGTAGGAGGCTTAAAACTGGGTGAGGAACAGCCAAACTCTGCTACCAAGGTGAGGTTGTGAAGACAGTTTCATGTCATGGCAAGATTGAGCACAGCAACAAGACACAAAGTAGTTCTACTGCATCAGCAAGGTCTCTCCCAGACAAAGATTTCAAAGCAGACTGGGGTTTCAAGATGTGCTGTTCAAGCTCTTTTGAAGAAGCACAAAGAAACGGGCAACGCTGAGGATCATAGACGCAGTGGCCAGCCAAGGAAACTTAGTGCAGCAGATGAAAGACACATCAAGCTTATTACCCTTCGAAATCAGAAGATGTCCAGCAGTGCCATCAGTTCAGAACTGGCAGAAACCACTGGGACCCAGGTACACCCATCTACTGTCCGGAGAAGTCTGGCCAGAAGTGGTCTTCATGGAAGAGTTGCAGCCAAAAAGCCATACCTCCGACGTGGAAACAAGGCCAAGCGACTCAAGTATGCACAAAAACATAGGAACTGGGGTGCAGAAAAATGGCAGCAAGTTCTCTGGACTGATGAGTCAAAATTTGAAATATTTGGCTGTAGCAGAAGGCAGTTTGTTTATCGAAGGGCTGGAGAGCGGTACAATAATGAGTGTCTGCAGGCAAAAGTGAAGCATGGTGGAGGTTCCTTGAACGTTTGGGGCTGCATTTCTGCAAATGGAGTTGGAGATTTGGTCAGGATTAATGGTGTTCTCAATGCTGAGAAATACAGGCAGATACTTATCCATCATGCAGTACCATCAGGGAGGCGTATGATTGGCCCCAAATTTATTCTGCAGCAGGACAACGACCCCAAACATACAGCTAAAGTCATTAAGAACTATCTTCAGCGTCAAGAAGAACAAGAAGTCCTGGAAGTGATGGTATGGCCCCCACAGAGCCCTGATCTTAACATCATCGAGTGTGTCTGGGATTACATGAAGAGACAGAAGGATGTGAGGAAGCCTACATCCACAGAAGATCTGTGGTTAGTTCTCCAAGATGTTTGGAACAACCTACCAGCTGAGTTCCTTCAAAAACTGTGTGCAAGTGTACCTAGAAGAATTGATGCTGTTTTGAAGGCAAAGGGTGGTCACGCCAAATATTGATTTGATTTAGATTTCTCTTTTGTTCATTCACTGCATTTTGTTGATTGATGAAAATAAATGATTAACACTTCCATTTCTGACAGCATTCTTTGTTTACCGCATTTTTTTCACACCTGCCTAAAACTTTTGCACAGTACTGTATATATATATATATATATATATATATATATATATATATATATATATATATATATATATATATATGGTTGAAAATAGTTTACTGTCAAATAAATGCAAAGAGTACACGACACGTGTTTCGCCCTTATTCTGGGGTCATCAGGTGTACACACTCCACTGCACTCCCTCTCGGGAATCGAACCTCGGACATCAGCGTCAGAGGCGATGCCCCTAACGTTGCGCCACGGCGTGTGGTTCGTTTATTTGACAGCATGTAGATCGGGGTAATTACATTCACGGCATTCAAAGTCTGTGTCACAATCTGATTGTATGGGTGGTTACCTACCAGGTAACGCTTGTGGTTGGTCAGCGATCTGCTAACGTCCGCCACGGTGCCCTCAGTTTGTGAAGAGCAGATCATAGAATGGTTGAAATAGTTTTACTGTCAAATAAATGCAAAGAGTACATGACACGTGTTTCGCCCTCATTCTGGGCTCATCATATATATATATAAATAGATATATTATACATATATATTGTAACCACCAGTGGGCGCTCCAAACACCCAAAACAGCACCGACACAAGCTTGCCACACAACACTTGCTTATTCACGTGGAAATCACTTTTTCTGCTTGCTCCCCACCACACAGCACAGTTCCCAAGCACCAAAGTACAACACAACAGAGTCCTTTCTTTCCCTCCTTCCTTCTCTTTTCCTCATTCAGCCTCCACTCCTCCCTCTGACAAGCTTCATCCTCTTCCTCCCGACACTGACTCCCCGAATGGAGTGAAGCGGCCCCTTTTATGTTGCTCCTGGGAGCGCTACAGGTGTCTCATCAGCGTTACCTGCAATCACTCCCAGGAGTGGTGGAAGTTCCGAAGTAGGGCTCTGCAGCTCCCCCTGGTGGCCCCCACGGAACCCAACAAGGCTCTCCCAAACTCATACTCTCCTTAAGCCCTGTGGGAACCCATGGAGCCACAGCAACCCAGGGGGCAGCCCTCTACTGATCCGGGGGAGGTAGCATCCTGTTCGCATCTGCTCACCCCATCACAATATATATATTGCGATAGACAGCCAGGAACCCAGCCCTGCCGGGACGCCTGGAGGAAGGAGGAACCGGGAGAGCGGCACTTCTTTTCCCTGGGCACCCGGATGGTCCTTGATCCTTGGTGGACAGCGCTTCCCGGACACCAGGAAGTGCTGACGGATCAGGGATGGTTTAGGTCCAGAGTGCTTCCGGGTGCAAGGACAGCACTTCCGCCACACTGGGGAGTGCTGCCAGAAGTCCGTCATCAGGCACCTGGAGCACATCCGGGGCCAGATAAAAGGGGCCGCCTCACTCCATTCAAGAAGCCGGAGTTGAGTGGAAGAAGGACGGAGCTTGCAAGACAGGAGTGGAGGCGGCCATAAAATCCAATGACTGTGCACTGTAAATAGTTTGTATATATTGCTGTAAATAAAAATGTGTGTTGTGGACACTGCGTTGTCATGTCTGTCTGTGGCTGGGCTAGCTTTTACAATATATATATTGTCACAAAAGCCACAAAGAGCCATAGCAAGGTTTGGGGCAGCCACCCGTATATTTGGTTTCCTGGCTGCAAATCGTCACTTAAATGATAGCACTGCTGTGCACAAAACCGAGTCCAAAACAGAACTGAGGGAATAGGGAAAAGGTGGAGGCTTTTAAAGGGGAAGACAGGAAGTGAGGTCAAAGGGGTCGGGCTCATGAAGGTCTTCAGCCATTGGTTCGAGCCCGGACGTGACATCAAAGGGGCCGGAGCCGGCAAGGTCTCCTTCCTTGGGCTCGGTCCCGGAAGTGACGTCAAGAGGGTCAGGTGGAATCTCCGGTCAATGGTCTACAGAAAAGGGAGAAAAAGAGTCAGTGCACTCTGCCACATCCTGGCATGCCTCGGAACTGCCCTTACTCAAGCCCTTTAGCTGCCTCCCATGCGCACGTGTGTGACAATATCTTTTATAAAATATGATGATCAGAAGGAAGGACCCACAGTTTCTGATTTACACACATACAAGTTCAACCAGACACACATCTAAATGGGACTCAGGGCAAATAAAATTCAAGGCTAATACCAAAAGTGCCAGAGATCTGACTGAAACGTGGCTATCCAATGGAAATGCCATTAACAGACATTTGGACAGGAACCCAGCATATACAGTACAGGTACAGACTTGAAAAGAAGAACATGCAAATAATAAATAAGAGTTTGTGACCAACACCTTCCAAACCCCACCTTATTAATCCCCCCACCCCACATCCACCTACCCTCCACTCCTCATCTCTCTATATATATAAAATTCAATGTCTGTCTGTATGTCCGTCTGCTTTTCACGAGAGAACTACTTAATGGATTTAGATCGTTTTTTTCCTTCTATAATTTGCTTGAACATTCCGGTTGATTTTGCAACTTCTCTCATCACGCTAAATATCATAGTTTGCTTGAGGTACCAATTTATTAGCTCGATTCCGAGAGAGAGGCTGCAGGCCGAGGAGAAGGAGAAGCGTGACGTCAAGAGTGGGGAGGCGGACAGGACCCTCCTCAGTCCCGCGCCAGCATCCGTTCGAGTCGCTCTACCTCTCGCCACCTGTTGGAGCGTACCTTGCCTCCTCTTAGCTAGCAATACCTGTTTGTTCAGCAGACATCATCATCTAGAGACTGTTAAGGAGTAACGTTTGATGTTTTTGATAGAGAGATCACAGCTGTGTGTGTGTTTTAGACGGTAGCTGCTCATTGGCAGAGACATCACGGCCATGTGCTCTTCTCCCCACGCAGGGGATGATCTCTCAGCAGAGCTGAACACGATCCAATACAGTGCCAGCATGTGACGATGGAGCGTACCTACCTTCTGCTTGGTCAGAGATAGCTTGCCAACTTTTTACATTTTTGGCAAAGAGATCACAGCTACATTCTTGCCTCTGACACAAAACCAAAAATATTGTATATCAAGAGGCCCTCGGATACGAAAACTATCAATACAAATTATTAAATTTTTTTACTAATTTTTTAAAGTTTAACCTGTTTCACTACTACGGGGGGGGGGGCATGGTGGCACAATAGTAGCCCTGCTGCCTTGCAGTTAGGAGACCCAGGTTTGCATCCCGGGTCCTCCCTGTATGGAGTTTGCATGTTCTCCCCGTGTCTGCGTGGGTTTCCTCCCACAGTCCAAAGACATGCAGGTTAGGTGCATTGGCGATCCTAAATTGTCCCCAGTGTGTGCTTGGTGTGTGTGTGTGTGTGTGTGTGCGCCCTGCGGTGGGCTGGCACCCTGCCCGGGGTTTGTTTCCTGCCGTGCCCTGTGCTGGCTGGGATTGGCTCCAGCAGACCCCCATAACCCTGTAGTTAGGATATAGCGGGTTAGATAATGGATGGATGGATGGACTACTACGGGGGCCGGGCCACAGAGGGGGGACAGCTACTTTTCTATATATTAACTTGGATTCCTGTAAGTCCAATAATTTTCCTCTGATGATGATTCCTGACAGGAGTTGAAAGCTTAGGAATAAAAAACAATTTTAAGATATGTGATTCATTTTCTCCCTTTGCAGATTTCTAGCTACAAACATGCAAACTGTATCACAGAACTTCACTTCTATTATATGATTTACATTTTTTTTTCCTTTTATTCAGGGGTGGGAAAAGTAGCTTTACAGTAAAAAGATATTCAGGTTATGATTAGTACAATAGTTTTATTAAGAATGTCACAATGGCACAGTGCCCTTAAGATATAGGTTGTGCATAACAAATAAATAATTCAAATTAATAAATAAATAATAACTGTAGAGCGGCACGGTGGCGCATTGGGTAGCACTGCTGCCTCGCAGTTGGGAGACCTGGGGACCCGGGTTCGCTTCCCGGGTCCTCCATGCGTGGAGTTTGCATGTTCTCCCCGTGTCTGTGTGGATTTCATCCAGGCGCTCCGGTTTCCTCCCACAGTCCAAAGACAGGCAGGTTAGGTTGATTGGCAATTCTAAATTGGCCCTAGTGTTTGTGTGTGTCTTTGGGTGGGTTGGCACCCTGCCCGGGATTGGTTCCTGCCCTGTGTTGGCTGGGATTGGCTCCAGCAGACCCCCGTGACCCTGTGTTTGGATTCAGCAGGTTGGAAAATGGATGGATGGATAATAACTGTAAACCTACTTTTGACCACCCCTGTATAATATTTTGGTTGGCAGGGTGGCACAGTGGTAGTGGTGCTTCCTCACAGTAATGAGATTTGTGTCCTCCCTGCATGGAGTTTGCATGTTCTCCCTGCGTCTATGTGGGTTTCCTCCCACTGTCCATAGACATGCAGGTTAGGTGAACTGGTGACGCTAAACTGGCCCCTGAGTGTGTGAAGGTGTGGATGAGTGTGTTCGCCCTGCAATGGACTGGCACCCTGTCCAGGATTTGTTCCTGCCTTGCGCCTGATGCCAGCTGAGAGAGACGTCAGCTCCCCCAGCCAGGTTAGAAAATGTATATATTTCTGTATAATATTTCTGTTGTTTGCAATTGGAGTCGCAGTTCATTGAAGACATCTCTATAATTATCCGACACACACAATTAATGTGTGGTTATAGATTTGCTTTTCTTTCTATACATTTCATTTGAATTGATTTGAATTTCCATTAGTTTACAATTTTATTGCTATTATGATTAGGCAAGCACGTTATCATTTTGTGTATTTTTTTTTTCTATGGATGAATTAATTTGGTGTGGTTGTCCACATGGAAACTTTTGTTTGGACACGTGACGTTATTCCAGCAATGAAGTACAGTAAGTCCTGTCAGGGTACCAGAATGTACCCTGGTTTGTGCCCCTGCTAGATGTTTCCACATTACAGAGCCATGCTGGTAATTACAATTACACACTCAAACATACATACATATATGTGTATACACACAGTGGATTAGAAAAGTATTCACACTCCATCACTTTCTACACACTTTATTGTGTTGTAAATTGGACTCAGCAACATTTATTCTATAGCACATTTTCATACCCAGGATGTATCTCAAAGTGCTTTACAAAATGTCAAAGAAATAGGTGCAATAAATGAAAAACAAATAAAAATTGGATTCTTATATATAGTACTCACAGGTGGCGCAGTGGTAGTGCTGCTGCTGCTTTGCAGTAAGGAGACTGTGGAAGGTTGTGGGTTCGCTTCCTGGTTCCTCCCTGTGTGGACAGCGCTTTGAGTACTGAGAAAAGCGCTATATAAATGTAATGAATTATTATTATTATTAGCTGTGCTACTCGTCTAAGATAAGTTGAAAAGTACTCAACATAGACCCCAGCCTTAATGTTCCCAGTGCACAATCTTTTGGAGTGTATTTTGTAACGCATGTAGTCATAAAAGGCATTTCATTGGTCATTCCAACAGATGGTGCATCACAACTATTTGTATCATTCAGCCTCCACTTGGCTTTCTACCTAACATAAATGTAATTAAGTTGTTCCTTATTGTTTTTAGTAGAGTAGTCCTAATAGTAAATAACATAAAAGAAATAATAAAAGAAAAATGCATTAAGAATGTGAGACATTAAAATATTAGCATTAAAGAGAAGGTCCATCCTGCGAAGTCCATGTCCAATTTTGCAAACGTGTACAGTCTCCATCTTCATCAGCACCGCGGTAGCAGCCGAGTGCACGGAAAAAAGAAAATGCATTAGTCACTGATTAAATGAAACTGAAACAAAATATTGAACTGCCAGTTTTAATCTATTGAAGCATGCATAAGTGGTAGACTAAGCAAAGGCCAAATTAATAAAATGGGTCTTTAGGAGTTTTGGAAAAATTTCCAGCCTGGTGGTTCTTAGGGGCGTAAGTGCTGAAAGTCATCTCACTGGTTCCTTCATACCTGATTCTCAGCATATTGAGCAGACCAGTACTGAAGGATCTCAGATTGTGAGTGAGAGACACTCCAAAATATAGGGAGGAATGAGATTATTAACAGCTTTATACACTCTTAAGAAGAAAAGGACACAGTTAAAGGGTTGGGGCACCCGTGGGCAAACCCTGTATAACTGAATTTCCAAAAAATAAAAAAAGTGATTTAAAGCATTAGATAGATAGATAGATAGATAGATAGATAGATAGATAGATAGATAGATAGATAGATAGATAGATAGATAGATAGATAGATAGATAGATAGATAGATAGATAGATAGACTGACTGTAGTATAGTAGGGAGAATTAGATAGATAGATAGATAGATAGATAGATAGATAGATAGATAGATAGATAGATAGATAGATAGATAGATAGATAGATAGATAGATAGATAGATAGATAGATAGATAGATAGATAGATAGATAGACTGTAGTATAGTAGGGAGAATTAGATAGATAGATAGATAGATAGATAGATAGATAGATAGATAGATAGATAGATAGATAGATAGATAGATAGATAGATAGATAGATAGATAGATAGATAGATAGATAGATAGATAGATAGATAGATAGATAGATAGATAGATAGACTGACTGTAGTATAGTAGGGAGAATTAGATAGATAGATAGATAGATAGATAGATAGATAGATAGATAGATAGATAGATAGATAGATAGATAGATAGATAGATAGATAGATAGATAGATAGATAGATTGTAGTATAGTAGGGAGAATTAAATAGATAGATAGATAGATAGATAGATAGATAGATAGATAGATAGATAGATAGATAGATAGATAGATAGATAGATAGATAGATAGACTGTAGTATAGTAGGGAGAATTAGATAGATAGATAGATAGATAGATAGATAGATAGATAGATAGATAGATAGATAGATAGATAGATAGATAGATAGATAGATAGATAGATAGATAGATAGATAGATAGATAGATAGATAGATAGATAGATAGATAGACTGACTGTAGTATAGTAGGGAGAATTAGATAGATAGATAGATAGATAGATAGATAGATAGATAGATAGATAGATAGATAGATAGATAGATAGATAGATAGATAGATAGATAGATAGATAGATAGATAGATAGACTGTAGTATAGTAGGGAGAATTAGATAGATAGATAGATAGATAGATAGATAGATAGATAGATAGATAGATAGATAGATAGATAGATAGATAGATAGATAGATAGATAGATAGATAGATAGATAGATAGATAGATAGATAGATAGATAGATAGATAGATAGATAGATAGATAGACTGACTGTAGTATAGTAGGGAGAATTAGATAGATAGATAGATAGATAGATAGATAGATAGATAGATAGATAGATAGATAGATAGATAGATAGATAGATAGATAGATAGATAGATAGATAGATAGATAGATTGTAGTATAGTAGGGAGAATTAGATAGATAGATAGATAGATAGATAGATAGATAGATAGATAGATAGATAGATAGATAGATAGATAGATAGATAGATAGATAGATAGATAGACTGTAGTATAGTAGGGAGAATTAGATAGATAGATAGATAGATAGATAGATAGATAGATAGATAGATAGATAGATAGATAGATAGATAGATAGATAGATAGATAGATAGATAGATAGATAGATAGATAGATAGATAGATAGATAGATAGATAGATAGATAGATTCAGGAATTCAGGTGTCCGGTAGCTCAAACACATCAGAAAAAATTGTTACAACTTTAAAAAGGGAAGGAGAACAAAACGTAAATAAATAGCAATAAGTACAAATGGTCAGTTGTTACAGTGTCAGGAGGTAGAGAGGTGAGTAGGTCATGATTCACTTGTGTTGACAGCAGAGTTATAAAATCTCAGAGCAGTAGGATCAGATGATCTTCTAAAGTGTTCTGTTCCACAGTGCAGTGAGAGGAGATGCCCGCTACGTTTACTTCTCTGAAATGTCGTGGAGAGAGTGACTGCTCTTGTCATAGATGGCCTCTACTTTCCTCCCCATACACCTTTCCTTCACTGTTCCCACTAAGTCCACAGTCCTCCCCAGCACTGAGTCAGCCTTCTTCACCAGCTTGTCCAGGCTCTTTGTGTTCTTATCTGCCATAAAGCCTCTCCAACACATGGCAGCAAAGAAGAGGACACTGGCAGTGAATGTCTGATAAAACAAAGATAACATTTTGCTACATACAGTATGCTGAATGATCCGAGTCTTCTCAGGAAGAAGAGCCTGCTCTGCACCTTCCTGTAGAGGACATCAGTGTTCACAGACCAGTCCAGTTTGTCATCAAGGTGGACACCTAGATATTTATAAGTCTGCACCACCTCAATGTCCTCCCTTCAGATGTTAACAGGTTGAATGGGGAGCTTAGACCACCAACAGTCATCTCCTTGGTCTTCATTGTGTTCAGAACCAGGCAGTTCTTGTTGCTCCAGTCACTGAAAGCTCCAATCAGATCCCTATATTCCCCTTCCTGCCCATTTCTTGTACATGCCACAATAGCTGTATCCTCAGAGTACTTCTGAATGTGGCCAAAGTCCAACTTATATTTAAAGTCTGCTATGTATAATGTGAACAGGAATGGGGTTAGAACAGTCCCTTGTGGAGCCCCAACATTGCTCCCTACCGTCCCAGAGACACAGTTCCCCAATTTGGCAAACTGCAGTTGTCCAGTCAAGTAATTGTGAGTCTAGGAGGTGAAGGTGGAATCCATATCCATCCTCTCCAGTTTATCTTTAAGAATGGAGGTGTTGGGTGGTGTCGATTGCACTCGAAAAATCAAAAAACACGATCCTCACATAACCACCTGGTTCATCCAAAAAGGAGCAGGTCTGGTGTAACATGTAGAGGACTGCATCCTCAACACCATTGTGCTGCTGGTATGCAAACTGTAGGGGATTCAGTGTATGCCAGATTTGTGGTCTGAGACGACACAGAAGCAGCCATTCCAGTGTATTTGTGATGTGTGATGTGAGGGCCACTGGCCTGCAGTTATTTATTTCAGTCAGTCGCACAACTTTGGAAACCGGCACAAGACAAGATGTTTTCCACTGAGCTGGGACACTCCCTCCTTGAAGACTCAGGTTGAACAATATCCGTAGAGGCTCAGCATGTTAATCTGCACACTCCTACAGCAGTCTGGGGCACAAACCGTCTGGAACAGCCACCTTTCCAGGGTCTTTGAAGAGCAAGGGAGTGGGACCAGGTGTAGCAGATGTTGCAACAACAATGTCAGTGGTGCAGCAACATTGAGGAGCAAAATCTGCCTTTGCAATGGTAGGAGAGGGAACAGGTGGCCCATTCTGTGACACTGAGCCATTGCTGGACACCATGTCAAACTTGTTGTAAAACTGGTTAAACTCATTGGCCTTGTCCTCATCACCTGCTGTTGTCTCATCTCTTTATAGCCAGTAATGGTTTTCATTCTCTTCCACACCACTTTGATGTTGTTGTGTTGAAGCCTCACCTTCCAGTTTTTCTCTACTGTTCACTTTTGCCCACTTTAAGTTCCCCTTCAGGTTTTGCTATACCAGTTTAAGTTTCTCCCAGTCACCAGCCAAGAAAGCCTCCTTTTTTTTGGTTGAGGATGTGATGATGCCGGGTCCACTCCAGACTACCTCTTCACGTATGAGATCCTCTCGATAATTATGACCAAACTGAGCTATCTAATGGGGACAAATCTCACATGGAGAAAGGGGATGGTGGAAAAGTGCAAAGGTGCTTTTCTCTCTATTATAAAAAAAAATCTTGGAAGGAGACGAGACGTGATTTTCTCGGAGACAGTTACATGCCCCGTCAGATGAGGCGCGGTACACATGCAGTGCAGGTTAGAGATAATGGAATTACGAAAATTCGAAAGTCTCAAAAATGGATAGTAAAGATCGCATTAGCACAAACAAATGGAAATTATTACTCGGTGAAATAACGGAACAGTGAAAAGCGATCAAATATGTTGTTCGGATTTAAAATTTAAGTCGGAGACTTGTAGATCGTTTAATTCGTGTTGCCATCAGGGAAAAAAATAAAGTAGTGTTTCTTCCCAATGAAGAGGTTTATCTGCGAGAATTAAAAGATTCCAAAAACGTTGCCGCAGTACACGTGCAGAGTAGGTTAGAGATAATGGAAGTACGAAAATTTTAAAGTCTCAAACATAGATAGTAAAGATTGCATTAGCACAAACAAATGCAAATTATTACTTGGTGAAATAACGGAACAGTGAAAAGAGATCGAATATGTTGTTCGGATTTAAAGTTTAAGTCAGAGACTTGTAGATCATCTAATTCGTGTTGCCATCAGGGAAATAATAAAGTAGTGTTTCTTCCCAATGAAGAGGTTTATCTGCGAGAATTAAAAGATTCCAAAAACGTTGGCGCAGTACACGTAGGTTAGAGATGATGGAAGTACGAAAATTCGAAAGTCTCAAAAAAGGATAGTAAAGATCGCATTAGCGCAAGCAAACAGAAATTAATAATCGGTGAAATAATGGAACAGCAAAAAGTGATTGAATATATTGTTCGGATTGAAACTTTAAGTCGGAGACTTGTAGATCGTCTAATTCATGTTGCCAGTGAGAATTAAAAGATTCCAAAAATGCGATATGAAGTCCCACGAGACAGTGACTTTTGCTATCCAGCCCACCGTAGGACACACACACTCACAACAAGCACAAGTTAGGATCGCCAATGCACATAACCTGCATGACTTTGGACTGTGGGAGAAAACCCACGCAGACACGGGGAGAACACGCAAACTCCACGCAGGGAGGACCCGGGAAGCGAACCCAAGTCTCCTAACTGTGAGGTAGCAGCAGCGCTACCATTGTGCCACCGTGCCGTCCTATTAATTTCTTTATTTATTGATTGATTGACTGTATTATCTGTCCTGTACATCTATGTCCTTGATTTTTATGTTTCTGCAACCGTATGTATCTGAATTTCCCCTTTGGGATTAATAAAGTTTATCTAATCTAATCTAATCTAATCTAATCTAATCTAATCTAATCTAATCTAATCAAGTTAAGTGCAAGCATGCAACATTTCCTTATATCCGAGAAGTTGTTCAGGTAGCACCATGCGTGCAACCCTTGATAAGTCACCAGTCCTGCTCGAGCTCTAATTAAGTAAGGCATGTTCACTGTTTGACCTTAAATTGTCCCTAGTGTGTGCTTGGTGTGTGTGTGTGTGTGTGTGTGCCCTGCCTTAGGCTGGGGCCCTGCCCAGGGTTTGTTCCTGCCTTGCGCCCTGTGCTGGCTGGGATTGGCTCTAGCAGACCCCTGTGACCCTGTATTAGGATATAGCAGGTTGGATAATAGATGGATGGCTGGATGTTCATTGTTGTAAAAAATACACCGTGCTTAACATGGAAAGGATCTGCGCTGGTGCCTGGGAGGTTGCCGGTTCAAACCCCGTTACTCCGTATGGCCCTTGAGCAAGGCCCTTAAATGGAAAAATGCTCCAGGGCTGCTGTACAATGGCTGCCCCTGCACTCTGATTTCCAAAAGTCATCTGAAAAGACAGATTCCTTTTGGAGATTAATAAAGTATATCAAAATCAAAATGTGTTATATGGTAAAAATGCCTTATTGTTAAAATTATTAGTCAATAAAAAAGTAGATTTTTACCATGAAAGGCACTATATGAAATGCAGGATAAGGGTTTTTTTTTTTTCACCTTGCATTTTTCTGCACGTTCAGGCTGTACGAGACAACCGTGAGAGGGGTGTATTCAGATATCATATTAAAACCGCAATGCCGCTAGATTCTATTTACTGAGAATTTCATGGGGTGCTTATGAAAAAGAGACGTAATCATATCACAATACCCCTCCTGATAAAAAACAATTTCAGTCAGCAAATGCAGAACACAGATGAGCCATTTACATCCTAAAGGCAGGAAGGACCGGAAAAAAAAAATCTCAACACTCTGGGACCTTCACAATCCTTTGGCGTACTTGAAAGAAATAAAAAATGCATTTGTAGTCAAGGATTTCTGAAATAAACAATTTGAATTGCACTGTTTCAGCATTGCCTTAAGATTTCAAGGAATAGAATAAAGCTATCTGGACTATTTTGTAAATAATACAAATATTATGCTGAAATAACACAATACTTACTGCTACCCAATATGCCCATATTTTGCAAATATTTAAAAGTGAAAATACCGAGGAATAAGAAAATTGCCTATTTTAAACAGCTTTCTGGCATTCTGCACAATCACTGTTGACCAGTCGCCATATGATATGTGTAATTCCAGACACTGTAGACGACAGTTAATTTGTCACTTTAACAGGCATTTAGGAAAAGATTGTATTTTTTTTTTTTTTGCTGCAGACTGAATTACATTTAGATTTAATTTAATAGAAATAGGAAGGTGGGCTGCTTTCTTAAAGTTGGCAGTAATGCAGTTTGAATACACAAGCTGAGTCGTATCCCCACTGTGGGTAAGAAGTAAGGCAGTGGTGCAAAGACGGGGCATAAAGACATTCTGGCAGATGCATAAATTAGATAATGGCCCTTGTTAAAGTGTATGTGATGAAATTCAGAATAATAAAAGCTTATTATCATAACCTTTTAGGACACAGGGCTATGCAAATAAGGGGCTTTGACGATTGCTATAACAGTAATAGCATATATAAATAATGATCAATATTTTAAATTCCTTTGGACGTAACACATACTGTATATATCTAGTGGACAGCATTACTCAGAAACGTTTACCAGAGTACAGACATTACACACACAGACATACCTGTATATAGTGCCTTCAGACCCCTTCCCTCTATTCACATTTTGTTTTGTCCCCTCATCAAGCAACACTCAGTACCCCAGAAGTTCAAAGCAAAAACACAACTTTTGACATTTTTAACAATCAGGGTGACTGCGCGAGATGGCAGCTCTTCCAGTTATGAGGGATCCTGGCAGAAAGAGGCGAGTTCTGGTGGGCACACACTGGAAGGAAAGCTGGAGGTTGGAGAGCCATCGATAGAGGGAAGAAAGGAGAGACTGTTATCACACATCACCAAACCCTGGATCGGCACAGAAGTAGCATCACTCAGGACTTTAAACTGTCTCCCATGAGCACCTAGGTGAAGATGTATATCTGTAATAGTGGCTGCTGCAGGTTAAGGGTCATATGAGGAGTTAAGATGGGGAGTGAAGTGTCAGCCTCATGGATCAAAAATATAGTGCCTTAGCCAGAGAAGCTGCCTGTTACACATTAGACTTGACAGTTCCCTATGCTATGTACAATATGATAGATAGATAGATAGATAGATAGATAGATAGATAGATAGATAGATAGATAGATAGATAGATAGATAGATAGATAGATAGATAGATAGATAGATAGATAGATAGATAGATAGATAGATAGATAGATAGATAGATGTGAAAGGCACTATATAATAGATAGATAGATAGATAGATAGATAGATAGATAGATAGATAGATAGATAGATAGATAGATAGATAGATAGATAGATAGATAGATAGATAGATAGATAGATAGATAGTGTGACATTAGGGGTCGCTGTTGCCCCGTTAAACCCACAGACAACACGTCCAAACACCAGGTAAAAGTCCCAGTAATATTTTTAATAACTTCAATAAAGTGCACAAAGCACCTCCTCCTCCACAATACTCAATAATTAATACAATAGATCACAATAAATCAATCTTGCACTCCCAGCAGCTCCGTCACACTTCCTCCCAACTCCAGCTCTCCCTGCTGGGTTTCCCACAGTCCTTTATATAGTCTGTGACCCGGAAGTGCTTCTGTTCTTCAGTCCATGTGATTCCATAGCACTTTTGGGTCAGATGGAAACTCTTATTTTTCTTCAGCCGGGAAGTACTTCAGTTCTTCCATCCCCGTGACTAGGGAGTACTTCCAGGCTATGGGGAAAATAGCAATCCCTGTACCTCCCTGCAGCATCCCCTCGCAGCACCCACGGTATCCAGCAGGGCTGTGAAGCCAAACTCCATTTTCCATGATGCCCTGCGGGAATCCGGGGTACCTCCATGTTGCAGGGAGGACTCCATCTAGTGGCCTGGGGGTGCTTGCTGGGATAAACTGTCGGCCATCTCTTACAATAGATAGATAGATAGATAGATAGATAGATAGATAGATAGATAGATAGATAGATAGATAGATAGATAGATAGATAGATAGATAGATAGATAGATAGATAGATTTGTGGGAAATTTGTTTTTTTACTGAAGCTCTTTAAAAAATACATAAATACATAGATAAATAAATAGATAAATACAAACACACACATTTCCGTCTGAACACACACCAGAATGACTATAAAGTAAGGAATTTAAAAAGAAAGAAAACCTCTACCTTGGCTGTCACAGTTCCAGTGAGGCATTATGCAGGTGTAATACTATTAGTATAGAGGAGCCCCCATCTTGTTTCTTGACACACTTCTGCTGAATAATTCGTTGGCTGAAAGTCCTCACTGTTGGTGTGTCAGAGAGAAGATGTACAGCCTTGTTCATAATGGCACTCAGTTTTATCTTCGTACTCTTCTCCACTTCTTCTTCCAGAATGTGTCCCACAACTGTGCCTGCTTTCATAATCAGTTTGATAATTCGGTGGTCCTCTCTTGAAGTGATGTTACCAGCCCAGCACACTACAACATAGAAAATCACGCTGGCCATCATAGAGTTATAGAAGATTCGAAGGATGTCACTTTCCACACTAATGGAATGCGTGTGCTGAGCAAAAAAGAGCCTGCACTGCCTTTTCTTTATTAGTTCCTCTGTATTCTGAGATCATTCCAACCTGTCATTTATGTGGACCCCTAAGTACTTGCAGGAGTGGACCACCTCAATATTCACTCCCTGAATAGTGACCAGACATGGAGGCTCTTTGATGTAGTGAATGTTAATAAGCAGCTCCTTGACTTTGCTGATTCTTTGCGATTCTTTAGATACCAAGTAGCAAAATTGCCCACCTGACTCCTCTCCTCAGTCTGATCCCCCTTTATCAATAAACTTCATAAGTGCAGAATCATCTGAGAATGTCTGCAAGTGATGTGACCTACTGTTATATTTCAAGTCTGAGGTGTGCACAGTGAAGAGTAAAGCATGCAGGCCCATTCCTTGTGGTGTTCCAGTGTTGCTCTCACAGTCCTTGAGTCTCACAGACTGTGGTCTACCTGACAGATAGTCCATTATCAGGATCACCACATGGATCATCCACATGGATATCTCTGACTTTACCCCTTAATAGGGTTGGCTGGATGGTATGAGGAGCCAAAATGTAGATTTTAAACTACAGGCCTTTCAGTTAGTTAATATTAGCATGTTAGATGTAGTTAATTACAACTAATTAATAATTATACAGGGGTGGGGAAAAGCAGGTTTAAAGTTGTTCACATGGAAAAAGAGATGTACTGTATGGTTATGATTGCTACATGCAAGCACAATTTGATAATTATAATAATAATAATAAGAAGAAGAAAACAAATAAGAAGTCAAATAGTACAAATAATACAATAATTATTAAATAAATAACATAAGAATAAATGCACAAGTGTAAACCTACTTTTGCCCAACCCTGTATATGGACAGCTACTGCATAGTCACATCAAGTACCAAACTATATATTATACTGCATTGTTTCATAAAGTATGTTTATTATGAAAAATGAAACATAACTGGCCAAACATTCCATAAGCAGTACATGTGTGTTGTGAATAGATAGATAGATGGATAAATGGATGTATCTCCTGGGGGCTAGGCAGAGTGTGTGCGTTCTTCCTTTATCTATGTGATTTTTCACTAAGCACTTCACTCGGATCCCAATCCAGGTGGTTCGTCACATGGTGGGTGCGGTAACATGCTGTGATCAGTGTATGTTCCCAACCTTTGACCTTTGTGAAATGCCACGGGTACGTACAGCTCCCCTAACACGGACACAGACAGGCACCGAGACACAAGTTCAAAAGCAGCACACAGTTTATTTCCCGAGCTGCCCAATTCAGAGTACAGTACACAATTAAACAGCACAATAATACTGCTCAGTCCCGTCTCTTTCTTTCTTTCTTTCTTTCTTTCTTTCTTTCTTTCTTTCTTTCTTTCTTTCTTTCTTTCTTTCTTTCTCTCTCTCTCTTCTCTGTCACCTTCACTCCCCTCCACACAAGCTTTGTCCTCCACCTTGCGACTCTGCCTCCTTGAATGGAGAGAGGCGGCTTCCTTTATAGTGCACCCAGAAGTGCTCCATGTGAGCGGAGTGTGGCAGAAGTGCAGCAATTTATGGCTCTGGAACTATCCAGGCGCCCCCTGGTGGTGGCCACGGGGCGTCTGCCACACTATACTTAAAGTCTAGTTAACTAAATTGTGCAATATAGGCAACAAGATCAAAAACTAAATGCAGTTCTGAGTTACAATCACGAAATGAACAAATAGCACAGCCTAAAATATAATGAGTCTGATTAGATTAAATTGTACAGTAAAGGTTCAATTTGTATGTGTAATGGAAAAGAAATTGTTTTAAATATTCTGTATAGTTCTTCAGTTGAAATGAAAAAAAAAAAACGAGCAGGTCTTTGTATATTTGATATTTATTTGGTTTTTGAAATGGCTTATTCTAGTACAGAATTTTGGGGGTTTGGTGCAAATCCCCTTACTTTATAAGATGCAAGGTTAGAATCAACCATTGACAAAGTACCAGTCCACTGCAGCAAAGGTGCAGAAAGTCAATCCAATACTAGGATGCTGAGAATAGCGACCCGCCAGCTCAAAAAAATTGTTATGTGATGATGCCACATATGACGATGCCAAATGATCACACGGCTGGCAACAGACATTCTTAACTCAAACCATATGGCTGTGGCTATCAAAAACAAGTACAAAATAGCAGCGCCTGATGTTAGCATCATCATTTTAAAAATCATGCATATCTGGGTGGTCCAAAAACTGAATAAGCAGAATGGAAGATGGACAAAACACAAACTTAGTACAGAAACAGCATCATGCAGGGATGTGTGTTTTAAAAAAAACAGACTAAACCTTTTGTGCTTTAAATGATAATAATAATAATAATAATTCATTACATTTATATAGCGCTTTTCTCAGTACTCAAAGCTAAATGTGTCTTAGTGAGGATTGAATCGGTAGGAAATATACACCAACAATTCAAAATGTGAATGCAAAGACAGTCTTACATGAAAGCATGATCAATATATAGACTTCACAAATTGAGGATTCAGAGAAAAGCCAATAGGATGTCAGTAATGTAGCACTACAGCATATGATTGGCCAACAACTGCAGTGAGACTGGTCTTGTTTCAGCCCTCTGATGAAGTCATTGACCTCCCAGTCTATGACCAGAATACTAGCAGTTGAGCTTACAGGATCCAAGGAATGTGTGAACAACATTATTGTTATTTACGAGGGACGTTCAAAAAGTTTCCACACTTTTTTTTAACTCTATTTATTAAGAACTAGCTGAAATACCCAGCATTGCCTGGGAAGAAAATAAAGATTTTTTTTAAATTGTTTGAGAAAAATATCATAAAAAACAACTTTAAAAATGAAAATAAATTAACAACCAATGAAGACTTACTAATATGTTTGTATTGTTCACTGAAGTGCCTTGTTATGTGCAATGTTTTTAGTTTTTCTATCTTTAACCAATATATAAAGGTTCTTAGGACTTCCCACACATTAACATAAGCTGTCCATGTGAGAAACAGGCTGATTCCAAATTTTACCACTACAGCATTGTTACAATAAGAATAATACAAGATAGATAGATAGATAGATAGATAGATAGATAGATAGATAGATAGATAGATAGATAGATAGATAGATAGATAGATAGATAGATAGATAGATAGATAGATACTTTATTAATCCCAAGGGGAAATTCACATACTCCAGCAGCAGCATACTGATACAAAAAACAATATTAAAGATTGATAATAATGCAGGTAAAAACAGACAATAACTTTGTATAATGTTAACGTTTACGGGTGGAATTGAAGAGTCGCATAGTGTGGGGGAGGAACGACCTTCTCAGTCTATCAGTGGAGTATGACGGTGACAGCAGTCTGTCGCTGAAGCTGCTCTTCTGTCTGAAGATGATCCTGTTTAGTGGATGCAGTGGATTCTCCATAATTGATAGGAGCCTTTTGAGCTCCTGTCGCTCTGCCACGGATGTCAGACTGTCCAGCTCCGTGCCTACTATAGAGCCTGCTTTCCTCACCAGTTTGTCCAGGCGTGATGTGTCCTTCTTCTTAATGCTGCCCTCCCCAGCACACCATTGCATAGAAAAGGGTGCTTGCCACAAACCGTCTGATAGAACATCTGCAGCATCTTATTGCAGATGTTGAAGGACGCCAGTCTTCTAAGGAAGTAAAGCCGGCTCTGTCCTCTCTTGCACAGAGAATCAGTATTGGCAGTCCAGTCTAATTTATCATCCAGCTGCATTCCCAGGTATTTATAGGTCTGTACCCTTTGCACACAGTCACCTCTGATGATCAGAGGGTCCAGGAGGGGTCTAGGCCTCCTAAAATCCAACACCAGCTCCTTGGTTTTGCTGGTGTTCAAGTGTAGGTGGTTTGAGTCGCACCATTTAAATTAACAAAGTTCTTGATGAGGTTCTTATACTCCTCCTCCTGCCCACTCCTGATGCAGCCCACGATAGCAGTGTCGAAGATGAAAACTATAGCAAACAAAAACAAATATTAAATGTCAAACAAATAATATTACGGATTTTTCATGATAAAAGTATAAGTTGCTTTAACGGAGCACAACAGAAATGTTTCAAGCGTCAACTGGATGATAACATACATACATTGTTATAGGCTCTATCCTGGGTCCGCTGCTCTTTTCAATCTCCATGCTTCCATTAGGCCAGTTTATCTCGGGGCATAACATGAGCTACCACAGCTATTCTGACGACACACAACTGTATGTATAGATAGATAGATAGATAGATAGATAGATAGATAGATAGATAGATAGATAGATAGATAGATAGATAGATAGATAGATAGATAGATAGATAGATAGATAGATTAGTGCCTGATGACCCTGACACTCTTGATTCACTGACACAATGTCTTACTTGTGCTTCTGAGTGGATAAGTAATAATTTTCTCAAACTAAATCAGAAGAAAACAGAAATTTTAGTGATTGGGAAAAATGGATATAATGAGGTTATTAGAAATAAACTTGATGCATTAGGATTAAAAGTCAACACAGAGGTAATGAATTTAGGGGTAACTATTGCCTCTGACCTGAATTTTAAATCACATATTAATCAGATTACTAGAGCAGCATTTTTTCACTTAAGAAATATAGCAAAAGTTAGACTTCTTATAACATTGCAAGATGCTGAGAAATGAGTTCACGCTTTCATTTTCAGTCGACTAGATTACTGTAACACACTCCTCTCAGGACCACCCAAAAATGACATAAATTGATTACAACGAGTGCAGAATGGAGCTGCTACAATCTTAACTAGGAAAAGAAAATCTGAGCACATCACCCCAGTTTTAGTGTCACTACACTGGTTACCTGTGCCATTTAGAATTGACTTTAAAATACTGCTTATGGTTTACAAAGCCTTCAATAATCTCACTCCATCTTATATTTCAGAATGCCTTTCACCTTACACTCCAAATTGTAACCTTAGATCTTCAAATGAGTGTCTGCTTAGAATTCCAAGAGCTAAACTTAAAAGAAGTGGTGAGGCAGCCTTCTGCTCTTATACACCTAAAATCTGAAATAGCTGACCGACAGAAATTCTCCAGGCTAATATGGTGGAGCACTTTAAAAAACTGATAAAAACACATTACTTCAACATAGCTTTCTCATAACTTCATTTTAGTGTAATCCTGATATTCTGTAAATTCAATTAATTATCACTATCATTCATGGTGGCTGCGATACCTGTACTAACCCCTACTTTCTCTGCTGTTCTTTTTCTGGTTTTCTGTGGTGGAGATCTGAGCCGCCACCACCACCTGATCAAAGCACTGTGCAGTCTCTGCATTGATAGATTAAAAGTCAGAAGTCCACCTGACTGTCATCATCAAGTTCTTCCATGTGAACCCTAAATACAATGAGGACTGATTGAGATCATGTTAGATAGAATGCCTAGAGGGGGCTGGGTGGTCTCGTGGCCTGGAACCCCTGCAGATTTTTTTTTCCTACCATCTTGTTTTTTTTTTTTTTTCTGTCTTCCTGGCCATCAGACCTTACTTTTATTCTATGTTAATTAGATTTTATTTCTTATATATTTTGTCTTTTTTCTCTTTCTTCATCCTGTAAAGCACTTTGAGATCCATCATTTGTATAAAAATGTGCTGTATAAATAAATGTTGTTGTTGTTGTATAATCGCAAAATATGTTCAAGGTAGTGTAAAAACGTTGGGAAAAGCAAAGCCTTTTTTAAGGTTTTTTGACAGATTAATTTTTGTTTTGTTGTGTAGTAATAAGTTTTTACATGCAGAATTTTTGATGATGAAAAAATAAAATGTCAATTAAATTAATATTATTATTAGGTTGATTTAATTCTATTACCACTACAACATTGTTACAATAAGAATAATGCAAGATGAAAACAGAGTTAACAAAAACAAATATAAAATGACAAACAAATAATACTACAGATTTTTCATGATAGAACTGTCGGTTGCTTTTACGGAGCACACCAGAACCGTTCCGAGCGTCACCTGGATAGTAACATCCATAAAAGACCGCATGATTGTTACAGTTTGCTTTTTATATACGATTTCAAAAACATATGACATCATTTTTCTACATTGTCACCTTCCTTTGAGATGTAATTTTTCCAGTCACATGACACTCTCGGACACGACCAATTACTACTCTTCCCGCCTTCACCGTTTCCAATGAAAATATAAAAGTGTGGAAACTTTTTGAATGTCCCTCATATTTGCATTAGAATTAGTGATGCTTTCTAGCAAAACTCATGCCATTCATACAACAAAAAAGGTTGTTTCATTTCTGTCAGAAGGTACTTTCATGTACTAATTCTGTATGTGTCTGCCTGTCATTTTAGTACTTATGTAAAGATCTCTAGTGAAAAAAAATTATCCCAACAGACAACTAGGATAAAGTGGTTGCTAGTGTCGCGTGTGCGCATCAGAGAGTCACCCTCCGAGTTCCTCACAGATATGTGGTTCCACCCCAGACCTTGAGGGGGCGCCACCAAACTTCATATTTATAATGACTGGACCCAACAGTCAAAAGAAGGCAAAGTTAAGAGAAGGAGAAAGAACAGAGGTGACTAACAAAGCAAAGGTCAAAATGAGAAGTCCAAAAGGAGTGTGGTCATAATGATTCTGTCTCAGCCGAGGAGGATGTGCTGATTACACCCACCACATGATGAACCACACAGGTTGGGATCTGAGTGCAGCCGTGCAACAGGTGACACCTCGGCACCACACAGAAACAGTGTGAGGTTTTGTACAGTGGCTGAAGTGACAATCCTGCCATCAGCCCCCGAGTTTTCCCTGCAAGTTGGAGGACCTGCTAAAAAAATAAAATATGATTTTGACAGGAAGATGTGGAGGTTGGAGATGGGCCAAGAGGCAATACCAACGGTCAAAGCCAATCCTTCACCAAAACTATATCACAAATAAGAACATTCATCACAGGAAAATTAATGGAAGGAATTATTAAGGATAAGATTGAGCAACACCTGGCAAGGACAGGAGTTATTAGGAACAGTCAGCATGGGGTCAGAAGAGGGAGGTCATGTTTTACTAACATGCTGGAATTCTATGAGGAGGCAACAAAAGGATACGATCAAAGTGGAGCAGATGATATGATTTATCTGGACTTTCAGAAAGCATTTGATAAGGTGCCACATGAGAGGTTGGGCATCAAATTAAAAGAAGTGGGAGTTCATGGTGTGGTGTGTAAATGAATGCAGAATTGGTTCAGACACAGGAAGCAGAAGGTGATGGTGCGAGGAACCTCTTCAGAACTGGCCAAATTTAACAGTGGTGTTCCACAGGGGTCAGTGCTAGGGCCTCTGCTATTTTTAATATATTTAAATGATTTAGATAGGAATATAAGTAACAAGCTGGTTAAGTTTGCAGATGATACCAAGATAGGTGGATTAGCAGATAATTTGGAATCCGTTATATCATCACAGAAGGACTTGGATAGCATACAGGCTTGGGCAGACTTGTGGCAGATGAAATTTCCATCCATCCATCCATTATCCAACCTGCTATATCCTAACCACAGGGTCACGGGGGTCTGCTGGAGCCAATCCCAGCCAACACAGGGCGCAAGGCAGGAAACAAACCCCGGGCAGGGCGCCAGCCCACCGCAGATGAAATTTAATGTCAGTAAATGTAAAGAATTACACATTGGGAGTAAAAATGTGAGGTTTGAATACACAATGGGGGGTCGGAAAATCGAGAGCATGCCTTATGAGAAGGATTTAGGAGTCATAGTGGACTCTAAGCTATCGACTTCCAGACAGTGTTCAGAAGCCATTAAGAAGGCTAACAGAATATCAGATTATATAGCGCCTTGTTGTGTGGAGTACAAGTCACAGGAGGTTCTGCTCAACCTTTATAACACACTGGTGAGGCCTCATCTGGAGTCCTGTGTGCAGTTTTGGTCTCCAGGCTACAAAAGGACATAGCAACGCTAGGAAAAGTCCAGAGAAGAGCGACTGGGCTGATTCCAGGGCTACATGGGTTGAATTATGAGGAAAGATTCAAAGAGCTGAGCCTTTAAAGGAGATTAAGGGGAGACCTGACTGAAGTGTTTAAAACTATGAAGGAAATTAGTCCAGTGGATCGAGACTGTTATTTTAAAATGAGTTCATCAAGAACACGGGGACACTGTTGGAAACTTGTTAAGGGTAAATATCGCCCAAACATTAGGAAGTTTTTCTTTACACAAAGAATAATAGACATTTGAAATAAGTGACCAAGTAGTGTGGTGGACAGTAAGACGTTAGGGACTTTCAAAACTCGACTTGATTTTTTTTGGAAGAAATAAGTGGATAGGATTGGCGAGCTTTGTTGGGCTGAATGGCCTGTTCTCGTCTAGAGTGTTCTAATGTTCTAATGTCTCATTTGTAAAAGTTTTCATGGATTCGAGTATGAAAATGTGAAAATGCCAAGAAGCAATAAAATGTGTACACCAAAAAAAAAAAAAAAAAAAAATCAAAGTCAACGTTCAAACAACAACAACAACAACATTTATTTATATAGCACATTTTCATAAAAAAGTAGCTCAAAGTGCTTTACATAATGAAGAAAAGAAAAATAAAAGACAAAATAAGAAATTAAAATAAGACAACATTAGTTAACATAGAAAGGAGTAAGGTCCGATGGCCAGGGTGGACAGAAAAAAAAAATAAAACTCCAGAAGGCTGGAGAAAAAAATAAAATCTGTAGGGGTTCCAGGCCCCGAGACCGCCCAGTCCCCTTTGGGCATTCTACCTAACATAAATGAAATAGTCCTCTTTGTAGTTAGAGTTCTCACGGAGTCATTTGATGCTGATGGTCATACAGACTTCTGGCTTTTAATCCATCCATCATTTTTGGAACATCAAGGTACTTAGAGTAGATAGTGATCAAAGCAACGATTTGTTAAGCAGGACTAACTCAAATGAGATTCTTTTATCATAACGATTAAAGATTTATTTGTTGTCACACATATGGGCTTAGGAAGCAGCCAACAAGCCCTAAGGTGAGTAAGCTATCGCGAGAGGAAGGGTTGGTTAAGGGTCCTAACGTCTCTTTCTCTCTCTGTCTCTCTTCAGAACCAAAGAAGAAAAATAAAAACTCAAGGTTTACACCTACCTCCATTCCAGTACTTCAAAATGGCCGCTCTCCACTTCTGCTTCCATCTCTCAGTTGATGACGCCATTTCTGATCTCGCTAATTCGACGTCATTTCTGACTGCCTGTATTTGACGTCACATTCTGCTATATCATTTCTGGTCACCATTTTTGTTTGCTATAAAAGTTCCTGCAACTATGTACTGTTTGTCAAATGTTTATTTTGATCCGTGTGCAGCGCAATTTGTATCTTTCCGCTGGACATTATACGGGGCTATTCCCCAACTCTTTTTGACGTGTTGGCGTCAGGTTATTGCTTTTTACACTGTCAAGATTGGGTTCTGATGGGCTTATGTGTGTCATCTTTATACTGTCTCCGGAATGACACTACAAACAAGTGCATCACAGAGAATTCTGGGAAATATGAAATTGTGGCATTAATAAAATGTCTGGCATTCAAAACCTCATTTTCAACATGTAGATTACTAATGATGTGATAATAATGCACAAAAATGTCTTCAAATCATAACAACATCCAAATTGGCCACCAAAAATCAAAGTCAATGAGCAGAATAAAGTGAATTGCAACTTGTACTATTTTATCCAAATCTCAGATATAAAATGGCCAATGATCCCTCAATATCATAACGCTAGAGGCTACACCCCTAGGAACCAGATGGTCCTGCCATGCCAACGAAAATCATGGCACCCGTCGTCTTTTGGAATTCTGACCCTCATGCTCACTGTGTTTGACTACGTTTCTGGTTTTCTGTATTGAGTCTTTGTTTGCATTTGTGTTTTTTCGGCAATTCCTTTGCTTCTTGATATTACTTAAGATTTTGTGAGAATAAACTTTAAATTTTATTGTGGAAAAAAAAAATGATCCATTGTAGCAACTCCTAACGGGAGCAGCCGAAAAAAGAAGAAGAAGAAGAAGAAGAAACGTTTAATTTTATAAAAGATTCTTATTACTTGCCAGGGTTTGGTGGTTATTCCCCCCCGCCAGGGTTACTAGCCAGGGTTTTGTGGTTAAACCCCCCCCCCCAAGGCATTTTTAGGAAGTGCCTTTGGAACTCATGGGGACTTATGTGCTTTGGGACTCCAAGTCCACAATGATATTAATATGAGGAGTCTTTATACATGCATGCTGCCTAAACAGAATATTTTTCATTTTCACATCAATAAACTAACACTGTATTTATAACTTAGTAACACAATGATTAAATGTACTCATATTAACTCCATGTGTTGTGGATGGCTTCTGTTCAGAGCCTTTTTCCCATTTTCCAACTTGACATAATTTTGTTGTGTTCTGTGATGCCATTGGCTATTATTTCACTGATTCTGTGTCTCATTTTCTGTAGCCTCAAATTCCACAGCCTTACTATATTCATGCCATATGACTGCAGAACCTCGAATTTCTTCTATAAGTAGGTTTCACTACATTTTTAATACTTGAAATAAATCCCAGTTTGTGACTAGCATTTAACATAAACATTTGGGATTTCATTACGCTAAATCTGTTAGAAGCATGGCTGTGGGTTAGCCTGTTAGTATTTAAGATTTTCTCTGTGCTCGACAGATTGCTAGTAATTGCCATAAACTGTGTTTGCTTCTTTGCTTCTAGTAAAGGATTTTTAATACACTTTTCAACTCATGTATAAATCAATCAGTCTTTGTTATGTTCCAGAGCTCACAGACAGAATTTCCATAAAGTAATTTTTCTGCAATTAATATTATACGTTGCCACAGCATCCATAAAGTTTCCATAGATGTACTGTAAATGGAGTAAACACTGCATATACAGTTTAGAAGAGAACAAGTGCAGGCTTATGTGAGGATCAAGGCAGCACTCAGAAATGATTTTGTTATATATCTGTGCTGTGAAAAAGTATTTGACCTCTTCCTGATTTCATGTATTACTGCAAATTATTGAAACTGAATATTTTTAGGCATTCAACTAACATTTAACCTATATATATAAAAGCCAAATACCACTGACTCATTCATCATGAAATCTCTAGAAACATGAGGACTTGGGACTTGAAATTGGAAATATAGGTTACCCTTGATCCATAGGTGCTTGCTAAGAAACGGTTTTAAAAATTTCATGCTTCAAGCGCGTTCTGTCTCTGTATGTCTATCCGCTTTTCACGAGAGAATTACTTAACAGATTTAGATCTGGTTGTTTTTTTATAATTTGCTTGAACTTTTTTTGCTGATTTTGCGACTTCTCTCATTGTGCTAAGTACCAGAGTTCACTTGCGGTACCGATGTATTTATGCAAATCCAACAGAGTGGCTGTGGGCCGAGAACAGGGGGGCGGGGCCTTCCTCATTCACTCGCCTGCCTCTGTTCGAGTTGGTCTACGTCTCGCCACGTGTTGGAGTGCACCTTGCCTCCGCTTCACAAACGATATCCATGTGTTCAACAGACCTTATCATCTACAGATTGTTAAGGAGTAACATTTGACGTTTTTGAGAGAGAGATCAGAGCCCCATGTGTTTTAGAGGGTAGCTGCTGATTGCCAGAGACATCACAGCCATGTGCTTTTCTCCCCACGCGGGGAACGCTCTCCCATCAGAGCTGAACACGATCAGACATAGTGCCAACGTCTATTGACTGTAAAAGTTTGTTCTGTTTCATTTCTATGTGGGCGAAGCCACGGGGTATAGCTAGTATCAAATAAAATAAAATAGAAACAAATGCTACTTTTGATTTATTTATTTATTATTTTTGAATGACCAGAGTTATCCAGCATATACTGGAACTATGTACAGAAGAAAATACCCCTAGTTAAATCAATTTAATGAAGGGAATAACTAAAGTCAGTTAGCTAAGCATCGTTATGACTAGGAGTCCCAAGACACATAAGTATATATATATATATATATATCCTGTGGTGGGTTGGCACCCTGCCCGGGATTGGTCCCTGCCTTGTGCCCTGTGTTGGCTGGGATTGGCTCCAGCAGACCCCCGTGACCCTGTGTTCGGATTCAGCGGGTTGGAAGATGGATGGATGGATGGATAATTATATATATATATATATATATATATATATGTATATATATATATATATATATATATATATATGTATATATATAAAATCCAACGTCTGTATATCTGTCCGCTTTCATGAGAGAACTACTTAACGGATTTAGATTGGGTTTTTTTCTATAATTTGCTTGAACATTCCGGTTGATTTTGCGACTTCTCTCATCCCGCTAAGAATCATAGTTCGTTTGCAGGAGCGATATAGTCGTGCTAATCTGAGAGACACGCAGCGGGCCGAGAGGAGAGGAAAGCGTGACATCAGGAATAGGGAGCCAGGCAGAGCCCTCCTCACTGTCCTTTTTAACTAACATGCGGGCGAAATCGCGGGTTGACGGCTGGTCTTTAATAAACTGAATAACCTCAAATTACAGTGCTTACAATAGTTTCAGTATTAACAGCATTAGTTCTACAACAGGAGAATAGCAGATAGATAGATGAGATTAGATTAGATTAGATTTTGGAGACACCAAGAAAAATATAAACATTTTAACAATCAAACCCTCAAACACACACAAGACCCTCTGGCTTGGATAATGATATGTGACCTGTTGCCACTGTAAGAAGTGGCCAGGTGGGTTGACAAGGCAGGGACACAGAAGAAAAGTTTGGGTACCACTCTGTTGGCCCTGTTTAATCGAACAACTGAAATGACAGCCAATAACAGCTCAAGAAAAAAAGAAAAGAAAGAAAGATGGCAGCGCGAGGCTAGCTGATTGCGTGAATCAAAGGAGTTCTGTCCTCTTTGTTATTCAGGTCTAGCATCTGACTCCACCTTCTGGGACTGAGCTGTTCATATAATCTGAGGACCATAAGGGTGAAGTTTCTCGGGTGGGAGATGGGATCAGTTGTTCCACTTAGGCATTTTTTCCTTGGATGAGGGGTAGAAAGGAGAATATAACTTTAGCATCAGTGCCCCCTCTTGTCCTGGGGTGGTATTGCTTACCTTGTCAGAGCAAAGGCAGGTGGTTCTCATACGCATATGAAATCTAATAGCAGGCTTGTAGGTGGGAGTTTGATGGATCAGATTTTGGTCAGAACCGGTTGTACCACAGATTTACATTTAATGGCATTTATCATTTAAAAAAACAACACATCTAGACACATCTCAAGGATAATTAAAGCAAACAGGATGCACCTGCCACGTGCAAAAGTTTGCTGACGAAACTACATCAGGAGTGGGCAGGAGGAGGAGTATAGGAACCTAATCAAGGACTTTGTTAAATGGTGCAACTCAACCCACCTACACCTGAACACCAGCAAAACCAAGGAGCTGGTGGTGAATTTTAGGAGGACCAGGCCCCTCATGGACCCTGTGATCATCAGAGGTGACTGTGTGCAGAGAGTACAGACCTATAAATATCTGGGTGTGCAGCTGGATGATAAACTGGACTGGACTGCCAATACTGATGCTCTGTGTAAGAGAGGACAGAGCCGACTATACTTCCTTAGAAGGCTGGCGTCCTTCAACTTAAGATGCTGCAGATGTTCTATCAGATGGTTGTGGCGAGCGCCCTCTTCTACGTGGTGGTGTGCTGGGGAGGCAGCATAAAGAAGAGGGACACCTCACGCCTGGACAAACTGGTGAGGAAGGCAGGCTCCATTGTAGGCATGGAGCTGGACAGTTGACATCTGTGGCAGAGCGACGGGCGCTGAGCAGACTCCTGTCAATCATGGAGAATCCACTGCATCCACTAAACAGTGTCATCTCCAGACAGAGGAGCAGCTTCAGCGACAGACTGCTGTCAATGTCCTGCTCCACTGACAGACTGAGGAGATCGTTCCTTCCCCAAACTATGTGACTCTTCAATTCCACCCCAAAACATTAACATTATTCTAAATTATTGTCTATCTGTATACCTGCATTGTTATTACTCTTTAATTTAATATTTTCTTTATCAGTATGCTGCTGCTGGAGTGTGTGAATTTCCCCTTGGGATTAATAAAGTATCTATCTATAATTTAATAATAATAATTTTTAATAATAATAATAATTTTTTGCATTTATATAGCGCTTTTCTCACTACTCAAAGCGCTTAGCAATTGCAGGTTAAGGGCCTTGCTTAATGGCCCAACAGAGCAGAGTCCCTTTTGGCATTTACGGGATTCGAACCGGCAACCTTCCGATTGCCAGTGCAGATCCCTAGCCTCAGAGCCACCACTCCCCCTATCTATCTATCTATCTATCTATCTATCTATCTATCTATCTATCTATCTATCTATATTTCTGGTTTTACATGTAATTGATTTGCCAGAAATCCCCAAATCCTGTTTTTGTTTTGTCGTTCTAGGATATTGAGTGTTGTTTGATGGTTTGATGAGGAATAAAATGAATTTAAATGATTTTAGCATACACATGTAGAAGAAGTGAAGGGGTCTGCAAACTGTATGGAGGACCTGTGATGCGAAACCCTGGTCTCCTTAGTGTACTGCAGCAACGCTACCACTGCCCCACTGTGCCACCCTTTCAGAACCTGGCAGAATGGTTTGAATGGTTATTTTCGGAAGGTACCGTATTTGCAGATAGAAATAATAATAATTATTATCAGATTTTGTGAAATTATGTGAATTTCCCCTTGGGGATTAATAAAGTATCTATCTATCTATCTATCTATCTATCTATCTATCTATCTATCTATCTATCTATCTATCTATCTATCTATCTATCTATCTATCTATCTATCTATCTGACCTCAACTGGGAGTGTTATAGCAACAGGTCTAAAAAACTTATATAAATGAATGTTTTCAGTTTTTGACTTTTAATAAATTTGAAAACCTTTCTGAAAACGTATTTTCACTTTGTCATTATGGGTTATTGAATATAGATCAATTGGCAAAAATTAAGTGTCCAAGGCTCTGGATATTTTCTAAATCCATTGAAACAGCTTTGCTTTTTCCGAGCCAGTGAGTTAGAGCTTTCTGCAAAAGACCAAAGAGAGCCTTTTCTGTGCAAAAAAATAAATAAAAAAACAAAACATGAAATAATAACCAAACCAACTTTCAGAGCTCGTTTCTAATCTGTAACATGCTGTAGCACAGTAGCATAGCCATACGCTGTTGCTTAACCAATATTCACTGAAACATCAATGGACTATACAAAGTGAAGATGGTTTACAATCCACCATGAAATAGTTTTATTATTTTTTAAATGTGTAAAATATGGGGAGACTCTATCAGCTGTGTTGTCTAGCATGGTCTAAAACAATTCCCCTTCAAACACAATCTGTCACAACCTAACAATTTATGAAATACACAGACATCTAGGTGACTGAAAGGGCTGCAGTTGCAGTACTTATGACCTCTGGGGTTTTTGTTTTTTGGATGAAAAGTCGTAATTCGTTATGAATTCTGATTTTGCAAGTCACCCTGAGCTAAAGGCCACTGTCAGATATAGAACATCTCTTTTTTTAACTTCAGTTTTTTGGTCAAGAGTTTAGAAAATTCAATGCGGCTATTAATGTGAACTCTTCAGAGTCTCCTTGTGCGGTTTGCGTGTTCTCCTCATGTTTGTAGTCAAGTCCAGCTTATTGCCGTGCATACATACAGAAGCACAATGACATTTTTACTTGCCTGTCTCATTACAGCAGCTGACAAAAATAATTAAAAACATATTTTTTAAAAAAAAAGAAGGAAACATAGCATGCAACATACACAGTGCCTTCAGGAAGTATTCCGACCCCTTCACCTTTGTCACAGGAGCCTGGGGGTGGTACCCAGCCGGGACGCCCAGGAGGACTGGAAGAGGGCTTACACCTCCCTCAGACCACGTGGGGGCGACTGCCCTGGTGGCTTTGGTGACCACGGGAACAGAGCTTTGAAGCTCAACCCTATAGGGGCCTGTGGTCACCGCCAGGGGGCGCCCTAATGCCTATGGAGCCCTGGCCCTTAGCACTTCCGCCACACCCAGAAGTGCCGATGGAGAAGAAGACCAGAGACACCTGGAGTGTCTCCGGGTTGTGTAGCCAGTACTTCCGCCACACTGGGGAGTGCCGGCGGAAGCTAATCAGGAGGCACCTGGAGCACATCCAGGTGTGTATAAAAGGGGCCGCCTCCCTCCATTCGATGGCTGGAGTCGAGTGGAAGAGGATGGAGCTTGGAGGACAGGAGTGGAAGCGGCCGGCTGAGCGAGAGGGGGGGGGGGGGGGGGGGGGGGGGGGCATTTGGAGAAGCCAGGACTTCGGAGTGATTGGTGCTGCGGCACTGGGGTGCTGTTTATTTGTAAATATTATTGTAAATAAATGTGTGTTGGGTGATAATACGATGTCTACCTGTCTGTGTCCGGTGCGGTGCTTGCATGTGTAAGATTTGACAGAATACAGAAGACAACATGTGGTCAAAGGAGCTGTCCATGCAGGTGAAAGAAGACATCCTTAGGCTGCGAAAACAGAAAAAACCCATCCGAGAAATTGGGCTGTTCCCCACACCTTTTACTTACAGTTAGGTCCATAAATATTTGGACAGAGACAACTTTTTTCTCATTTTGGTTCTGTACATTACCACAATGAATTTTAAATGGAACAACTCAGATGCAGTTGAAGTGCAGACTTTCAGCTTTAATTCAGTGGGGTGAACAAAATGAGTGCATAAAAATGTGAGGCATCTAAAGCATTTTTTGAACACAATCCCTTCATTTCAGGGGCTCAAAAGTAATTGGACAATTGACTCTTTGGCTATTTCATGGGCAGGTGTGGGCAAGTCCGTCGTTATGTCCTTATCAATTAAGCAGATAAAAGGCCTGGAGTTGATTTGAGGTGTGGTGCTTGCATGTGGAAGAGTTTGCTGTGAACAGACAACATGCGGTCAAAGGAGCTCTCCATGCAGGTGAAAGAAGCCATCCTTAAGCTGCGAAAACAGAAAAAACCCATCCGAGAAATTGTTACAATATTATGAGTGGCAAAATCTACAGTTTGGTACATCCTGAGAAAGAAAGCAAGCACTGGTGAACTCAGCAACGCAAAAAGAACTGGACGTCCACAGAAGACAACAGTGGTGGATGATTGCAGAATCATTTCCATGGTGAAGAGAAACCCCTTCACAACAGCCAACCAAGTGAACAACACTCTCCAGGGGGTCGGCGTATCGATATCCAAGTCTACCATAAAGAGAAGACTGCATGAAAGTAAATACAGAGGGTGCACTGCAAGGTGCAAGCCACTCATAAACCTCAAGAATAGAAAGGCTCGATTGGACTTTGCTAAAGAACATCTAAAAAAGCCAGCACAGTTCTGGAAAAATATTCTTTGGAGAGATGAAACCAAGATCAACCTCTACCAGAATGATGGCAAGAAAAAAGTATGGAGAAGGCGTGGAACAGCTCATTATCCAAAGCATACTACATCATCTGTAAAACACGGTGGAGGGAGGCAGTGTGATGGCTTGGGCGTGCATGGCTGCCAGTGGCACTGGGACACTAGTGTTTATTGATGATGTGAGACAGGACAGAAACAGCCGAATGAATTCTGAGGTGTTCAGAGACATACTGTCTGCTCAAATCCAGATAAATACAGCAGTCAAATTGATTGGGCGGCGTTTCATGATACAGATGGACAATGACCCAAAACATACAGCCAAAGCAACCCAGGAGTTTATTAAAGCAAAGAAGTGGAAAATTCTTGAATGGCCAAGTCAGTCACCTGATCTTAACACAACTGAGCAGGCATTTCACTTGTTGAAGACTAAACTTCAGACAGAAAGGCCCACAAACAAACAGCAACTGAAAGCCGCTGCAGTAAAGGCCTGGCGGAGCATTAAAATGAGGAAACCCAGCATCTGGTGATGTCCAGGAGTTCAAGACTTCAGGCTGTCATTACCAGAAAAGGGGTTTCAACCAATTATTAGAAATGAACATTTTATTTCCAGTTATTTAATTTGTCCAATTACTTTTGAGCCCCTGAAATGAAGGGATTGTGTTCAAAAAATGCTTTAGTTGTCTCACATTTTTATGCAATCGTTTTGTTCACCCCACTGAATTAAAGCTGAAAGTCTGCACTTCAACTGCATCGGAGTTGTTTCATTTATGTGAATTTCCCCTTCGGATTAATAAAGTCTCTATCTATCTATCTATCTATCTATCTATCTATCTATCTATCTATCTATCTATCTATCTATCTATCTATCTATCTATCTATCTATCTATCTATCTATCTAAAATTCATTGTGGTAATGTACAGAACCAAAATGAGAAAAAAGTTGTCTCTGTCCAAATATTTATGGACCTAACTGTATTTTGTAATGTTGCAGCCTTGTGCTAAGATTCTTTCAATTATTTTTTCTCCACCTTAAATAACACTCTCTACTCTAAACAAGAAACCAAAAACTGGATTCCATACATTTTTGCAAGATTATTTAAATATAAAAAGCAACAACTGAAACATCCCACTGACACAAATATTCAGACCCTTTATTCAGTACTTTGCTCTAGCCCCTTTAGCAGCCATTCCAGCACTGAAGTCTTCTTGGGTCTGGACTGAAGGATTTCCTGCCATTCTTCTCCCCAGATCCTCTCAGACTCTGTCAGGTAGGTGGTCAGCTGTTTTTAGGTCTCTCCTGAGATGTTCAACAAGTTTCAACTCTGAGCTCTGGCTGGGCCATTCAAGGGCATTCACAGAGTTGTCCCTAAGCCACTCCTCTGTTGTCTTTGCTTTGCGCTTAGGGACATTGTCCTGTTGGACGGTGACTTTTTGGCACTGTCTGGGGTCCGGAGAGCTCTAGAGTAAAATTTTAATTAAGGATATCTCAGTACTTTGTTCCGTTCAGCTGTCTCTCATCCCTGACTAGTCTCACAGATCCTGCTGCTGAAACACAAGCCCATAGCATGATAGTGCTACCGCCATGCTTCACTGTTGGAATTGTACTACACATGATGTAGCTCAAAGTGTTTTACAAGATAGGGAAAGAAAAGTTTATATGAAATAAATAACAAAGGATAAAGCAAGGTCTGATGGCCGGGAGGACAGAAAAATAACAGCAAAAAAAATCCAGAGGGTTGGAGAAAAAAAAAAACAAAATCTGCAAGGGTTCCAAGGCCATGAGACCACCCAGCCCCTACTGGGCATTCTACCTAACATAAATGATCTCAATCAGCCCTCAAGACAGCCTTCTCTAGGGACTATTCATTTTTTATAGAGCCGTGAAGCACATCCTAATGTGGTACAGCTTACCTCAGCAAGACTAGGAAGGTGATCCCTAGATACGCATGCATGGCAAAGTACAGAAGGGGGCTCTGTGATGGTACGGGTTGGCTCCTGGCTCCCTCTTCTACACACATGAAGCAAAGGGATGGTGTAAGAGTGCTTTTATTAAAAACAACGTGTTCAAAAGGAAAGTGTAGTGCATCCATCCATCCATCCATCCATCCATCCATCCATCCATCCATCCATTATCCAACCCGCTATATCCTAACTACAGGGTCACGGGTGTCTGCTGGAGCCAATCCCTGCCAACACAGGGCGCAAGGCAGGAAACAAACCCCGGGCAGGGTGCCAGCCCACTGCAGTGTAGTGCATCAGAATTCATAAATAAGTAATGCATAAAAACAGGTGAAAAGGAAGAGGTTAAAATAATCCCAATAAATATTCATTAAAAATGAGATTAAAAATCCACTGGCAATGGATAGTCCTTTGTAAAAGCCCAGTGCCTTCTTCTTTTAACACTGGCGGCTCCTCTGCTTATCCCGTATGGGCCTTGAGTGGAGGAGTCGCCTTACTGACAGGTGCAGTTGACTTTCCACAGGTCCTATGGCTACACGACAGACTCCCTCTCCAGACCGAGACTTGAGTCCCCAACGGCCATGGCGCTCACACTAGGGCTCTCCTTCCCGGCCTTCCACCATGGGCCGCGGAAACTCCTTATCACTCCCGTTCCTTGTAACAGCTCGGCTGGAGCAACCACTTCCGACTGCTCCCCGAAGTGTCGGCCACACACTCCTTCCCAGAGCCTCTCCACCCAGCTGCCTGTCTTCTCTCGTGCGAGCCTGCTCTGATTCTCCCATGCCTGTGATTTCACCTCCTGCCTTCTTCTCTCAGTAATTTCCATTCTGTCTTTTCTTTTGATCCTTCCTCGCTTCACACTCACACTTCCCCTTTTAAAGTGGGGATGTGTCACAACTGTTTCGATTAACAGCTCCCGACGCCAATTAGGGTCACGGATGATCCCACACCTGTGCACATAATATAGGACTGTCTACTCCCACATCTCACCCAGAACCATTCTCACCATGCTACTGCACCCCACCTTACCAAAGACACTAGTGCAGCGATTATTTATTTAATAAAGATGCTGATCAGCCACGGACCTTACTTTACAACAGGCTCCGCACACTACCTTGTGGAGTACCCCTTATTTGGCGGTCTGTATTGGGAATGTGATGATGCCAATCCACACTTGCTGAGGTTTGTAGGTTAGGAAGTTCACAATCCAGTTTTTTGTCGTGCACATTTTATCACTTTTGAATCCACGCAAAGTGTAATAAATGACACCCCTGGTCTAATATGTGGGTAATTTTCAAAGCTTTATACCCATTTTGGCCATGTTTGTGTTGTAACAGCTCAAAATGATAATGACAAGAGTCAAGAATGCAATGTTTTAGTAACAAAAGGATGCCATATTGTTTGATAGAAATGAAAATGATCAACCTACAGAGGGCTGAATTCAAAGACACCCCGAAAATCAAAGGGAAAAAATGATGCAGCAGGCAGGCGAGTCCATTTGGCTGAAATTTAATTGCAGCAACTCCAAATCGTACTCAGTAGTTTGTATGGCCCCCACGTGCTTGTATGCATGCCTGACAACATCCTAATAAGATGAAGGATGGTGTCCTGGGGAATCTCCTCCCATATCTGGACCAGGGCATCACTGAGATCCTGGACAGTCTGAGGCATCGGATGGATTGAAACATAATGTCCCACCCAGAGGTGTTCTTTTGGATTGAGGTCAGGCGAGTGAGTGTGGGGGCCAGTCAATGGTATCAATTCCTTCATCCTCCAGGAACTGCCTGCATACTCTCGCCACATGAGGCAGGGCATTGTCGTGCACCAGGAGGAACCCAGGACCTACTGCACCAGCATAGGGTCTGACAATGGGTCCAAGGGTTTCATCCCGATACCTAATGGCAGTCAAGGTAGCCTTTAGAGGTCTGTGTGTCCCTCCATGGATATGCCTTCCCAGATCATCACTGACCCACCGCCAAACCGGTCATGCTGAACAATGTTACAGGCAGCATAACGTTCTCCATGGCTTCTCCAGACCCTTTCACGTCTGTCACATGTGCTCAGGGTGAACCTGCTCTCATTTGTGAAAAGCAGAGGGCGCCAGTGGTGAACCTGCCAATTCTGGTATTGTATGGCAAATGCCAATCGAGCTTCACGGTGCCGGACAGGCAGTGAGCACCGGGCCCACTAGAGGATGTCGGGCTGTCAGACCACCCTCATGAAGTCTGTTTCTGATTGTTTGGTCAGAGACATTCACACCAGTGGCTTGCCTGCTGGAGGTCATTTTGTAGGCTCTGGCAGTGCTCATCCTGTTCCTCCTTGCCCAAAGGAGCAGATAGCGGTCAGTCCTGCTGTTGGGTTAAGGACCTTCTACGAGGGGCCCTGTCCAGCTCTCCTAGAGTAACTCCCTGTCTCCTGGAATCTCCTCCATGCCCTTGAGACTGTGCTGAGAGACACAGCAAACCTTCTGGCAATGGAAGGCAAGTATTGATGTGCCATCCTGGGGAAGTTGGACTACCTGTGCACCCAAACCTCTGTATGGTCCAGGTATGGCCTCATGCTACCAATAGTGATGCTGACCGTAGCCAAATGCAAAACGAGTGAAAAAACAGATGAAGAAGGAAAAATGTCAGTGGCCTCCCTCCACCTGCTAAACCATTCATTCCTGTTTTGGGGGTCGTCTCATTGTTGCCCCTCTAGTGCACCAAAGCAGCTGAAACTGATTAACAAGCCCCTCTGCTACTTCACTGACCAGATCAACAGCCCAGAAGTTTCATTGACTTGATGCTATACTCTGATTAAAAACTGTTCCTTTAATTTTTTGAGCATTATATATTATTCCCAGCATTTAATTAGCCTGTCCTATCTTAACATGGCAGTTTTGTGTCTCTTGTTCCTTGCAGAAGGCCTTTCATTTCCTGATTGCTTTCCCCAATCCATGAACCTGGAGCCCAGAATGATTAAATCTTCAACAATTTCTAAATCTTCATTGTCTATCAACAGGCACCGCATTCAGGGTGGGTTCCTTCATTACTTTCCGTCTTGCCGGGTTAGACTTCCGCTACCCACAACGTTAAAAATGGGATTAATTCATTTCACTACACGGACGGATGGCTTTATCACTTAGCTGAAGTCCGATAACATACTGTAATCGGCCGAGATGCAGGTCAGCACTTTCACATTGTTTTTTTTTAAATAGCAAAATATGAAAAATGATGATAAGGCGTTAGCAGACATTAGAAATTAAAATCGGCATTGCAAATGAGCACGACACAATTTACAAGACTGGAAGAACGGCCCATAAAATAGCGTTCCCATTTTTGTTATTTCCATTCTCGTGGTATTGCTTTCAAGGCCATAACTAACAAGAATAATAAAATGTTTGATTACGTGGGGAGTCGGCTTCACTGCAGGGCATTAATACAGAAGTGACATGTATATATAATACCCATAAAAGTGCAGACCTAACACTAGCTGATTTACTCAAAGGCACCGTATTTTAAAACAAATGGTCCCTTTAATTGGAATTCATACAGTGTAAAATAGCTCTGTACGGTTGCTTTTTAAATTTGCCATTAACAAATGTAATTATTTAATTACTAAGTAATAATGTTGTGATAATTTTAAGCATTAAGTATCAATTGGAATTTGTGTTTGAATGCACACCAGACTTTTATGTTAAGCTAAGAAAACAGCAATGGCTATTTAGCATCTGCAGCATTTGACAGGAACACATCTATCACTATTATTATTTCTTTAATCTCCTAAAAATTAACTACATTTGAATTAAG
Source organism: Erpetoichthys calabaricus (assembly GCF_900747795.2). Classification (NCBI taxonomy): domain Eukaryota; kingdom Metazoa; phylum Chordata; class Cladistia; order Polypteriformes; family Polypteridae; genus Erpetoichthys; species Erpetoichthys calabaricus. Next base: position 15,706,121 of record NC_041406.2, on the reverse strand, counting down.
TGGGGGGCGGCACGGTGGATCAGTGGTAGTGCTGCTGCCTTACAGTAAAGAGACCAGGGATCCCGACTCAGGTCCTCCATGTGTGGAGTATGCATGTTTTCCCCATGTCTGTGTGGAATCATTGGGAGCTCTCTGCTCTCCATTGAACATGTCTTTGTAAAGAGTTGTATTCACAAAGCTTATAGCATTATGAAGGACCACTAACCCCAAGTCTCTTTGTCCCACGTTCATCTGACAGAAGGAACCATTCTGCCAGGTTCTGAAAGGGTAGCACGGTGGTGCAGTGGTTGTGCTGCTGTCTTGCAGTAAGGAGACCAGGGTTTTGAGTCTCAGTGGCTCCATGCATGCAGTCTGCATGTTCTCCTTGTGTCTGTATGGGTTTCCTCCTTCTTCACCTTCATGTTAGGTGAATTGGCGATTGTAAATTTGCCTGTTTGTGTGTGTTTTTGCCCTGCGATGGACTGGCACCCTTTCCAGGGTTTGTTCCTTCCTTGCACCCTATGCTAGCTGTGATAGGCTTCAGCAGCCCCCAAGGACCCTGTTCAGGAGTAAGCTGGTTTGAAAACAACTGACTGAATTAAGTGGGCAAATCTTGATTATATCTTTGTGAATCGCCACAGGGTGCTCCAGCCTTCCAAACTCTGACTCAGACAGACAAGTGCAACACACACACCACATCTTTTATTTACAAGTAGAGAAGCGTTTTTCCCTCGCTCCCCACAGCAGCACAGTATAAAGCACCAATTAACAGTTCCACAGCACTTCTCGTTCTCGTTCCGCCTCCACTCCTCCTCTGGTAGGTGTTGTCCTCTCCCTCCCAACTCTGGCTCTCCAAATAGAGTGAGGCGGCTCTTTTTATGTTACACCTGGCAGTGCTCCAGATGGCTCATCAGGGTTACCTGGAGTTACTCCCAGGTGTGATGAAAACCCAATGTAGCAGGGCCCTACCATCTGTGCAGCTCTCCATAGCAGCCCACACGGAACCCAACAGCGTTGCATCAAACTCCAACTCCCAGTGTTCCTTGCAGGAATCCATGGTGCCACAGCCACCCAGGGAGGCTGCCCTCTAGTGTACCGGCCAAGGTAGTGTCTTTTGTTTCCATCCAGCTGGGGTCCCGGCCAGGTAGTCCATCACATTTATATACCCTTGGTTTTTAATATCAAGTTCTTTGCTTCTCCCACTTAACATCAGAGACAGCTTGAAAGAAAAACTAAAGTGAATGAAATCATTGAGCATGTGAAAGGTGTTTTATAAATAAAATCTAGATAGATAGATAGATAGATAGATAGATAGATAGATAGATAGATAGATAGATAGATAGATAGATAGATAGATAGATAGATAGATAGATAGATAGATCTTAGTATAGTCGGCAGGATAAGATAGATAGATAGATAGATAGATAGATAGATAGATAGATAGATAGATAGATAGATAGATAGATAGATAGATAGATAGATAGATAGATAGATAGATAGATAGATAGATAGATAGATATGAAAGGCACTATTTAATAGATAGATAGATAGATAGATAGATAGATAGATAGATAGATAGATAGATAGATAGATAGATAGATAGATAGATAGATAGATATGAAAGGCACTATTTAATAGATAGATAGATAGATAGATAGATAGATAGATAGATAGATAGATAGATAGATAGATAGATAGATAGATAGATAGATAGATAGATAGATAGATAGATAGATAGATAGATAGATAGATAGATAGATAGATAGATAGATAGATAGATACTTTATTAATCCCAGGGGGAAATTCACATACTCCAGCAGCAAAAAATATTAAATTAAAGAGTAATAAAAAATGCAGGTAAAAAACAGACAATAACTTGAATAATGTTCAACGTTTACCCCTCTGGTGGAATTGAAGAGTCGCATAGTTTGGGGGAGGAATGATCTTCTCAGTCTGTCAGTGGAGCAGGACAGTGACAGCAGTCTGTCGCTGAAACTACTCCTCTGTCTGGAGATGACACTGTTTAATGGATGCAGTGGATTCTCCATAATTGATAGGAGCCTGCTGAGTGCCCGTTGCTCTGCCACGTATGTCAAGCTATCCAGCTCTATGCCAACAATAGAGCCTGCCTTCCTCACCAGTTTGTCCAGGCGTGAGGCATCCTTCTTCTTAATGCTGCCTCCCCAGCACACCACTGCATAGAAGAGGGCACTCGCCGCAACCATCTGATAGAACATCTGCAGCATCTTACTGCAGATGTTGAAGGATGCCAGTCTTCTAAAGAAGTACAGGCGGCTCTGTCCTTTCTTGCACAGAGAATCAGTATTGGCAGTCCAGTCCAATTTATCGTCCATCTGCACTCCCAGGTATTTATAGGTCTGCACCCTCTGCACACAGTCACCTCTGATGATCACGGGGTCCATGAGGGGTCTGGGTCTCCTAAAATCCACCACCAGTTCCTTGGTTTTGCTGGTGTTCAGTTGTAGGTGGTTTAAGTCGCACCATTTAACAAAGTCCTTGATGAGGTTTCTATACTCCTCCTCCTGCCCACTCCTGATGCAGCCCACGATAGCAGTGTCGTCAGCAAACTTTTGCATGTGGCAGGACTCCGAGTTATATTGGAAGTCCGATGTATATAGGCTGAATAGGACCGGAGAAAGTACAGTCCCCTGCGGCGCTCCTGTGTTGCTGACCACAATGTCAGATCTGCAATTCCCGAGACGCACATACTGAGGTCTGTTTGTAAGATAGTCCACGATCCATGCCACTAGGTATGAATCTAATCCTGTCTCTGTCAGCTTGTCCCTAAGGAGCAGAGGTTGGATGGTGTTGAAGGCGCTAGAGAAGTCTAGAAACATAATTCTTACAGCGCCACTGCCTTTGTCCAAGTGGGAGAGGGATCGATGTAGCATATAGATGATGGCATCTTCCGCTCCCACCTTCTCCTGGTATGCGAACTGCAGAGGGTCGAGGGCATGTTGGACCTGTGGCCTCAGGTGGTGAAGCAGCAGCCGCTCGATGGTCTTCATCACATGTGATGTTAGAGCGACAGGCCGGAAGTCATTCAGCTCACCAGGACGTGATACCTTTGGGACTGGGGTGATGCAAGATGTTTTCCAAAGCCTCGGGACTTTCCCCTGTTCCAGGCTCAGGTTGAAGATGCACTGTAGAGGACCCCCTAGCTCTGATGCACAGACCTTCAGCAGTCATGGCGATACTCCATCTGGACCTGCTGCTTTGCTGGCACGAAGTTTCCTCAGCTCTCTGCTCACTTGCGCTGCTGTAATTGTGGGTGGGGATGTCTCTCCTATGTTGGTATCAGCAGAAGGATGTGTAGAGAGTGCAGTACTCCGAGGTGAGAGTGGGTTAGGGTGGTCAAACCTGTTAAAGAAGATGTTCATTTGGTTTGCTCTCTTCACTTCTCTCTCAATGGTGGTACCCCGCTTCGAGCTGCAGCCAGTGATGATCTTCATCCCATCCCACACTTCCTTCATGCTGTTGTTCTGCAACTTCTGCTCCAGCTTTCTCCTGTACTGCTCCTTCGCCGCCCTGAGCTGGACTCGGAGTTCCTTCTGCACGCACTTGAGCTCCTGCTGATCACCGTCTTTAAAGGCTCTTTTCTTCTGGTTCAAAAGGCCCTTGATGTCACTTGTAATCCATGGCTTGTTGTTAGCATAGCAGCGTACAGTTCTTACTAGAACTACAATGTCCATACAGAAGTTGATGTAGTCAGTAGTGCAGTCAACAACCTCCTCAATGTTCTCACTATGTGATCCCTGCAGGATATCCCAGTCTGTAGTTCCAAAACATTCTCTCAGAATATTCTCAGCCTCCGGGGTCCACTTCCTGAATGATCGTGTGGTTACAGGTAGGACTCTCACTTTTGGTTTGTAGTGAGGCTGAAGCAGAACCAGGTTATGATCTCCTTTCCCAAGCGCAGGCAGCGGGGTGGCACTGTATGCGTCTTTAACGTTTGCATACAGTAAATCAATAGTCTTATTTCCCCGGGTGTTACAGTCCACATACTGGGAGAAGGCAGGTAATGTTTTGTCCAGCGTCACATGGTTAAAGTCTCCAGCGATTAGCACAAGTGCCTCTATCAATCTTATTTTCTATTATTCTTTGTTCTATTTGGCATTATTATTATTCATGTAATAAATTCCACGCCACTTTTAACCTGCTATGCTTTGTCTTCATGTCTAGTGATTGAAGTAATAAAGTAGATTATTTCTAAGAGCACCTGTTGCAGCCGGAAGTTTGCCATACGCTCTGTGCTGCAAGGTTTATTAAAGGCTGAGGGTGAGAGCTCAATCCAATAGTAGGGAACAGTACGTAAAGTAAGGCATTCTTGGATAAATGGCCTATATTCAAGGATGTTGAGCCTTTGTATATCTGAATATATTCCTAGAGACTAAAGTAATTTTTACGTCTGAGATATATTTAAACATCGTATATTTTTCGTGCCAACAATAAGTAAGTCTCTTGAAGTGCTGAGAGAGTGACAGGCTGTGTTATTCCTAAGGCACTTGTGTGGTTTAAAGTGTTAGAGGTTAACCAGCTGTGTGGGTGTCATTCATAGGGCACTGTTGTGGTGAGGGTCTGTGTGTATGTAAGTCTCAAGAAGTCCTAGGAGAGGGACAAGTTGTACTATTCCTAAGGCACTTGTGTGGTTTAAAGTGTTAGTGATTAACCAGCTGTGTGGGTGTCATTCATAGGGCACTGTTGAGTTTCTGTGTGTATGCGTATATCTGTGTATGTGTGTGTTAATCTTAAGGTGCAACAGTAGACCAACCTGGTAACAAACCTGATGAGTACACTTACTCCTAAGTAAAGGGTAAGTAAAGGGAAATATCATGATAACACACCACTGTAAATGGAAGACATTTTGAATAACTACAACTCTTCCTAGTGCTGGCAAACTGAGAAAACTGTGCAATCATGGGGGAAGAGCCTTGGCCAGAGAGGTGACCAAGAACCCGATGGTCACTTTGGTTGAGCTCCAGAGATGGGGTGGGATGGGGTATGAGAGAAGCTTCCAACAGGACAACCACCACAGCAACACTCCACTGAGCTGGGTGTTATGAAAGACTTGGCCAACTTTGAAGTTTGTAAAAAAAGACACCTAAAGGACTCTCGGTCTATGAAAAACAAAATCCTCTGGTCTGGTGCAAGCAATATTGAACTGTTTGGCCTCAGAGTGTCACATCTGGAAACTAGACATCACTTATCATCTGCACAGTACCATGTCAATGATGATGACTGGTTATGGCAGGATCTGGGGCCTGGGAGAGTAGACGGAAAGCTGAACAGAGCAAAGTGATATCTTTAATGAAAACTGGCTCTAGAGCATTCTTGGCTTCTGAATGGTCTGAAGGATCACCTTCCAACAGGACAATGATCCTAAACACAAAGCAAAGATAACAGAGGAGTAGCTTAAAGTCAAAGAATGTCCATGAGTTGCTCAGCTTAGAGCCTGGATTTGATCTCAGTCGAGCATCTTTGGAGAGATGTGAGCATCTAAGCATGGTCTCCATCCTACCTGATAGAGCTTGACAGGATCAGCAGAGAAGTATGTCAGAAAGTCCTCAAATCCAGGTGTGAAAAACTCGTCTCATCAGACTTAAGAAGATTCCATGCTGTGATCGCTGCCAAAGAGGTTTCAATGAAGTACAACATACTGAGGGCCTGAATACGTGTGTCAATGTGATATTTCTGTTTTTTATTTGTAATAAATTTGTAAAAGGTTCCTAAAATCTTGTTTTTGCATTTTCATTCTGGGGTATTGTGTGTTGCTTGATGTGGGTGGAAAATGAATTGAAATGATTTTAGCACAAGGCTGCAACATACTCAGTTGATCGAGCTACCATGTGGGACATCCTGAGACTGCAAAGGATCCCCTCAGGGTTGCTGGATATCGTGGCCATCCTGTACACTGGTACTGTGAGTGCTGTGCAGAGTGGAGGCAGAGCCTCTGTGTTTTTTACATATGATTCTGGGGTTTGTCAGGGGTGTCTTTTTGCTCCCACTCTGTTCAATGCTTGCATGGACTGGGTGTTGGGAAGGGTTGTGGGGTCCAGCGGGTGTGGGGCATCTGCTGGTGAAGAAAGATCCACTGATCTTGACTTTTCCGACAATGTTGTGATCTTCAATGGAAGCTCAGATAGGGGCTCTTTTGTGAGATTGAGTGTGGAGTCGGAGTGTCTGGGCTGGCAAGTGTCCAGATAAAAACCAACATTCAGGCCTCTAATGACCTCTTCAGCAGTGTGTCTGTCCGTGGAGAGAGTGTCGACCTTGTCGAAAGGTTTACTTGCTTCGGCAGTGACATTCATGTCTCTGGTGATTCTTCCTATGAAGTCAGCAGACGGATTTGGAGAGCATGGGGGGTCATGAGGTCACTGGAAAGGGATGTGTGGCACTCGTGATTTCTCTGCAAAAGGACGAAGGTCCAAGTCTTTATGGTCCTTCCTGTCTTGCTATATGGTTGTGAGACATGGACGCTATCCAGTGACCTGAGACTAAGACTGGACTCCTTCAGTACTGTGTCTCTTCAGAGAAACATTGGGTACCACTGGTTTGACTTTGTATTGAATGAGTAGTTGCTCACAGAGTCTCGAATGAGGCACATTACCTGCATTATGAGGGAGCGTCGGTTATGGCACTACGGCCACGTGGCGCGATTCCCAGAGGGTGATCCGGCTTTCAGGATCCTCATTGTTGAGGACCCGTGTGGCTGGACCAGGCCAAGGGGACAGCAACGTAACAACTGGCTGTGGCAGACAGAGAGTCATTTCTGGAGGGTGGGACTGGACCGCATGTCTGCCTGGGGGTTGCCAACCAGGATGCGGAGCTGCTTCATCATTTGGTGGGTGCAGTAACGCACCATACCAGTGCATGCTCCCCAACTTGACTTGACCTGACCTTCTGCAACATAAAAAAATGTGTAAAAAGTGAAGGTGTCTGAATATATTCTGGGGGCACTGTATCTCTTCACTTTGTACTTGTTGTCTATCAGCGTACTCACAGGAGAGAAGCGATGCATGTTTGACTTTTTAGATGTTTTCTGGGTTCCTGCCTTGTGTTTGATTTTTGTTGACAAGATAGGGTTCAGCTCTTCTCTACACAGACCCGGATTAATTGAGTGTTACATCATTATCATCTTCACCACTTTTGGAAGTCATCCAGAACAAGAATGATGGCTTGCACCACCACCATCTACTCAAAGCACCGTGATGTTCCAACAATGATGGATGGATTAAAAGCCAGAAGTCTGTATGACCATCAGCATCAAGTGACTCTGTGAGAACCCTAATAACAAAGAGGACTATTTAATTTATGTTAGGTAGAATGCCCAGAGGGGACTGGGCGGTCTCGTGGCCTGGAACCCCTGCAGATTTTATTTTTTTCTCCAGCCGTCTGGAGTTTTTTTTTTGTTTTTTCTGTCCACCCTGGCCATCGGATCTTACTCCTTTTCTATGTTAACTAATGTTGTCTTATTTTAATTTCTTATTTTGTCTTTTATTTTTATTTTCTTCGTTATGTAAAGCACTTTGAGCTACGTTTTGTATGAAAATGTGCTATATAAATAAATAAGCCTACGAAAAAACTCATAATCCCGGCCCACCTTAAATTCCTTTGCACCTCTCCATCAGCATCTTTTGTTTTGTAAATGTGTCGATCAGCACAAGCAGCCTTCTTATCCCACATCAACGGAGCTCAACTCAGGCAAAAAGATCTCCCAGCTGAAACCAAGGCTCCTTATCTGCATGTGAGCTGCCTGGAGTTGTATAGGGTAAATAATACAGTACAGTAGAACCTCGGTTCATGACCATAATTCCTTCCAAAACTCTGGTTGTAAACTGATTTGGTCGTGAACCGAAGCAATTTCCCCCATACGATTGTATGTAAATACAATTAATCCGTTCCAGATCATATGAACTGTATGTAAATACATATATTTTTTAAGTTTTTAAGCACAAATATAGTTAATTAAACCATAGAATGCACAGCGTAATAGCAAACTAAATGTAAAAACATTGAATAACACTGAGAAAACCTTGAACAACAGAGAAAACTAACACTGCAATAGTTCGTACTATAGCGCTACCAACTGCTGGCTAAAAACACTTTTTTTTTTTAATGAGTTTTAAGCACAGGGAAAAAATGAACATTTGAAAAAATCCGTAATTTAATAAACCACCAAGAAAAGTAACATTGCAACAATGCACGTTACGAACCGTAAAATATGAAAAACGTTGTTTCCTCTTAAGTTGGATTCTGGGAGGAAGAAGAGGGTCCAGGTGGTCTGACCCCAGAAGTGACATCACAGTTGGTAAAGTGTCGATGTTCCTTTCAGCAGGAGGGGAAGGAGAAGAAAGAATGTTATTACGCTGTGCCCCCTCATGTCTCAGTGATAAATTACAATTACACAAACCTGTATGTTGTTCCCCAGGCGCATGTGTGTGATAATGGCTTCTTTGACTGTCATTGGCACAGTTCTTATCCTCATGTTGATCAATGGCAACTACAGACTCCAAAGGGTAGAAGCAGATCGAGCTGTCTTATGAAGCAATGAAACCCACTTGAGGAATCACAAACCCCTGTGACGCCAATCGTCACAAACATTAGGGCGTATATAAAAAGTGTTGTCATTTCTACATGGTGTGATCGAAATGAAAGTCTGCAAGATGCACTTTAATCACGTCTGAATGTTTGATTTGTAATTTTAAACTGTGGAGCTGAGGGAGAAATAAAGAAAAAAATGTATACGCAGAATTCTCTTACGTTGGATATGTGTATTTTAAGTGGACAAATCATAACATGAAGGGATACAGTACATACTCTGCCAACAGATATTTGTTTGCCAGTGAGTAGCCAATGGACTTTTGTTTGACTGCTATCTTATTAAAAATCACTGGTTCATTTGAAAGGAGTCCCTTAACGAATACCGCGCCCAAAATATAACTTGTAAGAGATGGCCGTCAGCCAAGCCAGGCCGGGACGCCCAAGTAGTGGTAGGATGGTGGAAGGCAGTCTCTTTAGGGTGTTCCCCTGGAACACTAGATGGCAGCTCCCCTGGATTGCAGCACTGCCCTGGATTCCCACAGGGCACTGTGGGACTTGGAGTTCTTTATCTCAGCCCAGTTGGGTACTGTGGGTGCCGCCAAGGGGTGTGCTGTAAAAATGGAGGAGCCATGTGGCGTGGGGGTTTCCACCTAATCTGGAAGTGCTTACAGACCAACAGAAGAACAGAAGCACTTCTGGGTTGGACGCTATAAAAGGACTTGCCAGCCTCACAGTGACGAGCCCAAGTCGAGCAGAGGTGGAGGACAAAGCTTGTAGGAGGATGAATGGAGACTGAGAGAAAGAAAGAGGAAGAAAAGGACTTTGTTACGTATATTTGGTGCTTTATATTGTGCTGTGTAGTGGGGAGCAAAAGAAAAACGCTTCCCCACTTAAATAAAGGTGTGTTGTCTGGCAAGCCTTGTGTCTCAGCCTGTCTGTGTCGGGGATTGGGGAGCCATACGACCCCTGGTGGTTCACAAACTACATAATAACATTTTCAATAGACTTGATCTCCCAAAAACAAGGACATCCATTTTTTAGATCTTTTCTTAGAATCAATCTGTGTATTCAGTCAGTGATTCAATTTTAGGGTTCAAGTGACATGGATTCGATTCCCGGGTCCTCCCTGCGTGGAGTTTGCATGTTCTCCCCGTGTCTGCGTGGGTTTCCTCCGGGCGCTCCGGTTTCCTCCCACAGTCCAAAGACATGCAGGTTAGGTGGATTGGTGATTCTAAATTGGCCCTAGTGTGTGCTTGGTGTGTGGGTGTGTTTGTGTGTGTCCTGCGGTGGGTTGGCACCCTGCCCAGGATTGTTTCCTGCCTTGTGCCCTGTGTTGGCTGGGATTGGCTCCAGCAGACCCCCGTGACCCTGTGTTAGGATTCAGCGGGTTGGAAAATGGATGGATGGATGGATGGAAGTGACATGGAGTTGATCTGAACAGTAGCAGTGACATTTCTCAAAGGACAAGTTACTCAGAAGTGAAAGTTTTTATAAAATCTGCCGAAAAAAGGTACCATATTCATTTTATAATATTTTCAGAAAAGGATAAAGTATGATGTTAATAATTAATTGCCTTTTGGAATCTTTATGTCACTGACTAACATGCCTATTAATCCCTAAGTCAATACAAACACCACTATTCCAGTGGCAATTACTCTCTTACTAATCAACTCTAATATAAAAAGGGCCGATTAGCAAAATTAAATGACATGCCTTCAGAAAATCATTTCTAATTCTTTTAGTTAATATCCTAATCAATTCATTGTAATTGCATCATCTACCATGTAGAATTGTGAAATTAGATTGCGCCAGTGATTGTTACAGCGCTTTTTATGCTTAAATATCTATACAATTTCTTTAACATAATAAAAGCCATTTGTCAAAATTGATAACAAATGCAAATGCATCTAAAAATATACCATATGATCCATGTCTGGAGTTGTGGTTTTTAAAATACCAGTCCCGCTCGCTTTTCCTGTCGATGTGCAAGGGCATTTTAATTATGCAGGCTAATACCTTAAAATAATTGTGCACAGAGTTTCTAATTTGTAATTGTGTATACAGCTTTGACCTTACAATAATGGTGTATATAGTTTGCAATTTGTAATTGTGTGTACGGCTAAGATGTTACAATAATGGTGCATTGAGTTTGTCATTTGTAATTTTGAGTATAGCTACTGTATGACCCAGCTAAGATGTAACAATAATGGTGCATATAATTTGTAATTTGTAATTGTGCGCAGAGCTAAGACTTTACAATAATGGCGCGTATAGCGTCTAATTTGTAATTGTGTGTACAGCTAAGATGTTACAATAATGGTGCATTGAGTTTCTCATTTGTAATTTTGAGTATAGCTACTGTATGACCCAGCTAAGATCTAACAATAATGGTGCATATAATTTGTAATTTGTAATTGTGCGCAGAGCTAAGACTTTACAATAATGGCGCGTATAGCGTCTAATTTGTAATTGTGTGTACAGCTAAGATGTTACAATAATGGTGCATTGAGTTTCTCATTTGTAATTTTGAGTACAGCTACTGTATGACCCAGCTAAGATCTAACAATAATGGTGCATATAATTTGTAATTTGTAATTGTGCGCAGAGCTAAGACTTTACAATAATGGCGCGTATAGCGTCTAATTTGTAATTGTGTGTACAGCTAAGATGTTACAATAATGGTGCATTGAGTTTGTCATTTGTAATTTTGAGTATAGCTACTGTATGACCCAGCTAAGATCTAACAATAATGGTGCATATAATTTGTAATTTGTAATTGTGCGCAGAGCTAAGACTTTACAATAATGGCGCGTATAGCGTCTAATTTGTAATTGTGTGTACAGCTAAGATGTTACAATAATGGTGCATTGAGTTTCTCATTTGTAATTTTGAGTACAGCTACTGTATGACCCAGCTAAGATCTAACAATAATGGTGCATATAATTTGTAATTTGTAATTGTGCGCAGAGCTAAGACTTTACAATAATGGCGCGTATAGCGTCTAATTTGTAATTGTGTGTACAGCTAAGATGTTACAATAATGGTGCATTGAGTTTCTCATTTGTAATTTTGAGTATAGCTACTGTATGACTCAGCTAAGATCTAACAATAATGGTGCATATAATTTGTAATTTGTAATTGTGCGCAGAGCTAAGACTTTACAATAATGGCGCGTATAGCGTCTAATTTGTAATTGTGTGTACAGCTAAGATGTTACAATAATGGTGCATTGAGTTTCTCATTTGTAATTTTGAGTATAGCTACTGTATGACCCAGCTAAGATCTAACAATAATGGTGCAAATAATTTGTAATTTGTAATTGTGCGCAGAGCTAAGACTTTACAATAATGGCGCGTATAGCGTCTAATTTGTAATTGTGTGTACAGCTAAGACCTTACAATGATGGTGCATGTAGTTTCTAATTTGTAATTGTACATACAGATAAGATGTTACAATAAAGGCACATAGAGTATCTTATTTGTAATTTTGTGTACAGCTACTGTATGACTTTGCAATAATGGTTCATATAGTTTGTAGTTTGTGATTGTGCGTACAGCTAAGACCTTTAAATAATGGTGCATATAATTTGTATTTTGTAATTGTGCATACAGCTAAGACTTTATAATAATGGTGCATATAGTTCTTAATTTGTAATTGTGCAGAACATGAGACATCAGACAGACGAGCTTCTCTTCTGATTTTGAGGTCCAGCACACCCACATTCATTATTCGCTGTTGCTGCATTATATCAATTTCACTTCTGGTTGAGCACTCATTGGTTTTCTCCTCTCATGCACACAGAGGTTGCCCAACAACTAAAGAGAAGAAAATCAAACCTGCGTGATATCTCTGGGTTAGAGTCGTGGACCGGACGATGTGAGTCTATAATGAAGTCCACAACTGAAAATCATTGAAAAAGTCGTTTAATGTGACATGGACTTTAGGTATACAAAGGTTATTGCGAAACTTTGAGGTAAGAAGCGAAGCCCCACATAACAAAATCAGAGAAGTCAAGAGTCAAAAGACCAGATTAAAGCAAAAATTAGTTCTAGAACCAAAGCCAAAGTCAAAAAGTGAAACAAACCATCCTACTCTTTTCTAAAGCTAAGCTTTAAATATGTTTCCTGAAACTGTTAACTTTACCTTTAATAAGGCTATTTGTGACTTGGTTTGGCAATTTCTGAAAAAGGTCAATTAAAAGAGTTTTACATACAACAAGTTTGTCCTGAAATTTAGAATCTGTAAACGTCTACGCATGGAAGTGTGTGTGTCTGTCTGTCCAGCCCTGAAGTGCGAGGCTGCAGCATGGAACTCAAAGAGCCAGCAAGGTGGCCCCAAGTTAACAGGTTGGAAGAAAAAAGAAGTACGAGGCTACAGCATGAAACTGAAAGAAAGCGACTCCGTCGCCAAAGGGAAACCAGCGGGGAAAGACAAATGAGAGAGAAACTCGCTTAGCCGCTGATAGATATGGGGGGTGAGCACATCCGCAAAATGAAACCGCCGACTCTGCATTTCAATTTTTTCTGACGATTTCAATAGTTTCTAGGAGCCTGGGCTTTTTACAGCACGGGCTTACAGAGCTAGTATTCTATATAATTGTCTTCTTCTTCTTTCGGCTGCTCCCATTAGGGTTGCCACAGTGGATCATCTTCTTCAATATCTTTCTGTCCTCTGCATCTTGTTCTGTTACACCCATCACCTGCATGTCCTCTCTCACCACATTCATAAACCTTCTCTTAGGCCTTCCTCTTTTCCTCTTCCCTGGAAGCTCTATCCTTAGCATCCTTCTCCCAATATACTCAGCATCTCTCCTCTGCACATGTCCCTTCATCACAATCTCACCTCTCTGACTTTGTCTCCCAACTGTCCAACTTGAGCTGACCCTCTAATGTCCTCATTTCTAATCCTGTCCATCCTCGTCACACCCAATGCAAATCTTAGCATCTTTAGCTCTGTCTCCTGCTTTCTGGTCAGTGCCACTGTCTCCAGCCACTATAACAAAGCTGGTCTCACTACCATCCTGTAGACCCCCTCTTTCACTCTTGCTGATAAGGAGTAGGAGTTCATGGTAAAAGAGATGACAAAGAACCTGATGGTCAGTCTGGCTGAGCTCTGAAGAAGGTGTATGCAGATAGGAGAAATGTCCAGAAGTACAACCTTCACTGGACCAATCTACTCAGTAGAAGACACATGAAAGCCCACAAGCACTTTGCCAAAGGGCACCTAAAGGACCCCCAGGCTGTGTGAAGCAAGATTCTCTCACCTGATTACACCAATATTGAACTGTTTGGCCTCAGTTCTGAGTATCATGTCTGAAGAAAACCAGGCACTGCTCCTCACCTGTGCAACTCTATTCCAATAGTGAAGCACAGGGGTAGCAGCATCCTTCTGTGGGGTTTGTGAATTGGGAGACTAGTCAGGGATGAGGGAAAACAGAACAGAGCAAAGTACAGAGAAATCCTGCTCCAGAGTGCTCTGGACCCCAGAACAACGAAACAACGTCCATAAGCACAAAGCAAAAACAATACAGGATCGGCTTAGGAACAACTCTGTGAATGTTCTTGAGCCCAGAATTGAACCCACTAGCAAATCCTTTGAGACACCTAAAAGTAGTGGTGCATTGATGGTCTCCATCCAACCTGACATAGCTTGAGAAGATTTGCAGAGAAGAATGGCAGACAAACCCCCCCAAATCAAGATGTGTAAAGCTTTATAATAAATATTAAGTTTTTACGTCTATTCTGAATATTTATTTCAATAATTTTTATTATATTCTGTACAAAAATAAACCAATATAAAATCTACAGAAGGCATTTTGTTCAATTTATAACCCTTTTGTTCCATCCTAATGGTTTTGGGAATATGCACACTTTTAGGACTTCATTCATTCATCCCACAAAGAGTAAAGTGAAGGGTTAAATCAAACTGAGCTGGGAATCACCACGCTGATCTACTAAAGCCCCATTAAAATTCTTCTGGTGACATTCTGTGGCTAAGTGAAATGCTTGTGAACTGGGATTTATGCACAGCTTTCCAGTTGCTTTCACCTTTAACCCCTTGGCTTGACTAAAGCCCCGACCAAAGTGACAGCAAATCATTCTGATCTGTTAGTAAAGCAGGCTTCATGTGGATTGAGCCGAGCCTTTTATATCACAGCCCCAGGATGACAAGGATGTAGATGATGGTATACAACAGATGGAGACGTCTATCAGGTTAAAGTAATGCAGAACTATAAACTGACTGGAGTTCAGTTCCTGCAATGACTAAAACAGGTTGCATTTTTATATCTAGTTTTTATGTATTTACTAGCGGTATCCTGTGGCTGCACCAACATAGTAATGAAACAGGACAAACTTTAAAAATCAATAGACATTGGCAATGTATCTGATTGTGTTCAGGTCTGACGGGAAAAGTGTTCCCCGCATGGGGACAAATGCACATGGCCGTGATATCTCTGGCAATCAGCAGCTACCATCTAAAACACATGCTACCCTGATCTCTCTCAAAAACATCAAATGTTACTCCTTACCAATCTGTAGGTGATAATGTCTGTTGAACAAACAGGTATCACTAGCTAAGCGGAGGCAAGGTGCACTCCAACACGTGGGGAGATGTAGACCAACTCGAGGCTGGCGAGCATCATGTGGAATTGAAGAGTCGCATAGTGTGGGGGAAGAACGATCTCGTCAGTCTGTCAGTGGAGCAGGACGGTGACAGCAGTCTGTCGCTGAAGCTGCTCCTTTGTCTGGAGATGATCCTGTTCAGTGGATGCAGTGGATTCTCCATGATTGATAGGAGTCTGCTAAGAGCCCGTCTCTCTGCCACAGATGTCAAACTGTCCAGCTCCGTGCCTACAATAGAGCCTGCCTTCGTCACCAGTTTGTCCAGGCTTGAGGCGTCCCTCTTCTTTATGCTGCCTCCCCAGCAGACCTTTGAAAAGAATCATGGCTGGTGTGAGTGAGTTTCTAAACTCTTGTGGGATTCAACCCAACGGGACGACATGTGGAAGAGCGTCCCAAAGCAATCGCAGTCTCCCAGCGCTGTAGCAGTTCGCTGTAAAAGTGAGTCCGAAAAGATTGCGGACATGCTATAAGCGCCTGCCGTCGATGGGTGATACAAGGAACAAGGAACATTATAAATGCGCAGGGCACAGTATTACTTGGCCCTGACCCTGCCTGACTGCTGTGTCTGTGTATAGGAGAGTGGCAGATCCCACTACAATAAATAACCGCGCTGTTGCTGTTTCAAGCTGAATAAAGCTGGTGTCGCTAAAGTACTGAGACTCAGCTTCGTGTTTTGGGGATGGGGACTCACATGTCACAGCACACACAGTCACAATGCTGTAGTAAACAGTATACGCTCATACGGATGTTGACTATATGAGTGAGGCACGCCAACTCAGACGGAGAATAGGAGATGATTGCCCACAATCCCGCAGCAAGAGAGATAGAGAGAAGAACCATCAGCTCAGTTGTGATCACATGATGCTCAGCAGACAAAGTGTATACATATTACTCGTATTGCAAGACCTCGCTCGTTTATCCAGTCAAAATGTATTAAAAATTTTAGCTCATCTTGCAAAACACTCATAAACCAAGTTACTCGCAAACCGAGGTTCCACTGTATTTGCACCTAGGACTTGTGTTTGTGAAATTTGGTCTGTGGTTTGGGGTGCTGCTCTCTACTCCGTTGGGCTCTTGAGCAAGGCCCTTAACCTGCAATTGCTCCATCCTGGGTATGACGTTAATCTGCATCCAGCCCTGAATGTAGGCCGTCCAACCTGCAGGGAAAAACCTGAGAGGATGGTGGTAGAATTGGCACTCCAGCCACTATAAAAAAACCTGTCACGGTTCTGTTCCATCTGAACTAGTGTGGTGCTGAGGTGTCACCAGTTGTTATCTATCTTATCCTGCCTACTATACTAAAATTAATATCTATCTAGATATCTATCTTAAATATCCATCCATCCATTTTCCAACCCGCTGAATCCGAACACAGGGTCACGGGGGTCTGCTGGAGCCAATCCCAGCCAACACAGGGCACAAGGCAGGAACCAATCCCGGGCAGGGTGCCAACCCACCGCAGTATCTTAAATATAGTTTCTTTATCTATCATATAGTGTTTTTCCTATATATCTGTCTGTCTGTCTGTCTCAGTTATATAGTGCACAGCCTTGGTGCCAGACCAAAATGGTAAGGTGGCATCTTAAATATGTATGGTTTGATCTGATAAAGTCCCAAAAATCCAATAAGAAATAGCATTTGGGGTGGTGTGATATTTTGGGGCTTAGACCAGGTAAATGAGCTGGGCCTGATAGTAACTTTCCAATCTATCTGTCTTTTATGCAGTGTCCAGGCTTATCTCCAGACCAAAATGGCAGTATGGAACATCTGAAATACTTAAAAGCTGGTTTACAAAATCCCAGAAATCCAAAAAGCAGCAGCATTTCAACTCAACAGGATAATTGGGGGTCTTAGGCCGGCTAAATTATTTTTGGGTGCTGGGTCTGATAGAGCGATGTATTCTATCTATCTATCTATCTATCTATCTATCTATCTATCTATCTATCTATCTATCTATCTATCTATCTATCTATCTATCTATCTATCTATCTATCTATCTATCTATCTATCTATCTATCTATCTATCTATATTTCTGGTTTTACATGTAATGAATTTGCCAAAAATCCCAAAATCCTGTTTATGTTTTGACGTTCTGGGATATTGAGTGTTGTTTGATGGTTCGATGAGGGATAAAATGAATTTAAATGATTTTAGCATACACATGTAGAAGAAGTGAAGGGGTCTGCAAACTGCATGGAGGACCTGAGACACGAAACCCTGGTCTCCTTAGTGTAATGCAGCAGCGCTACCACTGCCCCACTGTGCCACCCTTTCAGAACCTGGCAGAATGGTTTGAATGGTTATTTTCGGAAGGTACCATATTTGCAGATAGAAATAATAATAATTATTATTAGATTTTGTGAAATTATGTGAATTTCCCCTTGGAGATTAATAAAGTATCTATCTATCTATCTATCTATCTATCTATCTATCTATCTATCTATCTATCTATCTATCTATCTATCTATCTATCTATCTATCTATCTATCTATCTATCTATCTATCTATCTATCTATCTATCTATCTAGATTTTATTTATAAAGCACCTTTCCCATTCTCAATGATTTCATTCACTTCAGTTTTTCTTTCAAGCTGTCTCTAATATTAAGTGGAAGAAGCAACAAACTTGATATTGAAAACCAGGGGTATATAAATGTGGTGGACTACCTGGCCGAGACCCCAGCTGGATGAAAACAAAAGACACTACCTTGGCCGGTACACTAGAGGGCAGCCTCCTTGGGTGGCTGTGGCACCATGGATTCCTGCAAGGAATCTATCTATCTATCTATCTATCTATCTATCTATCTATCTATCTATCTATCTATCTATCTATCTATCTATCTATCTATCTATCTATCTATCTATCTATCTATCTATCTATTATATAGTGCCTTTCACACATTGATGATGGAACTGCTAACAACAACTGCGTAATGAATTCTGAGATGTATAGAAACATCTCATCTGATCAAATTCTTGTAAATGCATCCAAACTAACTGGGCGGTGTTTTATTCTACAACAAGATAAAGATCCAAACATACTGCTGAGGCAGCAGAGGAGTTTTTGAAAGCTAAAATAATTGAAATTTCTTCAATGGCCAAGTCAGTTACCTGATTTCAATGCAATTGCGCATACCTTCCAAATGCTGAATAGGAAACATAAGGGGACAAGCCCCCTGAAACAAGAGGATCTGAAGATGGCAGCATTAGAGGCTTGGTAGAGCATCACCTTAGAAGCCTCTCAGCACCAGGTAAATCACAGACGTCAAGCAGTCATTGCACACAAGGGACACGTGACAAAGTCCTAAATATGACAGTGACTTTAACAATCCTGCCATTGATGTGTCCCAAACACTACGATGCCCTGAAAAGATGGGGCCATTACCGAAATGTACTCAAACCCCCTTCAATGAAAGTCTGCAATGTGCACTTTAAACAAGTCTGAACAGTTTGATTTGTAATTTTAAACTGTTGAGCAGAGGGGCAAATCGAGGAAAATGTGTCTTTGTCCCAAACAGTATGGAGGGCACAACATATGTTGTTACACTGGCTTTAAATATTACTATAATTATACTATTACATTCTCTATAAAATGTTTATGGAAACATGCGTTTGTTTTATGAGATATGTACAAACAGATCCCAGTAGTCTGCTGTCAGATATTGCTGTGTAGTGATTTCCGCTGCCTATATCAGTTGGCTGTGGCCGTTGATCATGGTGTCAATGCTAACCCCATTGAAATGTCAATTGTCTCCCAAAGTCACTACCATCAGCATTACTCACATTTTTATTTGTGTCAGACATCAATAATAGCAATAATATCCCATATCGCTCCTTGTGTCATGTCAGTAAGGATGCGTTAGTATGATGGTTCTACCACAATTGCTTTCCAATTCTCTAAATGGTACCTCTTCATTTTATCAAATTTAATCATTTGTGAGGGTCAAGTGGTAAAGAGCAAAGGAAAGCAACTGTGGAATTAGTCTTCTCTCTTTAAAGTCTTAGAAGTCATTCTAAGAAAATGAGCTTATGCATTGCTTTAGCGTCTTAACAACATCAGTCCAATGAAAATTGATTTGTTGAAGTTCATACCAATTAGAGCAGACATACAAAAATACACTCGGTGGCCATTTCTTTAGGTCCACCTGTCTAATGCCTAGTAGGACCTCATTTTTGCCTTGATAACGGGTTGAATTCTTTGAGACATGGGCTCAAAAAGCTTCTGGAAACATTCCCTAGGGATTTTGGTAGATATTGACAATGTTAGATTCAAGCAATTCTTGTAGATTTGTTTTTAGGCAATGCATTTCCTCCCATTGCACCTCCTCTCAAAGGTGTACTGAGTTGGGGACCACACTGGCCTTTGGACTACAGTCGTGGCAAAAGTTTTGAGAATGACGCAAATATTAATTTTCGCAAAGTTTGCTGCCTCAGTTTTTATTGATGGCAATTTGCATCGACTCCAGAATGTTATGAAGAGTGAGCAGATGAATTGCAATGAATTGCAAAGTCCCTGTTTGCCATGAAAATTAACTTCATCCCTAAAACCCATTGCTGCTGCATATCAGCCCTGCCACAAAAAGGCCTGCTGAAATCATTTTGGTGATCCTCTCGTTGACATGGGTGAGAGTGTCGACGAGGACAAGGCTGGAGATCACTGACTGAGTTATAATAGAGAAGTTCAAGTGTTGTGAAAAAGGCTTCAGAGTGTCCACGAAAGTCCAGCAAGTGCCAGGACTGACTTTTAAAGCTGATTCAGCCACCAGCTTGCTCAGCAATGACAGTAGGCAAGTGTGAGTGAGGTGAAGACTTTTGAAGGATGGCCTGGTGGGTGTTAAGAAAAAAAGCCAAGAAAAACATCAGGGACAGACAGATATTCTGGGATTGGTCTACTGAGGACTGCTGGGGGAAAGTCATTTTCTCTGATGAATCCCCCTTTATGATTGTTTGGGGCATCCGGAAAAAAGAAAAGGTGAGCAACGCTACCATCAGTGCTGTGTCATGCCAACAGTAAAGCATCCTGAGACCATTCATGTCAGATGGGGTTACTTCTCAGCCAAGGCAGTGGGCTCACTCACAATTTTGCCTAAGAACACAGCCATGAATAAAGAATGGCACCAAAACATCCTCAGAAAGCAACTTCTCCCAACCATCCAAGAACAGTTTGGTGACCAACAATGCCTTTGCTAGCATGATGGAGCACCGGGCCATCAGGCAAAAGTGATAACTCACAAAACATCGAAATTTGGGGTCCATGGCCAGGAAACTCCCCAGACCTTCATCCCATTGAGAACTTGTGGTCAATCCTCAAGAGGTGGGTGGGCAAACAAAAACCCACCAATTCTGACAAACTCCAAGCATTGATTATGCGAGAATGGGTTGCCATCAGTCAGGATTTGGCCCAGAAGTTGATTACCAGTCTGTCAGGGCAAATTGCAGAGGTCTTGAAAAAGAAAGAAGGGCCAACACTGCAAATATGAACTCTGAGCATAAGCTGAATGTCATTGTCAATAAAAGCCTTGGAAACTTATGAAATGCTTGTAATTCTACTTCAGTATATCATAGAAACATCTGACAAAAAGATCTAAAAGCACTGATGCAGCAGACTTTGTGAAAATTAATTTTTGTGTCATTCTCAAAATTTTTGGCCACGACTGTACACTGAACTCACAGTCATCATTTATAGGATTAGATTGAGGTGATGCCTGCTTTGTGACATGGAGAAATATCCATCTGAGAAATGGGAGACAGTAGCCATAAAAGGATGTACGTGGTTAGCAGTAATACATAGGTACTGTTTGTCATTCAGTTGGCAGTATTAAAAGGTTCAGGTGGTGATTGAGGACGCAGAGTGAGTCGTACAATATTTGGTCAAACCCTGTTTGATCTCAGACAAAAAGTGAAATTAACAGGTGCATGATGGCGCTAGCTCACAAAAGTTAGTAACAACCTGTTATCGCCCACTAGCAGCATTTCTGGGTAGGACTGGCCTGGTGTTGTTTGTGACAGTCGGGATCTCAGGTCCAAATGAGACACCACCTTCCAAGGATATCGGCCAGACCGTAAAGGGGCGGGGATTCTGGCTAATCTCGCCATCCCAATCTGTTTGTTAATGACATTATCCCTTTTCTCCTCACCCATGAACAAGACCTCGAAATACTTAAACTCCTCCATTTGAGGTAGTAACTCACCTCCCACTTGGAGCGGACAGTCCACCTTTTTACTGCTGAGGATTGTGGCCTCAGATTTGGAGGTGCTAACGGGACCACGTCATCTGCAAAAAGCAGTGACGGACTCTTGTTCATGAGTGAGGGGAAAAGGAATGGTGAGATCGACAGACAGATTGGGGCAGCGATCACAGTTATGTGGTTGCTATATTGATCCACAGTGGTGAAGAAGAAGCTGAGCCAGAAGGTGAAGCTCTCGATTTACTAGATAGATAGATAGATAGATAGATAGATAGATAGATAGATAGATAGATAGATAGATAGATAGATAGATAGATAGATAGATAGATAGATAGATAGATAGATAGATAGATCGATCCATCCATCCATCCATCCATCCATCCATCCATCCATCCATCCATCCATCCATTTTCCAACCCGCTGAATCCAAACACAGGGTCACGGGGGTCTGCTGGAGCCAATCCCAGCCAACACAGGGCACAAGGCAGGAACCAATCCCGGGCAGGGTGCCAACCCACCGCAGGATAGATAGATAGATACTTTATTAATCCCAAGGGGAAATTCACATACTCCAGCAGCACCTTACTGATACAAAAAACAATATTAAATTAAAGATTGATTATAATGCAGGTAAAAACTTGTTTAAATTTAAATTAAAGAGTGATAACAATGCAGGTATACAGACAGACAATAACTTTGTATAATGTTAACGTTTACCCCCCCGGATGGAATTGAAGAGTCGCATAGTTTGGGGGAGGAACGATCTCCTCAGTCTGTCAGTGGAGCAGGATGGTGACATCAGTCTGTCGCTGAAGCTGCTCTTCTGTCTGGAGATGACACTGTTTAGTGGATGCAGTGGATTTTCCATAATTGATAGGAGCCTGCTCAGCGCCCATCGCTCTGCCACAGATGTCAAGCTGTCCAGCTCCATGCCAACAATAGAGCCTGCCTTCCTCACCAGTTTATCCAGGCGTGAGGCGTCTTTCTTCTTTATGCTGCCTCCCCAGCACACCACCGCGTAGAAGAGGGCGCTCACCACAACTGTCTGATAGAACATCTGCAGCATCTTATTGCAGATGTTGAAGGACGCCAGCCTTCTAAGGAAGTATAACCGGCTCTGTCCTTTCTTACACAGAGCATCAGTATTGGCAGTCCAGTCTAATTTATCATCCAGCTGCACTCCCAGGTATTTATAGGTCTGCACCCTCTGCACACAGTCATCTCTGTTGATCACAGGGTCCATGAGGGGTCTGGGCCTCCTAAAATTCACCACCAGCTCCTTGGTTTTGCTGGTGTTCAGTTGTAGGTGGTTTGAGTCGCCCCATTTAACAAAGTCCTTGATTAGGTTCCTATACTCCTCCTCCTGCCCACTCCTGATGCAGCCCACGATAGCAGTGTCATCAGCAAACTTTTGCATGTGGCAGGACTCCGAGTTGTGTTGGAAGTCCGATGTATCTAGGCTGAACAGGATCGGAGAAAGTACAGTCCCTGCGGTGCTCCTGTGTTGCTGACCACAATGTCAGACTAGTCCATTTACATCCTTACCCTCACTTTACTGTTGCATTTTGCTCTGTACTTGTAATATTGATATTGTACTATCGTATTGTATTGAGGATTACTTGTGTTCTGTTCTGTGTATTGTGTTGTATTTACCCCCATTTTTTTGACACCCACTGCATGCACATCTTACCTGAAAAGGGGCCTCTCTTCGAATTTTCCTTTCCCAAGGTTTCTTCCATTTTTTTTCTTGTCTTCTCAGAGAGTCAAGGCTGGGGGGCTGTCAAAAGGCAGGGCCTGTTAAAGCCCACTGCTGCACTCTTTGTGTGATTTTGGGCTATACAAAAATAAATTGTATTGTATTGCATTGTGCTGTATTCTCTCTGCGGAGAGAGTCTCGATCTTGTCAAGAGGTTAACTTACCTCAGCAGTGACATTCAGCAATGACTCTTCCTATGAAGACAGTAGACGGATTGGGAGAGCCTGGGGAGTCATGAGGTCGCTGGAAAGGGGTGTGTGGCTCTCCCAATATCTCTGCAAAAGGACGAAGGTCCAAGTCTTTAGAGTCCTGGTGCTTCCTGTCTTGCTATGTGGTTGCAAGACATGAACGCTATCCAGTGATCCTCTAATTGTGTGATTTTGGGATATACAAAAATAGATTGTGCAAATTGTACTTATGGTCATAAGCTTTGGGTTATAAATGACAGAATGGGAGTATGGGTACAAGCAGGCAAAATCAGTTTTCTCTGCAGGGTGGCTGGGCTCTCCCTTAGAGATAGGGTGAGAAGCACAGACATCTGGAAGTGGCTCAGAGTGGAGCCGCTGACCCACTGCATCAAGAGGAGCCAATTGAGGTGTTTCCTCCTGGACGTCTCCCTGTGTATGTTTTACAGGCACAACAGGCATGAGATGAGACCCCAGGGAAGACCCAGGGATCGCCGGAGGAAATCATCTCCCTGATGGCCTGATTACACCTTGGGATCCCACATTATGGGTTTGGCATGTTTGGCTTGGAAAAGTGATGTACGGGCCTCACCGCTAAGACCGTTGCCCGTGCAACCTGGTCTTGGATAAGTGGTGGAAAATTAATGAATTATTTAAGAGAGCAAGTACTCTCTGTGAAAACCATGTACGGCTCCCTAATCCCAGACACAGACAAGCACAGAGACACAAGTCCAAGCAGACGATTTTATTTTCCTTTTCTGTCATGGGAAACACCTTCCCCGTTTTCCACAAACACAACACAACACTCTATAGCAATGCTGTTCAGTCCCTTCTCTCTCTTTTTCTCTTTCTTCTCTCTTTTTTCTCTGCCGCCTCCACTCCTCTACCAGCAAGCTTTGTCATCCACCTCCCGACTCTGGCTTACTGACTGGAGTGAGGCGGCCTCTTTTATACTGCACCCGGATCCTCTTCTGTCATCACAAGTCCAAGGAGGTTCTGCTGAAGCTTTATAACACACTGGTGAGGCCTCATCTGGAGTCCTATGTGGAGTTTTGGTCTCCAGGCTACAAAAAGGACATAGCAGCACGAGAAAAAGGTCCAGAGATGAGCGACTAGGCTGATTCCAGGGCTACAGAGGATGAGTTATGAGGAAAGATTAAAAGAGTTGAGCCTATACAGGAGATGAAGATGAGACCTGAGTGAAGTGTTTTAAATCATGAAGGGAATTAGTCCAGTGGATCGAGACGGTGACTTTAAAATGAGTTCATCAAGAACACGGGGACACAGTTGGAAACTTGTTAAGTAGTGTGGTAGACAGTAGGACTTTAGGGACCATCAAAACTTGACATGATATTATTTTGGTATAATGCAGGGTTATACAGCCCCTTGATGTGTGGAGTACATGTCCAAGGAGGTTCTGCTCAAACTTTAAAACACATTGGCGCGGCCTCATAGATAGATAGATAGATAGATAGATAGATAGATAGATAGATAGATAGATAGATAGATAGATAGATAGATAGATAGATAGATAGATAGATAGATAGATAGATAGATAGATAGATAGATAGATAGATAGATAGATAGATAGATAGATAGATACTTTATTAATCCCAAGGAGAAATTCACATTCTCCAGCAGCAGCATACTGATACAATAAACAATATTAAATTAAATATTGATAATAATGCAGGTAAAAACAGACAATAACTAGAGATGATACTATTTAGTGGATGCAGTGGATTCTCCATAATTGATAGGAGCCTGCTGAGTGCCCGTCGCTCTGCCACAGATGTTAAACTGTCCAGCTCCATGCCAACAATAGAGCCTGCCTTCCTCACCAGTTTGTCCAGGCATGAGGCGTCTTTCTTCTTAATGCTGCCTCCCCAGCACACCACCGCGTAGAATTGGGCGCTCGCCACAACTGTCTGATAGAACATCTGCAGCATCTTATTGCAGATGTTGAAGGACGCCAGCCTTCTAAGGAAGTATAGTCGGCTCTGTCCTCTCTTGCCAGAGCATCAGTATTGGCAGTCCAGTGTAATTTATCATCCAGCTGCACTCCCAGGTATTTATAGGTCTGCACCATCTGCACACAGTCACCTTTGATGATCATGGGGTCCATGAGGGGTCTGGGCCTCCTATAATCCACCACCAGCTCCTTGGTTTTGCTGGTGTTCAGTTGTAGGTGGTTTGAGTCACACCATTTAACAAAGTCCTTGATTAGGTCCCTATACTCCTCCTCCAGCCCATTCCTGATGCAGCCCATGATAGCAGTGTCATCAGCGAACTTTTGCCCGTGGCAGGACTCCGAGTTGTGTTGGAAGTCCGATGTATATAGGCTGAACAGGACCGGAGAAAGTACAGTCCCCTGTGGCGCTCCTGTGTTGCTGACCACAATGTCAGACGTGCAGTTCCCAAGACGCACATACTGAGGTCTGTCTTTAAGATAGTCCACGATCCATGCCACTAGGTATGAATCTAATCCCATCTCTGTCAGCTTGTCCCTAAGGAGCAAAGGTTGGATTGTGTTGAAGGCGCTAGAGAAGTCTAGAAACATAATTCTTACAGCACCACTGCCTCTGTCCAAGTGGGAGAGGGATCGGTGTAGCATATAGATGATGGCATCTTCCGCTCCCACCTTCTCCTGATATGCAAACTGCAGAGGGTCAAGGGCGTGTTGAACCTGTGGCCTAAGGTGGTGAAGCAGCAGTCTCTCCATGGTCTTCATCACATGTGATGTCAGAGCAACAGGCCGGAAGTCATTCAGCTCACTAGGACGTGCTACCTTTGGGACTGGGGTGATAAAAGATGTTTTCATCTGGAGTCCTGTGTGGAGTTTTGGTCTTCAGGCTACAAAAAGGACATAGCAGCACTAGAAAAAGGTCCAGAGATGAGCGACTAGGCTGATTCCAGGGCCACAGGGGATGAGTTATGAGGAAAAATGTAAAAATCAGAGCCTTTACAGTTTATGCAAATGAAGATTAACATGTGACATGACTGAAGTGTTTTAAATTATGAAGTGAATTAGTTCAGTGGATCGAGACGGTGGCTTTAAAATGATATAATCAAGAACACGGGGACCCAATTGGAAACTTGTTAAGGGTAAATTTCACACTAACATTAGGAAGTTTTTCTTTACACAAAGAACGATGGACACTTGGAATAAACTACCAAGTAGTGTGGTGGACAGTAAGACTTTAGGGACTTTCAAAACTCAACTTGATGTTTTTTTGGAAGAAATAAGAGAATAGGACTGGTGAGCTTTGTTGGGCTGAATAGCCTGTTCTCGTCTAGATTGTCCTAATGTTCTAATGTTCACTTCCAAGTTTGGCAGAAGTGCTACAGTCCAGGGCTCCGGAACTGTCCTGGCGCCCCTGGAGGTGACCACGGGCCCCAGCAGGGTTGAGCTTCTAAGCTCCAAATCCGTGGCCCCGGTGTAAGCCAAGGGAGTTGTCCTCTTGTGTTCCGGGGAAGGTATTGCTCCGAATATGTCCTCTCTCCTAGTCCTTCCATCACAGGGGTGTCCCAGCTGGCCAAGGACCCCGGCCGTCCACCACATCTCATAAAACCAGGTTGAGTTCCTGTGGGAATGTGTAAAGTGAAAACAGTAAAGGGTCTAATACTGAGCCTTGCGGTACACCATATTTAATTTCTGAGTATAATGATGGAATAGGCGGCACGGTGGCGCAGTGGGTAGCGCTGCTGCCTCGCAGTTGGGAGACCTGGGGACCTGGGTTCGCTTCCCGGGTCCTCCCTGCGTGGAGTTTGCATGTTCTCCCCGTGTCTGCGTGGGTTTCCTCCGGGCGCTCCGGTTTCCTCCCACAGTCCAAAGACATGCTGGTTAGGTGGATTGGCGATTCTAAATTGGCCTTAGTGTGTGCTTGGTGTGTGGGTGTGTTTGTGTGTGTCCTGCGGTGGGTTGGCACCCTGCCCAGGATTGGTTCCTGCCTTGTGCCCTGTGTTGGCTGGGATTGGCTCCAGCAGACCCCCGTGACCCTGTGTTCGGATTCAGCGGGTTGGAAAATGGATGGATGGATGGATGATGGAATATTGAGAGCGCATTTCTGTAGGTACCCAGATCTTCTTCTTCTCTGGCTTGTGTCTTGCACCCCATACTAGAAGAGTAGACTCCAGCCAATTCGACTCCAAACTGGATTAGGAAGGTTTGTTAGCTTTGGAAGGATGAAATAAAACAGAACAACTGGAGAAAATTCATGAAGAAATAATGTAGAGCAAGGACAGTGGCTGGACCAGAAATTGAACCCACATCTCTGTTAAGCAGCAACCCTAATTACTGTTAATCTTCCCATTTTTAATCGTTAAACTAATAAAATGAGACACACAGAACATGATTTAAAAAAATAATAACACAACTTAAAAAGGTTGAAGGCACTTGCAGAAACCAGCAAGAGATTTATTAGCTGAAAAGTTTTGTCATTGTACAGTTGAGGTCTTTCTCCTTTGTGGTTTATGGACGAGGGAGCAGTTAAAGGGAGAGAAGTAATAAAATAGTTATTACCGCTATCTTTAACATGCTGTGAACGGCCGAGGTCTTAAACAAACTAAACACCGCGCTGGAAAAATGATTAACTTGTTCTGATTAAGTTCGGCCTGTAAAGCTGCCCACTTTTTTTTCCAAATAAATTACTTTTTATTTATATAACATAAATTTCCAGGATTCCTGCCAGCAGGCTAACAAAAAACTCTCTGTGAATGCATTCTTTGCATGAGTTACGGATATCACATGAAACATGACTTTATAATTTGCGCAAGAAAACCTTTTTTTTTTATACACTTCTGGGGACGTCCCTGGTTGCATCATTTACAGCCTTCTAATATTTTAGCCTTTATTTATTGCAAATACTTCAGTTCACTTTGATGCTAAGCTGTAATATACACAGGAGCCTACAAATTGACCAAAGTACAAGCGCTAAATCATTGACCACAGGCCTGTGTCCGCAGCCCTGAAGGATTATTGTGGCTGTCTCGGTGATTTAGCCCCTTGTAGAATAACCTTTAAGAACAATTAGCCCTTCATTTGTCTGTTGTAAGTCTCCTTTAATAAAGATCATAATAAAAGTCACTCTTTGTTTTGACTGGTTGAAAAAAGTGGTTGGCTATGAAGGCATTTATCTTCGTATCTGTGATCCCATCCAGCTGCGAGCTCACACAGAAGCAAACTATTGGTAAGAAAGCAAAAAAAAAAAATGTCTCTATATGATCTGATTTATTCGGAGCTTCACTGCTTTGTAATAGTGGAGCAGGTTATTGTGCAAGTTGCTCATTTAATAGTTATTAGTGTTATTAGTGCCATGTGTACAACTGACAAATATTAATCTATCATCGTCAGGCCAGCTAGATCAAATTTATGGCAGATCAGAGCGATCAGCGCCCGTGCCTGTGGTATTGGACACAAGATCGGAACCAATATGTGACTGGGTGTCACTTGGAATGAGCCTATTTAATGTAAGCTATGGCTGCTATGATTTTACTGCACACCCTAATGGCAAACAAAGGGGTTCAGGCCTCAAAATGTCCAAAAACCTAATCAATACTCTCATGGAGCATCATGCATAAAATCTTCAATAGATTCCAAACTAAAACTTGACTTACCCTCAAAAAGGTAAAAATGGCAAATGAACAAAACAAAATTGGTTTGATGAAACTGTACATATGCCACGTGCCATGCCAAGTTGGTTATAAATCTCACATCAGTTTAAAACTATGCCTACTGTATGTGCACTTACTTTCTGCCACTCCCCGTCACCACCTGTCTGTAACCATATATGGCGTATAAATGCCTCTTTTGAATATGCATGAGCTAATTACCATATAAAATTTCCCATGTGATCCATCCATCCATTTTCCAACCCGCTGAATCCGAACACAGGGTCACGGGGGTCTGCTGGACCCAATCTCAGCCAACACAGGGCACAATGCAGGAACCAATCCCGGGCAGGGTGCCAACCCGTCTCAGTCCCATGTGATGTCTTTACAAAAAAAAAACATATGAGAGTGCATAGAATTAAACTTCAGTGAATGTGAACTTAGGATATTACTGACTGAGGTGGAGAAACATTCATTTTGATTGTCTCTCTCCGCAGGAGTCACAAAAATAAAATAAAATAAAATAAAATAAAAAAGTGTGGGTGCAGCTGAGGGGAGAAAGCAATAGCAATGTGCCAGTACAAAGCAAGAATCGAGGCAGGTTGTATGCACAAAGCTGTGAGGTACTAAGAGCATTCTTATTGAACTAGTAAGAACAATAATTTTGTCTGGTAAATGTCAATGTTGCAATACTTACGAGTCTCTTGTGGAAGCCGGCCCGGACACAGACAGGCGGACACGTTCAAGTCACCCACAACACATTTATTATATTTTTTTTTCTTTATTTTGCCTTATACAATTTCTTGTATTAGGAATTTGTTAGTTTTCGCATACCCTTTGGGGTCAGAGCGCAGGGTCAGCCATTGTACAGCGCCCCTGGAACAATGACAGGTTAAGGGCCTTGCTCAAGGGCCCAGCAGAGTAGGATATTTACAAGTGCACAACAACCTCAATAGTCTCCAAAGTCCTGGCCAACTCAAATGCCTTACTTCTTCAGGCCTCTCCTCCTGAATTCTGTCCTTCTCCACTCCCGACTCAAGCCATCGAACGGGGGGAGGCGGCCCCTTTTAAAATCACCCGGATGTGCTCCAGGTGTTTCCCAGCAATCCGGCTGCGCACCCAGAAGCACTCCAGGTGTCCCCGCTTCTCTTCTCCCCAGCACTTCCAGGTGTGGCGGAAGTGCTGAGGTCCAGGGCTCCAAAGGCATTGGGGCGCCCCTTGGTAGTGACCACGGGCCCCTACAGGGTTGAGCTTCAAAGTTCTGTACCCGTGGTCCCCATAGGTACCAGGGCAGTCGCCCCCCCCACGTGGTCTGGGGAAGGCATAAGTCCTCTTCCGGTCCTCTGGGGCGTCACTCTTTACATTCAGCATACAACATTGTGCATACAACATTTCCCTTTGCCCTCAGATCAGAAGATTGACAGAGTGAGGAACAGTGACATCCCCAAATATATTTTGAATTCGAGTATAGCATCAAGTCAATGAAAGTTCTGGGCTATTGATCTGGTCAGTGAGGTAGCAGACGGGCTTGTTAATCAGTTTCAGCTGCTTTGGTGCACTAGAGGGGCAACAATGAGGCGACCTCCAAAACAGGAATGAATGGCTTAACAGGTGGAAGGAGGCCACTGACATTTTTCTCTCCTCTTCTTTTTTTCAATCGCTTTGCATTTGACTACAGTCCATGTCACTACTGGTACCATGAGGCCATACCTGGACCCTACAGACGTGGCACAGGTAGTCCAGCTTCTCCAGGATGGCACATCAATACGTGTCATTACTAGAAGGTTTGCTGTGTCTCTAAGCAGAGTCTCAAGGGCATGGATGAGATTCCAGGAGACAGGCAGTTACTCTATGAGAGCTGAACAGGGCCGTAGAAGGTCCTTAACCCATCAGCAGAACCCACTGGTATCTGCTCCTTTGGGCAAGGAAGAACAGGATGAGCACTGACAGAGCCCACAAAATGACCTCCAGCAGGCAGGCCACTGGTGTGAATGTCTCTGAGCAAACAGTCAGAAACAGAACTTCATGAGGGTGGTCTGACGGCCCGACTTCCTGTAAAGGGCCCTGTGCTCACTGCCTGCCCAGCACTGTGGAGCTCAATTGGCATTTGCCATAGAATACCAGAATTGGCAGGTCCACCACTGGTGCCCTGTGCTTTTCACAGATGAAAGCAGGTTCACTCTGAGCACACGTGACAGATGTGAAAGGGTCTAGAGAAGCCGTGGAGAACGTTATGTTGCCTGTAACATCGTTCAGCATGACTGGTTTGGTGGTGGGTCAGTGATGGTCTGAGGAGGCATATCCATGGATGGACGCACAGACTTCTACAGGCTAGACAACAGCACCTTGCCTGCCATTAGGTACTGGGATGAAATCGTTGGACCTATTGTCAGACCCTATGCTGGTGTAGTGGCTCCTGGGTTCCTCCTGGTGCACGACAATGCCCGGCCTCATGTGGTGAGAGTATGCAGGCAGTTCCTGGAGGATGAAGGAATTGATACCATTGACTGGCCCCCACGCTCACTTGCCTGACCTCAAAACATTAGAATATCTCTGGGTGGGACATTATGTTTCAATCCATCCAACACCTCAGCCTGTCCAGGAGCTCAGTGATGTCCTGGTCCAGATCTGGGAGGAGATACCCCAGGACACCATCCGTTGCCTCATTAGGACATTGTTAGGCATGCATACAAGCACCTATGGTGGGGGGCATATAAACTACTGAGTACGAGTTGGAGTTGCTGCAATGAAATTTCGTCAAAATGGACTCGCCTGCCTGCCCCATCATTTGCTCACTTTGATTTTCAGGGTGTCATTCAGCCCCCTGTAGGTTGATCATTTTCATTTCCATCAAACGATGTGGCATCCTTTCATTCCTATCACATTACCATATTAGTCCATATCAGTAGAGATAGCCAGCAGGATTTTTTTCCCATTGAGATCTGATGTGTTTTCAAAGTGTGCCTTTAATTTTTTTGAACAATTTATATTGTGAGGAACAGCCAGAATCCTTACCTGGCCAGGATGCCCTCAGCCAGGAAGGACCATGGGAGATACAGTATATAAATATATGCATAAACAGGAAAATATCTCCCCTGGACAGGCAAATGGCAGATCCCCTTAGTTGCGCTGGCATTATGGATTCCCACAGGGCACCGTGGGAATTGGAGTTCTTCAGCTCAGCCCTGTTGGGTTCCGTGGGTGTCACCAGGAGGTGCTGCAGGGACTAAGAACACCATATTTCACGCGTCTCTAACCTTACCCAGAAGTGCTCCCGGTCCAAGCCTTTGGGGCACCAGAAGTTCTTCTGGGGATTACTTAAAAGGAGCTGTCTGCCACATTTCAAAGTGCCAGAGTTGAGAGGAAAGAGGACAAAGCTTGACAGGAAGAAGGAGGAAGCAAAGAGAGAGAGAAGCAGAAAAGAAAACAAAGTATTGTGTGCTGCTGCTTTAGTGTTTGTACTTGTGGCTGTGATGGGAAACACTTGCAGAGGAAGTGTTTCCAACAAATAAAAACTCTTTAATAATAATTCATTACATTTATATAGCGCTTTTCTCAGTACTCAAAGTGCTATCCACACAGGGAGGAACTGGGAAGCGAACCCACAATCTTCCACAGTCTCCTTACTGCAAAGCAGCAGCACTACCACTGCACCACCTGTGAGGACTTTATTTATTTTATAGCAGTGTCTGTGTCAGGTTTGTGGAGCTAGAGCACCTACTACAGTCTACAATATATAAATATTTATTCTATCACCTTATATCACCTCTCTTGTGGTGTATCCACTATCAACTCATCCATCCATCCATTATCCAACCCGTTATATCCTAAGTACGGTTTCACGGGGGTCTGCTGGAGCCAATCCCAGCCAACACAGGGTGCAAGGCAGGAAACAAACCCCGGGCAGGGCGCCAGCCCACCGCAGGGCACACACACATACACACCAACCACACACTGGGGACAATTTAGAATCGCCAATGCACCTAACCTGCATGTCTTTGGACTGTGGGAGGAAACCCTCGCAGACACGGGGAGAACATGCAGACTCCATGCAGGGAGGACCCGGGAAGCGAACCCAGGTCTCCTTACTGTGAGGCAGCAATTACACCCACTGTGCCACCCACTATCAACTCAAAGAAAGATAATACAAGTGGTCTGTAATGTACTCAGCTGAACTGCAAACCTATCAATCAGGCATACTTACTGTTATGATTTGATTCTATGTTGCTTATTTACAATACTTTTGTTTTGTTTTGCAACATCTTGAACTCCATTTTGGTTCCTTAAACACAAACGCTTTGTTATCTCTCATCTTGCAAGTTAATTTTGGTTTTGACCCTTATCGCTCCTTTGACTTCGAATCCTGGTTCTTGGTTTGGGCTTGGGTTTTCATTTTGTAATAAACCTATCTATCTATCTATCTATCTATCTATCTATCTATCTATCTATCTATCTATCTATCTATCTATCTATCTATCTATCTATCTATCTATCTATCTATCTATCTATCTATTTTAATGAAATAACAAAGCTTCCACAAAGGAAAAGAGTTGGGGACCGTCCCCGTATAATGTACAATGGACAAAAGAATGCAAAAAAGGCAAATTATTGGTCAAAATACTTTTTACAGCAGTTGACAAATGTGAAATACAAAGATGGCGTTTTTATACTGTAACAAAATGGTGGGCAGAAATAATGTGGTAGGAGATGACGTCACGCTTGGCAGACGGATGTGATGTCATCAGAGGGAACCGGAAGTGATGTAATGGTAAAAGTGATGACATCTTCTGGCGACCAGACGTGACATCATCGAGATTGAGCCGGAAGTGATGTCATCAGAGGAAGCCGGATCTGGAAGTGATGTTTGGTGGCAATCTTGGGAATCCGGAAGTATGGAAGGTACATTATTTTTCTTCTTTTTGTCTGACAAAAAAAAGAGAGAGGCACTAGTACCGCAAATCACCCTCTTGTCTTGCGATATTTTACTCAACTCAGGGTTTTGTGACTGCTGCCTATGCGCACGTGTGTGACATGACACCCCCTGTGCCGAGAGGTCGTAAACACAGGAAAGGGCATCCATGTTGGCCTGCAAGGAAGGCCTACGATAAATGTCTGTACACTGATAAGGCTGAAGGTCTAAAAATCACCTAGTGATATGAGGGTTGGACCCCCGATGGACGGCCATCCACTGAAAAGCAGCATGATTCATTACCAGGGTGAACTCACGTCCCAACAGGTAGTACCTCAGCTGGGTTATAGCTCATTTAATCGCCATTGCTTCTTGCTCCACTGCAGCTTACCTGGTCTCCCAGTTTAACAGTTTCCAGCTAAGGTACATGATGGGGTGTTCAGCACTATCGATGCATTGGCTCAGCACAGCTCTGAGTCCTGTGTCTGATGCATCGGTCTGGGGGATGAAAGGACAAGAAAAGTCAGGAGATTTCAACATGGGTGCTGACGTTTGGGACATTTTGGGCCATTTTCAAATTACAAAATGCAGATTCAGTTTTGTCATCCCAGACCACTTTTAACGGTGCCCGTTTCTTTGTTAGATTGGTTAAGGGTGAAGCAATCTCTGAGAAGCGAGGTACAAAATGGCAGTAGTAGCTCGCCAAACCCAGAATTGCTTGTACCTGCCTCTTAGTCACCGGACGGTGCCACTTAATAATCTTAATTGAATGCAAGTGCTATTATACTAAAACCAGTGATGGCAGACTGCACAATAACATGCAGTGAATACACTTGACTTATAATAATAATAATAATAATAATAATAATAATAATAATAATTCATTACATTTATATAGTGCTTTTCTCAGTACTCAAAGTGCTATCCACACAGTTTTCATATTCTTTCTCTGTACGTTTATCATTCGTTTTCTCAGAGGTTGATGCGCTTGTTGCTTCCTGAGCAGCACACGTTTTCACCACACTAGTGGCCCGCTTCTTCTCTTCTTCGGCATCTTTTCGCATTAAAACTGATTAAGTCATTTTTTGTGTTGCAATTAGTACGTTTTTCTTAATTTTTCACTTTAGCTGGCTCTTAAGTCTTCAATCTGCCTCAAGAATTATTTAAGATATGAAGAGGTAGGGGAAGTGACGGCGAAGGTGGAAGGGATGAGAGTGGCGCCCTGCAAGTCGCGACCGAGAGTTGATTCTACAATAAATAAAATAAAAATTAAAAGAATAATAAAAATCATCACCCCAAAAGCAGACAGTAGAGGTCACTAGGGAATCCATTCCCAGACAGGCTTGTCCTCACAGGTGGCGCAGTGGTATCTATCTATCTATCTATCTATCTATCTATCTATCTATCTATCTATCTATCTATCTATCTATCTATCTATCTATCTATCTATCTATCTATCTATCTATCTAAGACATGGAGTTGAAGCAGAAACCGACAACCTTTAAGAAGAATCTGGATGAGATATTGGGATAGCTTATAGAGAGAGAGAAAGGAGTGAGGTTAGGAGCAGGCCCTGATACAGCGCATTGACATGACAAACCAACTCAGGATCCCAGATTAGGACCCGAGTGCAGCCATGCAACAGGTGACACCTCAGCACCACGCTAGTTCAGATGGAGCAGATGGACGAGATAGCTTAGCCATGAGCTAAACAAATGAGCCAAACAGACTGTATGATCTCCTCTCATTTGTTAAATTTCTTACGTTCTTATGCACTGGCACTGCAGGTTGGATAAGCTTTGGCTTCTGTGACGATACCAACTCGTTTAATCAGGTTCAGAAAATGGCCTGAAGGATTGGTAAATATATTGCAGAAACAATGCTCTAAAAAAGCAAACCCATACTGCTACTGTTTAGTTTATTTATCAAGCAGCTCCATTAATAAGACCCCCACCCCATTACTCAAATTAAATGTTTAGCAGAACCCCCAGCCCAAATCCACCTTGGAGCCTCTTCACATTTGAAGATTGTGGAACAAGCCCCGGACACAGACAGGTAGACATGGCAAATTCACCACCACACGTTTATTTACAATTCTATTTACAAATGTCAATAAGTGCACACACAACAAACCCCAAGACTCCCCCAAAGTCCAGGCCTCTCACACTCTCTGCCTTTCTTCTCTTCAGGCCGCCTCCACCAAGCTCAGTCCTTCTCCTCACCCGACTCCAGCCCTCAATGAAGGGAGGCGGCCCCTTTTATTATCCCCCAGATGTGCTCCAGGTGTGCTCCTGCAATCTTCCACCGACACCCCCCAGTGTGGCACTCCGGGTGTCCCTGCTCCTCTTCCCCCCAGCACTTCCTGGTGTGGCAGAAGTGCTGAGGTCCAGGGCTGCCAAGGCATCCGGGCACCCTCTGGCGGTGACCACGGGCCCCTACAGGGTTGAGCTTCAAAGCTCTGCACCCGTGGCCCCCAAAGCAACCAGGGAGGTCGCCCCCTCGTGGTCTGGAGGAGGCGTGAGCCCTCCTCCGGTCCTCTTGGGCATCCCGGCTGGGTACCACCCCCAGCCGCGTGCCACAAGATCCTAATGCAGTAAAGATCAGAAGCAACCCAGTTACCGATGAAAACAATGCTACAGTTTTGGAGTCCCACCAGTTGGCATCGGCTTCTGGCCTTTTAATGTGATAATCATTCAGATTTATAGAGCAGACTGTGTTCCTTTTTAAAAAAAGCAAAGGAACTTATTAAAAAAATAAAAGCTCAATAAACTACGGCATATGGTCAGCTATAAACTATGTGCACCTAACATTTCATCTAATGAAGAGAATATTCCATTATTGTGAGCAGCTATTGGCAGCTTCCGAAGAAGTGTGAATAATTGTTCTATGTAAATAGCGGTAATTGTATTATTAAGTATAAATTCAGAAAGTAAGCTGACAAACTCTCTTTGCTAATATGATTGTGACTTTTTATGGGTGAATGCTTCTTTTGCAGACATGTTTTGTTTTTAAACTGAAGAATAGGCATCAGGGAGCCACAAATCTGGGTACTGTTCCCAACTTTTTATGCTGAATTGCTTGTTCTTCCTGTGCTTATGAAGGTTCTTGGCACTCCAGCTTTATCCCACATTCCAATGACTTGCAGGGTAGGATCATCTGAAATGGGCCTATATAAGAAACTGGGCATTTTCCCTAGATTCCCTAGTTTTCCTCTTTTTCCCCCCAAGTGTCCTGATGTGAGAGTGTGGGTGAGTGTGCCATGTGCTGGTCTAGTAACTCATCCAGGGTTCTTTCCTGCCATGCCTGGCATATTGCTAGGATCAGCTGTGGCTGCCCTTTACTTGTATTTGGGCAAAGTGTGTTCCTGGACATTAACTTTTTATAGAGTTGCTTGCAGTCCTGTAAAGCAGGTCCTCCAACTTACAGGGAAAACTCGGGGCTTGGTGGCAGGATTAGCACTCCAAAAAAACGAAAAGCAGGGTCCTTGTGAGGGACCTTTTCATATGGCTGGTCAGCCTAGAAGGACCTCCATCCTGTGGTGTGTTCTCATATCGAGTGACGTCTCCTTCCAGTGATATGCAGCAGGGAAACTGGAAGGGGGTGGAGCAAATTGCCCTCACCGGGCGTCTTCTCAACAATACGGAGCGAAAAACAGAGGATAAGGTTAGTACCAGCGCCCCCTCTTGACCCGGGGTGGAACTATGGAAGTACCTACCTCAGAAGAAGTCCAGAGGATGATCCACAGATGTGCACGAGTGACAATATCAATGTGCTTTTCTTAAAGTTTTGTACCAAAATGTATTCTTGGTTGGCTCTGAACGCTCCCCACCTAATTCTTCGTCACAGTTCTACTTTTTATTGAAATAAACTTAGTTTGAAAGACTTTCATTCTTGTGCTTTTTCCTTATAGCTGAAATTGTCCGATGCGTTGCTAATATAATTTAAAGGCAGTCAACTATGATGAATAACAGGGAAAAAAAAAAGGAAAGAGCAACAGACATTGTCATGTAAATGTGTGTGTCACTATAGAATTAAGTGACCGTGGCATATGTCATGCTTATCTATTACACTGCAAGGTTATTCATAAGAGAAGCAGTGGCGGTATCCTCAGTTATGCATTTTGCTTTGGACTAATGTAAATTAACTTAAAAAATAAGCTTTAATGGCCATACTTAATTGGCCTTAAAGGCCAGCTTTGCAATTAATAATCAATTGTGTCAAGAGAATAAAGCCCAGTTTGTATATTAAAGTAATAAATTATGGTATTACATTTTTTCCATTTTTAAGTAGGATTCATTTGTAACGGAGTAGTAGTTAAGGCAAAGGCTTTTAGTCTTTTTCAAAGTAATTAAATTAAAAGATGGAGAATATAGATTCATCTCAAGTAAACAAACACAACAGGCTATAATATGACAGAAATGCAGTATGGAGACGGTTAATTGCCTTATCATTATTGGCTCACCTATGGGAAAAGCACTCTTCAAAAAAGCTATTTTAATAGTTTGTCTAAGCAGGTTCATTGAAGTGCCAATTCATTTCATTAATCGGTTTTATCCATATTTCAGAAAGCAGATTAACTGGATGCATCCTGCTAAAGGCAGGGTTTGGAGTATCTGGAAAGGTGCCTTGCTTCCCCAATGTAGCCCACCTAACGCCTCCCTAATCAAGAAGATCATATCAGTATACTTACCCATTGCCTCAATAGAAAATAACAATGTCTGACCTGAAGTTACACAAAAGTACGAGAAAACATCAACTACTGGGTCAGATGATGAGACATTTCAATGTTCAAGTCAACTGTCGCGATCAGACGCCAAGCAAGAGTTTGTTCCACACAGCTCCCGTAAAGTTCTTAACATTGCAGAAATACATCCAAAAACTAACTGACAAATAATTCTTTGTTTT
The DNA here is from genome assembly GCF_900747795.2 of Erpetoichthys calabaricus. Lineage (NCBI taxonomy): Eukaryota > Metazoa > Chordata > Cladistia > Polypteriformes > Polypteridae > Erpetoichthys > Erpetoichthys calabaricus. The sequence continues at coordinate 15,667,403 of NC_041406.2, read as the reverse complement.
AATTCCTTTTTCGGTCTTACTTGGGCTCCTGGAAAATCTACAAGCCTCTGACCTGCAGTATTCTTTCTTGGCTACAAAGCCTTCAAATTCTGCAGCCATCTGTAGTCAGCGTGCTGCAGCATCTGTAGCATCAAGTATTAAACCACAGGGGTGTCGTTTCTGACTCATTGTGTGACCCCCCTAAGCAAGTCATTTAAATCTCCTAAGCTACATTTGTGAAAAGTTTGTTTTGCTTTAGCTTTAGTGTAAAAGCAAATATCACAAATATGTATAGTTATAAAACGCATTACTACACATATTTCTGATGTGCCATCTGTTGGAATGACAGATTAAATGCATTATTTTACTACATACATCAAAAAATATAATCCAATAGATGGTTCACTGTAAACATTAATGCTGAGGTCTGTGTTGATTACTTAAATTTTAACCTGTCTTAGATGGGTAGCACAGCTAGTCAATCATAATTGATTTTTCATTATGTTAAATATTTTTATTTGCTAGGCAGTCAAACATAACTGATTTTTCATTAAGTAAAATAGTTTAATTTGCTATGCTGTTTTAGGCATACAGATATATGAAAACATTACTGAAGTCAGGCAAGAGGGAATGATATTTATTTTTTTTAATATTTTTATTTTATTAATTTTCATTGTAATCATTCCATACAAACAGATCAATTTATAACCCAACAAATTTGAAAACAAATCAAACCCCACCCCTGAGAAGGAGAGCTTAGCTAAAGGAAAATTTCTTTAAGCTTTTTAATAAGGCAACATTAGACAAAAGAAGGGGAGAAGTAAATATCTATATAAATAAGAGATGGAGAAGGGAGTTAAATGCAATAATAGTTATTTCTCTTATTCTAAAATAATATTGATTAAATCCTGCCATGTTTTGAAAAAATTTTGTACAGATCCTCTAACTGAAAATTTGATTTTTTCCAATTTCAAATAATATAAAACATCGGTTTCCCACTGACTTATAAGAGGAGAATTAGGATTCTTCCAATTTAACAAAATAAGTCTGCGTGCCAAGAGTGTAGTGAATGCAATCACCGTTTGCTTGTCCTTCTCCAATTCCAGTCCAAGAGGGAATGATATTTAAAATCTTGATTATATATTTGTGATGCACCAGCTATTGAAATGACAGATGAAATGCATTTTATTACTACAAATGTTTATGATGTGCCATCTGTTGAAATGATACATGCAGTCCATATGCCTCTATTATATGCAGTTTGGTATGTGATTTTCATAAAAGCAGTGTTCATGTTTATGATGCGCCGTCTGTTGGAATGACAGATGAAATCCATTTTATCACAACAAATGTTTGTGATGTGCCATCTGTTGGAATGGTAGAGACATAGTAACCTGTTTGACACACAGATATTCAGACACACACTTATCCTTTTTAAGGTGGGATATACAGTATTGAGTCCTTTCATGAAATAATGTGCTCATTAATTTAAACAATACCTTGTATAGACAGATAGGCAGATATGAAAGGCACTAGATAGATAGATAGATAGATAGATAGATAGATAGATAGATAGATAGATAGATAGATAGATAGATAGATAGATAGATAGATAGATAGATAGATAGATAGATAGATAGATAGATAAAAAGGCACTATATATGATAGATAGATAGATAGATAGATAGATAGATAGATAGATAGATAGATAGATAGATAGATAGATAGATAGATAGATAGATAGATAGATAGATGTGAAAGGCACTATATAATAGATAGATAGATAAAAATGCACTATATGATAGATAGATAGATAGATAGATAGATAGATAGATAGATAGATAGATAGATAGATAGATAGATAGATAGATAGATAGATAGATAGATAGATAGATAGATAGATAGATAGAAACTTTATTTGTCCCCAGTCTATTTATTATCTATATCTCCTTGAATGTTCATTTAACAGTCGACCATTCAAAGTTCACATAATGTTACCTCATGTGAGGACTGGGTTTGTGTTTTGCCTACTGGTTTCTTTATGGTCTTCCTTACTGAGAGGCAGCAGCACTTCCATTGTGCCATTCATTTTGTTCCACATAAAATATTAAATGATGACATATTTTTTAAAATTGTAAGCAAAACAATAATCCTAACAAGGTGACATGAAGCATGAACTTTTTTCGCAAAATAAGCACACGATTATAATGTTTTTTATTTCTTGTTTCTCAAAGCTTCTCCTTTAGTTTTCTCTTTGTTCAGATTTTTTCTTCCCATCATTTATATAACTGAACAAAGTATAAGAAAGATGGCACCATCAAAACAGCCAGCTTGTGTGATGATTACTTTGGAATACATCTAATTTAAGGGGTAGACTTAATCAAACTACAATGTGCTGCTTTATGAAGCGTGTTATTTCACTTCTGTTTGGCGACAATACTCAATCACTTTTTATAGCTTGGTGATATACATCCACAATACAGTTATGGGTTAGCATGTCAACAAGGCTTTACTTTTTCCAGTGTTTCAGGTGGGCTTCTTCATTTCTGTACGTTTCTTTATGGTCATACAACTCCGTGTGATGTACGTCTGGGGCCAAAAGCTGTATAATTAGCCAGGCTGAAGGACCACCATGCAAATCAAGTTAACATTTCCTCAGATTTAAGGGTTAGTTTTTTCCTAAAGATTGAAGTTCATATGTTTTAAAACTAGCAGTCCTTGTTAAAAACATTTTACTTGCATTATGGATTGTGTTAATAATTAATCCCTAATTCTAAAGAATAATGTAGCAATTTGAGAAATCCAAGATTTCTCTCGTTGTAATCAAAATATCATTAGATAAGAACATTTTAAACAACAATTTATTTCTTGTATAGAATATTACACAAGAGATGCCCAAGTGGGCTTTAACAGGCCCTGTTTTCTGACAGCAATCTTGACTCCCTAAGAAGACAAGAAAACTTTGTAGAGAAAAATAAATGGAAGAAATTGGTGTCAAAAAATGGGGCCAGTTCAACACACAAAACAGAACACAAGTTACACATAATATAAAACAATTATCCAATCTTCTTTTGCTCCTTTAAATGCCTTCATATGATGAAAAATATGCAAGTTACATTTGAATATGACCAAATTCTTTGATTAATGCGAACAAAACTTAAATGTAATTTAATCAAGATGTTTATTCGCATTCACTCTTGTCTGCCTTCGGTAATTTATTCATATACCTGCATGTCTAAAGCTGCATAGCAAATTAAAATATTTTACTTAATGAAAAATCAATTATGATTGATTAGCTGTGCTACCCATCTAAGACGGGTTAAAATCTAAGTAATCAGCGTAGACCTCAGTGTTAATGCTTGCAGTGCACCATCTATTGGAACGTATTTTGTAATTTATGTAGTTAAAAGAAGTGCTTGCATTTGTCATTCCAACAGATGGCGCATCACAAACATTTCATGTCATTTTCTAACCTTCTTAATCCACACCGTGGTCGTGGATTGGGTGCTGGTGCCTATCCCAGTTAGCAAATGGCACAAGGCAGGAGCAAACCCTGGACATGAGCTGTCAAATGGAGTGACCTCTAAAGTTTCTTTACTTTCATTAAAATGTTGTGTGTTTTTTATGAATATGATAAAAGAATCAAACTAGCCTTATGAGGAACTTGAACCTGCTAGTTTTTTTCTTTGGACTGCCCTATTATATATGACAGGTTTAAGTTCTCCACAAGGCTAGTTTTATTCCTTATCATATTTAAAACAAGCGCACTATATATATATATATATATATATATATATATATATATATATATATAATAGATAGATAGATAGATAGATAGATAGATAGATAGATAGATAGATAGATAGATAGATAGATAGATAGATAGATAGATAGATAGATAGATTATTAATCCCAAGGTGAAATTCACTTTATATATATATCATGGTCGACTGAGGAGCATCAAGTCCAAGTGATAAATGTTGGGGCACCAACCCAGTCGTCCCTGTTTAGTTAAATGTAAAGTCAAAGCAAAACAGAAATCAAAATGAAGCAAAACATATGGCGTTGTCAGGTTCAACAATAAGCTTCTGTGCAGTCACAATATATGAACTCTGTCCTGCGGTGTGCTCTTTTCACACAGTGATACCTTCTTCCGGCAATCCAGTGATTTATAGATGGGGTGCTGAAAAGGGTGCAGTCAGTTGTTCTCATTGGGCGTGTTTTTGGCACTGTAGAGGGAATGGTAGCGAACATGATTAGCAACAGCACCCCCGTCATCATACAGTGGTATTGCCCACCTCCAATTAGCCCAGAGGGTGATCCAGTGACATGCATATGTGACGATATATATATATAATATATATATATATATATATATATATATATATATATATATATATATATATATATATACATCCATCCATCCTCTTCTGCTTATCCGAGGTCGGGTCGCAGGGGCAGCAGCTTGAGCAGAGATGCCCAGACTTCCCTCTCCCCGGCCACTTCTTCTAGCTCTTCCGGGAGAATCCCAAGGCGTTCCCAGGCCAGCCGGGAGACATAGTCCCTCCAGCGTGTCCTGGGTCTTCCCCGGGGCCTCCTCCCGGTTAGACGTGCCCGGAACACCTCACCAGGGAGGCGTCCAGGAGGCATCCTGATCAGATGCCCGAGCCACCTCATCTGACTCCTGTTGATGCGGAGGAGCAGCAGCTCTACTCTGAGCCCCTCTCGGATGACTGAGCTTCTCACCCTATCTTTATATATATATATATATATATATATATATATATATATATATATATATATATATATATATATATATATATATATATTGTCACACACGTGCACATGGGAGGTAGCTAAAGGGCTTGAGTAAGGGCAGTTCCGAATCATACCAGGATGTGGCAGAGTGCACTGACTCTTTTTCTCCCTTTCCTGCAAACCATTCACGGGAGATTCCACCTGGTCCTCTTGACGTCACTTCTAGGACCAAGCCTATGGAAGGAGACCTTCATGAGCCCGACCCCTTTGACGTCACTTCCTATACTGACCTTTAAAAGCCTCCACCTTTTCCCTATTCCTTCAGTTCTGTTTTGGACTTGGTTTTGTGCACATCAGTGCTGTATTCATTTCTTGACTTTGCAGCCAAGATACCAATCATACGGCTGCCCCAAACCTTGCTATGACTCTATGTGGAGTTTGTGACAATATATATATATATATATACTGTATATATATATATATATATATATATATATATATATATATATATATATATATATATATATATATATATATGTGTGTGTTTGTGTTTTTTGGGTGGAGTATTTCTTAAATTTTAGAAAAACCAGGGGGCTACACCTCCTGCACGCTTCACTCGCCCACCCCCGGGTTTGGTTTATCGGATATACAATTTAAACAGATTGTTATTTTTACGGAAATTGTTACATGTGCATTATTTTCAGTTTTACTTTAAAACTTCAGTAAAAACAATTTTTGGAATTAACTTTTCTTCAAGATCGCATTGAATTTTGATTCCGTGTTTGGACTTACATCGTGACAACGAAACGTATTACTGCCTTTGAGTGAATTTAGTTTCTTTATCTCTAATAAATTACCCGACTTTTTTAAATGTTTGTCCCTGCTCTTTCTTCTTCGTTTAGTCATTGACATGTCTAGAACATATAAAACTATTGTCCTGATAAAATTTATAAGTGTTGAGAGTGCAGGAAGTGTGTCTGACAAAAGCTTTCACACGACTGAGAGGTTAGATGAAAGAAGACTTGACTTGAAAGAATCTCATGGCAAAAGTCTCCGTCTCGCGGAATTCCATTCTAAAATGAATGAATGCCTGGACAAACTGGTGAGGAAGGCAGGCACTATTGTTGGCATGGAGCGGGACAGCTTGACATCTGTGGCAGAGCGACGGGTGCTGAGCAGGCTCCTATCAATTATGGAGAATCCACTGCATCCACTAAACAGTATCATCTCCAGACAGAAGAGCAGCTTCAGCGACAGACTGCTGTCACCATCCTGCTCCACTGACAGACTGAGAAGATCGTTCCTCCCCCAAACTATGCGACTCTTCAATTCCACCTTGGGGGTAAACGTTAACATTATACAAAGTTATTGTCTGTTTTTACCTGCATTGTTATCAATCTTTAATTTAATATTGTTTTTTTATCAGTATACTGCTGCTGGAGTATGTGAATTTCCCCTTGGGATTAATAAAGTATCTATCTATCTATCTATCTATCTATCTATCTATCTATCTATCTATCTATCTATCTATCTATCTATCTATCTATCTATCTATCTATCTATCTATCTATCTATCTATCTATCTAAAAAGTTTCTCAAAAAGTCATGTCTCATCCCAAGATTTGTTTATTATAATAAAGAGAAACGCTTTCTATGTTTTGAGAAGCTGACTGGAAAACTGACATGTGGATGATGGGAATTATGTTTTTATTCCCCATGAGTGTTACTTGTGCAAGATTTTTAATTTTTCTTTTTCCAATAAGTGTTTCTCACATTGTTTGCTATTGTACAGCATTTTTCATCATTGGCTTGTATCATATAAAACTTTTATTTTGTCATTCTCCATGAAGACATGAGGTTACATTTTTTTCTCTGTCATTACTACAAAACACTTAGAGTAAGTAACATAAAAAGTATCATTTTTGGGTGGGATATTCCTTCAATCAAGACTTCTTTTGGTCTTAATAACTCTTACAAAGCATCCATCAAATGGATATTCATCTTTGCAATGTGGCTTACTAAAATATTTTCACTTTGGAAATGTCAGAGGTGGCTTATGATGAGACATATTCCTCTTTATAATTGCACCCTTTAGTATAAGACCTGTGCATCCTTCATATTTACCTGTGCTACAGTATGTATTAATGTGTGTAGATGTACCTTATTGTTATTTTTGATGTTTTTGAATTTTGATGTGTCATATTTGAAAACTAGCAAAATATTTCTATGTATTTTATATTATGACAATTATTATGTACTGTCTGTTTAAATGTTCCTCTGTTCCTTGTGGGTGGAACCCATGGGGCGTGGCCTCCCTGACATCACCAATCCTGAGCCCTCCCTCTGGCTATTTAAATTAGCTGAGAAGGCTCAGTAGCAGATTATCTCATTCATCGTGCAGTTCAGTGAGTATTGCTACAGTATTTCTGATGGGATTTACTGGGTGTTTTTTATTTTGTGAAAAATTTTTCTGAGTTTTTCATAGATTCTGATGCCGGGATTGTGTTTCTGCACTTGTTTTCTGTGGATTACCTTTTTGTCACTTTTTTGCTCTGTTGAGCATTTGCCATGTTTTTTCTACTTTATATGTCTCCATGGTATAAAGATTCATTGTTGTCCTTTTCGTTCACATGCCAGGGTTTGACGGTTATCCGCCCTCTTATGGGACATTTTGATAGATTTGTGGAAATTTTGTTTTGCCAGTTTTCCAGTTTTGGTAGACTTCTTTGGCTGAAGCTAGCAGGTAGCATTTGCAGCCTGGCTGAGTTTACCCTCTTGTGGGCTAGATAGTCAAGGTCCTGGCCTACTTTTGGAGACCTCACACATATTTCTGTTTCCATTTCATAACAATCAGCACATTAAAGCCACACTGTATGGAGATGAATACCCACTTTAATGATGCTTTATAAGTCCTATCAGGACCAAACTAAGCTTGTGTTAAGGTCTCGTTACATAACAGTATGCAGTACCTGCAATAAAATGTCACAAAACTGAGTTGTGATTTACTTGTTGTGGTGTGTTTTTAAGTGTAATAAAATGTAATTAAAAAACGCTGTTGAGAAAACATATGAAGGTAAGCAGACATTTGGGAGTTAATTATAATTTTATATGCAGTATTTGTAAGTGTGTAACCTTTTACTGTAGTTATTAATACTTAACACATTTTTTACTGTTTCACATCGTTAATGTGTCAGCAGTAACTTATTTTTTATTGGCTTATGTTTATAGCGACCCACTGCTCAACCTTTATTCAAAAACTTGATTGTTACAAGCTTGCTCATGTGGGCTCATTCAGACTCTAATTAGTATTGATTACCAGCATTGCCTTTACACGGGACAATTAAAAGACCTGTTTGAGACATTCAAATATGCCCAAGTCACCTTCTGGCAGCGCTCCCTGACTGTAAATTCTAAAGCAGTTTGGCTTTTTTCAAAAGGAACATTTGGAGGGGAAGGTCCCCACAACTTTAAGATGGTGTAGTTGCGTGGTAGAGTGAGGGACTTCAATTCAAAAACAGGATTTTGTTTCATTTTCGCCTTCCACACTGTCTAACCCTGAGCAAGACACTTACCTGCTTGTACCCCAAAAATACAAACTGTTATATTTTACTAAAGATGAACAAATGAGTAACCGAAAGGACAGAGTTAAGTACAACTTGGTCTTTTAAATTCATAACTACCTTCTCATAAACACTCTTTAGTTTCCCACAACATGGAACTAAGCAGAAATTTCACAAAACAGCCACACTGCATTAAGACAAAGTAGCATATGGCAGAGTTTCCAGTGTACTCTCTAGCACACAACATTAGATTGGACACCTTCTCTTTTGTCATCGCAAAAATTGTATTATTATTATTATTACTAGCCATGTGCGCCCAACTACGTTGCGCGTGTTAAAGTTGTCTGTGAAGGGCTCCCTGTTTAAACGCGGCTGCCAGTCATGAACTGGGCCCCTTCATCGCACAGCATTATGATTTTTTATAAGGGAAACAAAACCCTTGGACATTGATTCGATAGGAACGGCCTACTCGGAATCACTGTCCGAATAGTAATTATGTGATGGTGTAGGAGCATTTCTGCTTCTCTCCGTTCACAGTCCGTCTCGTTTTCACGATGCTGTCGTTTCCTCTCACGATCTCTTCTCAACCTTTCTCCAATCTCGCAGGTTGCTTTGTGGCAATCCAAAGAGTAAGGCAATATACACAGAGCAATGGTTATAAAAGGGGGACACACAGGTATCCAGGCTCTTTAAAGCATAAATAGGGATCACTTTACTGACATGTGAGCAAGCCAGGGTACAACTGTGAGACTCGCAGCACTCGCCGGCTACAACGTAACAATAATAATTTCCGGAACGTGCTGTTACGTTGTCATTCATTTTACCCACTGTCTTTCTTTCATTCATATGTTACGTAGGCAATGTACCTTTTATCTTCGGCAATCTCATTCTCTAACCAGGCCTCAGGAGCTAACCAGCGTAACAATGTCCACCACCCCTTTCGTTATTCCGGCACATTGTTGACATCCGTGAGTAACAACAACGTACTAAACTGGAAGGTGGTCTACGCATGCATGGAATTCGCGGACAAACAAAGATCAAGATCCAAATGAAGATTATATATAAAGATTATATTGTAGAAGATAGATAGCATGTAATATTATCTATTGTTGAATTCTGCTCTGTACCTGTAATATTTCTATTGTATTATTATATTGTATTGAGGATGACTTGTGTTGTCTTTTTGTCACCCACTGCACGCCCAACCTACCTGGAAAGGTAGGTTTCTAAATAAGTTTCTAAATTAAACAGGATTCTGAGAAATTAATGCATGCATTTATTTCTAGTAGGATTGACTACTGCAATGCGGTGTTCACTGGATATTCAAACTATTCTTTATACAAACTCCAGTTAACCCAAAATGCGACTGCAAGAATTATTACAAGAACAAGAAGATACGAACACATAACTCCAATTCTTAAATCCTTACACTGGCTCTCGGTTATGTTTAGGGCAGATTTCAAAATCCTTCTTTTAACATATAAAGCCTTAAATGACCAAGGTCCGGCTTACTTGTCTGAACTTATCATGACTTACAAACCAGAGCGCACATTAAGATTTCAAGATGCTGGTCTGCTTATGATTTCAAGGATTAATAAGGTCGAGCTTTTAGTTACAGGGCCCTAAACTGTGGAGTGGTCTGCTTGCTACTATAAGAGATGCCCCTTCGGTCTCAGCTTTCAAATCCCGGCTGAAGACTCACTACTTCAGTTTAGCACACCCTGACTAGAGCTGCTGATTAACTGTGCAGACTGCATCTGTTGTTAGTCATTAGCACTAAAACATAAGTAATAATGATAGTTATAATTGGATACTAACCCTCACCTATTCTGTTTCTCTTTTTGGTACTCAAATGTGGCACTTGGTGTCACGGCCCACCTGCCAAGTTGTTTTGCCTGCCTAACGTAAAGTCATCCCTGATGGAGGATTGCTGGAATCGTGGGAAAGAGGGGTCCTTTCATCAGATTGGCTGGCCCGTGAAATGGCCAAATGGGGGAGGCCACTTGATGGATGAGGTCTCCAGGACTCTAAACAAATCCAAATCATATTATGTGATATCATCTACTGTTAAATTCTGCTCCGTACTTCTAAAATTTTTATTTTTATACTGTATTGAGGATTTGTTCTGTTCTGTGTACTGTACTGTATTGTATTGTATTGACCCCCTTCTTTTGCCACCCACTGCACGCCCAACCTACCTGCAAAGGGGTCTCTCTCTGAACTGCCTTTCCCAATGTTTCTCCCATTTTTTCCTACTAGGTATTTTTGGGAGTTGTTCCTTGTCTTCTTAGAGAGTCAAGGCTGGGGGGGCTGTTAAGAGGCAGGGCCTGTTAAAGCCCATCGCGGCCCTCTTTGTGTGATTCTGTGCTATACAAAAATAAATTGTACTGTATTGTAGCTGCAATTATTTTTCTTGTTTCTCTTAATACTCTTCCATTGAACTGCATATCTGCAGAATTTTATTGTAGATGTTTTTGGCACGTCTGGTATAAACCAAAATTTCAGTTTTTGAACAATCATCTTTGTCTTTGTCTCAATTCTCCTCTCCCATGTTTGCTCAGTTGCAGCTCTATGTTCTCTGGGGTCTAGAAGTTGGCAGCAGTGTCACTGCAAGAAGCACCACAGGTAAATTTTGCACAATCATTAGGACGTTTTTCTTCACACAGAGTACTTTAGGCACATGGAACAAGTTATCAAGTAATGTGGTGGACAGTAGGACTTTAGGAACCTTTATAACTTGACTTGATGTTGTTTTGCAGGAATTAAGTGGACAGGACTGGTGAGCTTTGTTGGGCTCGATGGCCTGTTCTCATCCAGATTGTTCTAATGTTCTAAAATACTAATGTCTGTCTGTGTATGTGTGTCCCTCTGAGCAATCTGATTGGTCACTTTTAACTTTGGTCTGATTGGCCATTTTTTGCTTTGGTTGCTTGCTCGTGTCAACATTTTTCTGATGTTTTAATGTCATTAATCTGCGGGAGCCATGCAGGAACAGTGTGTGCACTTTACAATAAATTTAAACTTGAAAGTTATTTCACCGTAAATTTTTTTCCCTTGTTTCCTACAGAAAAATATGAACACGCTTTAATGGTTTTAAGAGTGCATAATGGAAAGACACAGAAAAAAAAACATTTACTGATTTCTAAAATGCTTCAAGTGAAGAAGATGGATGTTACCCTCCAACTAGTACAACTACGTTCATTTACACTAACAATGAAAGGCTAATAATAAAAGTACAGCCATTGAGTTAAATGAAGATAAAAATACAGTTAATACACACAAATCATAACCACCTGGATAAACATATTAATCATTCTAAACGTAGACATTTCTGGCTTTTCACCATCTTATTATACATTTATTATGCAACAAGACAATCAAGACATGCTGGGATTTTGTTTTTTTCTGCATGGAAACAAAAAAAATCAAAAGAAAAGTAGATATGTTATTTGACATATTACCAGATGGTTGGTGTCTTATTCCATTACAAAGCAGAATATGCATTTTAATAGAGCTTGCATTTTAACTGTTGACTTCTTTATTTTCTATTCACAGGGTTCCACAATCAAATTAAAGATTTTGAATAGTATAATTTACAAAATATAAAGAAAGTCATTCATTTTGTCATAGAAAACATTTACTTTCATACATCAAGAAAATTAGCCTCCACCATTACAATTACGCGCCGATGTATGACAGAACTTGTATTTCAGTATGCAAACCCTTCAGCAACAACAACAACAACAATATTTATTTATATAGCACATTATATAGCTCACTTCCCGGATCCTCCCTGCGTGAAGTTTGCATGTTCTCCCCGTGTCTGTGTGGGTTTCCTCCGGGTGCTCCGGTTTCCTCCCACAGTCCAAAGACGTGCAGGTTAGGTGCATTGGCAATTCTAAATTGTCCCTAGTGTGTGCTTGGTGTGTGGGTGTGTGTGCCCTGTATAGAGCTGGCGCCTTGCCCGGGGTTTGTTTCCTGCCTTGTGCCTCTGTGTTGGCTGGGATTGGCTCCAGCAGACCCCCGTGACCCTGTAGTTAGGATATAGCTGGTTCGATAATGGATGGATGGATGGACATTATATAGCACATTTACTTTATGGGATGAAGAAAGAGAAAAAACACAAAATATAAAATTAGGCAATACTAATTAACATAGAATAAAAGTAAGGTCCGATGGGCAGGGAGGACAAAAAATAATAAAAAAAAAAACTCCAGAAGGCTGGAGAAAAAAAAACCAAACAAAATCTGCAAGGGTACCAAGGCCATGAGACCACCCAGCCCCCATAACATTAATGATCTCGATCATTCCTCATGGTTTCCAGGCTTCATATGGAAGAATTAGATGATGACGGTCATATGGACATCTGGCCTTCCATCCATCAATGTAGGGACAGTACGGCGCTTTGATCGAGTGGTGGTGGCGCAGACGCAGCCAACTTGCTGGTGAGCTTTGCTGCACTGTCTCAGTTTTCTCCTGTAGTGCTGCCATCTAGTGGACAGTGTGAAAAGAAGTGGACAACACACTCATAAAGGTTTGGGGTTTGAGTCCCGTATACTGTAAGATCCAGAATAGTCTTCAATGCATTCAATGAAATAATGAATCATACAACAGACAAAATTGCAGTGCATGAGTGACATTTTTATACAGAGACTGACAGGAAATTGAACACAGAGGGAATGCTGGGAAGAAGGTCGAGCGGACATGACGTGGAATGGAAAGGCTGGAAGTACAGTCGTCAGGTAAGGTCGGAAGTAGTGGGTTTAATGGATGAATGGAATCGTCTGCCAGTCTTCTTATGGTAGGGGCCTACGCTTTATTCTTCTCCTTTTCAGTTGAACGAGATAGAGAGACATTAGTGCCTTGTACAAAACCCACTTTCTTTGTGTTGTCCCACATCATTGAGCCCGTCAGCTGCTCCCCAAGCGCACGTGTGTGACAATAGCCATATAAATATTTTTTTAACTATTTGAGGACTGCACACAAAGCAAAGGTTTCACACATAAATCAACATAAAAGTCTACTGGTGCGTTCTGTGGCTATTGTTGGTGACTGTTCTGAGTCTTACAGGGGTGACTTGATGGCCAGCAGGAATGCACAGTGGGCCAGTTACCTGGCTGTCTTTGCTCTGCAGGTGGGATGTAGTGGCAGTCACAGTGCAACGCAATCTGGTTTGTACTTCTTGTCATCATAAGTGGTGGTCCTCCCAGGCCAACATCAGCTTACACAAACATGTCCCACACCACAATCAGCTGGCGACTGATCAGCTGATGCCTGTACCTTACTTTTAATTTTCGATCTCCATCTCCAGATCACTTGTATTACAATTGGAGTCCGACAAGTCAGAATATGTTTCAAAGATAATGCGCAAAACGCCGTCCACCAAGTATTTGCCTCTGCTCATTTTCTTCGCTCCTTCGCCAGACGTCGATGCCATTTCAGAGGTTGTTTGCTCTTCGCTACTCACGCACTAGAAGTGAATCAAAGTTAACTTTCCTTCTAGCAAAGAGAGGCAAGCTAAAATGTAATGGCAAGTTTTGTCTCAGTTTACAGCAGATTACCATTCTTTACCCCTGAATTTCGACAAAAGTCGACATCCACCATGAAAGAGTTAAGGCAACAACCTGCAGAAAATCTATATATATAAAATTCTTTTTGCGTTTGAAACGGAAATGACGTATGACCACGCGATATGGAAATTACATTGAGAACAAAGCGGACGCTGGGAGGCACGGAATGTCGGGCTGCTCTGCCGGGTCGAGAGCTTCACAGTTTTGGGCAGCGTCCTCTGTTCTCGCACTGTTTGTGACACTTCAAGTGCCCCCTCGGCTCCTGGGAGAGTGGAAATCTTTGCGAATGAGTGTAATCTGCGCCTTTGAAGCAGGACTCTGTTTGTAAATTGCCCTGCACTACTACTTACTGTCCCTTAAGGTGAGTTTGAGTCACTAAAACCCCGCAACATTCAAGGTTGCTTTTGTAATCAATTATTTTAAGAAGATGGAGAGTTTACATCTAAGAAGATGTACAGACTTCTTTGTGTAAAGTGTTGGACTTGGGAATTGTTTGGACCTTCTGCCCATTAAGCACGGAAGGGCAGCGTCCACATTTATCAGAATTATTTTTCTCTTGAATCACAGGCACATAGTGCAAGGTTGTCAGGCGCTGTGATTCCTTTTTGTATTCGGCGCTCTCGCACCGACAATTAACCTGTTCCACGTCATCCCTCCATAGGCACGCGATCATGTCTGCAAAAAGTGGCGTCTCCTGCCCTGCAAAAATACTTTAAAAGTCGAGCAGCCAGTGCGCACACGTAGCTGTGCCGGTGTTCTAACGAAACACCCTACCTATCGAAATGATCTACTCACTGATAATACGCATGCGCAGACCAAAATTACCCAACTTTTCTCGAAGCTTACCAACTGTATTTCACTAATATGTATGCTTTTCTTAGCCTTACTACATTAATGCATTTATTACAGTTTACTGCATAGGTATTTACTGTCAACATTTTATAAGTTGTATATTTTGGATGTGTGACTTTTAATCTTGTACAGGCCATTGTATCCATGCACAAGTAATCACCGTCTTGTGAAATCTGTGCATCAGGCTGTGTCCCTCTCGGTAGGATGTTTAGTTAGTGTTATTTATTATAACGATCGATAGATATATGTGTCGAAATAAACTACGGTAGGATACTTCGACAAAGTAGGACAAATCGTCAGAACACCGGCCTTTGAGACGGTGACTGCGCTTCTGCCTTAAGTGAAAGTAAGCACTTTTAATTTTTTTACTCCTTCCCCTGAGCTACAGCCCAGACAACTGCAACACGGGATTCCTTTTCTAGACCGCGGAAAACTAATATTAAGGCGCTTCGCACTTTCTTTTGCACGTATAGGGTTATGAGATTGCGGGAGGCACACACAGGAGTTGGAGGACCGACAGTGCCATCCCGACCAGTTAACGGCAGGGCCGTCTCTCCAGTCTACACGAGACCCGCCGCAACGCTCCCCAAAAGGCGCTCATATCGTCAGCGAAGACGTCACTCTACACTATATAAAAGAAAAAGGCAAATTTCCTTTCTTTATACCTTTTTTCCTTTTATCCTAAACCAAAGCCTTTCTCTCTTAACACTGCAGAGGACACAAAACTAATTTTCTTTAATTGCTGGTAATGCCAGTAAGGCACATTACCACAGGCAGAAATTTGGACGTTCACATAGAAAATGTAATTTCTATACCACAGTCATCGTGTAGCGCCTTTCAAAAGGGATCTACTACCGAGAGATGATCCAAATATGTGAATTTATGTGAATTTCCCCTTGGGATTAATAAAGTATCTATCTATCTATCTATCTATCTATCTATCTATCTATCTATCTATCTATCTATCTATCTATCTATCTATCTATCTATCTATCTATCTAAATACATTTTAGTTGCTGTTAGTACTACTTACCTGTTGTGTTATAGCGCCTTTAAAATGTAGTTTACACAAAACCACTCAATGTATCTTTACTTCTTAAAATGTTAATGTGTTACTGTTTAATAACTTATAGACTACATTTTATTTTTTTCCCTTGCACTCAGTGAGTGAAGCCACTGGGTAATCAGCTAGTAGTGCTATAAAATAGTAATCTCCTTGAAAACAAGGTATAAAGCTTCTGATATTTTGAAACAACTATGTTTATTGCAAGATTAATATTTTGATGATGATGACTTTGATTGAGATAGTGGTGATCAATTGGATGATGTAGAACCTGTAGGCTCTGGCACCGATGCGGATAGCTACCCCAAAGGCATTTCATCATCACAAGGCATCTGACTTGTCACGACTGTCAGGACAGCACTACATGGACATTCGGAAGCCCACTTAGCATAAATAGTCAGCAACTACCAAATCCATTGTGTACAACAAACACGGACATTTAAAAAAAAATACATTATGTTTGCAACACTTGTTTTCCTAAGACTGCATTCTGATAGTCGAGCCTCGGATTCAGGAGGAACAGTGTGGTTTTCGTCCTGGTCGCGGAACAGTGGACCAGCTCTATACCCTTAGCAGGGTCCTGGAGGGTGCATGGGAGTTTGCCCAACCAGTCTACATGTGTTTTGTGGACTTAGAAAAGGCATTCGACCGTGTCCCTCAGGGAATCCTGTGGGGGGTACTCCGAGAGTATGGGGTACCGGCCCCCCTGATAAGGGCTGTTCAGTCCCTGTACGATCGGTGTCAGAGCTTGGTCCGCATTGCCGGCAGTAAGTCGAACCCGTTTCCAGTGAGAGTTGGACTCCGCCAGGGCTGCCCTTTGTCACAGATTCTGTTCATAACTTTTATGGACAGAATTTCTAGGCGCAGCCAGGGCGTTGAGGGGGTCCGGTTTGGTGGGCTCAGGATTGGGTAACTGCTTTTTGCAGATGATGTTGTCCTGTTTGCTTCATCAGGCCGAGATCTTCAGCTCTCTCTGGATCGGTTCGCAGCTGAGTGTGAAGCGGTTGGGATGAGAATCAGCACCTCCAAATCCGAGACCATGGTCCTCAGCCGGAAAAGGGTGGAGTGCCCTCTCAGGGTTGGTAGCGAGATCCTGCCCCAAGTGGAGGAGTTCAAGTATCTCGGGGTCTTGTTCACGAGTGAGGGAAGAATGGAGCGTGAGATCGGCAGGCGGATCGGTGCGGCATCCGCAGTAATGCGGGCATTGCATCGGTCTGTCGTGGTGAAAAAGGAGCTGAGCCGCAAGGCGAAGCTCTCAATTTACCAGTCGATCTATGTTCCTACCCTCACCTATGGTCATGAGCTATGGGTAGTGACCGAAAGAACGAGATCGCGAATACAAGCGGCTGAAATGAGTTTCCTCCGCAGGGTGTCTGGGCTTTCCCTTAAAGATAGGGTGAGAAGCTCAGTCATCCGGGAGGGGCTCAGAGTAGAGCCGCTGCTCCTCCGCATCGAGAGGAGTCAGATGAGGTGGCTCGGGCATCTGATCAGGATGCCTCCTGGACGCCTCCCTGGTGAGGTGTTCCAGGCACGTCCAACCGGGAGGAGGCCCCGGGGAAGACCCAGGACACGCTGGAGGGACTATGTCTCTCGACTGGCCTGGGAACGCCTTGGGATTCTCCCGGAAGAGCTAGAAGAAGTGGCCGGGGAGAGGGAAGTCTGGGCATCTCTGCTCAAGCTGCTGCCCCCGCGACCCGACCTCGGATAAGCGGGAGACAATGGATGGATGGATGGATGGATGCATTCTGCACAGTGCCATAATTCTGGGACTCTCGTTCAAATGGAGATTTTTAGTCGTGTTGCTGGTCAAAGTAAAGTAATGAAACGTTTCTTTACAGTTACTGTTCATAATAAAATAGTTGCTTTCTAATTCATTTCTTTACTTTTTTTATGAATTTTCATAGAGTTCATTACCATATACAGTCCTATGAAAAAGTTTGGGAATCCCTCTTAATTCTTTGGATTTTTGTTTATCATTGGCTGAGCTTTCAAAGTTTCAACTTTCTTTTCATATATGACATGCCTTATGAAAACAGTAGGATTTCAGCAGTGACATTAAGTTTATTGGCTTAACAGAAAATATGCAATATGCATCATAACAAAATTAGACAGGTGCATAAATGTGGGCACCGCAACAGAGATATGACATCAATACTTAGTTGAGCCTCCTTTTGTAAATCTAACAGCCTCTAGATGCTGTCCTCCTATAGCCTTTGATGAGTGTCTGGATTCTGGATGGAGGTATTGTTGACCATTCTTCCATACAAAATCTTTCCAGTTCAGTTAAATTTGATGGACAGCCTGCTTCAAATCATCCCATAGATTTTCGATGATATTCAAGTCAGGGGACTGTGACGGCCATTCCAGAACATTTGTACTTCTCCCTCTGCATGAATGTCTTTATAGATTTCGAACTGTGTTTTGGGTCATTGTCTTGTCGGAATATCCAACCCCTGCGTAACTTCAACTTTGTGACTGATGCTTGAACATTATCCTGAAGAATTTGTTGATATTGGGTTGAATTCATTCCACCCTCGACTTTAACAAGGGCCCCAGTCCCTGAACTAGCCACACAGCCCCACACCATGATGGAACCTCCACCAAATCTGACAGTAGGTAGCAGGTGTTTTTCTTGGAATGCGGTGTTCTTCTTCCGCCATGCAAAGCACTTTTTGTTATGACCAAATAACTCAATTTTTGTCTCATCAGTCCAAAGCACTTTGTTCCAAAATGAATCTGACTTGTCTAAATGAGCATTTGCATACAACAAGCGACTCTGTTTGTGGCGTGAGTGCAGAAAGGGCTTCTTTCTCATCACCCTGCCATACAGATGTTCTTTGTGCAAATTGCGCTGAATTGTAGAACGATGTACAGATACACCATCTGCAGTAAAATGTTCTTGCAGGTCTTTGGAGGTGATCTGTGGGTTGTCTGTAACCATTCTCACAATCCTGCGCATATGCCACTCCTGTATTTTTCTTGGCCTGCCAGACCTGCTGGGTTTAACAGCAACTGTGCCTGTGGCCTTCCATTTCCTGATTCCATCCCTTACAGTTGAAACTGACAGTTTAAACCTCTGAGATAGCTTTTTGTAGCCTTCCCCTAAACCATGAGACTGAACAATCTTTGTTTTCAGATCTTTGGAGAGTTGGTTTGAGGATCCCATGCTGTCACTCTTCAGAGGAGAGTCAAAGGGAAGCAAAACTTTCAATTGACCACCTTAAATCCCTTTATATCTCATGATTGGACACACCTGTCTATGAAGTTCAAGGCTTAGCGAGCTAATCCAACCAATTTGGTGTTGCAAGTAATCAGCATTGAGCAGTGACAGGCATTCAAATCAGCAAAATGACAAGGGGACCCACATTTGTGCACAGCCAGTTTTTCACATTTGATTTAATTTCATACAACTAAATACTGCTTCACTAAAAATCTTTGTTTGGAAAACACCGCAGTACTCAGATGTTCCTAGGAAATGAAAAACACACCACTGTTATCTTTTTTGTTGAAAGGAGAATCAATTATTATGCAGGCTGAGAGGGCTTCCCAAACTTTTGCATATGACTGTATGCATAGACCATTACTGCAATGTCCTAATTAATGGTTCAGCAGTCAATGTGTTAACTGGCAGACCCTCACTATGTTCATATTGGTAACAACACTTTTTCACACCAATAGATGATTGTATCCCATGGGGGCTAGGCAGAGTGTGTGCATTCTTCCTTTATCTATGTGATTTTTCACCAAGCACTGCACTCGGATTCCAATCCAGGTGGTTCGTCATGTGGTGGGTGCGGCAACATGCTGTGATTAGTGAATGTTCCTAACCTTTAACCTTTGTGAAATGCCACGGGGATGTACAGCTCCCCAAACCCGAACACAGACAGGCCCAGAGACACACAAGTGCAAAAGCAGCACACTGTTTATTTTTTTTCTCTTGGGGGAAACATCTTCCCCATTCCTCACAAGTACAACGCAGTCCCACAATACTGCTCAAACCCTTTTCTTTCTTCTCTCTTTCTCCTCTGCCGCCTCCACTCCTAACCACATACTGTAAGCTTTGTCCTCCACCTCCCGACTCTGGCTCCTCGAACAGAGTTAGGCGGCCTCCTATATAGTGCACCCGGAAGTGCTCCGTGGTGCACTCGTGTCCTCTTCTGGCAGCACTTCGGAGTGTGGCGGAAGTGCTGCAGTCCTGGGATCCAGGACTATCCAGGTGCTCCCTGGTTTGAGCTTCTGAGCCCATATAGCCCCGATGCAGTCCAGGGGGGGTTGCCCTCTCATGTTCTGGGGGAGGAATTGCAGTGAATCTGTCCTCTCCTGTGGTCTTTCCATCACAGGGGTTACCCGGCTGGGCACAGGCGCCGGCCGTCCGACACACCATTTTAACTATGGTTTCCCTGTATAATAAAGATGTGTTTGTTAAGTTTATTTGTCTTTAGGAGAAAATTTGGCATTTTACAGAAGCTCTTAATAAATAAATAAACAAATAAATGAATAAATAAATATACATACATCGGAACGACTATAAAGCAAGAAAATTAAAAGAAAGAAAAGTTCTGGCTAGGCTGCCCCAGTCTCAGTGAGGGATTATACAGGCGTATCTAGGAGCCCTCTTCATGTTTCTTAACCCAATTCTGCTGAGTAATTCATTGTCTGAAAGTCCTCAGTGTTGGTATCACAGGGAGGTTGTGCTGTATTGTTCATAATGGCACTCAGTTTTGTTTTAATTCTCTCCTTTGCTATGATCTCCAGGGGGTCCAGAGTGTGTCCTGTAACTGAGTCTGCCCTTTTAATTAGCTTGTTGATTTGGTGGTCCTCTCTTCAAGTGATGTTATCAGCCCAGCACACCACAGTGTGGAAAATCTCACTGACCATCAGAAGAGTTGTAGAAGATGTGAAGGATGTCACTCCCCACAGTAAAGGAACCTAATCTCCTAAGGATAAAGAGGCTGCTCTGCCCTCTCTGTGTCCTCAGACCGGTCCAACATGTCATTAATATGCACCCCCAAGCAGTGCCAGTACTAGGTTATTTTGCGCCCTAGGCCAAGCTGATTAGTGTGCCAACTGACTATTCGGTAGCTAGCCCGGGTTTTTCACCCCTTATGATCTTCACCCTAGGCAAATGCCTAACTTACCTTAATGGTGGTGCCGGGCCTGCACCCAGGTACTTGTAGGAATGGACCACCTTTAAATTTACTCCTTGAATAGTGACCGGACATAGAGATTCTTTGGCGCAGCAAAAGTCAATAACCAGATGCTTGGTTTTTCTGATGTTAAGTTGCAGAGAATTCTCAAAGTTCCCTCCATGACTCCTCTCTTCGGCCTCATCTCCCTCATCAATACACCCCATAAGTGCAGAATCATCTGAGAATTTCTGTGAGTGAGACGACCTGCTGTTATATTTATAGTCAGAGGTGTGCAGAGCGAAGAGGAGAAGGTCAGAGGCCGGTTCCTTGTGGTGGTCCAGTATTGACTGGCCCATGGTGACAGAGTGTGGGCGCACCAGTGAGTCTTCTAGCATCACATATAGGCTGTTCTCCCAAATGGAGTTCTTCCTACAACTGTGCATTGAAAAAATTGATAAATAAACGAATGGCCTTGTGATTTGTCATCATAATATGAATTCAGTGTGTAGCGGAACTCCTAGCAGTCCCTGCAGTGGCTCTGATTGGTCATCTGTTGTGGTTGTAGGGGTTATTGGGTACAAAGAGGCTGGCGCGACATTTAAAAGGGGGTTAGTGTTGCCGAAAAAGAATTATTTTTGTTTTGTGTCTGAAGTTCTGAAGAAAGAGCACCACAGATGCAATATTGGGTCTGAGGGTGTTGATGGAGAAGTATAGAGAAGGCCAGAAGGAGTTGCATTGCGTCTTTGTGGACCTGGAGAAAGCATTTGACAGGGGGTCTCGAGAGGAGTTGTGCTATTGAATGAGGAAGTCGGGAGTGGCAGAGAAGTATGTGAGAGTTGTACAGGATATGTACGAGGTAAGTGCGACCGTGGTGAGGTCTGCGGTAGGAGTGATGGATGCATTCAAGGTGGAGGTGGGATTATATCAGGGATCTGCTCTGAGCCCTTTCTTAATTGAGATGGTGATGGACAGGTTGACAGATGAGATGAGACAGGAGTCCCAGTGGACTATGATGTTTGCTGATGACATTGTGATCTGTAGCAAGAAACCCTGGAGAGGTGGAGATATGCTCTAGAGAGGAGAGGAATGAAGGTCAGTAGGAACAAGACAGAATACATGTGTGTAAATGAGAGGGAGGTCAGTGGAAAGGTGAGGATGCAAGGAGTAGAGTTGGCGAAGGTGGATGAGTTTAAATACTTGGGATCAACAGTACAGAGTAATGGGGAGTGTGGAAAAGGAGTGAAAAAGAGAGTGCAGGCAGGGTGGAGAAGAGTGTCAGGAGTAATTTGTGACAAAAGGTTATCAGGAAAAGTGAAAGGTAAGGTCTACAGGATGGTAGTGAGACCAACTATGTTATATGGGCTGGAGACGGTGGCACTGACCAGAAAGCAGGAGACAGAGCTGAAGGTGGTAGAGTTAAAGATGCTTAGATTTGCATTGGGTGGTGAAAAGGATGGATAGGATTAGAAATGAGGACATTAGAGGGTCAGCTCAGGTTGGACGATTGGAAGACAAAGTCAGAGAGGCGAGATTGTGTTGGTTTGGACATGTGCAGAGGACAGATGCGTGCTGGGTATATTGAGAGATGGGTACTAAGGATAGAGATGCCGGGCAAGAGGAGAAGAGGAAGGCCTAAGAGGAGGTTTATTGATGTGGGGAGAGAGCACATGAAGGTGATGGGATGGGTATAACAGAGCAAGATGCAGAGGACAGAAAGATATGGAAGAAGATGATCTGCTGTGGCAACCCTTAACCGGAGCAGCCGAAAGAAGAAGAAGTCTGAAGTTCTTGTCTGATACCTGTACTGTCTCATTTTTGTGCTCGATCGTTTCTTGGTCAGGGTCTGGATTGTCTGCTGTTTGCCTGTTACATGAGGACTGTATGTGGATTCATGGCCATCCTATGAAGAAAGGAGCACTCTTGAACCCATCCACATATCTTCACCATTTCAGGAACTACCGGTAGGACTATCTTTACATTCCCCTTCAACGTGCGGATCTCTGGACTATTTACCTTCATCTTTACATCTGTTGCCATTTTTTCATGGACTTTATTGTGTGTGGTTTTTGTTTGTGATTTGTTGTATTTAATGTATAATTGCCGTAAGGGAAACTGGGGTGGGATCATTGTTTTCATTTATTATTGTTAATACATTCTTTATTTGCTGTTTTATTTCCGGTGGCTTTTTGTCTTGGTTTGTGAGTGCCTGAGGGTCGGGCCAAGTCCCTGGAATCTCCATTAAAAAAAAGAAATAAATCACCGTTCCTTCGATGGTGTGAATCTTAGTGGCACCGGACCGCTACAAGTGTATTCATCATTTACTACTCCATTTGCTTACATCTCAATTTTTTTTATTTCTGTTGACTTTCCACAGAGTGAAACTACAGATACAGCAAATGGTTAAGGAGAATAAGGAGAGCTTTTCTTTACCACTTCATGGAAAATCATTAACAGAAGTTAACATTTTTTGAATACAAGTAGGAGTATTGAAGAGGGGAGATATATTTATACAATTGCTCAACACCGATGTGAGCCTTTAATTCAGTGAACTCACAACCTTTGAATGAACTTAACTCATCAATCAGTATTTGGAATGCTGCTGCTGCTGCTACCATCGTCTTTAGACTGGAAAAAAATATAATTTGGTCATTTAGTGCAATTTGAAAATAAACAAATGTGCACTTACTCCCCCGTTTTCCAGGAGGAGCTGACATGTTGCAGGTTAAATACCTGTGTTGTTGTTTCTGGAAAAGAAAGCCTCTCGTAAAAAGTTCATGGCAATGATAAATCTTTCCCCCCTCTTAGTGAAAAAAAAAAAGACTTACCACTTTTAAACGCAGTAAATCACCACAGGCTGCCAGCCCTCTCCGATTTCTATCTCCTGTAAAATATTACAGTCAATTTTTCACTGGGGCAGCAACCCCTATATTACAGTCTGCCGAGACTCACTTTTAATAAGAAATAAATATTTGCGTGCCTGGCTTTTTTTTGTTCTTATGGTAAAGTTACGAATTACAATATTTGCACATTTTATCATGCTTTTTAACATCATTTAAATGATTGCACTGGCCAACACACATTTTGGTGCCTCAAATGTTAGACCTGTTTCTGGGTATATTTGACCCGCTGATTCCAAAAATGACCCCAGTTTTCCCCTATCAGCTGTAGTTCTTGAGAGATGGCGTTCCTTTAATGTGTGAAGTGACATACTTCACATCTTCAAAAATTCTGTGACCGCCAGTGTGATATTCTACACTGTAATGTGCTGAAATGGTAACATCACTTCAAGGGAGGACCACCAAATCAACGGGCTAATTAAAAGAGAATCTCAGACACAAGATGCACTCCACTCAGGAGAATCAAATCAAAACTGAGTGCCATTAGGAACAATGTGGCACATCCTCTCTGTGACACACCAACACTGAGGACTTTCAGCCAAACGAATCATTCAGTCGAAGTGGGTCAAGAAACGACACGGGGGGCTCCTTGATACCAACAAGAATATGTCTGTATAGTGACTCACTGGGACTGCGACTGCCAAGGCAGAAGTTTGCTTTCTTGTAATTTTCTTGCTTTATTATCATTCTGGTATGTGTTCAGACCAAAGTGTGTGTGCACATTTACTTATTTATTTTACTACCCATTTATGTATTTCTTTATTTAAAGAGTATCTATCTATCTATCTATCTATCTATCTATCTATCTATCTATCTATCTATCTATCTATCTATCTATCTATCTATCTGTTATATAGTGCTTTTCCTATCGATCAATCTGTCTATTATATAGTGCCTTTCCCTTCTATCTATCTATCTATCTATCTATCTATCTATCTATCTATCTATCTATCTATCTATCTATCTATCTATCTATCTGTTATATAGTGCTTTTCCTATCGATCAATCTGTCTATTATATAGTGCCTTTCCCTTCTATCTATCTATCTATCTATCTATCTATCTATCTATCTATCTATCTATCTATCTATCTATCTATCTGTTATATAGTGCCTTTAATTTCTATCTATCTATCTATCTATCTATCTATCTATCTATCTATCTATCTATCTATCTATCTATCTATCTGTTATATAGTGCCTTTAATTTCTATCTATCTATCTATCTATCTATCTATCTATCTATCTATCTATCTATCTATCTATCTATCTATCTGTTATATAGTGCCTTTAATTTCTATCAATCTATCTATTATATAGTGCATTTCCATTCTATCTATCTATCTATCTATCTATCTATCTATCTATCTATCTATCTATCTATCTATCTATCTATCTATCTATCTATCTATCTATCTGTTATATAGTGCCTTTAATTTCTATCTATCTATCTATCTATCTATCTATCTATCTATCTATCTATCTATCTATCTATCTATCTATCTATCTATCTATCTATCTATCTATCTATCTGTTATATAGTGCCTTTAATTTCTATCAATCTATCTATTATATAGTGCATTTCCATTCTATCTATCTATCTATCTATCTATCTATCTATCTATCTATCTATCTATCTATCTATCTATCTATCTATCTATCTATCTATCTATCTATCTGTTATATAGTGCCTTTAATTTCTATCAATCTATCTATTATATAGTGCATTTCCATTCTATCTATCTATCTATCTATCTATCTATCTATCTATCTATCTATCTATCTATCTATCTATCTATCTATCTATCTAGAGGGTCACTCCCCAAGTTCCTACCAGGTATGTGATACCACCCTGGACCTAAAGAGGTCACTGTCACTAACCGTCTTGCCCTTTTTCTTTTTCCACGGTGCACAGAAACCACCCAATGAGGGTTACTGATTCTGCCTCTTAAAGTGCGACCATCCAGAAGGAGGCGCCACTTCTTACCCAAGCGATGAGAGTGAAGGAGCTCCAGCCTCACCTAAGAACAGGCGAAGCAGCTGTAATTGAGTTAGCCATGTTATTTTGAAGACAGTAGTTTGTGTTTCACTTATTGTGTGTTGATTTTGAGTAAATGTAGATGGCCAGGGGTTGGCACCCCAAAATGTATCCGTGTGTCAGCCTTTCATTTCCTTAGTTGACCACACTACTCAGTAGCTGCAAACCATTTTTTCAGCTTCTTTACTTTGTAGATGAGCGTTTAAAGACTTTTTGATCACAAAATGCAGATAAGATCACTCATTTGGATGCTTTCTTGTCTGAAATATGTCGAGGAATAACTTTCATGTTTTTATTGACCATTAAAGTGAAAGTTGACGGTACACAATGCAGTAGCACCTCCTAGAAAATGAAGGGAGAAAAGTCACAGACCAAGGAATTTATGAGGGGATTTGGAGCTCGATATCCCGTCTTCCTGTTTGCACAAAGCTACATGTGTCTCTGCAGGTATCTTATTCCCTGACATTAATCCGACTGGCACAGATTTCAGGCACTGGATAGAAAATAAACCAGAAACTCAGATATGTTTTCCTTGGCCCTGTTGAAACATGTGTGATATTACCAATTTGTTTCAAGTTAAAAGTGAACACATGGAACAGAACAAGAGATTTCAGATTTGGTGTGAATGATAGAAATGCTATCATTCAATTGAATTTCTTCTTTCATTGTGCTTGTCATTAAGTTCAGGCTTAACACAGACACAGTGCCCTCCATAATTATTGGGGCAAAGACACATTTTTTTCTTTGATTTCCTGTTCTGCTCCACAGTTTAAATTTAAATATCAAATAATTCAGACATCATGATTAACATGCACATTGCAGACTTTCATTTCAGGGGAATTTGCTCAAATGACAAACACTTTTACTATAATGTTTGAGACAATTGGCTCTCCCAGGTGTCTGTGATTCCTCAGGTGGGTTTTATGGATTCATAAGATACCTCGGCCTGCTCTGACCCTGTCCCTGTCCTGCATTACATGTAAAATGTTTTTAAACCTGTTCCACTAATCCTCGATGGTCTCCATACTTAACAGCTTATCCCAGTCCATCCTCCTTAGATTTTGTCACATTTGCTCAGAATTGTTCTACCAAAGTTAAACCTAACAGTTTTAGTTTTTGCATCTGCACTTTTCCAAAACACTGAGATTTGTACTATATTATTGTCACGTGACCCTAGTGGTTCAATAACCTCTACCCCCTCAATTCTATACTGATTATCAGAAAATACAAAATCCAGACAGGCTTCACCCCATGTTGGTGCTTTAATGCACTGTGTTAAAAACACTCACTGCTCGTGTGTTTAGCTATTTGAAAGGTTATCCCAATAGATATTTGGTTGGTTAAAGTCCCCCATGACTATAATATCCCCCTGTAAACTTGCCTTTTCAATATTACTAAAAAGACATGCATTGAAATTACTGTCTGCATTGGGAGGTCTGTAACACACTCCTAAAATAAAGCCTTTTTCCCTAATGCTTCCCAGGTGAAGCCACATGTCTATCCATCCATCTATCATCCAACCCGCTATATCCTAACTACAGGGTCACGGGGGTCTGCTGGAGCTAATCCCAGCCAACACAGGGCGCAAGGCAGGAAACAAACCCCATGCAGGGCGCCAGCCCACCGCATATATATATATATATATAAATATATATATATAATATATATATATATATATATATATATATATATATATATATATATATATATATATATATATTCACGGCATTCGTAGTCTGAATCACAATCTGATTGTATGGGTGGTTATGCCTGATGAGCCCAGAATTAGGGCGAAACACGTGTCGCGTACTCTTTGCATTATTTGGCAGTAAACTATTTCAACCATATATATATATATATACATACATACATACATCCATCCATTTCCCAACCCGCTGAATCCGAGCACAGGGTCACGGGGGTCTGCTGGAGCCAATCCCAGTCAACACAGGGCACAAGGCAGGAACCAATCCCGGGCAGGGTGCCAACCCACCGCATATATATATATATATATATATATATATATATATATATATATATATATATATATATCCATCCATTGTCCAACCCGTTGAATCCGAACACAGGGTCACGGGGGTCTGCTGGAGCCAATCCCAGCCAACACAGGGCACAAGGCAGGAACCAATCCCGGGCAGGGTGCCAACCCACCGCATATATATATATATATATATTCACGGCATTCATAGTCTGTGTCACAATCTGATTGTATGGGTGGTTACCTACCAGGTAACGCTTGTGGTTGGTCAGCAATCTGCTAACATCCGCCACGGTACCCTCAGTTTGTGAGGAGCAGATCATAGAATGGTTGAAATAGTTTACTGTCAAATAAATGCAAAGAGTACACGACACGTGTTTTGCCCTCATTCTGGACTCATCAGGTGTACACACTCCACTGCACTCCCTCTCGGGAATCGAACCTCGGACGTCAGCGCCAGAGGCGATGCCCCTAACGTTGCGCCACGGCGTGTGGTTCGTTTACATCCGAGGTTCGATTCCCGAGAGGGAGTGCAGTGGAGTGTGTACACCTGATGAGCCCAGAATGAGGGCGAAACACGTGTCGTGTACTCTTTGCATTTATTTGACAGTAATTTCAACCATTATATATATATATATATATATATATATATATATATATATACATACTAGGGGGCTTTGCCCCCTGCTCGCTTTGCTTGCCAACCCAAAGAGCTGCGCTACGCGCCAGCCACTTCACGTCACTGCCACTCGCGGATCTGGATTTCACTTTCACCAAACAACAAATCTTTTAATTCTCGTGGATTCGCCTCTTCATTGAGAAGAAACACTACTTTTTCCTGATGGCAACACATACAAAACGATCTACAGTCTACAACTTAAAGTTTAAATCTGAACAATATATTCAATCTCTTTTCACTGTTCCGTTATTTCACCGAGTAATAATTTCCATTTGTTTGAGCTAATGCCATCTTTACTATCATTTTTTTGAGACTTTTGAATTTTCGTACTTCATTATCTCTAACCTGCTCTGCATGTGTATTGTGCCAACGTTTTTGAATTCTTTACAATGTTCTACTTTGTCCTCTACTCTTTGTCTGTTATTTTTTGGCCCCTGGTGTGGTTAATTCTCTTGGCACAAAGTCTCGTCTTGCGGGATGTGAAAGTATCTCTCTGAAAAAGTCACGTCTCAGATTTTTGTTATTTCTCGTGGGACGTATAACGCTGCTCGCGTTGTGAAGGGGGTAGGCTTAACGGACGCTAAGGAGATGTGGTCGGATCATCTGCTGGCTGCTGGTGAGCTGCATGTTCCGCTTGTCGCGCGGCGCGTCAATCATTTAAAAGCCTGTACAGCAGCTGTCCTTTTGTCTCACTGCCTTGTCTTGTGGGATGTTAATGTGTCTTCTGAGAAGATCATGTCTCGTCTCCCTCGTCTCCTTCCCAAGATTTTTTTTTTTATAATAGAGAGATTTATATGTAGCAAATCTAAAATTATATTAGGGTATATTTTAAGTTAGGCTATAGAGGAAAAAACTACAAAGTTTTGTAGAAATAGATGTAGTGGTGTTCGTGTGATACACTAAGTGATTGACAGAAATTTCCTTTTGTATATTAGGAGACGAGAGTTTGAGAGCATGCACTGATACTGCGCGCTGCCACTCTCACCACATGATCAACCCTTTTATTATACAACTTACAGTAATTCAGTTTTAGTCCCTGGCAAAATACTCCTCTTGAGATGCAATGCGCTTCTCTAAGTGCTTCTTCCATTCCTGGAAACATTTCCCGTACTCATCTTTTGTTAGCATGTCTAGCGCCTCCTGTGATTTTTTTCTGGATTACATCTTCCATTCAGTCTCAATTTTAATTTTGGGAAAAAAGAACAAGTCACATGGAGTATGATCTGGTGATTACAGGAGGCGAGAAATAGCTGTTTTTGACAGATGACCCAGTGTGTGCAGGTGCCCAATTGCAGTTTTGGGTGTGCTGCTGCTCCAGACGTTTTTGTTTTTTGCTTTCCTAATGCTTTCCCACACGTGTCTCAGCATCTTAGCGTGATGATGCTAAACAACACTCTGTTCACTGAGAGAACCTTTAGTAACAAGACCAGTAATGTCAAAAAATGCAGTCATCGTTGTCCTGATGTTTGATATGACCTGACATGCTTTTTTTCGTCTTGTAGAAGTCACATGTACAATCGTAGAATAAATGTCAGAAATGCACATCTCGATCAGCTTGGCACAATGCCACTTGGCAGACTGATTACAAACACTGTGGGCATGCAATACTTTGTGGCACAATTGATAACTACACCCTACTCTCATGCTATTGACTGTGTCCGGCAATTTTTGAGGACCCCCACATACTGGGTGGAGTGGTGGCTCTGAGGCTAGGGATCTGCACTGGCAATCGGAAGGTTGCCGCTTCGAATCCCGTAAATGCCAATAGGGACTCTGCTCTGTTGGGCCCTTGAGCAAGGCCCTTAACCTGCAATTGCTGAGCACTTTGAGTAGTGAGAAAAGCGCTATATAAATGCAAAGAATTATACAGTATTTTGGATTCAGAAATTATTCAGTCCTCTTCACTTTCTGCACACTTTATTGAGTTGTAGATTTAATTTTAAATGGACAAATTTTCCATTTTCCCCACCAATCTATGCTGGCAACTATGCTGCTATTGTTATGGTGAAAAATTGTCACCAGAAGGCTTTTTACCTGAAATGAAGGCTATTAGGAGTCTCGGGATAGGCAAACAGAGTCGATAATTTTATTGCAATAAAATAACCATAATTAAAACACGGACTCAACCCAATACGGCCAAATTGAGCTGAGCCCCGAACAGTTCAGGACTCCAAACTTATATAGTCACTTCTTATCACTCCAACCTCGCTCAAATTAGCTCATTTGCTCTTTTTCTCTGACTCCCCTCTGCTCCGATACCTTGAATTCTCATGAGAAAACATTTTTTATCTCTTGATTTCCCCCTGCAGCTGGGCCTCTGGTATTTCACTGTCTATTGTCCATTCTTAGTTTCTTGTTTTTGCTTATTTCTTTCACTGGCCAAGGCCTTTCTTCCTTTTATGGGCTTCCTTTCGTCATTTTCCCTTCCTAGTCTATTTAGTGGTCAAAGCTAAGCTTTAATCTAAAAAGAAATATGGTATGTGCCTTTATTTAATCATTTACTTGGCAGTCCTGACTTGCATTAGTATCTACACTAAGGTTAATGCTTATATATTTGTCTATATTTCATCCATCCATCCATCCATTGTCTCCCGCTTATCCGAGGTCGGGTCGCGGGGGCAGCAGCTTGAGCAGAGATGCCCAGACTTCCCTCTCCCCGGCCACTTCTTCTAGCTCTTCCGGGAGAATCCCAAGGCGTTCCCAGGCCAGTCGAGAGACATAGTCCCTCCAGCGTGTCCTGGGTCTTCCCCGGGGCCTCCTCCCGGTTAGATGTGCCCGGAACACCTCACCAGGGAGGCATCCAGGAGGCATCCTGATCAGATGCCCGAGCCACCTCATCTGACTCCTCTCGATGCGGAGGAGCAGCAGCTCTACTCTGAGCCCCTCCCGGATGACTGAGCTTCTCACCCTATCTTTAAGGGAAAGCCCAGACACCCTGCGGAGGAAACTCATTTCAGCCGCTTGTATTCGCGATCTCGTTCTTTCGGTCACTACCCATAGCTCATGACCATAGGTGAGGGTAGGAAGATAGATCGACTGGTAAATTGAGAGCTTCGCCTTACGGCTCAGCTCCTTTTTCACCACGACAGACCGATGCAGCGCCCGCATTACTGTGGATGCCGTATGGATCCGCCTGTCGATCTCACGCTCCATTCTTCCCTCACTCGTGAACAAGACCCCGAGATACTTGAACTCCTCCACTTGGGGCAGGATCTCGCTACCAACCCTGAGAGGGCACTCCACCCTTTTCCGGCTGAGGACCATGGTCTCGGATTTGGAGGTGCTGATTCTCATCCCAGCCGCTTCACACTCGGCTGCGAACCAATCCAGAGAGAGCTGAAGATCACGGCCTGATGAAGCAAACAGGACAACATCATCTGCAAAAAGCAGTGACCCAATCCTGAGCCCACCAAACTGGACCCCCTCAACGCCCTGGCTGCGCCTAGAAATTCTGTCCATAAAAGTTATGAACAGAATCGGTGACAAAGGGCAGCCCTGGAGGAGTCCAAATTGTCTATATTTATTTATGCTAATACATGAATACACTAATTTTACTTTCCATACATTACATCATCTACCTTTTGCTTTTTCTGCTGACTCACTGTTCCAGCTGGCTTCTTATGTGCCTACCAGAACCATTTTTTCTATATTAAGTCAGTGGTATTGTTCCTCAGCTTCCTAGCCTTGAACACAGGTGTTCTCATTCCTCCTTATCTGTCTGTACGTCATCCTTGTCCTGTTCTATTCTTCCTCTCTTAATACTGGTAATTTTCCTTTTTTACTATAAAATGCAATATTACTGCTTTTTTAGTTAACCATTTGCTTGACCTATCTTATTTGCTTAACATTCTAATTTATGCTTAGTCTAATGCTTCAGAAGCTTTTAATTACTTTTATGGCTATTTATGCTAATATGCTATTTATGCCTAATGTATACATTTGGTACCTTCCATACTATACACTGCATGCTGAGAGTCAATAAAGCAGAAAAATAAAGTGTGCAAAACATGTAGGAGTACATTATAAAACAGTCATTTCAAGCAGTTGTAGTCATTAACAAAATTAATAATGCTCTGGTTATATTTTGAAACAATTTATTGGTATTTTCATTAAAAAAAGCACCAATTTCTATCACAAACATGAAAATCTCTGGGTGGTTCCAAACCTCTGAATGCTAGTATATCCTTATCCACTCACCGGCCACTTTATTAGGTACACCGTGCTAGTACCGTGGTTGGACTCCCTTTTGCCTTCAGAACTGCCATAATTCTTTGTGACGTAGATTCAACAAGGTCCTGGAAACATTCCTCAGGGATTGTGATCCATTTGAACATAATAGCATCACGCAATTGCACATCCAGGATGCAAATCTCCCATTTCCAGCCCATCCCAAAGGTGCTTTCTTGGATTGAGATCTGGCAACTGTGGAGGCCATTTGAGACCAGTGAACTCATATTGTCATGTTCAAGAAACCAGTTTGAGGTGATTTGAGCACTGTGACGTGGTGCGTTATCCTGCTGGAAGGAGCCATCAGAAGATGGCGGTCATAAAGGGACGGACATGGTCAGCAAAAATACTCAGGTAGGCTGTGGCATTTAAACGATGCTCAGATGGTAATAAGGGGCACAAAGTGTGCCAAGACAATATCCCCCACACCATTACACCACCACCAGTAGCCTGAACCGTTGATACAAAGCAGGGTGGATCCATGCTCTCATTTTGTTGACACCAAATTCTAAGCCTACTATCCCAATATCAGAAGAAATCAGCAGCAGCAGAGATTGACTCTCATCAGAGCAGACAACATTCAACTAATCTTCTGTTGTCCAATTTCAATGAGTCTTTGTTAATTGCAGCCTCAGTTGCCTGTTCTGAGCTTAGCATTAAAAAGGAGGAAACCCAGCATCTGGTGATGTCCAGGAGTTCAAGACTTCAGGCTGTCATTGCCAGCAAAGGGTTTTCAACCAAGTATTAGAAATGAACATTTGATTTCCAGTTATTTAATTTGTCCAATTACTTTTGAGCCCCTGAAATGAAGGGATTGTGTTTAAAAAAATGCTTTAGTTGCCTCACATTTTTATGCAATCATTTTGTTCACCCCACTGAATTAAAGCTGAAAGTCTGCACTTCGACTGCATCTGAGTTGTTTCATTTAAAATTCATTGTGGTAATGTACAGAACCAAAATTAGAAAAACATTGTCTCTGTCCAAATACTTATGGACCTAACTGTATGTATGTATTGGTTTTGTTTTCCTGACAGCCGCCTGATTTAATGTATGCCCTAAACTCTTATTGAACACTTGCCTATAAAAGCTCCCATTTTAAATAACCTCTCACATTATTGCACTCTGTTTTGGGAGTTTCTGGTAATTTCTAACTGCCAAGTACCCCTAAATATTTTTTTTCTTTTCCACTTGCTCATCATACCTTTTCCTGTATGTGTCATTTTCTTTTAGATAATGAGATGATTTTGTATGTCTATTATTCCAATTACAGTAACATAATGATATCAGATCATGTGCCATGGGTTTTCATTTTTATTTTCCTGTGGCTTTGCAATCCTTCATTACTGTCAGACTGCAGCTTTTTGAAATGAACTTCCCCTCGTATGTCTTATTTAGGATATTAACTTTATTCAAGCAACCAACAATAAGTTTCTAATTTTTTTCATGTAATGTCCATTGGCTTATTGAAATAACTGAGCCAGTGCCAACAATAAATTGTCAATATGCAAACTCTTGATAATGGAATCAGTTAACTCTCATTCCACAAATAAATGTAAAACTCTCAATAGTAAGGATAAGAAAGAATTTGTCTTATTAGCTTACTAGCCATCCCCCGTGGCTTCACCCGTTTATTAGTAAAACAGGACAGTGAGGAGGGCCCGGCCCAGTCTGGCTCCCCACTTCTGTCATCACTCTTCCCCCTCCCCTCGGCTCGCAGTCTCTGTTCTGGGACTAGCGCAAAAATATCGCTCCTGCAAGCAAACTATGATTCTTTGTCGCAAAATCAACCGGAATGTTCAAGCAAATTATAGTCATCCCCTGCCTATCGCGGACATTACGTTCCAGACCCATCAGCGATAGGTGAAAATCCACGATATAGAAAGACCATATAAATAAACATTTTTATAGTTTAAGCCTTAAAATACCCCTCCCACACGCTTTAAACACATGTAAACTTATTAAAACACACTTTGTAAACGCATATGATATGTAGATGTCGGGCTAAGGATATGAGTAACATCTCTCTATTATAAAACATTTTAATGTTGTAACAATTCGTCTCGAGCGCTAACATGAGATGATTGCTATCACTAATCTCTCCTAGGTGGCGGAAGATGATAAAAGGATAGGCCAATATCACACCCCAATAAATTTCCCGTATACCCTTTATTCTACACAAAACAGTCCCTTAATATCAATGCATTTATAGCCCACCAAAAACCATAGTCAATATCTATCATCACATTACATCAAATAAACAACACAAAAAAAATACAATCCCTTACACATGCACCCCGCCACCCTAAAATAACCCTTATATTGCAGCGCCACAAATACGAGGGTTGTCTGGGTTCCGCGCGGATTCACTCGAAATAAGTAGCCAAGGATTTTTTTTTCTATGTTTCTCATGTACTTCGATCCTTTTTAAACTTTTTCCAAGTATTCATCGCCAACATCAATGCACTTTTGGGCTCTTCTGACCCATGCCGCAAAACACTCGCGAAAGGCTGTCTTTGGGAGGTTGTCCAGCTGTTCTTTGACAGCTGCAATCAGTTCCTCTCGAGTTTCGAAGTTGTGGCTTCGCAGGGGTTCTGTCACCTTCGGGAAGAGCCAAAAGTCACATGGTGCAAGATCACACGAGTAGGGTGGCGGGTTCAAAACGTTGACACCACTGTCTTCAATGAAATGCTTCGTCGCATTAGCCGTGTGGGCTGGCGCATTGTCATGATGCAAAAAGTGCCTTTGCAAGTTCTTGGACTGGCCTCTAGCCATCGCAGAAAAAACGTCAGGCAGGCACTGATTGTGTGTACCACTCAGAGGTCACAGTTGTCCTCTCCATCAGCGGAATTGACACGACAATGCCATCGATGTTGAAAAAGCGAGTGGGTTAAACCATCAGAAAAGTCGTAAAAAATCATCACTCGAAAGTCACAGACGCACGGAGTCGGGAGCTTCGCCGCTAGCGCTGGCTGCGCACTCTCAGTTTGTTTGCTTCTCGTGTTCATTCTGAAGGAAGAGAGGGAGCAAAACATCTGAACAAAAACATGCAACCACTTGAATAATCCCTCTACACAGCAGAACAGGTTTCGACAGGCTGACACTCGACAAACGATAAAATTCCGCGCGGAACCCAGACAACCCTCGTATATACGTATATATACACAATAACAATATTCATTCCCCCAGTTCCCCTTCCAGAGATGATAAATAGATCCACAGTTGTCCACTGTTCTGCCCTGCAACTGCAGGCAAATGAGGAGTCCTGAAAATTGCGGACTATAAGCACAATCACCTCTTCGTCATAAAAGACATACAGTCAGTCCTGCGCCATGATACAATATAGTAAGTCCTTTGAAATAGCTCACCCGAGTCTGTAGGAATTAGCGGAACGTTCAATTCCCCGATCAAAAGAAGACCTTCCACCTTCTGAGAGGACTGTAGGAGCTCCTAGACTTCTTACATGGCCGGTGCGGTAGCTGATCTGTTTTTTAATTATCCGATGCTCTTTTTTTTCTTTTTTCCTCCTCCTTTTCTTCTCTCTTTAAAACGGCGCGCTTTATGCAAATCACTCCCCGAAAAAACAGTAAAACCGGAAGTTCCACCTCTGGGGCACCGCTGTCAATCTCTGGCTGTAAGAATGTTCCCCACAACAGCCGATCGACAGCAGAAAACCTATTATCTTTACGTGGCAGCACTACAATGTCACGCAAGACAAGGCAGTGAGACAGAAGGACAGCTGCTGTACATGCTTTTAAATGATTGACACGCAGAACAAGCATCTTGGCAGAAGCAGCGCAAAGTCCACTTCTCCTTAGCGTGCATTCAGCTCCCCCCCTTCACAACGCGAAGTGGCAGGAGCGAAGCGATCGAGATCAGATCATCTCAGACAGACACTTTGACGACACGCCCTGCTTACAAACAATTTAAAACAAGTTCACGGACATCTAATCTAGCAGTTGTTGGAATACTTTTGGCAGACACACTTCAGGTGCTCCCAGCACTTTAAAACAATGACAAGCAGAACACACAGCTTGCCAGCAGCAGCTGCTGAAAGCCAGCAGATGATCCGAGCACCTCTCCTTAGCATGCGTTCAGCCTTCACCCCTCCACCTCCTCCTCCTCCTCCTTCAGAACGCACAGAGCAACAAGCAGAACAGGCATCTTGGTAGAAGCAGCACAAAACCAGTAGCTGATCCATCCACTTCTACTTAGCGTGCGTTCAGCTCCCCCCCTTCACAAAGTGAGTGGCAGAAACACAAAGTGGCAAAAGGATAGCCACTGTACAGGCTTTTAAGTGACTGACGCAAAGCGCGACAAGCACAACACAGAGGAACCGATTGCATCTCTTTAGCGTGCTTTCAGACCCCCCCCCTTCACAAAGACAAGTGGCAGAGACACGAAGTGGCAAAAGGACAGCCGCTGTACAGGCTTTTAAGTGATTGACGCAAAGCGCCACAAGCACAACACACAGCTGGCCAGAAGCAGCAAGCAGCTGAACCAATCACATCTCTTTAGCGTGCATTCAGACCCCCCCTTGACAACGCGAGCAGCATTATAAGTGCCGCGAGAAAGAGATTTAACCACGCCCGGGGCAGGAAATAAAGGACAAATATTGAGTTTTAAAGTAAAAATGAAAATAATGCATAAGTAACAATTCACATGAAAATAACAATCTCTTTAAATTGTTTATCCAGTAAACCAAACCCGGGGGTGGGCGAGAGAAGCGAGCAGGGTGTGGAGCCCCCTAGTAATAATAATAGCATTAATAAATCCACGATGTAGCGGGGGTGCGATAGCTGAACCGCGATATAGCGGGGGATCACTGTATAGAAAAAAAAAAGATCTAAATCCATTAAGTAGTTCTCTCGTTCGATAACTAAGCGGAGTTAAGGTTACGCCCCGAGGCAGATGCATGAGTGAGGAGGGAAAGCCCGATGAGTCTCTCTCGGATTCGCACTAATAGATCGGTACCACAAGTAAACTATGATACTTAGCGCAATGAAAAAGTCCCAAAATCAACCAGAATGTTCCAGCAAATTATAGAAAAAAAAGATCTAAATCCGTTAAGTAGTTCTCTCGTTCGCTAACTAAGCGGAGTTAAGGTTACGCCCCGAGGCAGAAGCATGAGTGAGGAGGGAAAGCCCGATGAGTCTCTCTCGGATTCGCACTAATAGATCGGTACCACAAGTAAACTATGATACTTGTCGCAATGAGAAAGTCTCAAAATCAACCAGAATGTTCCAGCAAATTATAGAAAAAAAAGATCTAAATCCGTTAAGTAGTTCTCTCGTTCGCTAACTAAGCGGAGTTAAGGTTACGCCCTGAGGCAGATGCATGAGTGAGGAGGGAAAGCCCGATGAGTCTCTCTCGGATTCACACTAATAGATCGGTACCTCAAGTAAACTATGATACTTATCGCAATGAAAAAGTCGCAAAATCAACCAGAATGTTCCAGCAAATTATAGAAAAAAAAGATCTAAATCTGTTAAGTAGTTCTCTCGTTCGCTAACTAAGCAGAGTTAAGGTTACGCCCCGAGGCAGATGCATGAGTGAGGAGGGAAAGCTCGATGAGTCTCTCTCGGATTCGCACTAATAGATCGGTACCACAAGCAAACTATGATACTTATCGCAATGAGAAAGTCGCAAAATCAACCAGAATGTTCCAGCAAATTATAGAAAAAAAAGATCTAAATCTGTTAAGTAGTTCTCTCGTTCGCTAACTAAGCGGAGTTAAGGTTACGCCCCGAGGCAGACATGTGAGTGAGGAGGGCCCCGCAGCCCGATGAGTCTCTCTCAGATTCGCACTAATAAATCTCTACCACAAGCAAACTATGATACTTATCGCAATGAGAAAGTCGCAAAATCAACCAGAATGTTCAAGCAAATTATAGAAAAAACCCAATCTAAATCCGTTAAGTAGTTCTCTCGTGAAAAACGGGTCTAAAAAACTATAATAAATTTCACGCTTGAACCACAAAGTTTTTAAAACCGTTTCTTAGCGAGCACCTATGGCAACCTACATTCCAAATTTCAAGTCCCAAGTCCTCACGGTTTGGGAGATTTCGTGATGAGTGAGTCAGTGGTATTCGGAAAAACGTTTTGTGATTTTGCATTGGGTGGGACTGCCTCTTCATGAATCCAACATTCTTGATTTGAATCCTGCGCCATGTTGCTGCCGGTGTGTAATCTGCATATTGTTTCCGGGACTTGGTTGGATTTATTCCAGTTTAACTCCCATGTTCCTAGAGATCTGGGGTGTGTTTTCTGAAAGCTTTGTAACACCAAGTACTTTGTTATGTCAGACTTAAGATCATTTGGTAATTAGCGAGTGTTTCCTGAAAAGCTTCACAACTAAAGTAATATTGAATTCAGTCATTTTCTAAACCACTTTGTCCTGAACAGGGTCACGAGGGTCTCCTGGAGCCTATCCCAACAACCATAGGGAACAAACCCTGGACAGAGTGCTAGTCCATCGCAGGGCAAATACAAACACATACACAGACCCACCAGGGCCATCTTAATTGCATTATAGGCCCCCCAGGCAAAGCAGTTCACTGGGGCCCCTAACCTACACAGCTACTCAGCAGGTCACAACATACATAGATTAGCATGGGGCCTCTATGGCCGTGGGGCCCCCAGGTCAACTGCCCAGCGTGCCCGTGCGTTAGGACGCCCCCGAGACACACGTATGCACGCACAGACACACACACACTAGGGCCAGCTTAGTATCGCCGCTCCACCTAACCTGCATGTCTTTGTTTTGTGGAGGAAACCGGAGCACCCAGAGGAAACCCACACAGGCACGTTATTTTTAACATTGTTCTTTATTTATACAGTAATCCCTCCTCCATCACGGGGGTTGCGTTCCAGAGCCACCCGCGAAATAAGAAAATCCGCGAAGTAGAAACCATATGTTTATATGGTTATTTTTATATTGTCATGCTTGGGTCACAGATTTGCACAGAAACACAGGAGGTTGTAGAGAGACAGGAACGTTATTCAAACACTGCAAACAAACATTTGTCTCTTTTTCAAAAGTTTAAACTGTGTTCCATGACAAGACAGAGATGACAGTTCAGTCTCACAATTAAAAGAATGCAAACATATCTTCCTCTTCAAAGGAGTGCGTATCAGGAGCAGAGAATGTCAGAGAGATAGAGAAAAGCAAACAAATCAATAGGGCTGTTTGGCTTTTAAGTATGCGAAGCACCGCAGCACAAGGCTGTTGAAGGTGGCAGATCACACCCCCTCTGTCAGGAGCAGAGAGAGAG
Source organism: Erpetoichthys calabaricus (assembly GCF_900747795.2). Taxonomy (NCBI): domain Eukaryota; kingdom Metazoa; phylum Chordata; class Cladistia; order Polypteriformes; family Polypteridae; genus Erpetoichthys; species Erpetoichthys calabaricus. The sequence goes on along the minus strand of NC_041406.2, from coordinate 15,627,386 downwards.
AGAGACAGATAAAAAAATCAATACGTGCCCTTCGAGCTTTTAAGTATGCGAAGCACCGTGCAGCATGTCACTTCACGAAGCAGCTGCACAGAAGGTAGCCAACGTGAAGATAATCTTTCAGCATTTATAGACGAGCGTCCGTATCGTCTAGGTGTGCGAACAGCCCCCCTGCTCAATCCCCCTACGTCAGGATCAGAAAAAGTCAGCGCAAGAGAGAGAGAAAAGTAAGTTGGGTAGCTTCTCAGCCATCTGCCAATAGCGTCCCTTATATGAAATCAACTGGGCAAACCAAGTGAGGAAGCATGTACCAGAAATTAAAAGACCCATTGTCCGCAGAAGTCCGCAAACCAGCAAAAAATCCGCGATATATATTTAAATATGCTTACATATAAAATCCGCGATAGAGTGAAGCCGCGAAAGGCGAAGCACGATATAGCGAGGGATCACTGTACTGTTACCTGCGATTCAGAGAGAGAGAGACCCTAAGTAGATGACAAAAAATTCAAAGACGCTTTTATTTGGACAACTTAATATCAACAACAATAACAGTAATAATAATACGAGGTCATTTCTGCTCTTGCTGACATTTTTTATGATGTTGGGCTCCTTAACCCTTAAACTGCCACATACTTGGGGGATTAATGCACCCCTGGACGACCAAATACTTTTTTGCTGCACTTTTTAAGGAAACGTCACAATTCACCAAGAAAAAGTGAAATTTTAATGGAACACATATTTTTTTCATGCAAAGAGTATCACAATTACTGCCACACTGATCATTTCACACACTGCCAATGAACTGTAAAAACTATTTGAAAAACTACTGCAACAATCTCTTATTATATGCAGAAGGTGCAACTGACGCCAGTAAATCACCGACTATGCCAACTGCGCTTGAACTGGCTGCACGCAAACTGATGCCTGCAGGCCAGTCTAGTGCAGCGGCTGAATCCTAGGGACAGTCATGCTGATTCGCTAGGGGGCGCCAGTGGTCACGAGCTGGCTGCGCAACGAATGTATGGTACGGACTGATCAGCTCCGGCATGCTGGGAACCGAATATAGCCGGTTACGCCGGTTTAAGGGTTAACATCCCAGTCCCTGAGGTCTGAGTTTGGAATCCCGTCCTCCTCTTTTTTCTTTCATTTACAACTTGCAATGTCTTCCTTTCCTCTGCTCTTCCCTCCCATCCACTCCACAATTTCTGGAACTCTCTATCCTCTGTATGCTCATCTGTGGAAGGCCTCATATCAACCAGTTCTCTCTGTCTGGCCGCAGGACCTTCCCTTTTTCACACACGTAATAATAATAATAATAATAATAATTCATTACATTTATATAGCGCTTTTCTCAGTACTCAAAGCACTATCCACACAGGGAGGAACCGGGAAGCGAACCCACAATCTTCCACAGTCTCCTTACTGCAAAGCAGCAGCACTACCACTGCGCACGTGCGCATGGGAGGCAGCTGAAGGGCTCACAAAGGGATAGTTCCATGCCAGACCAAAGGGTGGCAGGGTGCAGTGATCATCCTTCTTTTTCAGACCAACTTCAGGAAATCTCGCCTGGACTTGATGACATCACTTCCGGTTCCAGGCCTGATGATGCCACTTCCGGTTCTGGCCCCGATGACATCACTTCCAGTTCCTGCCCTGATGACATCACTACCCCTGCCAGGCTTTTAAACCGTCATGTCTGTCTGTCTGTACTGTTCTGTGTTGGACTGAAGTCTGTTAAGCCCTGCACCATTTGAACCACAACTTCCAATTTGGCAGCCTATTTCAAGTATATGGGCGGCCGCCCCAAAACCTTTCTCTGTGTCTTGTGGAATCCCTTTCACACCTTTAACACCCCTACTTTTGGGAAATCTCATTTTATTGGCATTTTATTTTTGTCTAAGAACTCCCATCTTCAAAACACTCAGTTTAGGATTATTCATTGCATTTATTTTACTCCCAGAGAGCATTTTGCTATGGGCCTGTCCACCAATCACTGTTGTCCTTTCCTCCAGGTCAGTGTCCCAGGTACTTTTTCTGCATGCATGTGTTTTGGGAGTGCCCCCTAGTCTAGGCTTTGTGGTTGTCCATCAGTAAATTCTTCTCGACAGTTTTTCACCTCGATATATTCCTTACCTTGTTCAACTTTTTTCTCCTTCTGGACTTATCATCTCTCTCACTTCTTTGGGCGGAGGCCATTTTGTCAAGGCACAATAGCTGCAAAGGCATTCCTGGCTTCTCTCTGGAAGTCCAAAGTTTCTATCTTCTTGGCCAGCCTCATTTTTATAGTCTTGCTCTCTAAGACAGTACAGGAAAGGAGGTTGAAGTGGTATGGAGATGTAATGAGGGGGCTAAAGAGTGATGGAAATGAAAGTGCAGGGGAAGAGGAATCGAGGGAGGCCAAAGCAGAGGTGGATGGAAAAAGTCGAAGAAGATCTGAAGGAAAGGGGCTTGACAGGCGAGGAGCTCGTTTGGAGAAGGTTGATCAAACACATCGACCCCACTTAGAAGTGAGAAAAGATGAAGAGGAAGAAGAAGAAGAAGAACTCTCAGATCAATGGATCATCTGCTTCATATACCACAATATGGTGTGATCTACTGGAAATTCTGCGGAGTTAGACAGCTGGTGATTGATGTTGCTCTCCTCTTCCTGCCTCTTAAATTCTGGCTTGGTGGCGTTTGAAGTTTGGGCTGAATTTCCTCGGAGGTTTTGCTCAGGCTGTTTTCTTTTTACTTTTTTAACGCAGCAAATTTAGTGAGTGGGTAGAGGGGCTGTGGTAGGATGGGGTTGTATTTTTACTGTTAATTCTGTATTTACAATCGTGTTCTTTGGATTGTTTATTTTAGGAGAAACCTGTTGGCATGATTATTTGTATTTCTTGTTATGTTATTTAAACTTCAATAAATATTGGATCACAAAAAAAAAAATAATAATAATAGGTCAATTTTGTGATATAAAAATAAAACAATAACGATTAGCATTACCTCGTTCGTTATTCAATAAGATTGATCATTTTCAGGAAACGCACCCATGATTGCCATGCGACTCTCAACTGACCTTGACTGAGTAAGTGTGTGTGTGTGTGTGTTTGTGTATGTCTGTCTTTCTGACCCCGGAGATGGACTGATGCCCTTCTGCCCAGTACTGATAGGACAGGACCCATCTCCCTATGACCCCAAATTTAGAGTGAGTTTAACAATGTTATGGAGTTAATGAAGGGCAACAGTGATCTGTATCTGCAAAGGAAAAACAATTGTTACATACACCCTGCTTTATAAGCACCTTGATCGTGGGAAAGGTGCTACATAAATATAATGTATAATTATTAGTAGTAGTATTATTATTATTTGCATTATTATTACTATAAAATTAGTGAGAAGTTAAACAAAATGACAACTTTTATTGGCTAACTAGAAATATTACAATATGCAAGCTTTCAAGGGCCCCTTCTTCAGGCGAGATGTCATACAGAAACTGGAGTACCCTGTGTTTATATAGACAGCAGACCAGATACTGTACAACATTGGAAAACCTTTACGTTAGACATCTTAGATGTAAAAAAATTAATAGACCTCTCCAGGCTAAGATTCATTTAGCAAGGGAGGAGAACAACGTATAGTCAAGATCTTTTGATAAGATAATTGTCCAACTTCAACAGCCATGGACACTGTGAGAGGGACATTAAAGTCTCAGTGCTTATGGGGAACTTCAGAACACAGCAAGAGAGAAATGAATGGGAAGTGGAACTCATGCTAATATTTTACAAATTACATCATGGTTTAAATAGAGACAACAGTTTTATGGCCACTTTCTGCTCCTATGACTGCAGCCATGTTGTGCGACATACTTAGCGACTCATTCCAACCAATATCTGACGCGTTCTGATAAAATCGAACAGGATTGATCTTGTCTTTAGTCGGAGAGGTGGGCTCTGTATGCATGAGAGATGACAACCAATGAGCTCTCAGATGGGTGTACACATTAAATATTAGAATATTAGAACAATCTAGATAAGAAAAGGCCATTCAGCCTAACAAAGCTCACCAGTCCTATCCACTGACTTCCTCCAAAATAACATCAAGTTGAGTTTTGAAAGTCCCTAAAGTCCTACTGTCTACCACACTACTTGGTCACTTATTCCAAGTGTCTTTGGTTCTCTTTGTGAAGAAAAAACCTCCTAATGTTTGTCCAGGATTTACCATAAACTCTGTCTCTCTTGAACTCATTTTAAAATAACAGTCTCGATCCAACAGACTAAATTCCTTCATACTTTAATCAGGTCTCCTCTTCATCTCCTTTAAAGGCTCAACTCTTTGAATCTTTCCTCATAACTCATCCCCTGTAGCCCTGGAATCAGCCTAGTCGCTCTTCTCAGGACCTTTTCTAGTGCTGTTATGTCCTTTTTGTAGCCTGGAGACCAAAACTGCACACAGAACTCCAGATGAGGCCTCACCAGTGTGTTATAAAAGTTGAGCAGAACCTCCTGTGACTTGTGCTCCACACATCAAGGCGCTATATAACCTGACATTCTCCTTAATGGCTTATGAACACTGTCTCACAGTTGATAGTGTAGAGTCCTCTACAACTCCTAAATTCTTCTCTTAAGGTGTACTCTCGATTTTCAGACCTCCTACTGTGTATTCAAACCTAACATTTTCACTTCCTACTTCTAATACTTTACATTTGCTGACATTAAATTTAATCTTCCACAAATCAGCCCAAGCCTGTCTGCTGTCCAAGTCCCTCTGTGATGATTCAACAGATTCAATATTACCTGCCAATCCACTTATCTTGGTATCCTCTGCAAACCTAACCAGCCTGTTACTTATATTCCTAATCAAATCATTTATAAATATTAAAAATAGCAGCAACCCTGCACTGACCCCTGCTGGACACGACATTTTGATGAGATTCTTTGCACCATCACCCTTGTGGAAGATCAGCCTCGGCACAGACAGGCAGACACCAATGTTCTAAACACCACAACACGTTTATTTACTGTGGCACCCAGCTGGGGTTCATGCCCGGATGGGATGCCCAGGAGGACTGGAGGAAGGCTTGTGCCTCCTCCAGAACACGAGGGGGCGTCCTCCCTGGTTGCTGTGGGGGCCACGAGTACAGAGCTTGGAAGCTCTACCCTGTAGGGGCCCGTGGTCACCGCCAGGGCGTTCTCCGATGCCTTGGGAGCCCTGGACCTCAGCACTTCCGCCACACCCGGAAGTGCTGGGGAGAAGAGGATTGTGGACACCCGGAGGACTTCCGGATGTACCGCCAGAGCTTCCGCCACACAGGGGTGTGGCTACGGAGGACCTCAGGATGCACCTGGAGTCCTTCCAGGGTGAATAAAAGGGGCTGCCTCCCTCCAGTCATTGGCAAGAGTCGGGAGGAGTAGGACGGAGCTCGGAGGAGAGGAGTGGAGGCGGACCTGAGAGACTGAAGGGATTGTGTTGTGTGGCCAAGGACCAAGGGGTGATTGGTGCTGTGGCACCGGGTTGTGCTCACTATAATTATACATATTAGTGTAAATATACATGTGGTGGACTTTAAAATGCTCTCCGTCTGTCTGTGTCCAGGTCATCTTCCACAATGGTGCCCGAATAGGGACTCTCCATCTGTCTATGTCCGGGTCATCTTCCACATTACAATATGTACAACAATCCCACACACAACCCAGTGCCCCTGCACCAAACACCCTCAAAGTCCGGGTCTTCCAACGTTCCTTCCCTTCCTTCACCACCTCCACTCCTCTCCTCCGAGCTTCATCCTCTTCCACCCGACTCCAGCTGATGCCCCTTTTATCTCCACCCAGACGTGCTTCCAGGTGCTCATGCGGCACTTCTGCCACACCAGAAAGTGCCGCAGGAAGCTCATCAGGGGGCATCTGGAGCATGTCCGGGTGGAGATAAAAGGGGCATCAGCTGGAGTCGGGTGGAAGAGGACGAAGCTCAGAGGAGAGGAGTGGAGGCGGTGAAGGAAGGGAAGGAACGTTGGAAGGCCCAGACTTTGAGGGTGTTTGGTACAGGGGCACGGGGTTGTGTCCCTGGTAATATTTCCTCCAGCACCTCCAGATGTGGTGGAAGTGCTGACGTCCAGGCCTTCACAGATTTCTGGGCACCCCCTGGCGGTGCCCATGGGCCCCTATAGGGTTGAGCTTCCATGCTCAATTCCTGTGGCCTCCACACAAACCAGAGTGGCTGCCCTCTCGTTGTCCGGGGAAGGCATAGTCCCTCTCCCGGTCCTTCTCAGCGTCCCGGCTGGGCACAGCCCCCAGCCGCCCGCCACACCCTCTGCTTCCTGTGTCTGAGCCAATTTTGCACCCATCTAAACACCACACCCTCAACTCCCTCTACTTTTAGTTTGAACTCCCGCTTCATATATTTCAGTGACGTAGGAATAAGAAATGAACCTCACAAAAAGAAGTGATGCTTTCTGTCTGACAGCTCATGTTTTATGTACCATAACAGAACTGAAAAAAGAAAAACAAAATGAACTGAACTCGCTGAACCTGTAAGACGGAGCTTTGTATGGGCACTGCTCTGTTCGACAGCACGTTACTGGATGCTAGCTTAAGATAGTTTGGAAATGTGAAACTGTGCTGGAAAGTCATCATGCACTCCCATGATGTGACATGCCCAGCGATTTCCAGTGATGTAAATAGAGAAACCTGAGAGACGAGATCAGCAACTGACGAACGTCAAGTATGACATTAAGTCGCGTAATATGACATTGGCTTTAGCCTGGCATGTAAGTCTTTGGATTTAGCAGGACTTCTAAAGCAACAAGAGAAAATCTTGCATGGATGAGTGAAGAGTGTACAAACTCCACTCAGATATTGACCAGTGCATTTTGCAGTGTTCTCACAGGTGGCGCAGTGGTAGTACTGCTGCTGCTTTGCAGTAAGGAGACTGTGGAAGATTGTGGGTTTGCTTCCCGGTTCCTCCCTGTGTGGATAGCGCTATGAGTACTAAGAAAAGCGCTATATAAATGTAATGAATTATTATTATTGTATTATTATTTTAATGTCCAAATGCCACTTCTCTTTCGAAGTAGTAATACTGGCAAATTATTCAGTGCTAATTATCAGTCACCATTGATTTTTTATCTGGTACTCGCCAGAAGAATCTAAAACTTTTCCTCTGTATGCTGGCGGACATTTCTTCTGTCTTCTGTAATAAATCACAAAAAAGTAAATAAAATATTCATATTGCTCGAGTCTGTCTCAGGCTGTAGACTAACAAAGGCCAGACAGGTTTAAGCCTGCCACAACAATATATTGCTAAATGTTTTAAAGTGCCCTAAAGAAAGAAAAGGAGCGAGAGAAGCTAATTTTTCACAAGAAGACCTACATATATTAATAAATAAAGTTATAGATCATGCGGCAGTATTATTTGTCATCTGAGGTCAAACACTGTCAGTCAAGCAAAATAACACAGACATTGAAAAGGTTTTGTCTCTTAACATTTTGACCAATAACACACACACAAAAGAAATATAAAACTCAGCAGTCGTCATCTATAACAGTGCAGCTGCAACTCACAGGCCTCGCTTTGTGGGGTAGAGTTGACTTAAGAATTCCGCACAGAGGCGTCTGTTTGGCATTAATAATTGGTCCAAAGTAGAGAATAGTTGTGTATCTTTATTTAATAGTAATATTTTCTAGTGTTTTCGGTTAGGAGTTGCATTGCGTCTTTGTGGACCTGGAGAAAGCATATGACAGGGTGCCTCAAGAGGAGCTGTGGTTTTGTATGAGGAAGTCGGGAGTGGCAGAGAAGTACGTAAGTGTTGCGTCCCAGGGCAGCAATGAGTCGAGGTAATTCTTGGTAGTGAAAACCAATCAGATCACTTTCTGCTACTAAGAATTTACCAAGAATTGAAAGCTCGGGCCAATCGCAGCCCGTATCAGCTACCAAGAATTGACCATTCACAACCTGTTTTGGCTACCAAGAACTGGCCAATGACGGCTCGTTCAGCTACCAAGAATTGGCGAATCACGGCTCGTGTTGGCTACCAAAAGCTCGGAAAGGGCGGGCCAACCTCTTGTCAATTAATATACTGTATTCTACAAAAGCTTGTTCGAGTCGGCACACATATGCGTTTCATTTTGAACTTTTTAAAAATGTTACTCACGAGTGTCGGTTTGTGCAGATGTATTTACATTCACGTACATATTTTTTGAATGATTTTTTAAACATTCTTGGTGCAGTTTATTACACTTACTAGCAAAATACCCGTGCTTCGCAGCGGAGAAGTAGTGTGTTAAAGAGGTTATGAATAAGAAAAGGAAACATTTTAAAAATAACATAACATGATTGTCAATGTAATTGTGTTGTCATTGTTATGAGTGTTGCTGTCATATATATATATATATATATATATATATATATATATATATATATATATATATTTATACACACACACAGACACACATAAACATATATATACATATCTACATATACACATATCTACATATATATATATATATATATATATATATATATATATATATATATATATATACACACACACACATCCACATATATACATATATATACACATACATATACACACATACATACACACACACATATACATATATACATATACACATACATACATACACATACATATATATACACACATATATATACACACACAGACACATATATATTCACATATTTATTTACATATCTACATATATATACACATATATATTTACATATCTACAAATATATACACATATATTATATACATATCTATATATATATATACACATATATATACATATCTATATCTATATACACACATATATATACATATCTATATCCATATCTATATATATATATATATATACAAATATATATACATATCTATATCTATCTATATATATATATATATATATATACACGTATATATACATATACACATATATATATACATATCTATATATATATCATCTATCTATCTATCTATCTATATACATATATATTATATATATATATATACATATTACGATTGTTATAGTTCTCTTTGTATACCACGTTGTCAGTTCAGCACTCCGGTTGTAATATCACCAAGCTGTGCAAGCACACTCTTGAGAATGCAACGTATAGTTGTACAGGAGAAAAGCAATCTTGCCTCAAATCAATGGCAACCTTTTGTAGGTCTATGAACTTAATTTAAACTTTAGGTTTACACGGTGCTTTGTTTCCAACGTGCTGCGTTCAGTCAGTTCACGTGAGCCGCTCTCTTGTGTGATGTTGCGATGTCCACGGCTTTATTTAATGTTAGCTAAGACCCGGAACTTCAAAGTTTCTCGCTACAGCAATTTTAACTCCGTTACAAAGTGATCCAAATCTCGTTTATACCTCATGTCTTCTCATTAAACTTGTATCTCGCGAATATGGTATTGCAAACGGCAGCGGGAGCGTTTCTATAAACTTAATTTAAACTTACGGTTTACACCGTGCTTCGCTTCTTATTGTTTCGCTGCCTTCTCAATTGTGTAATGAATGTTTTCTTCAGCGCTCTTTGGGGATCTTCCTTGTTTTGTACGTACTGTGTTCACAGTCAGTTCACGTGATTACGTGGGAGGCGTGATGACGCGATACGCAACTCTGCCTCCCACGGCCAGCAAGCTGCAGTCCATTACAGTATATGGACAAAAAAGAGGTTCCAGTTATGACCGTTACGCTTTGAATTTCGAAATGATTCCTGCCTAACTTTTGTAAGTAAGCTGTAAGGAATGAGCCTGCCAAATTTCAGCCTTCCACCTACATGGGAAGTTGGAGAATTAGTGATGAGTCAGTCAGTCAGTCAGTGAGGGCTTTGCCTTTTATTAGTATAGATTAAATGTGTGTGCAAAATGTGTAAAGACAGATATAATAATGTATAAATATAATAAACATTGAATTGTATAATCATAGTTTCATTTTTTATACTTAACACTAATTTCACAAATCATTCATATCAATGGTAATGCAGAATAATAATAATTATAGTTATACTCTATATTAACATTGATGTTATAAAACATGCTTATATAATAGACCTACACCTTTAATATTCAGACGATTCTAATCGTGCTGCAGAACAGCATATATATATATATGGAAGAGAAGGTCTGTGATACGGTTTGCATATTTGCAGCTGGAGATCCACAAAGGGAGAAAAAATGAATCACGTATCATAAAGTAGTTTTTATTCCTATACATAAGACAAACATCAAAAAGAATCACAACACGAGTACATGGACATCACAACGCCGTCAGAAGAAAGGACTCACGATCACTGATCTACACGCATACTAAATCAACAGGACATACGTTTAACTGGGACAATGTACAAGTAAGATTTAAGGCCAGTACCAAAAGTGCCAGAGAGCTGGACGAATCTTGACTATCAAATGAGAACGCCATCAACAGACACTTGGACATACAGTTAGGTCCATAAATATTTGGACAGAGACAACTTTTTTCTAATTTTGGTTCTCTACATTACCACGATGAATTTTAAATTAAACATCTCAGATGAAGTTGAAGTGCAGACTTTCAGCTTTAATTCAGTGGGGTGAACAAAACGATTGCATAAAAAAATGTGAGACAACTAAAGCATTTTTTGAACACAATCCCTTCATTTCAGGGGCTCAAAAGTAATTGGACAAATTAAATAACTGGAAATAAAATGTTCATTTCTAATAATTGGTTGAAACCCCTTTTCTGGCAATGATAGCCTGAAGTCTTGAACTCATGGACATCACCAGATGCTGGGTTTCCTCCTTTTTAATGCTCTGCCAGGCCTTTACTGCAGCGGCTTTCAGTTGCTGTTTGTTTGTGGGCCTTTCTGTCTGAAGTTTAGTCTTCAACAAGTGAAATGCCTGCTCAATTGGGTTAAGATCAGGTGACTGACTTGGCCATTCAAGAATTTTCCACTTCTTTGCTTTAATAAACTCCTGGGTTGCTTTGGCTGTATGTTTTGGGTCATTGTCCATCTGTATCATGAAACGCCGCCCAATCAATTTGACTGCTGTATTTATCTGGATTTGAGCAGACAGTATGTCTCTGAACACCTCAGAATTCATTCGGCTGCTTCTGTCCTGTGTCACATCATCAATAAACACGAGTGTCCCAGTGCCACTGGCAGCCATGCACGCCCAAGCCATCACACTGCCTCCCTCCACCGTGTTTTACAGATGATGTGGTATGCTTTGGATAATGAGCTGTTCCACGCCTTCTCCATACTTTTTTCTTGCCATCAATCTCGTAGAGGTTGATCTTGGTTTCATCTGTCCAAAGAATGTTTTTCCAGAACTGTGCTGGCTTTTTTAGATGTTCTTTAGCAAAGTCCAATCTAGCCTTTCTATTCTTGAGGTTTATGAGTGTCTTGCACCTTGCAGTGCACCCTCTGTATTTACTTTCATGCAGTCTTCTCTTTATGGTAGACTTGGATATTGATACGCCGACCCCCTGGAGAGTGTTGTTCACTTGGTTGGCTGTTGTGAAGGGGTTTCTCTTCACCATGGAAATGATTCTGCGATCATCCACCACTGTTGTCTTCCGTGGACGTCCAGGTCTTTTTGCGTTGCTGAGTTCACCAGTGCTTGCTTTCTTTCTCAGGATGTACCAAACTGTAGATTTTGCCACTCGTAATATTGTAGCAATTTCTCGGATGGGTTTTTTCTGTTTTCGCAGCTGAAGGATGGCTTCTTTCACCTGCATGGAGAGCTCCTTTGACTGCATGTTGTCTGTTCACAGCAAAATCTTCCACATGCAAGCACCACACCTCAAATCAACTCCAGGCCTTTTATCTGCTTCATTGATAAGGACATAACGACGGACTTGCCCACACCTGCCCGTGAAATAGCCTTTGAGTCAATTGTCCAATTACTTTTGAGCCCCTGAAATGAAGGGATTGTGTTCAAAAAATGCTTCAGTTGTCTCACATTTTTATGCAATCGTTTTGTTCACCCCACTGAATTAAAGCTGAAAGTCTGCACTTCAACTGCATCTGAGTTGTTTCATTTCACATTCATTGTGGTAATGTACAGAACCAAAATGAGAAAAAAAGTTCTCTTTTTTCTAAATATTTATGGACCTAACTGTAAATCCAGCATATGCAAACTTAAGAACATGTTCATAATAAAATCTTTACAACCAATAACCCCCCCCCCCTGTTCACACTGACTTATCCTCCCCACCTCTCCCCCCCCCCCCCCAATACATAATTTTTTGCTATATATTGCCTTTGCTTCTTGTAAGTCTAAGCATTATCCTCTGATGAAGGCCCCTGGTAGGGGTTGAAAGCTCAGGAATAAAAACTACTTTATGATACATAATTAATTTTTTCTCCCTTTGTGGATCTCCAGCTGCAAATATATAATTACCCCGATCTACATGCTGTCAAATAAACGAACCACACGCCGTGGCGCAATGTTAGGGGCATCGCCACTGACGTCCGAGGTTCGATTCCCGAGAGGGAGTGCAGTGGAGTGTGTACACCTGATGAGCCCAGAATGAGGGCGAAACACGTGTCGTGTACTCTTTGCATTTATTTGACAGTAAACTATTTCAAATATATATATATATATATATATATATATATATATATATATATATATACAGTGGAACCTCTAGATACGAGTTTAATTCGTTCCAGAACTGAGCTTGTATAGCGAATTTCTCGTATCTAGAACAAACTTCCCCATTGAAAATAATGGAAATCCAGTTAATCCGTTCTGCACCCCAAATATATTAACATAAAAATCAATTTTCCTAACAAATAACACTGATAAATTATATATACTGAAGTCTACCTTTAATAAATAATACTGGTAAATAATATAACTGATTATTAAAAGAATCAAAACAGGTGTCCAAAGTGCAGTAGAGCATTCAATAAATCTTTAAATAAATAATCCTTAAAACAGTTGTGAAGTGGAGGTTTAAAATACACAAGAATAACAATCCTTTAACACGAGGTTAAAACGTCAAAAGGATGCCGTCTTTAAAAAACAGATGACAATCCCCGGTGCTTCTTCTCTGTTAGCGTCTCACATGCGGGCTCTGCAACAGGCGAGACACTCTTAATGCAGCTGACCTTCTCTACACCGTCCTGCTTCAGCTGTTTGGCTCGCCTGTTCAGCTACACGCGAGCCTGCACTCACTCGCCTGCCTGCCTGCCTGCCTGCCTGCCTGCCTGCCTGCCTGCCTGCGCGCGCGCGCTCTCTCTCTCTCTCTCTCTTTTCTTTTACTTTTTCTCCCCCTTAACCGGCTCGCGCTTCTCTATATATGCGGGGAGGACATGGCAGCTGCAGCCCATCAGCCACAGGAACAATCATGGATGTGGGCAGTTTCCCACCTGTGCACTTAAGTGAGAAACGCAGACACCGCAGATCGCGGCTCGCAACTGCTACCACGCCCCCTTGCTAAGCCGCGAGCTATACCCACAGCCTGGCTCGTGGCTCGTTACGCGAGCCAATGCTCGTATTTAGATCTGAATTTTTCGCTCATACTTTCCTCGTATTTTGAATTTCTCGTATACAGAGGTGATCGTATCTCGAGGTTCCACTGTATATATATATATATTTATTATCCTGTGGGAAACCGTGGCTCTGGTGCAACCCAGGGGAGCTACCATGTAAAGATCCAGGGGAGATTATGCCCTATGCACACTGTCTCCTCTGGTCCCTCCAAAGCGGAGGCGCCCCGGTCACTTAAGGGCCCCGGCCATCCCTCACACTGGGTTGTCACCATGAATGCTGTCATGTCTGACTCGTCCTCTGAGGTCAAGGTGCATAGTTCGTTATGCTTAAATTGTGAATAAAACCTGACAAGGTAGAAGTTGAACAGCAACTCTTTGATTCACTTTTGTGTTTTGTGCTGCACTTCCACTCTCAATCAAGCCTCACCCAACAGCCCCCTGTAAAAGTGTACAATACTCCTCTTTAAGTTACAACCGATAGAAGCAGCACTCAGCATTGCACAGGTAACTAATGTTAAGCTCTGCTCATTACATCTGCTAGTCTGGCTTCAGTCTGTTCAGGTGCTCTGCTTGCTCTGAGCCAGCAGGTGGCATTGGTGTGCATACTGTAGTGCACAGGTAAAAAATAAAAATAAATTCACTGGGACCCCCAGGGTCAAAATTTTGGGATTTCGAAAGTAGTCTTGTCTTTATGGTCCTAGAGAGCAACTTTGTAAAATTTGTTCTGGGTCGGTTAAAGGTTGTAGGATTGTACAGGGAAAAGACAGACAGACAGACATTCTATTTTATATCTATAGATTTAAAAGGCAATACATCAATAAAGAGTTGGGGCACAAATGGTGAACCCTGTATAAGTGATGGAAAAAAATAGCAAACACATCAGTTGCAGAAAAACAAAAAAATAACGCTAACACTGTGACATTGTGTTTTCTTCAGATGAGGGTCTTTCTTGACACTTAACTGCTGGTGGTGACGTCCTAGTTATATAAGACCTGAAGGAAGGGGAGGATCCAAGGAGGCAGACCCAGAAGTGATGTCACAGTTCTTTGTGCCTTGGGTCTTCTGATCTGAGGGTGAAGAGAAAAGAGAGATGTTAGGAGACGCCGCCAACCCTTAATTGGGGGTGGAATTATAAGATAATAAACCCTGAAAGTTGTCTCCCATTCGCTCGTATGTGATAATACACTCATGTTGTCTATTACTACATCAATGAACTGTCACTTCCAGTCTCTCAGTGGATGTGGGCTCATAGTGGATTTCTGCAGCCAGACCCATCTCAAATTTAAAGATATATAAATAAATAAACAAATAAATAAATAATGATTTATTTATTTGTTTGTTATATTCTCTACGTTATTCCGAACAAATTAACATTAAAGTTATGAAAATGTTAGCTGAGAGATGTCAGCTTTTGATTTTTATTGAATGTGTAAATGTTTCTGAAAATACTGTATATTGTGACTGTCATTATGGGTTACTGAGTGAAGATTGGTGGGCAAATATGGCAAATTCATCCATTTAAAGTTAAACCTACAACACAATATAGTGTGTAGAAAGTGAAGGGCTGTGAATGCTTACTGTATCCAGTGTGTTTATGGATGTCATGTTATTTTCTAACCTGCTTAATCCAGATATGGGTCACAGGGGGAGCACAAGACACGTACAGTCCCTGGACAGGGTGCCAGTCCATTACAGGTGGTGCACACACGAAACACACAGTAGGGCCAATTTAGCATCGCCAAGTCACCAGGCCTGCATGTCTTTGGAGAGTTGGAATGGGAGCACTGGGAGGAAACCCACGCAGGGAGAACCCGAGGCGTGAACCCTGGTCTCGTTACTGCAAGGCAGCTGCGCTTACCACTGCCCCTTAGATAGATAGATAGATAGATAGGAGGCCCAGACCCCTCATGGACCCCGTGATCATCGGAGGTGACTGTGTGCAGAGGGTGCAGACCTATAAATACCTGGGAGTGCAGCTGCATGATAAATTAGACTGGACTGCCAATACTGATGCTCTGTGTAAGAAAGGACAGAGCCGGCTATACTTCCTTAGAAGGCTGTCGTCCTTCAACATCTGCAATAAGATGCTGCAGATGTTCTATCAGACAGTTGTGGCAAACGCCCTCTTCTACGTGGTGGTATGCTGGGGAGGCAGCATAAAGAAGAGGGATGCCTCAGGCCTGGACAAACTGGTGAGGAAGGCAGGCTCTATTGTAGGCACGGAGCTGGACAGTTTGACATTTGTGGCAGAGCGACGGTCGCTGAGCAGGCTCCTGTCAATCATGGAGAATCCACTGCATCCACTAAACAGGATCATCTCCAGACAGAGGAGCAGCTTCAGTGACAGACTGCTGTCACCGTCCTGCTCCACTGACAGACTGAGGAGATCGTTCCTCCCCCACACTATGCGACTCTTCAATTCCACCTGGGGGGGTTAACATTAACATTATACAAAGTTATTGTCTGTCTGCATACCTGCATTGTTATTACTCTTTAATCTAATATTTTCTTTATCAGCATGCTGCTGCTGGAGTATGTGAATTTCCCCTTGGGATTAATAAAGTATCTATCTATCTATCTATCTATCTATCTATCTATCTATCTATCTATCTATCTATCTATCTATCTATCTATCTATCTATCTATCTATCTATCTATCTATCTATCTATCTATCTATCTATCTATCTATCTATCTATCTATCTATCTATCTATCACTACACAACATGCCTTCCAAATGCACTTCAGCATTCCTCCTAACGGTGACGTCCCAAATCGGAAAACAATTCTTCAGTGGGTGGCTATATTTAAACAGACGGGTACAACAACATTGAACAGGAAATCTCCAGGCTGTCCTCGGACTGTATGAACGCCTGAAAACATCCAAGCTGCAAGGGCATCAATTTTGCTGTCTCCTAGACGTTCTTCTGCCTTCAGCATTTCCAACACGTCTTTGATTTTGCATGAGGACCATAATTTCCATCCATACAAAATGATGGTAGTGCAGGAACTCACTGAGGGAGACTGGGAGAGCCGTACAGAGTTGTGCGCCAACATTCTGCAAACCGTTCATCGAGATGCCATCGTCATGTGCAGCGACGAGGCACATTTCCATTTGAATGGTTGCTCAAATAAATACAACTTTCGCTATTAGGCTCAAATCAACCCTCGTGAACTTCATCAGAGACCCTTGCACAGTCAACATACATGTTACAGTTTGGTGCACCGTTTGGCATTGTAGGCCCTTACTTTTTGAGGAGGGGGAAGCAACAGTCACCATCACTTGAGAACGTTATATTGAGATGCTAGAGATCTTTTCGTGGCCCCAGCTGGAAGATATGGATGTGGTGGATGTCTGGTGTCAACAGGATGGAGCAACAGCTCATACAGTGCAGAGATCCATTCAAGTTTTGCGGGAGATGTTTCTGGGGAAGTTGATCTCCCTACGCAGTGATGTTTTCACATTTGCCTGATCTCGCTCTGTGTGATTTATTCTCAAGTCAAAGGTATACACACACTGACCTCAAAACCTGGCTACTCGGCATGAAATCACTGCAATTCCCCTTGAAATGGCCGAATGAGTCATGCAAGCGTTCAGAAATCGTCTCAAAGAGTTTATCACTAATGATGGCCACCGCCTTGAAGACAACATTTTTAAAACACAGCGAAAAAAATCTATTTTGTATGCCCTTTCTTGTGTCGTAATGAAATTTATTTTATCTTGTAGCGTTTGTAGAATAAACGTTTGAAATGTGCTACTTCTTTTTTACCTCACCCTGTATATGGCAGCCATTCTGTTCTCCCTTCAGTTCTGTTTTGAGCTCACGTCTGTAAGGACTAACCTAACCAACCATTTTCAAGTATACGGGGTGGATCCTCAAACCTTTCACTTTGTCATATGTGTTCTTTTTACAACCTGTAATAGAAAACATGTAAAGGGGTCTCATCACCTGTGTAATCTGTAATATAAAATACATCAAAATAAATATTATAAAATTAACAATTAAAATGCTAGGTGGACCCAAAAGAATAACCCTTACATCACAGTAGCCATTACAGAACTAACTGTGTACACATGTCTGTATGTCCCCTTTTTCCTTAGGAAGGTTCCCTCCATTTTCATGGCAGGGGTGCTGGTGTTAACGACCTCTCAGTTCTGCAATGGCACTATTTTCTGCTGAAATTAAACTTAATGAGATATTCCTGGGCTTTGTAGCCCTTACAATCTAACAAAAATAAAAAAATAATAATAATACTCGATTGCTGTTACTAGAATGCTACTTGACCTCCATTATACCAGTTCATTGTATGAGCTGGTAGATCAGGGCAGACATGGCCTGTCACCATGCTGGACACACATCCACATTAGGTCTGACTATTTAGTCAGGTGCAATTCAATTAGGCACATTTGTGGACAGCAGTATTCCCAATTGGGGATTGACAAAGCCATGTTAAGATTTCATTGTTTTAACAGATGATTATGTCAGCAACTGCTTAGTGGGCTTCTGATGGCCTTTCCCTTGTGTTGTTGTTAAGAAGTTGTCATTAACTTAGGGTTTCTTTTTAACATTAAACAAATTGACTTCTCACACGTGCTACTTCTTAAATTTACAGTTAGGGTGACCTGATTCTCTTTGAAAGAATGCAGGATGGCCTAACCCAGGGGGGCGACACTGCAAAGCAGAGACTGGGGGTACTGAATACAAACACCACTCATACACACAACAACTCTAAAAAATAAAACCTAACAAATCCAGCCTTCAAAGTCACCCGAATAATAAAGTTACTTTATTACCGGTGTTCTTTAAACTTAACCACACGCATTTGCTCTTGACGTAGTTCTATTTTACAATCACATCTATATCCACTTTGACACGGCTTGTGCATATGACAACTCAATTGAATTAGAAACTCCTCGATTTGTTTCTAACCTAGTTTTGGTATACTTGACTTTCTTGTATGAAATGTTATTTGATTTTAATAAAATCAATAAAATGTTAAATATATATATATATATATATATATATATTGCATAGTTTACTGTAAAATAATGCAAAGAGTACGCGACACGTGTTTCGCCCCCATTTGGGCTCATCAGGCGTACACACTCTACTGCTCCCCTCTCGGGGAATCGAACCTTGGACATCAGCATCAGAAACAAAGCCCTTTTACGCTGCGCCACGGCATGTGGTTCGTTTATGTTAGAATTCCCTTTACAGCCACTAATATCATATTATATTTATGATACATTGACAGCCCTATACTTGCATAAATAGTGCTCTGCCTCACCTGACTGTACAGCCAGTCTCATTTTGGAAACTTTATGTTTTTTGGTGTTGATATGCCGAATAACATCTCTGCATGCTGACACTGTTCCAATGTGGTGCTGGGGTGTCACTCGTTGCACGGTCCCAATCCGGGTGGTTTGTCGTGTGCTGCATGCTCCCAACCCTATCTTCTACAGTAGACTGAACATCTACAGTACAAGTATTTCTCATGTGCAACTTGGTGCCACTGCTCTACTGCTAAGTTGTCTGCCTGTATATGGAAAAGTCATCTCAGATAAAGGAGCACTGGAATCATTGAGTAGAAGGGTCCTGTTGTCTGATTAGCCAGTTCAGCACTGGGTCAGGCTTGTCTGACTTCTTCTCTACAATCTGGCTGTGGTTCTACAATAGGCTGATGGACAGATAATGTAGTTTATTAGTTTTGGTAATTAGTTTCTACTTTATTTTTGATGTATTTGAACAAATCTGTATCGCCATATGTGATGCTTTTGTATTTTGTGAGTGGTAGAATTTATTCTTGCATTTTGCCTTAATAGTCGTGGTGGCGCTCTGAGCCTGCAGTTAGTGAGGTGTGCTGTGCAAGAACAAAGTAGTAGCATGGCACAGTACCTGATACACTAAAAGTGTCAGTCACTAAACCATTACTTAAAAAGTCAGACCTTGACCCACATATACTAAATAATTATAGGCCTATTTCAAATTTACCGTTTCTCTCTAAAATCCTAGAAAAAGTAGTCGCCAGTCAGGTTCAGACACACCTTACGCATTATAATTTATTTGAGAAATTCCAGTCTGGTTTTCGCATTGGTCATAGTACAGAAACGGCACTAACACGGGTTGTAAATGACATTCTGATATCCTCTGATGAAGGAAACTCCACTGTAATTATGTTGTTGGACTTAAGTGCAGCATTTGACACCATCGACCATTCTATTTTACTGCACAGGCTAGAAAATGATGTTGGCCTTACAGGCACTGTGCTCGCTTGGCTTAGTTCTTACTTATCAAATCGATTCCAATATGTACAGAAATGTGCTGACAGTACTCCATCATTATACACAGAAGTTCAATATGGTGTCCCGCAGGGCTCAGTACTGGGACCTTTACTGTTTTCACTTTACATGCTTCCACTGGGATCTCTCATTAGGAAACATAATGTTAATTTTCACTCGTATGCAGATGACACCCAGTTATACCGTTCATTTAAATCAGATGAAGTTTCTCTGATATTGTCCTTAATTAGTTGTGTTAGCGAATTAAAGGAGTGGATGAATAAGAACTACTTGTCTTTAAATACAGATAAAACAGAGATGTTAATTGTTGGAGGGAATGATGCTGATCACAACAATATTCTGTCATCATTTAACTCAGTGGGAATCCCAGTCAATTTTACTGAATCAGCCCGCAATCTAGGAGTTATCTTTGACTCTAGCATGTCATTTAAAGTGCATATTACAAAGTTGTCCAAAACATGTTTCTTCCATCTTAAAAATGTTAGGAAATTAAGGCGCTTTTTAAATAAACAGGATTCTGAGAAACTAATTCATGCATTTATCTCTAGTAGGATTGACTACTGCAATGCGGTGTTCACTGGATGTTCAAACTGTTCTTTATACAGCCTCCAGTTAATCCAAAATGCGGCTGCGAGAATTATTACAAGAACAAGAAAATACGAACACATAACTCCAGTTCTTAAATCCTTACACTGGCTCCCGGTTAAGTTTAGGGCAGATTTCAAAATCCTTCTTTTACATATAAAGCATTAAATGGTCGAGGTCCGGCTTACTTGTCTGAACTTATCATGACTTACAAACCAGAGCGCACATTAAGATCTCAAGATGCCGGTCTGCTTATGATTCCAAGGATTAATAAAATAACAGTGGGGGGTCGAGCTTTTAGTTACAGGGCCCCTAAACTGTGGAATGGTCTGCCTGCTACTATAAGAGATGCCCCTTCGGTCTCAGCTTTTAAATCCCGGCTGAAGACTCACAACTTCAGTTTAGCATATCCTGACTAGAGCTGCTGATTAACTGTACAGACTGCATCTCTGTTGTTAGTCATTATCACTAAAACATAAGTAACATGACAGTTATAATTGTATACTAACTCTCACTTATTCTGTTTTTCTTCTCGGTACTCAAATGTGGCACTTGTTGCCATGGCCCACCTGCCAAGTTGTTTTGCCTGCCTAAGGAAAAGTCATCCCAGATGGAGGATCGCGGGAATCGTGGGAAAGAGGGGTCCTTTCATCGGATTGGCTGGCCCAGCACTGTTTCAGCCGTGGAATGGACAAATGGGGGAGGCAGCTTGAAGGATGAGGTCTCCAGGACTCTATACAAATCCAAATCTTATTATGGGATATATCATCTACTGTTAAATTCTGCTATGTAATTCTAAAATGTATATTTTTTATTTTTTAGTATATTGAGGAATTGTTCTGTTCTGTGAACTGCATTGTATTGTATTGACCCGTTTCTTTTTGACACCCAGTGCACGCCCAACCTACCTGGAAAGGGGTCTCTCTTTGAACTGCCTTTCCCAAGGTTTCTTCCATTTTTTCCCTACAAGGTTTTTTTTGGGAGTTTTTCCTTTGTCTTCTTAGAGAGTCAAGGCTGGGGGGCTGTCAAGAGGCAGGGCCTGTTAAAGCCCATTGCGGCACTTCCTGTGTGATTTTGGGCTATACAAAAATAAACTGTATTGTATTGTATTGTATTGTACTATTGTATTGTATATCTGAGGTGGCCATGATATCTATCTATCTATCTATCTATCTATCTATCTATCTATCTATCTATCTATCTATCTATCTATCTATCTATCTATCTATCTTATCCTGCCGACTATACTAAAATCTATCTACTGAGCACTAAAATAGCAGGTGAACTTTAATATACTGTGGTCCAGCAGAACTGCCAGATCTCTTGTTTGGCACCTTAATAATAATAATAATAATAACAGCTGCTGAAACTGTGTTGATGATTGAAACTGCTTTTAAAGAGGAAGCTTTAAGTAAAACACAGGTCTATGTGTGGTTTTCTCGTTTTAAACGAGGGGAAATGTCACTTGAAGACCAAACAAGATCTGGCTGACCTTTCACAATTAGGAATAGACAAAAATATTGAAAAAGTTTGCAATGTAATTTTCGAAGATCGTCATCGGTCTATTGAAGAGATTTCTGAATTGACTTGTGTGTCTGTTCTGTACTGAGGTTAGGTAAACAGCACTGCTGCCTAAAGTCCAGTCCATGGAGACTGAGGAGGGGCTTCTGTCCACAATCCAAACTCATCCTGAATAAGGAAAGTGTCTAGAGCTACATGATCCCTTATTGTTACCTTTCTTACATTGTCATTTATGTTAATAAGTTGTTTATTTATTAATTATTTATTACAAACATATATTAAAAATTCTGTTATGATTTTTGATATTTTGATATTTATAATATTATGTAGGTTGTTTATCTCCTTTTATTATCCACCTTAATTCAAGGACAAGTGTCTGTGTATCTGTGGGTTCGTCTGGCTGTTAAATCTTTGTCATTCTAACAGATGGAGCAACACAAACATTAACACTGCTTTCACAAATCACATACCAAATTTCATATAAGAGATACATATGCATTGCATTTGGCACGCTGGCAGACGGCCCGTCACAAACATTTACATTAATGCATTTTATTACTACAAACATTTGTGATGTGCCTTTTGCTGGAATAACCAATGAAATCTCATGTATTACTACACGCATTACAAAATACATTCCAATAGATGGTGCAGTGCAAATTTTAATGCTGAGGTTAATGTTGATTGCTTAGATTACAAACTGTCTTAGATGGGTAGCACAGCTAGTCCACCTTAATAAAAGAATAAGTGTTGGTGTATCTGTCTGTGTGTCTGTCCGGCTTCTATGTCTCTGTCATTCCAACATTTGGCGCATCTCAAACATTTTTACCAATAAAATCCATCCATCCATTTTCCAACCCGCTAAATCCAAACACAGGGTCACAGGGGTCTGCTGGAGCCAATCCCAGCCAACACAGGGCACAAGGCAGGGACCCAATCCCGGGCAGGGTGCCAACCCACCGCAGACCAATAAAATGCATTGCATTTGTCATTCCCGCAGATGGTGCATCACAAACATTAACACTGCTTTTACGAATCCCATACCAAAAGGCATATAACAGATACTTATGTATCACATTTTTCATTTAAACAGATGATGCATCACAAACATTTAAAGTAATGTATTTTATTACTTCATGCATTAAAAAATACATTGCAATAGATAGTGCACTATAAACATTAACAATGAGGTCTATGTTGATTACTTAGATTAGCACAGCTAGTCCACCTTAATTAAAGGATAAGTATCTGTGTATCTGTCATTCCAACACATGGGGCATCACAAACAGTTTTAATAATAAAATGCATTGCATGTGTCATTCCAGTAGTGTCAATGGAGCATCACAAACATTAATACTGTTTTCATGAATCTCACACCAAATGGCATATAACAGAGACATACTGTAAACATTGCATTAGACTTTCCAACAGATGGCACATCACAAGCACTAACATTGCTTTTACAAATCCCATTCCAAATGGCATATAACACGTGTATCACATTTGTCATTCCAACAGATGGTGCATCACAAACATGTATAGTAATGTATTTTAATACTACATGCATTAAAAAATACATTCCAATAGATGATGCACTGCTGAGGTCTACGTTAATTACCTAGAGTTCAATGTATCTTACACAAGTAGCACAACTAGTCTCCCTTAATAAAAGGATAAGTGTCTGTGTGTCTGTCTGTGTGTCTGTCTGGTTTCTAGCACAGCTATTTCTTCTTAAAGACACAATCATTTGAGTCAACCAACTGAGCATTATATATTGCACTATATATTGCATTTTAGACTTTACACTTAATTGTGTCTTTTATTTATTTATTTATTTATTTATTCATTGTTTGTTCGGTGTCCTTGAGTTCTCTGAAAGGCGCCTTGTATAAATAAAATGTATTATTATTATTATTATTATTATTATTATTATTACTTTATGTATAATTTTGTATTAGAAAAATAACATTTAATTTGATTTGACCTGCACATCTTTAACTATTATGAGGGCACCAGGAGTACCCCTAGCAAAAACCCACACAGAAGGTGCTAATTCCATAAAGAGAACAACCAGACATTGGATTTTCACCCAGGATGCTGGACCTGTAAGGGGACAATGCACTGACCACTGTGCAATGAAATGGCTTCTTTCAGTTAAATGCCTAAAGATAAAAAGTCGTGCATCAATGTTTTACTCATGTGTAGTGGCGAAAGGTCTTCACACTAACTAAAGAGAACCACAGTATAAAAAATGACTAAGCCCACTCCCACTGCCTATTAACAGGGGCTGCACTGAGTTTTTACAAAGTTTCTCCATTAACTAACACCTGAGTCCAGTGTAAAACATGAAAACATGCATGTTTGAATGTGAGGAGTCTGTCGGTGCAAGTTCATGACAGTGACCTACAGGGCATTTGATCCCTTGACATGGAGTTTATTTTTCTGAAGCCAGAGCTTGATATTCCAACACTTAATTTCAGGGTGCAGTTAAATCACAGAAGCTATAACATGTCAAGTGATCCCACTTGCGGGGAGGAGGGAAACAGTAAGTAATGAAAAAGCTATGATTGCTTTTCTGTCCCTCTAAATGACAGTTATCACCTCAATGACCTGCTCCGGGCAGACCCATCTAGAAATGACACGCTAAGGGATAACGTCATCTAACAGGGTAGTTACAAAAATCAATACAAAACCCATTTCAAAGATACTCAGTGTATAAGAGGGCCTGGTGTAACGCTCATTTATTGAATAGGCCTGAGGAGAAAAAACTACTTTTCTGATATACACATTACCTCCCGAGCAAAGGATTTTGTAGGTAAGCAATAATTGTATTTTCAATCTATTACTTTGGCTCTCCACAGCTCAATTCTGAATCTAATATCCTGATGTCTGCTATAAGTTAATTATTAACCCTCTTTGAGTCTGGATTTTGCTTACTCAGTGGAGTATTTGGCGAAACAGCACCGTTTCATCAGAGGGTGAACTAAACCTTCTCAGACCTTTCACATGACGGAATAATCATCTGTATATTTACCAGCGACACGTCCAATGAACTTGTGTATACAAGGCCCAGGAAATATGGCACCCTGTAAAACTGTCTGACCATGCAAAGCCTGCAAACATTACCCATTTGAGTGGTTTGGATTTATTTTATTTTTTTTTTCTTTTCCTAATATGCAGCTGACAAAAGACCTCAGAATTCTGAGGAGAGACAAAAAACTTTTGGGTTTCTGGACCATTTACTAAGGCCCCTTTATATACAGTCATGGTCAAAAGTTTGGACAATGACACAAGTATTTGTTTTCACAAATTTTGCTGCTTCAGTGTTTGCAGATCTTTCTGTCAGATGTTTCTATGGTAGACTGAAGTAGAATTACACGAATTTCATAAGTTTCAAAGGCTTTTATTGACAATGACATGAAGTTTATGCAAATATTTGCAGTGTTGGCCCTTCTTTCTTTATCAAGACCCCTGCAATTGGCTCTGGCAGGCTGTCAATCAACTTCTGGGCCCAATCCTGACTGATGGCATCCCATTCTTGCATAATCAATGCTTGGAGTTTGTCAAAATTGTTGGGTTTTTGTTTTGTCCACCCGCCTCTTGAGGATTGACCACAAGTTCTCAAAGGGAAGTTTACTGGCCATGGACCCCAAATTTTGATGCTGTGTTCCCTGAGCCACTTAGTTATCACTTTTGCCTTATGGCTCGGTGCTCCATCATACTGGGAAAAGCTATGCTGACGACACGCAACTGTATTTATCAATAGCACCTGATGACCCCAACTCTGCTGATTCACTAACACAATGTCTTAGATGTGTTTCTAAATGGATGAATAGTAATTTTCTCAAGCTAAATAAAGAAAAAACTGAAATTTTAGTGATTGGCAATAATGGATATAATGAGGTTATTAGAAATAAACTTGATGCATTAGGATTAAAAGTCAAGACGGAGGTAAAGAATTTAGGGGTAACTGTTGACAGTGACCTGAATTTTAAATCGCATATTAATCAGATCACTAGGACAGCATTTTTTCACTTAAGAAACATAGCAAAAGTTAGATCTCTTATATCATTGAAAGGTGCTGAGAAATTAGTTCACTCTTTTGTTTTCAGTCGACTAGATTACTGTAACGCACTCCTCTCAGGACCACCCAAAAAAGACATAAATCAACTCCAACTAGTGCAAAATGCAGCTGCTAGAATCCTAACTAGGAAAAGAAAATCCAAACACATTTCTCCAGTTTTGATGTCACTACACTGGTTACCTGTGTCATTCAGAATTGACTTTAAAATACTGCTTATGGTTTACAAAGCCTTAAATAATCTCGTTCCATCTTATATATCGGAGTGTCTGACATCTTATATTCCAAATCGTAACCTTAGATCTTCAAATGAGGGTCTACTTATAATTCCAAGAGCTAAACTTAAAAGAAGTGGGTGAGGCGGGCGGCCTTCTGCTGTTATGCACCTAAAATCTGGAATAGCCTGCCAATAGGAATTCGCCAGGCTGATACGGTGGAACACTTCAAAAAACTGCTGAAAACACATTACTTTAACATGGCTTTCTCATAACTTCATTTTAATTTAATCCTGATGCTCTGCATATTCAATTAATTATCATTACTATTCATGGTGGCTCCAATATCCGTACTAACCTCTACTCTCTCTTCTGTTTCTTTTCCCGGCTTTCTGTGGTGGCGACCTGCACCACCACCACCATCTACTCAAAGCACCGTGATGTTCCTACATTGATGGATTAAAAGCCAGATAGTCTACATGACCATCATCATCAAGTCCTTCCATGAGAACCCTAAATACAAAGAGGACTGTTCATTTATGTTAGGTAGAATGCCCAGAGGGAGCTGGGTGGTCTCATGGCATGGACCCCCTGCAAATTTTATTTTTTCTCCAGCCGTCTGGAGTTTTTTTTGTTTTTTCTGTCCTCCATAGCCATCGGACCTTACTCTTATTCTATGTTAATTAGTTTTGTCTGATTTTAATTCTTTGTCTTTTTTCTCTTTCTTCATCATGTAAAGCACTTTGAGCTACATTACTTGTATGAAAATGTGCTATAGAAATAAATGTTGTTGTTGTTGTTTTACAGTCCCTTGTATTCGAATTTGTCAGGTGACGCCACCTGGACAGGTTTTACGGCACACATGTGGGCAATTGAGATAAGCTGATGCGGATCTGGAGCCAAATCAGTAACATGGCTATTAACAGAGTTTGGTTTTTCAAGGAAGCAAATCAGGCAAGTAGTTAAAAAACTGGTACGGCGGATGAAGTGAGTCGGTGGATATGGTTAAGGTGATATAATACAGAGTGGGGAAAAGACAACTAAATCTTTCATTTTGTACAGTGGTATGTCATTATTTGTGTTGTTAATAGTTCTTTTAAAGTGGTGTACGTTACAGTATATTCATTGTAGTGCTTTCAATGGTACTTTAAAATATGTGTATTCGTGAGGTCTTATTGCATAAATGCTCTGATTTCCTGGATTTTCTGACTAACAGGCCGCAGTAAGTGAAATTAGATTACTGTGTCGGAGAGAGTGATTAGCAGTACGGGCGCTCCACAGGGGACTGTCTTTGCTCCATTCCTTTTCATTTTTTACGCCTCGGATTTCAGGTACGATTCTGAGACGAGTCACCTTCAAAAGTTCTCAGGTGACATCGCTGTTGTTGGAAGTATTAGTGAAGAGAAGGTGGAAGAATACAGAAGCCTGGTGAGTAGCTTTGTGGAGTGGGTCTCATCACAACCATCTCCAACTAAAGCCTAAGAAAACAAAGGAGCTTGTGGTGGACTTTCAGGAGAAAAAGAAGTCTTCTCTGGCTCCTGTCCTCATCCAGGGTGAAGAAATTGAGATTGTTAAAACCTACAACTACCTGGGTGTTCACCTGAACGATAAGCTGGAATGGATATTTTGAACAAGGAGAACCAGAGACAACTCTATTTTTCGAGGAGGGTGAGGTCGCAAGACCTGAGTGCTGCTGTGCAGTGGGAGTCGCCTCAACACCACACCAGTTCAAACTCCCAACAGCCCTGACCCCATTGGCTGTTGGGAGTTTGACGGTTTTCCTGAGGGCTTTCCCCAATCCCCTTTATAATGTAAGCAGCCTTCCTTTCTGGGCTTGCAAGTGGCTTGGATAAAAAACAAGGTCCAGGCCTTTAATGACCTCTTGGGCACAGCCATCAGCAGTGTGCCTGTCTGCAGAGAGACTAACAACCTCATTGAGAGGCTTACTTACCTTGTCAGTGACATTGATGACTCTGGTGACTCTTCCTATGAAGGTCAGTAGATTGAGTGGGAGAGCAATGGAGGGTCATGAGGTCGCTGGAAAGGGGTGTGTGGCGCTCCTGATATTTCTGCAAAAGGGTGAAGGTCCAAGTCTTTAGAGTGCTGGTGCTTCCTGTTTTGCGATATGGTTGTGAGACAAGGATGCTATCCAGTGACCTGAGATGAAGACTAGACACCAGTACTGTGTCTCCTCAGAGAATATTTGGGTACCACTGGTTTGACTTTGTGTTGCTCATGGAGTCCCGAATGAGGCACATTACCTACATTGTGAGGGGGCATCAGTTATGACACTATGGCCATGTGGTGCAACTCCATGGGGGTGATCCGGGTCACGGGATCCTCACTGTTGATGACCCGAGCGGCTGGACCAGGCCAAGGGGATGTCCATGTAACACCTGGCTGTGGCAGATAGATGGTCATTGCCTGGGGGGCTGCCAACCGGGATCCTGATCTGTTTAGTTGTGTGGTGGGTGTGGCAACGTACTGTACCAGTGCATGCTTTCCAACTTGACCTGACCTGACCTGACCTGCTGTAGTGTGAGAGGCCTACTGCTGAGGTACTTTCTGTGAGTTGGTGGTATTGAGTGCCATCTTTAATGCCATGGTGTGCTGGGACAGCAGTATCACAGACAAGGATACTAAGAGACTGAACAAGATCATTAGAAAAGCCAGCTCAATCCTCAGGGTGAAACTGGACACCGTGGAGGTGATATTAGAGAGGAGGATGCTGGCAAAGGTGTCATTAATTATGAAGATTCCATAATTTGCTGTAGGGCCTAAAGAGTGCAATGAGCTGCAGACTGCTCCTTCCCTGCTGCAGGAGTGAAACGTTTTTGCAGGTCTTTTCTTCCTGCTGCTATCAGACTATACGACTCTGGGTTTTAATTCATCAGAATTGGAAAAACTTTTATTCTCCAGTACTTAATATACAAGAATATACAAGGACTGGGCCGCACGTCTGCCTGGGAGATTACCAACCAGGATCCCAAGCTACTGTATTTTGTTGTATGGTGGGTGCAGCAACGCACTGACCTGACCTGACTTTAGATCATGTGGACAGCCATGTGTGTTTTCATCTTTTTCCCGGGGAAGAGATGGCAGTAGGATGCAGTATGTGAAGAAGGCAAGCTGGCTTGTAGGATGTTCTGGAAAAGCAAGTCCCACCTCACAACTTACAGGACTTAAAGGATGTGCTGCTAATGTCTTGGCACCAGATACCACAGGGTACCTTCCAAGATCTTGTGCAGTCCATGCCTTGGTGGGTCAGAGCTATTTTGGCAGCTCAAGGGGGACCTAAACAATACTAGGCAGGAGGTTTAAATGTTGTGGCTGAGCGGTGTAAACAACAGCCAATGAATTCAACCTCACACGAGAGATATAATGGATAGCACAGTGGTGCAATGGTAGTGCTGCTGCCTCACAGTAATGACACCAGGGTTCACATCCCAGGTTCTCCCTCCATAGAGTTTGCATGTTCTCCATGTGTCTGTGTGGATTTCTTCCAGGTGCTCCAGTTTCCTCCCACTATTCAAAGACATGCAGATTAGGTGAGATGGCGATACTGACCTTGGTGTGTGTTTGTGTGTGTGCGCAAGTGCATGTGTGTGGCTGGTGTGCATGTGTGTGTGTTCGCCCTGAGATGGACTGGAGCTATGCCCTGGGTTTGTCCCTGCCTTGCACCCTATGCTAGCTGGGATTTGCTCCAGAACCCCCCGCGACCCTGGGTGGACTAAGCGAGTTATAAAATGACTGAAAGATGACGAGACAAGCACACATCAGGTCCTCTCATGCAGTGATCAGTGTCAGTAAACATTCCATAGCCTTATGTCCTGAGCATTGAAAAGTGTTCTTGTATACTTTTCTTTTAGATCAAATGAAGTTTCTCCAATGTTGTCTTTAATTAGTTGTGTTAGTGAATTAAAGGAGTGGATGGATGAGAACTACCTATCTTTAAATACCGATAAAACAGAGATGTTAATTATTGGAAGGAATGACGCTGATCACAGCAATATTTTGTCATCATTTAACTCAGTTGGAATCCCCATTAATTTTACTGAATCAGCCCACAATCTCGGAGTTACAGTCGACCCTTGATATACGACCGGCCTGACAAGCAAACAACTTGATTTACGACCAAAATTTTTGTTTTGATTTACGACCAACATCTTGCGTTACGACCTGAATGCGGTCACGTGTATCCGCTTGCGCGATTGTAAACAAACAGCCGAGAGCGTTCGTAAGCGTCAGTCGGAGCCCAGATACATGTGTTTATGGACGTAATTTCGGTCAGTGCAGTGATTTATATAATTTTTTTCGATAATTGCTAAGGAAGAGAAGGTAACGAAGGTAAAGAAAGCGATCACAATCGAAACGAAGAAGGAAATTGTGCGGAAATATGAGAGTGGTGTTCGTGTGACCGATCTCACTAATATGTACAGCATGTCGAAATCTATCATCTCGACAATTTTACAAAGAAAAGATTTGTATAAGGAGGCTCCTTCCAAATGATAACCACCTTCCATTTCATTCTCCTCCTCCTCCCTTCCTGCAGCCCAAAGATGTCAAATTAAATGGTGAGTACAGTATGAAATTGTTGTTTCTGGTAGGCTAGGCACTTTTTATAACTTTTTGGTTAGTAAATTAGAAAAATTATTGGTGTTTTTGGTAAATTATGCACATTATACAACCCTTTTTTATTATGAAAAGGTTAAGTAAGTGTTGCTGTGGGAGGTTCGGAACACATTATGGGTATTTCCATTATGTCTTGACTTACAACCAACTTGAGTTACAACCAGCCCTCGCGAACAAATTGAGTTCGTAAGTCAAGGGTCCACTGTATCTTTGACTCTAGCATGTCATTTAAAGCGCATATTACAAAGTTGTCCATTTCATGTTTTTTCCATCTTTAACATGTTGGGAAACTAAGGTTCTTTCTAAATAAACAGGATTCTGAGAAATTAATTCATGCATTTATTTCTAGTAGGATTGACTACTGCAATGCGGTGTTCACTGGATGTTCAAATTGTTCTTTATACAGCCTCCAGTTAATACAAAATGCTGCTGCAAGAATTATTACAAGAACAAAAAAATACAAACATATAACTCCAGTTCTTAAATCCTTACACTGGCTCCCGGTTAAGTTTAGGGGAGATTTCAAAATCCTCCTTTTAACATATAAAGCCTTAAATAGCCAAGGTCTGGCTTACTTGTCTGAACTTATCATGACTTACAAACCAGAGTGCACATTAAGATCTCAAGATGCCGGTCTGCTTATGATTCCAAGGATTAACAAAATAACAATGGGAGGTCGAGCTTTTAGTTACAGGGCCCCTAAACTGTGGAGTGGTCTGCCTGCTACTATAAGAGATGCCCCTTCGGTCTCAGCTTTTAAATCACAGCTGAAGACTCACCACTTCAGTTTAGCACACCCTGACTAGAGCTGCTGATTAACTGTACAGACTGCAGCTCTGTTGTTAGTCATTAGCACTAAAACATAAGTAATATGATACTTCTAATTTGATACTAACCCTCATGTATTCTGTTTCTCTTCTCGGTACTCAAATGTGGCACTCGATGCCACTTCCCACCTGCCAAGTTGTTCTGCATGCCTCAGGTAAAGTCATCCCTGATGGAGGATTGCAGGAATCGTCAGGTAGAGGAGTCCTATCATCGGATTGGCTGTCCCAGCACTGACTCGGCTGTGGAATGGCCAATAAGGGGAGGCAGCTTGTTGGCTGAGGTCTCCAGGACTCTGAACAAATCCAAATACTATTATGGGATATCATCTACTGTTAAATTCTGCTCTGTACTTGTAATATTTCTATTGTACTATTAAATTGTATTAAAGATTACTTGTGTTCTGTTCTGTGTATTGTATTGTATTGACCCCCTTCTTTTTGACACCCACTGCACGCCCAACCTACCTGGAAAGGGGTCTCTCTCTGAACTTCCTTTCCTAAGGTTTCTTCCGTTTTTTTCCTACAAGGTTTTTTTGGGAGTTTTTCCTCGTCTTTTTAGAGAGTCAAGGCTGGGGGGCTGTCAAAAGGCAGGGCCTGTTAAAGCTCATTGTGGCACTTCTTGTGTGATTTTGGGCTATACAAAAATAAATTGTATCGTATTGCATTGTATTGTTCTTTAATCTAGTGGTTTGAGTGCCAATGGTCCAGAACAGAAGAGAAAGAACAATGACTGCTCACAGTGGCTGAAGTCTTTAATAATACTGTTTGAGAGACCACATGGAGATTGAAAACATAATAAACACAGAGTTGATAAATAACACAATGGTCAGTATAAAGAGATGCTGAGCGGCCTTAAGATGTCCCTTCTGGATTACTTCATCGTGTTCTGAAAGATTTTAAAACATAGACATGAAAACAAGCAATACTGCTACCCCACAAATGTCCGCAACAAAGCGTAACAGATGTTAGTATTCTTGAAAAATGTGATAATTTTAAAACAAATCGAAAAGAAATGAACAGAACTGATTTAACACATATACTGGATGAGCAATCTCATTTAATCTTTTGAGGACTCCAGCTGCTTGTCTCTGTGAGTGGATCCAAAATTACACCAAACTGTAGGAGAAAAGAGCGCAGTTTCAGAAAAAGGCTAAAAATGTGATCATCCGAAAGTCGAGCATCTGAAAATCCCTCTGTCTCTTTAATGTGGCGCCTTTGATAAAGAACACCATTGCCGAGAATTTCTCTTATATAGCATTTCACAATACAAGGTGTGTGGCAGATTATACTGAATGTAAGTAAATTTAAAGTGTTACATGTGGGAAGTAAAAATGTTGTATATAAATACACAATGGGCAGGGCCGGTGACACCATTAAGGCAAATTAGGCATCATAAAGGCAGGCAAACCCAGTTGCATGTGTTAGCTACCAATCAGTCTGTTGGCACGTTAAGAAGCTTGGCCTATGGTGTAAAATAACCTAGCATTGGTACTGACAATGGGGTGTCTGAAATTTGAGAGTACCCAAATGAGAACGCATTGGATGTCATAGTGGACTCATCACTATCTACATCTGTCTTCATGGTGTCTGTTTTGTATTTTTGTCACGGTCTTTCTTTGCTGTGTTTGTAAATAATTTTATAATATATATTAAATAATAAAATTAAGTAATTATATATATATGATCCATCCATCCATCCATCCATTATCCAACCTGCTATATCCTAACACAGGGTCACGGGGGTCTGCTGGAGCCAATCCCAGCCCACATAGGGCGCAAGGCAGGAACAAATCCCTTGGCAGGGTACCAGCCCACTGCAGGACACACACACACACACACACACACACACACACGCACACACCAAGCACACACTAGGGACAATTTAGGACGGCCAATACACCTAACCTGCATGTCTTTGGACTGTGGGAGGAAACCCATGCAGACACAGGGAGAACATGCAAACTTCACGCAGCGAGGACCTGGGAAGTGAACCCAGGTCTCCTTACTGCGAGGCAGCAGCGCTACCAGCGTGCCAATCTATATATATGATAAATGATAAATATATTTATATAAAATTACATATATTGTCACACACAAGTGCATTGGAGGTTCAAATAGTGTCATTCTCAGCCGGACCAGAGGTTGGCGCTGCCTTCTCAGAACCCACCTCTACAGACATCACTTCCTTTTCCGGCCTTCTGAAACTCCACCTCTTCCTGCTAGTGGTATATATATATATATATATTGTAGTATCCCAGACAGGATGAAGCCTTTTTTTTTTTTGGAGTGACTGTTGGGTCTGATTTTGAGTACAGTGTGAAGGACTGACAGCGGGGGTATGATTGATGTGGTAAGGGGGGGTGGTACCCAGGACGGGAGGACGGTCAAGAGGTTGGTTGGAGAAGGAGCTACAAGGTTGTGTGGTGGTGTTGTGAAGTCAGCGTTTTTTTCTTTATTGTCTAAGTAAACTTTTGTGAGACTTTACTATGTCTGTCTGTTTTTTTTACTTCCTTTTTGAACCTGATGTGGAGATCGTTACCTCTCTCTCTCTCTCTCTCTCTCTCTCTCTATCCATCCATCCATCCATTTTCCAACCCGCTGAATCCAAACACAGGGTCACGGGGGTCTGCTGGAGCGAATCCCAGCCAACACAGGGCACAAGACAGGAACCAATCCCGGGCAGGGTGCCAACCCACCGCAGCTCTCTCTCTATATATATATATATATATTGTGGTGAGTGGCTGGGGGTGGTACCCAGCTGGGACGCCCAGGAGGACCAGAGGAGGGCTTACGCCTCCTCCAGACCACGAGGGGGCGACCTCCCTGGTGGCTTTGGGGACCACGGGACCCTATAGGGGTCCGTGGTCACTGCCAGGGGGCGCCCCAATGACAGAGGAGCCCTGGCCCTCAGCACTTCCACCACACCCGGAAGTCAACCACAGCCACTAGATGGCGATTGCATGCACTTTTAAATTTTTTCAGAGCTTGTATGCACCTCGCTTCTCACTATGAAATAATAATAATTCATTACATTTATATAGCGCTTTTCTCAGTACTCAAAGCGCTATCCACACAGGGAGGAACCGGGAAGCGAACCCACAATCTTCCACAGTCTCCCAGCAGCACTACCACTGCGCCACCTGTGAGGACTATGAAAGACATGTGTGCAGCAAACGCCACCGCGCAACAATGACGTTGTGCTAATGACTCAGATGAGGAGACACAACGTCGAAACAAAGCAAACGCCACGACTCAACAATGCACAGGTGAAACACCTCAGCAACAGAGGACAAGGCTTGAAGTTTTCTCTAAAATCATTGTCCATCTGGATGTACTGTATTTTCTCAAAACAATGATTAATAGGACTCACATGCCAGCATACTCTGCACTGAGTAATTCAGTAAGAGTCAGCTGATGCCTCTCCAAGTTCACAAATACAGTAAAACTGCTAAGGAGTCTTTGGGAAGTTTTTTGTCGTGAAGACCACGCACAGGTAGTCCATACCATATTTATTGTGTACCTATACTGTAGAGTTCCCAAGTGCATAAGTCCAAACAAATAATCAAAATGCCCCCTAGAGGGGAAAAGACCATAAAACCCCAGTTTAGTAACAAGGGCAAACACAGGATATTTATAAGTAAAAAAAATATTTAACACAAAAATACTCTGGAACAAAAATATGGAGCACTGAAGCAGTACAAGGCAATCCAAGGCAAATCAAGTCCCAATATGAAATCCAAGTCAAGAACAGAGCATAAGGTACACAATATCCAGTAAATTATAAAAAAAAAGCACAGTAATCACCAGAACGCACCAACTCTAAAGTACATTCAGAATGAACCGCAAGGGACTGTGGCTTTCCCAATCCGAAGGTAGCCTCTTGTGGGTGATGGGTAGGAGGCTTCAAAACACATGGAAAACAAAGGAAGATAAATAGACAAAGAGAAGCTAAGTGAACAAACATTTTTAACATAAACAAAGGAATCAAAAATGAACTAAACAGACATAAAAATTCCATTTGAACCCCAGCCAGGAGAGAAACCCTGACTGCAATATGACAATAGTACTGGTCAATTCAAAGCATTTCAAAGTGCCAGAAGACTCATCGGTACAGATTTGACGCATGTTAGAAATGCCTCCCAAGGTGCCCTGAAGATGGGCATGCAACTGTCAAAGACCCCACTGATGAACTGCAAGATACTTGTATTGTTCCACGGCCTCTCTTCGACTGTATGTATGTATTTATTATACTAGCTGTGTAAGCCCGTGCTGTAAATAGCCCAGGCTCCTAGAAACTATTGAAATCATCAGATAAAAAATTGAAATGCAGAGTCTGCGGTTTCGTTTTGCGGACATGCTCGCCCCCCTTGTCTATCAGCGGCTAGGCGAGTTTCTCCTTCCTCTGAGGTTTCATTTTGCCGATGTGCTCGCCTCGCTTGTGTATTAGCTGCTAAGCGAGTTTGTCTTTTGTCGGCAACAGAGTCGCTTTCTTTCAGCTTTATGCTGTAGCCTCGTACTTCTTTCTTCTTCTGACTCGTTGCCACCTTGCCTGGCTCTTTGAGCTTCATGCTGTAGCCTCGCACTTCCGGGCTGGACAGACAGACACACACACGCACTTCCATGCGTAGACATTTATATATAAGATTACTTACTGCAAAACCACTCCGGGACAATAGGGGGCATTGTCACTAACAGTCTTGTCTTGTCCCTCTGCAGCTCCAACAAGAAGCCCCTTGAGGGCAAGTGACGAGGTGGCAGTTCCTGAGAGGAGACATCTCGGTCTTGTCCCAAGCCTGCTATAGGATGACACTCCACAGACAGACCCTTTGCAGACAGCCACTTCAGGCTAATGCTCCCTTTTACTTTTTGTTCTGTTGCTTGCACCATCAAGTGCCTGTTTAATTTGATTTTTGTTGTTGGTCGCAATTAAACGGGGTGACCGAGTTGGCACTCCAACTATTCTTTGGACTCTGCCAGTCACTCGTGTTCCACAACATAGTATAATAAATAAACACCCCCAAATAAAACTAAGAATGTTATGCTTGAGTAAGAGAGATGCTGCTGTCAATCCCAGGTGTACAGGTGGTGTTAAGATGTGGTCGGATCTGCTCAATGGTACTGCAAGTTTTCATTTAATGGCATTGGCATTCAAATAGAGCAGGCTCAGCTTTACGTGCCCACAAATCCAACATGTTAATTAAAGTCTGCTTGTTCTGATGTCCCCCTAGTTACGTCAACAGCATTCCTGGGTCAGAATGATTCATTCATTAGAATATTAATACAGACGGAATCATAAATAGTAATCAGGATGATATAGCTTATTTCTCTAGGCAGTAACATGGACAAATTCAGTCAGGATTTCAATGAGTGGATAACACGTTTTGGTTTTGATTGTATTGTGCCACTGCTTATTCACTCATTTCCAGCCTTCTGGTGTCAGGTGAAAACCGTCCAGTATTAAAATATTATCTGAAATAAGGAGTTTAATCTAGTTCACTGCCATGACATGTAGAAGTTCTTACTAGTTATTTAAATGTGATAGAACATTCCACATTCATGGGGTTTGACTTCTTCCCACCTTACTTTAATCCATGCTACATATTCTTTCCATCTTCAGACGAGCTGCTCCAGTGGTAGGGTGCAACAAACAGGGTTAAGCACAGTACTACCCACTGAAGACGGGAACATTTGATATAACAATATTTATTTCTATGGCACATTTTCATATACATGATGTAGCTCAAAGTGCTATACAGAATGAAGAAAGAGAAAGATATTATACTTTCAATTATTATTTGATTTTAAATGTTCAGGAAAGGCATCCAGCCATAAAAATCATGAAACCTCTATCAGTGACGTGTGGTGAGGTTCATGGCTGGTGAGGCACGGACTCCTTCGGATTCAGATTTACAAATATATGAACCCAAAAGAGTAGCTTATTCACTATTCAATTGGACTCATGCACATTGACTACTGGTTATGTTTCATATCTCATCAGAATTATTTACACACACACAGTTAAGGTTCTAATTTAGATAAGAAAGAACATTATAGTTATAGCAGCGAGAGAGAGAACGGAGAGAGCGCGTTTGCTCCTCACCCTCCATGTGTTCTAAATTTGCCGTTGCGATTCCACAATTCACACTCATTCAATACAAATGAAAGTATAGATTGGTGTACAAAAAGAAACGGATTTCAATTTTGACCTTAACTGAAATATTTAATTGTTTTTAAAAGTTTTTAATTCTGATGATTTAATTAATTTTAATAGAGACTGTTCAACAAAAGGATAACAAGAAAAACAAAAGAATATTTTATTTAAGGTCAAAATTAAGTTTTAAAATGTGGGATTGTTTTTTTCTTAGTCTGGTTCCATTTTTCTATAAAACTGAAAAACGTTTATGGTCTTACCTTTTTTTGTAAATGAAATCCATGTTCCTATCCTTCTCCACAAACAACTTATTTGTAAAAGTCCTCCTTATTTTCCTTTAGTTGAAAAAGTCTTAATCTTCCATTTTGGCAGTCCGTCGGAACAAAAAATAAAAACAGACGGACAGCTGCAGTGCAGTTGACTTTCTGATATCGCTAACTTATCGGTGCCTCTGCATAGAAGAACAGCAGCAACAAGCTCCTGTTGTGCTCACATACGCCCCCTTCAGGGCGGCATGGTACTGTCTGCCTCACCTTGTGCCTTTTTACTTTGGTTTTATTCCAATCAGCAAGAGTAGATATGTCACACACATTCATTAAAGATATTAGCCAGACTGTGGAAAGTCAGGGTGTGTGATAAATGTGTCTGCAAAATTTATATTGGCGACATACAGAGAGACAGCAACTGGCACGCACCAATTGAATGCATCAACACCGTGTGTGAGGGACAGCGCAGTCCAAGTACCGCACCTCACGTTCTTGACTATAAAAATTATCAAAATTATCGGAATCATATAGAAAAAAAATTAATAACACAGACCAGTGGACAACTTTATTTTGCATTATCATTATTAGTTTTTTTACTTTTCGGGATGACAGGTGAGACTCCCCTGACCGCACGTCCCTGACCTCTATTGGATTAGTTCAGTCAAAAATATAGCAACCCCCTATAAAAAAAATGGCAGAAGAAGTGCTTTTCACATGAAAATAAGTGTGAAGCTTGAGATGCGTGCAATCAGAAGTAACATTAACTATGCTAAAACATGAATATTTTAATCATATGTTTGATTGGATTGTTAGCTATACAAAAAAAAAATTGTTAATGTTACACCATCTAGGAGGAGAACATCCAGGGTGGAACAAAACTTAAAGTAACAAAGAGGAGTTATCTGAACAATTTTGTGCAGTTTCTCTTATAAAAACAATAATGAAATTTGTAACATGGACAGATTTTCTTGAAGACAGAGAGGAAGGACTGAATCTGTATCGTCACTGCTAAATTGCTGTAAGAGTGTAATTTTTCTATTACAGTAATCCCTCACTTATCGCGGGAGATAGGTTCCAAGGCTGACTGCGATAACTGAATTTCCGCGAAGTAGGGACACCATATTTATTTAATTATTTAACGTGTATTTGGACATTTTTAAACCCTCCCTGTATTGTTTACAACCCACCCTTTACTCTATTAATAACAGGGACAACTGCTAAGCAATATGAAATCGGTAGATAAGTTTACACTTACTGTATTGCGGAGTACACGTAGCAGCTTGTAGGCGGTCATGACGTCGTCGGCCTTGTTGCAAAGATTCCTAAAGCAGATTCCATCCAGACTACTGCCTTATCACGTCCACTTGCAACTCGTTTTGCACCCTGGTTAAAGGACACTGCGGCCATAGATCTTATATGCTTTTCCTCTTTTTTAAATAAAAAGAATCATGGGCTCATTGATGCTGTAATGGTGTCCTGCAGCGGTGTAGCTGTTCCCTTCCTTCAACATATCCAAAACTTTTACCTTTTCTGCAATCATTTGCATCTTCTGTTGGCACTTGGACACGGCCCCTGAAGCAGTAGCACGTTAATGCTGAATGAGTGAGATGAGACTTCCTGATTAATGCAGCACTCTGTCACTGAGCCAATCAGCAGCACACAGGAACTTAACTGCGTGCTCCTATTGGGTAGCTTCTCAGCCATCCGCCAATAGCATCTCTTGTATGAAATCAACTGGGCAAACCAACTGAGGAAGCAAGTTCCAGAAGTAAAAAGACCCATTGTCCGCAGAAACCCGCGAAGCAGCGAAAAATCCGCGTTATATATTTAGATATGCTTACATATAAAATCCGCGAAGTCGTGAATCCGCGAAAAGTGAACCGCGAAGTAGCGAGGGATTACTGTACTTTAAAATTGTATTTCTGCACCTTAATAAATACTCTAAACACTTTTCAATATTAATTTGATCTAGATTTGTATATCTTATATATGGTCTCATAGGTTCAGGTAGAGGTACTATCACCTTGAGGGGGTTCATTGAAGGGCTAAACAGGGTTAGGTATGTTAAATTCAGGTCTGTGTTATCATGTGTAATCATGTGTGTTAAAGTCACAACACCAGGTGGTAGGACCAGAGATCTGGAACTGCAGTGTGAACCAATCAGGGCCCTAAGGGCGCCATTTCATGCACATCTCCCCCTCCCTTAGCTTGGGTAAGAGAGTCAGATAACCTGGGTATCCCTCCATTGCAGTATCTAGACAGTTCTTAGAGTTTCTTACATTTTCAGATGTTATAGACGTAGTTAATCATCACATTTTTCCGATCTTCCTTGTTCAATCTGTGACAAATTTAAAGTTAAAGGTTTGTCCAAAAGGCAGTTGATAATGGTCCGAGAGTTTGGGTCTATATCTGCGATGACAGCAAAATATCTTTACTAAAAATAAACGTAACAAACTAGAGGCCAAATTTAATTGTAATATTAATAATAATTAAATAAATTGGTTAATAATTGTAAAAAAATGAAAAAAGAGAGCTCAAAGACAGCCACCAGCCAGCTGTTATTCATTCCACATAATCCACATGGCAAGTCATCCAGTTGCCTGCTCACAATGTTCTAAAACTATGTATTTTTTAGTAAAATATTGTTAATATTGCTGTCCTACACATATACACTTGTCAATCAATCTTAGCTAATAGGATAGAAGCTCTACTTTTAGTCAAAATGGCTTTTTACCATTTATCAACGATAAACTACATCCATCCATTTTCTAAACCAGCTCATGTAGAGTGAGTTTTGGACGCAAGACAGGGCAAATTGCCAGACAGGTCACCAGTCCATCACAAAGTGAACACACAGACACGATTGGGACCAGTCCAGCTATCTTGCATATCTTTGCATTGTGGAAAGAAACCAGACCACCGTCCGGAGGAATCCCCCACAGACACGTGGAGAACATGCAAACTCCACTTGGAGAACACTGGGGATTTGAACCTCCATGTCACCCTTCTTCAACTCTTTCATCTGTACTCATGTTGTAAGGAGGGTAGTTAATTGGTTGCAGGTCCCCATGTGCATATAGCATCTTCTTTTTGTGTTTTTCTGCACTCATAACTCTAAAACTTAATTTATAAAGCAATATGTGTATCAAAGTATCATCCGCATAGACACATGAGAGAGGGTAACAGCAAAGTCATATTGCCAGTACAGCATAGAAAAGGCAAAACTTCATTTATATTACTGTGTTTCCCTGCAACCTCTCTTGTTATTGGTAGGATTCAACAGTAATTCAAGGTAATCAACGGAGTGCGTAACAAAGAAAATTTTGAGGCGACAAGCCGTTCAAACAGAATAGCAATCAGTGGATTTAATGCATTTTTGATGTACATTTAAGGCTTTGACACTGGGCCACAGATGTACATGTGTTGCGTTTTTATATTGCAAAGGATATGGTTTGTGATAACCTATTATAGCATATCATCGGCCTCAACTTTCTAACCTTAGATAGGAAAAATTCCATCACACGTTGAATCCAAAGATGTAATATAGAAACAAATTATGGCTGGAATTGAAAAGTCACAGGCTTATTCTGTCTTAATAAATCCCTGCCAAAAGGCTAAGTGTAAAGTAGAGATACTCCACAAATGCTGTTACTGTATTATCATCCTTGACATCTACACAGGTTTCAGGTGGATTAGCTTGAGGATCATCTCCAGTTTTGCAAACAGACACACACACATGCACATATGTACAATGTATGCAGCATTTGCATTTCTGTGTGGGTTCAGAAGGAATGTGGATTGCTCAAGTCAGTAAATAAAATGAATAACTTAATTACTGATCCTTCGTCTGCCCTAAGTCCTCACATTTAATAAGATGGCACGTGGCTGTTGCTTACAATACCCTTAAGGAGACAGATAAATATCATTCATTCAAAATATGACTATCATTTAAATTCAGGTTCACTAAAGTTTTTAACTCTACTGCAGTTAATCTCCCCTGATTACGTTTTCCTTTACTTTTTCATTTTGACTTAATTAACTGAAGAATTAACTGGATAGGACAGGTGAGCTTTGTTGGCCGAATGGCCTGTTCTCGTCTAGATTGTTTAAAAAAAAAAAAAACAGAATTCAATGCTTCGTTTTAAAGGTCCGTGTACTTTTTGGTATTTGAAATTTCATTTTAGAAGCAAAAACAAAAATACGAAA
The DNA here is from genome assembly GCF_900747795.2 of Erpetoichthys calabaricus. NCBI lineage: Eukaryota > Metazoa > Chordata > Cladistia > Polypteriformes > Polypteridae > Erpetoichthys > Erpetoichthys calabaricus. The sequence continues at coordinate 15,585,131 of NC_041406.2, read as the reverse complement.
AATGAAAGGAATTTTCAGATTTTGATTTTTGATTAAAGAATAAAATAAGGGAAAATAAGGTATTTTTTTAATTCAGTAGTAACAAATAGCAGTCATAAACTTAAAATTACACATAATTTTCTTGATTTATTTGTGATTCAAATAATGAAAGTGTTATAGCTCAAAAACAATAAAACAGACACATTTTCGTTGTCTGAAACCTGAGGTACTTCTTCTTCTGCACGATTTTTGACAACACGTGCGAACAGTCCTCCTCCTCACAACACATCGACCGATGGCCTTGAACTTACACTGCATGGCATCAGTAGAGGATGGATCATTACATTGTTTTTCGGAACAGTAAAAGAGTGACACTCCGGGACGAGGACATGACTGCAGAAAAACTGAGTCGCATCTTTCAGGTAATAATACAATCTTTGCAAACTTTGCTTCATTGATGTGGCAGTTCTTTTATGAACGTTGTTGTTGTTACTTACTATGAAACAGCTAACATTTGGTGATTTCATTTACTAACACTAAGCCTGGCAAATTTTGTAGTGCTAGCATTTTAAATGTGTGTAAATGTGTGAATGGTTGATCATTGACAAGTGTAGCACATGTTAAGAAAACTTTCTGTAAATCACGTTGCTCTCCTAACGTGTTACACTTGTGCGCACTGTTAATACTCGAAACGATTACTCGCTATAGTAGCCGGTAAAAGTCAATGAGCAACCATTCAAAATGCTAGCACTATAAAAATTGCCAGACTTAGTGTTAGTAAATGAAATCGCCAAATGTTAGCTGTTTCACAGTAAGTAATAACAATAACGTTCATAAAACAACTGCCACATCAATGAAGCAAAGTTTGCAAAGCTTGTATTTTTACCTGAAAGATGCGACTCAGTTTTTCTACAGTTATGTCCTCGTCCCGGAGTGTCACTCTTTTACTGTTCCGAAAAACAATGTAATGATCCATCCTCTACTGATGCCATGTAGTTTAACTTCAAGGTCGTCGGTCGATGTGTTGTGAGGAGGAGGACTGTTCATACGTGTCATCAAAAATCGCACAGAAGAAGAAGTACCTCCGGTTTCAGACAATGAAAATGTGTCTGTTTTGTTGTTTTTGAGCTATTACACTTTCATTGTTTGAATCACAAATAAATCGAGAAAAGTATGTGTAATTTTAAGTTTATCACTGCTATTTGCTACCACAGAATTAAAAAATACCTTATTTTCCCTCATTTCATTCTTTGATCAAAAATCAAAATCTGAAAATTCCTTTCATTTTTGTTTTTTTCATTTTTGCTTCTAAAATGAAATTTCAAATACCAAAAAGTACACGGACCGTCTCTCATATGAACACGGAGAAGCAAGAGGGTTTTCTGTGAGAAATGTTAGAAAGATTTGTGCCGACCAAATCTCGGGATGTCGACTCTCTGACACATATTTGGAGATAAAGGTAACAAAAGCTATAAATTCGTCTGTTTTGTTGTTTTTGAGCTATTACACTTTCATTATTTGAATCGCAAATAAATCCAGAAAAGTATGCATAATTTTAAGTTTATGACTGCTATTTGTTACCATAGAATTAAAAAATACCTTATTTTCCCTCATTTTATTCTTTAATCAAAAAATCAAAATCTGAAAATTCCTTTCATTTTTGTTTTTTCATTTTCGCTTCTAAAATGAAATTTCAAATACCAAAAAGTACACTGACCGTTTTAAAGTTAATTTTTCATTTGGGCCGTTTTCCACTGCCATTTTGTTTTTTTTTTCAGCAGTAAATTGCCAGGTTTTAACACAAGGATTAACAAAGCCTATGAAAAAACTTGTAAATCTGGCCCACCTTAAATCCCTTCGCACCTCTCCGTCAGTGTCTTTTGTCTTCTAAATGTGCCGATCAAAAGAAGCAGCAAGCAGCCTACTATTCCATCCTCCCACTGCTGCAGAATGTGCACAAAGTTCTCCCAGCTCATGCCTTGATTACCTGGAAGTGAACTGCTGGAGTTTTAGAGTGGAAATAATAGATTGTTATTTGGAACACACGTATTTCATGTGTGTTCCGTTTCTACAGTAATCTGTGTAAACACATTGTTAAAACAGAAACGTTTTTCATATTTTAGTAATAAATGACAAAATGTAGGCATAAACTACATAGTGTGTGAAACCTGAAGTCCAAAGATCAAATAAACACTTTCACAAAAGGCTCAAGGATGATACAACAGTTTCCGTGGCACAGTGGTAAGAATTGCTGTAATCAAGTCCCCCGGTTCAATCCTGACTGCCTTGTATATTTACCGTTTTGAATAGTGAGCGGCTTTTATTTTTAATATTATACAATAAACACATACATTTGGTTTGCGTCTGTAACAGCTGGTGTACATTTATAGTACTTGTTAAAGGTAGCTTTTTTTTTTTCACTTTTATTCTCTCAGTCACGATGACGATACATACTACCGCCCCCACCAAGGGACCTGACGTTGTTAGTTTTTATTTGAAACTGGGAATAATTGCAGATGTGAGTGGTGTTTTGAGACAATGGACCTGGACATTCTCTGATCTGGATGGATAAAAGCTGACACACAAATGCTGGTGAATCTGGCTTATTTGTATTTCACTGTCACTTGGTTTTTTTTTTATTGAGTTTTATTGAGTGTCCGTGCTCACGCTGAATTAGTATGCACCTTATGGTCCATGATGTCAAAGCCACATTGACAAAAAACAGAGACAAAGGTATGTATATGATATTTGGAATAAATCATTTTATGACCTGTATAGTACATTTCAAAACTGGCCTGCCACAGGCTTTGCATTTTCAAAAACAGGATTAAGGCCTCAAGTGTCATAAAAACATAACTGAAGCCTCAAAAGAGGAGGGATGACCATAAACCCTTGGCTTATATAAATAAGGCAAACAAAAAATCTTAGAAATAATGGATTTATTAACCAAAACAGAAAATTAGGCCAAAATACTAAACAGTAAAAAATATTTACTTATAAAGGCAATGCACAACAAACAAGTTCAAATACACAGTACAGAACAATAGTCCAAGAAAAGAAGACAAGAATATCAAAAAGAGTAAATCCAAGCAGAGAACTATACTCATATACTGTAAATATATAGAATTTCAATCAAATATTTTTAATCAATACATGATCATTTTTGCAATTTAATATAAGCTTATACTTGAATGAATTTGTAGCAATGGTTCATTAAAAGCACAATGCAAAGGACTAATGGCAACTAAAGGATTTATTAACTCTTTGAAGGCTGAATATTTTTTCCAAGAAAAACTACGCAAAGCAATGTTTTACACATAATTCAACATAAAACATCCATTGCTGCATGCTGTGGATGCTGTCGGTGCCTGTTTGGCATTGGTGGTAGCAGCACTGTGCAGGGGTGGCTCAATGGCCAGCAGGAATGAGCAGCAGGCCGCCTGTCTGGCTTTTTTCACACTGCAAGTGGGCAGCGGTGGCAGTTGAAGTGCGATGCAATCTGCTTTGTGCCTCTTGTCATCATAAATGGCGATCCTCCCAGGCAAACGTTGCTGTAGGTGCATCAGTTACACAACCGTGTCCAGCACCAGGACCGATCAGCTGATGCTGGTACCTCACTTTTGTTGTTGATCTCCATCTCCAGATCATTTGCCTCAAAATTGGAGTCCGAGAAGTCAGAGCCTGATTCAGCTTTAATACACAATTTTGCTTTACGCATTCACTTTGGTTTCTTGCCAGATGTCGGTGCCATTTCTGAGGTTTTTTGCTCTTCGCTACTCATGCACGCACAGGGAATTGAGGTCAAATCAATGAAGCTAACTTTCCTTCCAGCAAAGAGAGTTGAACTAAAATGTAATGGCGAGGTTTGTTGCAGTTTACGGCTGATTACTGTCCTCTACCCATGAATTTTGAAAAAAGTCGAGATCCACCCTGAAATAGTTAAACATGGCCTAATGCCTGGGCACATGAGACTTTTGTCTCATCTAGTGGAGCCATCAAGATAGTTTCTCAGGTTAAAATGAAGTAAATGAGTAATTAACACCCCCTTATAAAGCGAGGACAAACTAGTGAGAAAGCCTAAACACCCCATTTTGAAGCAGTGATAAGACCAATGGGAAAACCTGTAGGACACCCCTATTAACGAAGAGATGTTTAGAATAATGGAAGAACTGACATGCATTTGAAGTTACTGGTGGCTGTAGTTGATTGGATAAGATGATCGAATTATGCATATTAAGAGTCAGATGAGGCAATGTATTAGATAAGGTAATGGTAATAGAAAAGTATAAAAGGGAATGAATTGTTTTATTGGACTGAAACGTTTGTGCATATCTATGTGGAAATAAAGAATCGCTCTGCCTTTTCATCTGGTTTCCGTGAATGACTAGTTTGCAGTTTTTTCACAACATAATTCCATTAAAAACAAATGATTTTGAACTCCTTAGTCTTCTCAACAAACTTATATAGGCAGAGGGAGGAGTCAGGAGTTGTGACAGCATGGTGGCCCCACCTCCTCTGGCTCCACCCAAAAAGCACAAGGAACTTAAGTACATTTAAAAGCACAGTAAAAAATTAAATGTTATTACAAATGAAACCAGCAGAAAGAGCATAAAAGGTATGAAAAATAATAACTGACGTTATCAAAAATAAAACAACAAACAGCAAATACAAGTCATGGAAAAAATTATGTTGGTCATTTTTTGAGACTCTCTGAATTTGGAATTCTTTAAATTATGATCCTCGCTTGGACCAGCGTTTGCAGTGTGATTCCTAGTAAGTTTATTCTCTAATTATGTGATTGTTTCCTAACCCTTAGGTATATTTATTTCCCTTGAATCTTTAGTTTAATAATTGTTTCTTTAAGTTTTAGGGAAAGGTCTTCATTTTCATGAATTGTTTCTATCAAATTATTAGCAATACCTGTACACTTACTTGTCTGATCAGCCAATCAAGTGGCAGCAGTGCAATGCAAAAGTCAGGCAGAGGGAGGTCAGGAGCTTCAATTAATGTTCACATCAAACACCAGATTGGGGAAATAATGTGATCTCAGTGATTTGGAGGGTGGCGTGATTGTTGGTGCTAGACGGGCTGGTTTGAGAATTTCAGTCACTGCTGATCTCCTGGGATTTTCACACATCACAGTCTTTAGAGTTTACTATGAAAAAACATCTGATGAGTGGCTGGTCTCTGGATGGAAATATCTTGTTGATGAGAGAGGTCACGGGCAACAGTAACTCAGATAACCACTCTGTGCAACTGTGCTGAGCAGAAAAGCAGCTCAGAATTCATAACACATCAGACCTTGAGGTTGATGGGCTAGAAGAGCAGAAGACCAAGGTGGGTTCCACTTCTGTCACCCAAAGAACTAAAAACTGAGGCTGCAGTGGGTACATGCTCACCAAATCTGGACAGGAGAAGACTAGAAATACATAGCCTGGCATGCTGAATCTCAGCTTCTGCTAAGATACACACACATGGTATGGCCAGAATCTGAATCCATGAATTAGACCTTCCTTTTGTCAACAGTCCGGGTTAATGGTGGTGGTGTAATTGTGTGGGAAATGCTTTCTTGGAACAGTTTAGACCCATTAATACCAATTCATTATCACTCGAATGCCACAGCCTGCTTTACTTATCTTGCTACCGCATCACCCATGAACCAGAACCTCAAAGTAATGTGTCCAAAATCTTGTGGAAACCATGCCGTGAAGAACTGAGGCTGTTCTGAGAGCAAAAGGAGGTCTTACTTAGTGTTAGTATAGGATGGACATACAGACATACAAACCACTAGTCCATTTATTAAGGTGGATTTAAAGTGGAAAGAAAGAAAGAAAGAAAGAAAGAAAGAAAGAAAGAAAGAAAGAAAGAAAGAAAGACAAGGTCTTGGAGGAGGCAAGGAGGTGGCCTGAAGGGAGAGGCACCTGATAGTTGGCCTGGACATTTGGGGACTTTGGGGTTGTGCTGCACTGTAAATATGGAAAATAAACTTGTTGTGGGTGACTTAAACGTGTCCGCCTGTCTGTGTCCATGCTGAGGTCCACAATGGCATCCCAGATGGGACTCTCTGCCTGCTACAAAGCAAGGACCCAGAAAAAATAATTTTGTGGATGGCCCGGTGCAGCAGGTGCACCCACACACGTGCCGCGGGAGCAGAGTGCACATGGCCCCCTGCGAGAGGCTTGCTCCACGGACCGCCACCGGTCCACAGAAGGCTCATTTTCCCCTGGTGCGGGAGAACAACAATGGGTGGTGCAAGAGTGCAGCGGGCTCCTACGAGCGCGCCATCGCTGGAGGTGCCTGGGACGGCATTGCGGCAAGAGAGGCCACACCGAGGACATCTCCTCGGACAGACAGGACCAGGAGGTAAGTTCCGTGCTTGCCAGCAACCGGCCCTGGGGGGGGGGGCCGCATGTGTTTTGTATTTAATAGGCAGGGACTGTCCGGATCCGCGTCGGTAGCAGGCGTATGCCAGTCTGCAGGGCCTCAACAGCGCAGCAACAGCAGGACATGATGTGAAGGAGGAGACGCTGCAGCTCGAGAAATCACAAGCACGCCGCTGCAACAGGAAGAAGGGAGACAAGATGGCTGAGGACTGCAAGTACTTCCCCGAGACAGGCATGGGGTTGGAAGGTGTGTCTTGCATGCCCGCTGATGATTGGATGGAGGCGGGACCAAGGAATGTCCATCTCGGGCTGGGGAAGGACCCGATTGGGACGGAGGAAGGGCCCCACAGGAAGCAGCCGGTGTATGTGACTGACAGTCAGGTAAGTCAATTACCGGCTGATTTTCTGTGCTTGCCTGTGGCTCTGCGTGAGCTGGAGGTCTGTCTTCAGCCTGCAGAGTCACTTTCACAGGTGCTATGTGCCCTCTGTGCAGAGTTGCAGAAGCTGGAGAGGAAGGCAGTCGTGTCAGTGCAGACGCTGCGTGCGTGGACAGAACGGCGCGACTCTGGATCCTTCAGCCGGAGCGGTACGGCAGAGACGGTGAGTAGAACCGATCCCATGAAGCATAAGGGAGATCCCACCAAAAAGGCCTGTGATGTAAATGATCGGAACCAAGTAGGGGTGTCTCCGACAGTGGACGCGGCGGCAGGTGCTGCACGCGTGGTGAGGGGAGGGAGAAAGAGGGCAGGCAGGATGCGGGCTGTGTGCCTCGTGTCGGTCTATAGGGACGCAGATGGGGCAGGATCTGTGCCTTTGCCATAGGCAGACCCAAACCGTCATGGTATTCCAGAGGAAAAGGGGGAATCGAGGGAAGAGAGCCGGTTCCTCCGATAAGGGAGGACGTGAGGCAGGAATCTCATGTCCGGTGGATGGCCGCCCTCTGCGGAGGCAGAGGGAAACCCTGAAGTCGGCTGAGGCTATGGGGGTGCGAGTAGCTCCAACCAAACGGGCACAGAAACCTTGGAGGGGGTGCCGAAGGAGTAGGCCTCGGGGTGCCGGTAGGAGAGGGGAACGCTGCCTGTGCAAGGCACGACAGGACGCCAGGTGGTGGTCTCTGCCCCTGTTTCTGCTTCTTATTTTGCAGGACCGGGCCCTGGAGCTGCAGGAGTAGGGCCCACTTCGGGGGTGAGCTGCCCTCGCGGGATGAGCCGCTCCGCCCAATGGGTCTTCGCTGGCGGAGGGGCAGTGTCACAGGTGACTTGGGGGGTGACCAGGCCGGGATGCTCCGGAGGACCGGAGGAGAGCTTACGCTTCCCCCAGACCACGTGGGGGCGACAGCCCAGGTGGCTATGGGGACCACAGGTACAGAGCTTTGAAGCTCAACCCTGTAGGGGCCCGTGGTCACCGCCAGGGGGCACCCCAATGCTTAAGGAACCCTGGACCTCAGCACTTCCACCACATTCGGAAGTGCTGGGGGGAAGAGGATTGGGGACACCCGGAGATTGTCGGGAGGCACCTGGAGCACATCCGGGTGATTATAAAAGGGGCCGCCTCCCTCTGATCGGGGGCTGGAGTCAGGAGAGAAGGAAGGACAAGGTCTTGGAGGAGGCAAGGAGGCAGCCTGAAGGAAAAGGCATTTGAGAGTTGGCCTGGGGAGAGTTTGGGAACTTTGGGGTTAGTGTGCACAATTATAAATAATAGTATGGCAAATAAACGTGTTGTGGGTGACTTAAACGTGTCTGCCTGTCTGTGTGTGGGCCAAGGTCCAAAATATATATTGTCACAAGAATGGACAGAAAAAATAAAAAGGTTTGGGGCAGCTACCTGTATATTACATCCTGGCTGCCAAAAGGTTGGATTTTGTGGAGCTGTGTCTGGTTCAAAGTCCAAAACAGAACTGATGACATTTGGCAAAGATATCTGCTTTAAAGGTCTGGACAGGAAGTGATGTCATCCTGGAAGGCGGAACCGGAATTTACATCATCATGGCCGATGGAACCTGAAGTGACGTCATTACAGGCACCAGAACCAGAAGTGAGGTCATCACAGGCACCAGAACCAGATGTGAGGTCTTCTGGGCAGGAAGCGACATCATCACGGGTGCTGGAACATTGTGGAATTTCCTGTGAATGGTCTGCAATTGATTGAGAAAAAAAGTCAGTGCACCTCGCCACCCCCTGGTGAAACCTGCAATTGAGACTATTCGAGCCTTTTAGCTGCCTCCCATGCGCACGTGTGTGACAATATACATACATATATATATTTTGTAACCGTTGCCTCAAGGGGATGCAGCTGCCCTACAGAATCCCCTCTTAAACAGTTTTTCAATGGGAAACAAACACACTCTTACATCTCCTCTTTGTGGGAGCAGCTGCAGGCTTGCCACGCAACGTGCTCCTCGCACAGGGCTTCGAACATTTAAAAGGCCAAGCCGTGGCCATCCCGATGTCTCACTCTCCTGTCTCTCTTCCTCCAGACTCTCTCCTCTCGGGTCACTGCTTCCGAGTTGCTGTGCCCCCTTGAAGAGGAAGAATTTTGTGTTCTTTAGTCTGGGACGAGGCATTAAGTTTGACAGCTGTTCCTTGGGAGGCCAGATTGCTTCTGAAAGAGACTTGTGTTTGTATCTGCCTGGACAGCAATAAAGTTTCTACTCATTTGAAAACCTCCTGTTCTCTCCTGTGCAACTTTGTGACCCAAGCTTGACAATATTTATAGTGGGGGACAGCTGGGATCCTGGTCTGGCTGGGACACCCTCAGGCAGGAAAGACTAGGGAAGATAGCATACCCAGGACAATATCTCTTCAGGACCACCAGATGGCAGAACCCCCAGGTTGCGGCAGTTCTACAGTTTCCCTGAGGGTATCATGGGAACTACAGTTCTTGGATTTGGGGAGCTGTGGGGACTAACAAGCTCTACCTTGTTGGACTCCAGCCTAAACTTGAAGTACTCCCAGACCAAAATTATGGGTCACCGGAAGTACTTCCAGGCTTCACATAACAGGAGCCGCCTGCTCCTGCTTGGAGAGTCGGGAGAAAGGTGGACAATGTGTATGTGAAGAAGTGTAGGCAGTGACGGAAAAAGAAAGAAGACAGAGAGAGAATTACAGAGTGCTGCATATTGTGCTGCTTTATGCCATACTTGTGGTTGTGGTGTGGGAAGCGCTTATAAAGGAAGAGTTTTCTATAATAAAAAACTCTCTTGTGTCTGAGACTCTGTGTCGGGTGTTTGAGGAGCTGGAACGCCCTCTACTGGTCACAATATCTTATATATTAAAAGATGCTACTTTACCAGTTCCACTACATATTAATAAAATGATATTTTTGTCTGTTTTCAAACTAAGGAGAATATTACATTTAAAGTATGATCTATCCTTGAGATTTACTGATTTATACATGTTTGCAAAGCCTGTTTTCATCTTAATGATCTTTCGGTCTAACTAATTATTCATAATTCTAGAAAGATATTAACTAATTAAGTTTCTCCCGAAGTGTTACATAAGCTGCTGCACTGGAGCTGAGGTTTAATCAGTTTTATGAAATTCTGCTTGACCTATAAACTGTGTTCCTGTCAGAAATGCAAGCATTAAAGACCTCATTAAACTTACTGGAAAAGACAAGAATGCTGACCTTATGACCTGCTAAAATTCCCACAAGGTGCACCTTATAGTTAGAAGGGTCAAGGACAGAGAATAAATATACTTACTGTTCTAGCAATTGGGTAGGGACAAAATTAATAAAAGTTATTAATAAGAATCCTTCCACCCATTTTCTAAACGTATTTTTTTTCTAGTCAGGACCATGTAAAGCATAATGTTACTACTACTACTAGTACTACTGTTAATAATAATAGTAAAAATAATAATATTATTTACATTATTATAAAAATCTACTTTACTATAAAAAAACATATTTGCATCAATGAAAGAATATTACATTCTTATAAGATGTATTTTATCTCTCTGAAAATGTTTCGTCTCGTCTCTCTGAAAAAGTCTTATCCCAAGATTTTTTTCTGTTATATATATATACTAGGGGGCTTCGCTCGCCAACCCCCGTGTTTGGTTTTCCGGATATACACTTTTAAGATTTTTTTTTCTTTGAATTGCTGCTATTTCATTAGTTTCACTTTTATTTCAGAACTTCTGTAAAAACAATATTTGTAATCTTGCGAGTCCCAATATGCTGAATCTTTTTAATGAGGTCAGGACAGGTTTCTCTGTTTGGAATTTCAGCACAGACAAAACAATCGACATCATCAGCAGTTAATAATTTTTTTTTTACAAAGTAACAAAGTAAGTACAGTTCTGTCTCGATGCATGCTCAATAATCCAGGTAAGGAAATCCTAGAAATTTGATTCTGTTCAATTGGACAAAGTTTTTAAGTGGGAGAAATATTTCGAGACTTATCCAAGTCTCTTCCTCAGTCTCAATTGACTGCAGGTCCCTTAGTGATCCCGTATGTGTCAGGAGTATCGGAACAGCTGAGACGCATTTTCTTGAAACACCAGGTCTCAGTGGCTTTCAAACCCCAAAACACGCTACGCCAAAGATTGGTCCATCCCAAGGATCGGGTCCCACGGCACAAACAGAGTAACATTGTTTACGCAGTTAAGTGCCAGGAGGAGTGCCGTGAATTGTACATCGGGGAAACCAAGCAGCCACTGGCTAAGCGCATGACACAACACAGAAGAGCTTCCTCATCAGGCCAGGACTCCGCAGTCTATTTACATCTACAGGATAGTGGTCACTCCTTTAAAGATGAAGAGGTGCACATCCTGGACAGGGAGGAGCGCTGGTTTGAGAGAGGAATCAAGGAGGCCATTTACGTGAAAAAGGAATGACCATCTCTGAACAGAGGAGGGGGCCTAAGGGTACATCTGTCGCCATCTTACAATGCTGTGATTGCAGCCATTCCTCAACCCTCTATGAATGGTTCACACGTCTACTAATCAGTGGACAATTTGCATATCACTGATCAACTGGCCCTTTGTCAATGGTGCTAGTCTCTGTGATTAAGCAAAGGTACTGTTTATAAGGTTGGGGAAACCTGCAGTCAATTGAGACTGAGGAAGAGACTTGGATAAGTCTCGAAATATTTCTCCCACTTAAAAACTTTGTCCAGATGAACAGAATCAAATTTCTAGGATAAGTACAGTTCTGCATTGGACTCCTGTCTGTAAAGTCGTGCTATTTTCCTCTCACAGTTCCAAAAGTACATGGGGTTACCAAGGTGATACCCCAGCTTTTGTCTAGATTTTTGTACAAGGGCTAGACAGAACATTTTTGACTCCTCGGGTAAATGTAGCTTTTTAAATAAGTAGACAGATAAATATATATACATGAACAAAGTAACCAATAAATGCATGTGCGGTAAACTCTGTTTTTGAAATTCTTAAGATTCTTTATTTGTGACATGCATAGTTATACAGGACAACACGCAGTGAAATGCATCCTGATCCACTTATCAAAAACTGTGCAAAGTTAGAAGAATATCAGTTAGATTAACAAAAAGTCATAGATTGAAAGATAACAGTATAGTAGAACATAATAAATAAGTACAATTATGTGAATAAAGTAGAATTAAGTGTTAAGGTGCAATAGTGTAGTAATTATTGTGCAAAACCAAAGTTAGACTGGTACATAGTTAAATGAGGCAGTTTGTTTGTTTGCGCTACTGTGATCTTTACTTTCTTTTTTCATATTTTCTAATTTTCCTACTTTCATATCCTTTAACTTTCTCCACATGTGTATAGCGCCGTTTTTTTTTTTTTTTTGAGCCTTTCTAATTTGACTGGTTTCATATTCTCGAACCTGCTCTGCATGTGTTTAGCGCCAACGTTTGTAAACGTCTTTATGAAGTTCTAGTTTGTCATTTTACTCACTGTCTTTTAATTCTGAACCATGCAGTACAATACATAGAACAGAATAAATCCTCAATACAGTATAAAAATAAAAATTCTAGAAGTACGGAGTAGAATTTCACATTAGATGATATCACATAATATGATTTGGATTTGTTTTAAGTCCTGGAGACCTCATTCATCAAGCTGCCTCCCCCATTTTGCCATTCCACATCTGAAATAGCGCTAATCCGATGAAAGGACCCCTCATTCCCACGTCCCCATTCATCAGGGATGACTTTACCTTAGGCAGGCAATCTACAATTTAAAGAGATTGTTATTTTCTTGTGAATTGTTACATATGCATTATTTTCACTTTTACTTTAAAACCTTTTGTAAAACTAATATTTGTTTCTTTATTTCCTGCCCTGCGCATGTTTACATCTCTTTCTTCCCAGACGTATAATACTGCTCGTGTTGTGAAGGGTGTTGCGGCTGAACGTACGCTAAGGATATGCCTTTGGATCATTTGCTGTCTTTTTGCTGCTTGCTAGCTGCCTCTTCTGCCTCTTCGCATGTCGTTGTTTTAAGAGCTCCGAGCACACGATGCATGCCTGCCAAAAGCAATCCAACAACTGCTAGATTAGAGGTTTGTTGACTTGTTTTAAATGATGACTCACTGCCTGGTCTCGCGTGACATTGTAAAAGCAATACCAGTCTTTTATTTCTGGCCCCGGGCGTGTTTGAATTCTTTCTTGCAGGATGTATAACGCTGCTCACATTCGTTTGGGGTAGCTGCCGTCACGCTACCCTTCGATCTCTTTAAAGCCCATACAGCCGCTGTCCTTTTTGCTACGGCCCTGGGACAATCTCTTGGCACCAAGTCTCATGTTTACGGTCTCCGGAAGACGCACCGTGGCAAGTCTCCTTGGTCTAGTGAGTCTTTTAAATGTCTTTCAAAATTATCACTTATCGTAGCCTTGCATTTGCTTTCCATTCCAGGATTTCCTTTTATATATATAGAGATATACAGTATATATATATATATATATATATATATATATATCCATCCATCCATCCATTTTCCAACCCGCTGAATCCGAACACAGGGTCACGGGGGTCTGCTGGAGCCAATCCCAGCCAACACAGGGCACAAGGCAGGAACCAATCCCGGGCAGGGTGCCAACCCACCGCAGATATATATATATATATATATATATATTCACGGCATTCGTAGTCTGTGTCACAATCTGATTGTATGGGTGGTTACCTACCAGGTAACGCTTGTGGTTGGCCAGCAATCTGCTAACATCCGCCACGGTGCCCTCAGTTGTGAGAAGCAGATCATAGAATGGTTGAAATAGTTTGCTGTCAAATAATGCAAAGAGTACACGACACTTGTTTCGCCCTCATTCTGGGCTCATCAGACGTACACACTCACTGCACCCCCTCATGGGGATTGAACCTCGGACGTCAGCGGTGAAGCCTCTTTACGTTGCGCCACGGCGTGTGGTTCGTTTATTTGACAGCATGTAGATCAGGGTAATTACATTCAGAGTGCAGAATTAGGGCGAAACATGTATTGCGTACTCTCTGCATTATTTGACAGTAAACTATTTCAACCATTCTATGATCTGCTTCTCGCAACTGAAAGAGGGCACCGTGGCGGATGTTTGCCGACTTGCAGACCAACCACAAGCGTTACCTGGTAGGTAACCACCCATACAATCAGATTGTGATTCAGACTACGAATGTCATGAATATATATATAATATTGTGCAAAAGTTTTAGGCAGGTGTGAAAAAATGCTATAAACAAAGAATGCTTTCAAAAATGGAAGTGTTAATCATTTATTTTCATCAATCAACAAAATGCACTGAATGAACAAAAGAGAAATCTAAATCAAATCAATATTTGGTGTGACCACCCTTTGCCTTCAAAACAGCATCAGTTCTTCTAGGTACACTTGCACACAGTTTTTGAAGGAACTCGGCTGGTAGGTTGTTCCAAACATCTTGGAGAACTAACCCCAGATCTTCTGTGGATGTAGGCTTCCTCACATCCTTCTGTCTCTTCATGTAATCCCAGACACACTCGATGATGTTGAGATCAGGGCTCTGTGAGGGCCATACCATCACTTCCAGGACTTCTTGTTCTTCTTTACGCTGAAGATAGTTCTTAATGACTTTGGCTGTATGTTTGGGGTCGTTGTCCTGCTGCAGAATAAATTTGGGGCCAATCATACGCCTCCCTGATGGTAGTGCATGATGGAAAAGTATCTGCCTGTATTTCTCAGCATTGAGAACACCATTAATCCTGGCCAAATCTCCAACTCCATTTGCAGAAATGCAGCCCCAAACATTTAAGGAACCTCCACCATGCTTCACTGTTGCCTGCAGACAATCATTATTGTACCGCTCTCCAGGCTTCGACGAACAAACTGCCTTCTGCTACAGCCAAATATTTCAAATTTTGACTCATCAGTCCAGAGCACCTGCTGCCATTTTTCTGCACCCCGGTTCCTATGTTTTTGTGCATACTTGAGTCGCTTGGCCTTGTTTCCACATCAGAGGTATGGCTTTTTGGCTGCAACTCTTCCATGAAGACCACTTCTGGCTAGACTTCTCCGGACAGTAGATGGGTGTACCTGGGTCCCACTGGTTTCTGCCAGTTCTGAGCTGATGGCACTGCTGGACATCTTCTGATTTCGAAGGGTAATAAGTTTGATGTGTCTTTCATCTGCTGCACTAAGTTTCCTTGGCCGACCACTGCGTCTACGATCCTCAACGTTGCCCGTTTCTTTGTTCTTCTTCAAAAGAGCTTGAACAGCACATCTTGAAACCCCAGTCTGCTTTGAAATCTTTGTCTGGGAGAGACCTTGCTGATGCAGTAGAACTACCTTGTGTCTTGTTGCTGTGCTCAATCTTGCCATGACATGAAACGGTCTTCCACAACCTCACCTTGGTAGCAGAGTTTGGCTGTTCCTCACCCAGTTTGAAGCCTCCTACACAGCTGTTTCTGTTTCAGTTAATGACTGTATTTCAACCTACGTGTGACATTGATGATCATTAGCACCTGTTTGATAGAATTGGTTGATCAGACACCTGACTAGAATCCTACAAAATCCCTGACTTTGTGCAAGTGGACCTGTAAGAATTGATGCTGGTTTGAAGGCAAAAGGTAGGAACACCAAATATTGATTTGATTTAGATTTGTCTTTTGTTCGCACACTTTGCATTTTGTAAATTGATAACAATACACAATCATTATTTATATTTCTGAAAGCATTTTTTGTTTACAGCACTTTCTCACACCTGCCTAAAACTTTTGAACAGTACCGTATATATATATATATATATATATATATATATATATATATATATATATATATATATATATATATATATATATATATATATATATGCCACTCCTCCAAGCTGATTGTTGCCTGTCTCTGCTCCCAGCTCCCTCCAACTCTTCTGGACAAGGCAGTGTATGCTCTTTTAGTGGAGTCCCAGCAGTACTTCCAGTGCCAGAGCTTTACCCATTAGAAGCACTTTTGGGCCATACAGAAGTCTCAACAAATAGAGAGTGTAACACCCTCCAGCACCCCTTAGCGGCACACGCAAACTCTCTCTCTCTCTCTCTTTATATATATATATATATATATATATATATATATATATATATATATATATATATATATATATATATATATATATATATATATTGTGGCACACGGCTGGGGGTGGTACCCAGCCGGGACGCCCAAGAGGACCGGAGGAGGGCTCACGCCTCCTCCAGACCACGAGGGGGCGACCACCCTGGTTGCTGTGGGGGCCACGGGTACAGAGCTTCGAAGCTCAACCCTGTAGGGGCCCATGGTCACCGCCAGGGGGCACCCCAATGCCTGGAGAGCCATGGACCTCAGCACTTCCGCCACACCAGGAAGTGCTGGGGGGAAGAGGAGCAGGGACACCCGGAGTGCTTCCGGGGATGCAGCCGGCACTTCCGCCACACTGGGGTGTGTTGGTGGAAGATTGCTGGAGCACATCCGGGGGACAATAAAAGGGGCCGCCACCCTTCATTCAGGGCTGGAGTCGGGTGAGGAGAAGAACAAGGCCTCTGGAGGAGGCAAGGAGGCGGCCTGAAGAGAGAGACAAGACATTGTGTTGGCCAGGACTTTGGGGACTTTTGGGGTTGAGGTGCACTTTTCATACTTGTGTAAATAAGTATAATAAACGTGTTGTAGGTGACGTCAATGTGTCCACCTGTCTGTGTCTGGGCCGGCCTATATATATATAGGCACTCCTGAGTAAAAAACTGAAAGGGACGTGCTCCTGAGCTGCTGAAGACCTCTTCAAGGATGGGGGGGGTGTGGATACCTGGAGAAGCCAGCTATAAACAGCAGCTCCATGTGCAGCGTTTGCAGACAAGCCGCTTGGATTCCTTCGGCCTTGACGTGAGGCTGCAGATAAGCCTCAGATGTGGACCCTGGCCTTGGGTCTACTCACAGAGTCAGGAACAGTGTAGCATAAGGTTTACCTCTGACCTCTGCCTCTGGTTTAGCAGGGTGAGGTGGTGTGTATGAGCAGACAAAGGGAGAAAGCAGCTGGGTGTTGCTTACGTGTTGCACTCAGAACATCTGAGCTGTGTGGTGGAAGTGGCAGCTAAAAAGATACCAATGGCCCATTTTAGAGCCGGTCAACAGCATAAGGAGTCTAATTCCATTTCTCCATCTCCTGCAATCTCCCCTTCCCTCCTCAGGTCATTACAGTATGCATAAACATTAGTTTCTGTTATTTTTTTTTATTGCAGGTCTTCATAGTTTTTTAAGTAGCTTGGCTATAGAAGACTATAAAACACTTGTAATGGGCATTTTCTTTTTGTTGTATAACAGGAATGCTGCTACTTTACTGTTTTAAACAATTAAGAGTGATTAAATAGAACTGTTTCTCTGGTCATGAACATGAATTAAATATAGATGTGTGTGGGTGTGTGTTTTATCCAATTTTATGGTTTGTTGTCACCTCCAAGATCTTACATTCCCCATGGACGAAATGCTTCTTTGTAGGTCAGTTCCATCACTTGGTGCGAGGCCTGAGGGCGTCAATACACTCCGGCCTACATGGGAAAATAAAGAAAGTGAAGTGCTGAACCGTGCCTGATTAGGTGTGCTAATATGCTGCTTGTGACTCATTTTGGAGCTGCTAAGTTGCAGGTGTTGGCCCCATCTAATAAATCAAGGCTTTGCCTTCCATTCTTGCCTGTAGACCTGCTGTGCATAAGCAGCTACTATTAAGGTGACAGGCAGGAAATAAAAGTAATTTATAGCTCTGAAAGGTTTGATAAATGAACCTGCGCGAATTCAGGGTGGAAACGCTGGATTGTTTTCTCGTGTTTTAATTGTTACTGTAGCTCAACACTAAAAGCTGTGTTTGTACCCTGTTTTTGACTGTGATTGTCCTGTTTTTAATTGTCATTTGCTTGTTTTTAAATGAATTGTCATGTTATCATACTTTATCATTGATTTTTATTTACATGATAAATATGAATATATTAAAATAGAGTCATACATAATAAGTAACTTGAAATAATAACATTGTTTTTTAAATTTACATTTTTTGTAAAATGTGCCTATAATAAATGACAGTGACTTTATATCAGCAGTTAATTAATGGACAGTTATTGTTAGGCTCCATCAGTTTCTAAGTACCTTATGTCCTTAGATAGATAGATAGATAGATAGATAGATAGATAGATAGATAATAAAGACACTATATAATAAATAGAGCTCGGTGGCGCAGTGGGTAGCACTGCTGCCTCGCAGTTAGGAGGCCCAGGTTCGCTTCCTGGGTCCTCCCTGCATGGAGTTTGCATGTTCTCCCCATGTTTGCGTGGGTTTCCTCTGGGTACTCCGGTTTCCTCCCACAGTCCAAAGACATGCAGGTTAGGTGCATTGGCGATTCTAAACTGTTCCAATGCTTGGTGTGTATGTGTGTGTGTGTCCTGTGGTGGGCTTGAGCCCTGCCAAGGGTTTGTTTCCTGCCTTGCACCCTGTGTTGGCTCCAGCAGACCCCCGTGACCCTGTAGTTAGGATATAGCAGGTTAGATAATGGATGGATGGGTATATATATATATATATATATATATATATATATATATATATGTTGGCTGGGATTGGCTCCAGCAGACCCCCGGGACCCTGTAGTTTGGATATAGCGGGTTGGATAATGGATGGATGGTAAAGATTATGATTCCCAGGGTGAAAAGGAAAATGTAAAAGACAGTTGAAGTCACAATGTATTGCTTGGGTTCACTTCCCGGGTCCTCCCTGCATGGAGTTTGCATGTTCTCCCCGTGTCTGCGTGGGTTTCCTCCCGGTACTCCGCTTTTCCTCCCACAGTCCAAAGACATGCAGGTTATGTGCATTGACGATCCTAAATTGTCCCTAGTGTGTGGGTGTGTTTGTGTGTGCCCTGCAGTGGGCTGGCACCCTGCCCGGGGTTTGTTTCCTGCCTTGTGCCCTGTGTTGGCTGGGATTGGCTCCAGCAGACCCCCATGACCCTGTAGTTAGGATATAGCAGGTTGGATAGCGGATGGATGGATGGATAATAAATAGATAGCTTAATAGATGGCACATGTGGACTGGCATCCCAACTGCAATTGAATAAGAATCCTTACCCAGCCAGGAGGCCTGTACAGCTGAAGGACTAGGAGAGATGAGCCATGCTGAATATGTTCTCCCCCAGTTATGCTAGGTGGCAGCCTCTCTGGATTTTGGATTCCCACATGGATGCCTACAGAGCATGCTGGGACATGTAGTTCTGTAGGTCAGCCCTGTTGGGTTCCGTGTGGGAATCCTAATCCAGGGAGGCATTGCCCTTCTCTCCCTATCCTTCAGTTGCACTGGCACCTTTCTGCCGGGTCAGGATCCTTGTTCAAACCTCCCTGGGATGCCAGCCCACATGTGCCCTCTATTACAACAGATATTCAGATACCTTATTTGTTGCCGAGGGGAAGATTAAACTTTCCAATAAGCAAAAAAACAAAAACAAATGTGTACTGTGAAATATCACATATGGATTGTTTGATTTGTAACATTAAACTGTGGAGCAGAGGGATAAATCAATGAAAATGTGTCTTTGTCCCAAACATTATGGAGAGCACTGTAGGTCAAATAATATTTGAAGGATATGGAGATACATATCCTTCAAATATTGTTTGACCTACAGTGCTCATAGGTACATAGGTATTGGACCAGGTTGGACTGAAAACAATAAGCTAGGGGTCTCTAACAAGGCATACATGATGCACATTCTCTGAAGAAAAAGTGATTTATTTTTTCAAGATGTTATCGTTGTTCTCAGCATGCAAGACATATATCTTGGAAACCGCTAATAACACACTTTTACACCTTTTCTAGGGTGTATCAAATACCAAATGTAGTCACCCAGGATCTCTGCACAGTGCAAAACAAAATTTTCTAAAAAGCAATTTTGATTTTTCATAGACACACACACACATACACATACACACATACAGACATCATGCTAAAATCAACATTCTGAAAATTGTACAACCAGAATCAGAACTTAACTCTGTAGCAAATCATTGACACCATCAACAAACGTCTTTTTACATGGAAGCAAAAACAACAAAATACATAACTAATAAATCCACATTAATAAAAGGAAATGTGTCTGTATGTCTTCGTATCCATGGAGCTGTACCAAAACATCCTCTGAGAGCAACTTCTCCCAACCATCCAAGAACAGTTTGGTGACCCACAATGCTTTTTCCAGCGTGATGGAGCACCGGGCCATAAGGCAGAAGTGATAACTAAGTGGCTCGGGGGGAACAAAATATCGAAATTTGGGGTCCATGGCCAGGAAACTCCTCATTGAGAACTTGTGGTCAATCCTCAAGAGGCGGGTGGACAAACAAAATCTCACCAATTCTGACAAACTACAAGCATTGATTATACAAGAATGGGCTGCCATCAGTCTGGATTGGACCCAGAAGTTGATGGACAGCCTGCCAGGGCGAATTGCAGAGGGCTTGAAAAAGAAAAAATGGCCTGCACTGCAAATATGGACTCTTTACATAAACTTCATGTAACTGTCAATAAAATCCTTTGAAACTTATGAAATGCTTGTAATTCTACTTCTGTACACCAGAGAAACGTCTGACAATAAACACTGAAGCAGCAAAATTTGTGAAAAGCAAAAGTCATGGTCCAAATCTTTTGGCCACGACTGTACTGTACCTTTCACCATTATCAACACGTTCTACAGGGGCACCACCGAGAGCCTTCTGACCAGCTTCATCACCATCCGGTTTGGGGACTGTGGTGTCTGTGACCACAAAGTTCAATAATGGATAGTGCACCCTGCAGAAAAGATTGTTGGGCTCTCCATCAAACACAGCTTTGATAGCATTGTATCTGCAAAACGTAGAGCATTGCATCCCACCCCTCCCACGGTCACTTTGTCCCACGTCCATCTGGCAGAAGGTACTGCAGCATCTGAACCAGTACTGGCAGGTACTACAACAGCTGAACATTGACCTCTGCGCTGCCCCTCTGTCCTCAGATCTGCCCCTAGCAGCACTTTTCTTACACTTGTCAATACTGTTGTTTTTTTTCTGACAACATGCTTCAAGGATACAACACCATGAAGAGCAACATGTTGCTAAAGATTTGTTTTCAACATTCGCACTTGGACTTGTTCCCTGGTGCAGTCAGTGACAAACATTGCAATGATCGAAAAGCAGCGCCAGGGTAAGTGGAATCCATCGATGCTGGCCGATTATTGTTAGACAATGAAGCATCAGATGCTGAGTACAGATGAAAATCAGCAGCAAAATGTTTTTAGCTCAACTGAACTAATGCAATTATTAAGTGAGTAAACACACTAAATTCTATAAAAGTTAATTTGATGTTTCTCCCAATTCCTATTTGATACAGTCAATCTGTATCACTGTCTATCATAATCACTAAATATTTTTCATGAAGTAAAAAATGTGTTTTCCAATGTAATCTTTCCTACCTTTAATAAATTCTGTATATTAATTTTTTTTCTTCTACTAGTTGTCTTTGCTGCTGGCGGGGACAGTAGGGTTTGGTTTTAGCTAAGTCTGAGAAAAATTAGCTCAAATTCCTACTGGGACTTGGCAGTGGGGTGTCTTGTTCAAGTTTTTTGGAGTGAGGCGTTACACCTGAGCCTCTCAGAGAAGGCCACAGTACCTTTACACCACAGATGCTCTCAGTTACTTTCCTTGACATGGCTATCAGAGCTGTTATGCCCTTTTTCTTTGTGACCAGAACTACACATTAGACTCCAGATACAGCATCTCAGGTCACAGTAATGCATTTTACGATCTGAGCATATCGTCTGTAAAAACCATCCAGACATGTTGAGAACGTGAAAACTCCACACTGACACAAAAGGCCCAGCCAAGGGTGTTGAATCGCTAAGCCATTAGCAATAAAGCTTGTGCCATCAAAGGTGGGGAGCACTACTTGGGATTTGAAATCTTCCTTAGTTTTCCTGCTTGTTTTGGCGAGATTTTTATTGCTTTTCCTTCCATAAATTAATAAAACTTTAGCACACACATTTTTATCTGTCCATTTCATTCTAGGTGCCTTGTGACTGAGAAATTTACAACTTCACTAATTCCCTGCAGAAAGCTGAATATGGCTAACTACAAGCCTTTCATTTACTCAGCACACGGAAAATACTGGAAAAATGTCAAATACTAACCTTGATATATAGTTTATATTGTTAATAAACTCAAGTTTTCCTTTTAAATTGTGTGAAAATTGAATCAAAATAACGCTTAAAACAGTGCTGTTAAAATTAAACAGCAGGTAAGCCACATCTAGGCCTTTGAACCACTCGATGTGAAAGCATGGTTCAGTGCTGGCTTTGATATGCAAAATAAATCTGTCCGTCTCTGGAACAGAAATCAAAACTCATACCATATGTATACAGAATCCACCCAAGAGGAAATGAGGATAAATTCCACTAAAACCATCCAAAAGTGAAAACCAAACACATACACAAGTCATCAATCTGGAAAATGGAAAATTGACCAATGGAAATCGTTTCCTAGGAAAGCTTAAATGGTCCATGAGCTCGTCATTCTTCAACATGGCAAAGCGAACGTACAGGGAGAGGACCACATAACATCGCTGACTCAGCACACACAAATAAATAATTGTAACACTTTAGTGGGGACTGGCATGAGGTCAATATGGCTAATGTATGGAAGAGGACAAAATAGATCTGCAATTAGATAGATAGATAGATAGATAGATAGATAGATAGATAGATAGATAGATAGATAGATAGATAGATAGATAGATAGATAGATAGATAGATAGATAGATAGATAGATAGATAGAACTTTATTTGAATTTTTGTAATTTAACAGATAGAAAAAATAGTCTACACTTTAATTGAATACAAATGAAGATTTCTCGGTTTACAATTGAATTCTTCCTATATTTCAAAGGTGAAATTTTATTTTACTAAAGAATATCTGAAAATTGTATATGTCAGGTCAGGTTGGGGAGCATGCACTGGTACAGCATGTCACCACACCCACCACATGACCAAACAGCTTGGGATCCTGGTTGGCAACCCCCTAGATATTCCAGTCCCACCCTTAAAAAAGGACCATCTAACAATGGCAGCCAGGTGTGGATCTTGTGAGCTGGATCACCCTTGAGGAATCATGCCATATGTCCATAGCAGGTAGGTAGTGTGCCTCATAGTGTGCAGGTAGTCAAACCAGCAGTTCCCAAGGTTTCTCTGAGGAGACACAGTGCAGAACGAGTCTATCTATCTATTTTTCATTTAGGGTCAATACTATCTATCTAGGGCGGCACGGTGGCGCAGTGGGTAGCGCTGCTGCCTCGCAGTTGGGACACCTGGGGACCTGGGTTCGCTTCCCGGGTCCTCCCTGCGTGGAGTTTGCATGTTCTCCCCGTGTCTGCGTGGGTTTCCTCCGGGCGCTCCGGTTTCCTCCCACAGTCCAAAGGCATGCAGGTTAGGTGGATTGGCAATTCTAAATTGGCCCTAGTGTGTGCTTGGTGTGTGGGTGTGTTTGTGTGTGTGTCCTGCGGTGGGTTGGCACCCTGCCCAGGATTGGTTCCTGCCTTGTGCCCTGTGTTGGCTGGGATTGGCTCCAGCAGACCCCCGTGACCCTGTGTTTGGATTCAGCGGGTTGGAAAATGGATGGATGGATGGACTATCTATCTATCTTATCCTGCCTACTATACTAAAATCTATTTATCTGTCTATTGTGACAGATAGGGTGCACTCTCGCTCCCTTGAACCCTCGGATCAAACGCCAGACACCAGATAAAAGACCAAATGTTATTTTTATTATAATAACAACGTGCACAAAGCACCCTCCTCTCCACAATACTCATAAACCAATAAACACTATAATCTTAATGCATAATTCGCCAGCCTCCTCACTCACTCACTCACTCACGTCCATCCGAAGCCGAATGCGCAGTCGCCTTCTGCGCAGCTGCCCGAAAAACCTTACGAGACCGACATCGTGGCAGGCAGCGAATGTATGGCCGCGAAAATTCAAAGAGAAAGGCGAATTCGACCGACATCCAACCCCAACATCGCAGCAGGCTGTGGATTTACGGCCGCAAAAATTCAAAGAGAAAGGCGACTTCGATTAAAGCTCTAGAGGCCTGAAAGGCGATTTCGACTACAGCTCGAGGCCTAATTACGCATTCATTCAATACACCTATATCAGGTTTGTGGTGCTTATACTTACTACTATTGCACTCGTGCCCATTTCAACTTATGTTGTTGAAACGGGCTCTTTGTCTAGTACTCAATAATAATCAATCCTCCACTCTCCCAAACGCATTGCCACCCTTCCACCCAGCTCAGCTCATTTGTCTGGGATTTCCCAGAGTCCTTTATAGTCCGTGACCCGGAAGTGCTTCTGAACCCTCGGTCCATGTGACTTCTTAGCATTTCCGGGTCAGATCAAAAACTCTTCTTTTTCATCCCGGAAGCACGTCATTCCTTCTGTCCATGTGACTGGGACGTACTTCCAGGGTGTAGGGAAAATAGATGTCCTTGTGCCTCCCTGCAGCGACTCCTGGCAGTCCCCATGGTAGCCAGCAGGGCTGTGCATAAAAACTTCATTGTCCATAATTCCCTGCTGGCATTCGGGGCACCTCCATGCTGCAAGGAGGGCTCCATCTAGCGGCCTGGGAGTATTGGCCGGGATGAATGACCGGCCATATCTCACACTATCTATCTGTCTATCCTTTTTTACTTTTTCATATACAAAGTATTGGGAAGTATTGTAATCATCCAAAAATTCGACCTTAAGATTTTGATGGACATTTTAGACCTTCCTGAGTCTGATTTACTTTCTCATAGAGAAAGTATTGTAATCGTCCAAAAATGCAGTTTTCAAGATATTAATGAATCTCGACATTTTAGACCTCCCTGAGTCCTAAAATACCATTTTTGGAATTATGTCTGTGGGTGTGTGTGTGTAAACATGATAACTTGAGTACGCTTTCACTTAGATCAACCAAGTATTAGGTACAAAATGTAGATTGCTATCAACTTTTGAGCTATTTCCACTAATCGGAAGTGGTACTTTGCAGTTGCAGAGTCCGATTTATTCAACTTTACTTTTATAATAATTGTTCAATATATTATTAATTCGATTTGATTTGTTGTTGATGGTTCTTTAATGCTGCGGTGGGCTGGCGCCCTGCCCAGGGTTTGTTTCCTGCCTTGCGCCCTGTGTTGTCTGGGATTGGCTCCAGCAGACCCCTGTGACCCTGTAGTTAGGATATAGCGGGTTGGATAATGGATGGATGGATGGTTCTTTAATGTAAATAATATAAAAATATAATCATTGTCTTGCGGTTTACTCCTCAAATATCCATCCCCATATCTGAGTTATACGAGAAAGTCGAGGGGAGACCACTCCGAATTTTTAATATTGAATCTGCTCAATCAGACTAAATGTCTTGTAACCCTCTAATAGAAAGTGGAATCTCAGAAAACAGTTTGGCTGATGGCCTACATTTGTTCTTTTTCAAGCAGGTTCATAATTGGCCTTTGCAGGAAACCTTCTAACACAGATCCAGGGCATATTTTATGTTATTTATTATTTTTAGAATCACTAATGCTTAAACAATCTGGTAACTAACTATTATCATAAATGCTATTAAACATATCTTTCGTACTTTGCAGAAATTTCAAACTATTTTAAATTCTTTTAAAAAGTGCTTTTATCTGGGCCGTTAATGACCTCTTGGGCACGGCCATCAGCAGCGTGTCTGTCTGCAGAGAGAGTTCCGACCTCGTTGAGAGGTTTACTTACCTTGGCAGTGACATTCATGTCTCTGCTGACTCTTCCTATGAAGTCAGAAAATGGATTGGGAGAGCAATGGGGGATCAGAAGGATCACTGGAAAGGGGTGTGTGGCTCTCCTGATATCTCACCAAAAGGACAAAGGTCCAAGTCTTTAGAGTCCTGGTTCTTCCTGTCTTGCTACTGTATATGGTTAAGAGACATGGACGCTATCCAGTGACCTGAGATGAAGACTGGACTCCTTCAGTTCTGTGTCTCTTCAGAGAAACCTTGGGTACCGCTGGTTTGACTTTGCGTTGAATGAGCAGTTTCTCACATTACTTGCATTGTGAGGGAGCGTCAGTTATGGCACTAGGCTCATGTAGTGTGATTCCCCTATCTCACAAGACCCTCATTGTTGAGGACCCAAGCAGCTGGACCAGGCCAAGGGGACACACACATACCACCTGGCTGCAGCCGGTAGGTGGTCATTTCCGGAGGGTGGGACTGGACCGCGTGTCTGCCAACCCAGATCCCGAGCTGTTTTGTTGTATGGTGGGTGTGGCAATGCACTGTGCCAGCGCTTGCTCCTCAACCTGATCTGACCTTTTAATGATTTACTGTATTTCTTCAAATATTATTTCTTTAAAACCAAATAAAAAATTATTTTTCCCAAATTGTGTTTGATGAATTGCTCTTTCACTGTCATATGCAGTATTTTTAAGCATGGCCTCTGTTTTCACTTATGCCCGTGGATGACTGTAACCAATGTGACCGTTAACCGTTTCCCATGTGGATCATTTACATCACACTGGCGGTTACACATCAGAGCACATTCTGCAGCTAAAAGGTCTGCTTAGGCAGCTCAGATTCACATCTTCATCTCCTGTAAAGGTCAAGTGTTGTCTTATGAATTAATTTTAAAAATAAATAAATAAATAAGCACAGACAATGCAGACTAAAACATATTGCTGACAGTCTATGGTTAGTAACATGCGCTGATAGCGTGTTGCCGTACCCACCACACAACAAACCACCTGCATTGGGAGCTGAGTTCAGTGGGTGACACCTCAGTACCACACTGTAACAGTGTAAGGTTTGTTGCGGTGGCTGGAGTGCCAAAAAACTCCCAAGTTTTCCCTGTAGGTTGGAGGACCTTGAAGATTAACATCATACCCAGGATGGAGAAATTCCAGGTTAAGGGCCTTGCTTAACGGCCCAGTGGCGTAGAGTCACTTCTGGCATTTGCGGGATTCAAACCGGCAACCTTCAGATTGCCGGTGCAGATCCCTAGCCTCAGAGCCACCACTCTACCCAGACTATGTGCACCATTTAACTTTGTTACTAATATAATTGATGTGATATTTTAACTAATTCACAATCTAAGACCCTGCAGGAGTGGAGGCCATTTGCCTTCCATTTTCATGCCTACTGATACCCTTGAAGCTGTAGTCACTTGCACAGAAGCCATACAGCAGTTCAAATTCAGGCTTCTTTAGGAGAAACAAGTCTTTGACGTCAGTCAGTCACAGGAGACGTGGAAGTGATGCATTTCTGTTATAGCACCTCTTGGCTCAGCTCTCTCTTCCCCATGACTGACCAGTACAATGTCCACGTGACTGTGGAACGCTGCTCCAATCAACCTGTTGACCTCCCACTCCCTTCATCCCTCTCTTTCAAACATGACTCCAGGACACTTAAACTGCTCTACTTGAGGCAACTCCTCATCCCCAAACTGGAGAAAGCACTCCACCATTTTTCTGGCTAAGAACCATGACCTCAGCCTTGTAGTTGATGATCCTCCTCCCAGACGCTTCACACTTGTCTGCAAACTGCCCAAGTGCGTGCCTGAGGTTTACGGCCTGATGAAGCCGGCGGGACCACATCATCCGCAAACAGCACTGATGTGATCCTGAGGTCACCGAACTGGACACCTCCAGGTGCTCTATGAAAGGAACCACCTCACTCCATTCAGGGAGCCAGAATTGAGAGAAAGGCCTGTGAAGGAGTGGAGGCGGAGGGACAGAGAGAAGAAGTGCTTTACATTTGTGCTTTTGGCATTCTACATTGGTGGGGAACACAGGAAAAGTGTGTCACTCTAAAAATAAACGTTAAGTGTTGCAAAGACTTGTTCCTCTGTCTGTTGTGTCAGGTGTTTGGGGAGCGGGAGTGCCCACTGGTGGCCACACAGTTTATAAATATAATATTGCTATTAAATATAATATTTCTGTACAAATGACTAACAAACAAAGGATGCATTATGCACAGCTAATCATCAGATCTAGTCAGGGTATGAGTTGACACTGAACTTAACTCTGCCATAAAATTAAGATGGTTCAAAAATTGTTGTTATGCATAGATTTATTTTATAAAGGTAACTGTTAAAGTTGTATCATACGGTCCCAGGATTTATAAGGTGTCACACGTGTGTGTATGGGTGCCAGCTTACGGGCTTGATTAAGTGTGATTACCCGCCAAACCAGTGGTTGGTGCTGTTCTCCAGTCCCCCCCCCCTCTCTCTCTCTTTCTCCCTTTTCAGACTGGCTGACTGGCAACCCAACCACCACTGATGTCATTTCCGGTTTCTGCCTTTCTGGGCCCGCCTCTTCCTGTTGTCACTCCTTATAAAACAGCACTCCACTTACTTCCTCAGTTCTCATTTCTGTATTGGACGTGTTTATCATTTTTCACCCAAACCTTCAAATATATGAGGTTACCAAGGTGGTACCCTAAATCTTTTTCTGTGTTGTGTCACCTTATTACAAAGGAATTAGTTTTAAGTTACAGACACATTTTTATATAAAGGTATTTCGATGCATTTTATTTGTCATATCAATTTCCAAAATTCACCATCTGTTTTTACTTTTTCATATACATAATATAGAGAAAGTTTAGTAATCGTCCTGTGGTGGGCTGGCACCCTGCCTGGGGTTTGTTTCCCTGCCTTGCGCCCTGTGTTGGCTGGGATTGGCTCCCCGTGACCCTGTAGTTAGGATATAGCGTGTTGGATAATGGATGGATGGATGGATAGTAATCGTCAAAAAAAGTCTGACTTTAAGACTTTGAAGAATCTCCACGTTTTATGCGCTCCTGAACACGTTTTGACCATTTTTGCAGTTATGTCTATGTGTGTGGTGTGTGAGTGTGTGTTTGTGTGTATGTATGGAAACGTGATAACTTGAGAATGCTTTGTGCTAGATAAATGAAATTTGGCATATAAGGTTTCTAAGAACTTTTGGGCAACATACGTCAACCGGAAGTAGTACTCTACCTGAGTACTCTCAAATTTTTTCAAATAAACTTGTACATAGTTTAAGTAAACAATTAATTTACATTTTGTATAGTAGTTTTTAATGTGAAATACTGTATCATTTAAAGTAGAGTAAAATAACTGAAATTTAATATATTCGTTAGTTAGGGTAAGAAACACATAGATATAGAATTTCACCTTAATCGGACAGCCGCAAATGATATCTTAACAGGTATCAGTACAATGACATAATGCATTACTACCATTATATAAATAGAGATAAATAATTTACATTTTGTATGATTATTATTTATGGTTAGATACAAAATTTGACCTTGATCAGGTGACTGTAAGTGGTATATTACTGACCGCAAAGAACAATCAGATTTGAAATTTCAGTTTGATCGGATTCCCGGAAGTAGTTCTTTGCCATATAAGCAAATTGAACTTTTGTATGAAACAGACAGGTATGAAGTTTCATTATAATCGGACAACCGGAAGTGGTATCTACTTTACCTAAAAAGGTATAAGGAAAGTGGAGTGGAGAACAATCCAAATTTTTTATGCTTTTACGCATGGTGCTTTACAAAAGACTAGCAAATTGGCACTCATCAATACCCTTAACAAAATAACTAACTATAGTCTGTATACGGAAATATACTGTGGACGTTTGGTATGGATCACTTTGACACATGTGGTATAATAAAGGTTTATTGGCTTGTACGATTGACGTTTTTAGGGTTTGTGTCGACCTTTTTTACCCAGAACTAGGGATTTTCTAGAATTTACGCGCACCCCCCCACCATGATTGACTGACAACATTTTAATCTGCTTTCTTGACGGTTGATTCTGTGATATTGTTGAAGCAGGTTTATCTGTTAAACAAAGTATCATATTTCAACATTTAGGTACTTGCTACTGTTTTGAGCTGTGGTTTTTTGAAACTTACTTTTTGCTTTTTTTGGTTATGTGCTTAAAATACAGTACTTTTAGTGATTTAGTGAAATTTTCTTCATTGTGCTGGTTCTGAATTTCTATGAAAGGCTGTTAATTCATTGGTGAAATTACGCATACTTGGTGTTCATAAGTATTTGTGTTCAATACGTATCACTTATGAATGGCTACATATGAAAACTAACAGTTGGTACGTTTGTTTTGTCATTGTTATGCATTATTTTGTCAATGAAAGAAATTTATTTTTATCAGTAATTACGATGGTTGTTTGAACTAATTTAATAAATTACCTCTGCCCCCTGCTTGCTTCGCTCGCCAACCATCGGGTTTGGTTTACCGGATATACAATTTAAAGATATTGTTATTTTCATGGGAATTGTTATATATGCATTATTTTCACTTTTGCTTTAAAACTTTTGTAAAAATATTTGGAATTAACTTTTCTTCAAGATCGCATTGAATTTTGATTCCGTGTTTGGACTTACATCGTGACAACGCAACGTATATCTGCCTATGAGTGAATATCGTTTCTTTCTCGCTAATAAATGAAATGATATTCTCCAATGTTTGTCCATGCTCTTTCTTCATCGCTTTGTCGTTGACGTGTCATCTAGAACGTATAGAATTATTGTCCTGATAAAATTTATAAGAGCTGAGAGTGCAGGAAGTGTGTCTGACAAAAGCATTCACACGACTGAGGTTAGATGACGGTGGTCTTGTTTGAAAATAGTTGTAAGTAGTGACTTGAAAGAATCTCATGTTAAAAGTCTCCATTTCTGGCAACACGAATTAGACCATCTACAAGTCTCCAATTTAAAGTTTAAATCCAAGCAATATATTCAATCTCTTTTCGCTGTTCCGTTATGTCACAGAGTAATATTTTCTGTTTGTTTGCACTAATGTGATCTTTACTGTCCTTTTTTTGAGACTGGAATTTTCGTACTTCCATTATCTCTAACCTGCTGTGCATGTGTACCGTGCCAATATTTTTGAATTCTTTACAATGTTTGACTTCGTCATCTACTCTTTGTCATTTATTTCCGGCCCCGGGTGTGGTTAAATCTGTTTCTTGCGGGACGTCTAACGCTGCCCTTGTTGTGAAGGAGGGGCTGAACACACGCTAAGGAGATGCGGTCGGATCAGCTGCTGTCTTGCTGCTTCTGCATGTTCTGCTTGTCACGCTGCGCGTCGGTCATTTAAAAGCCTGTACAGCAGCTGTCCTTTTGTCTCACTGCCTTGTCTTGCGTGACGTCAAAGTGTCTTCCGAGAAGATCACGTCTCGTCTCCCTTGTCTCCCTCCCAAGATTTTTTTTTTTATAATAGAGAGATATTACGATCAAGGAAGTCATTGTTTTATAATTTTTCCGGTATGAGATCATTTTTAATTAAAGCATCGATATTCTTTAAAATTTAAAATGTTGAAATTTATATACCATACCTTTCTGCTTTGCACTATGCATTTACTTCTTAGGCTGCGGTGGGCTGGCGCCCTGCCCGGGATTTGTTCCTGCCTTGCGCCCTGTGCCTGGCTGGGATTGGCTCCCTGTGACCCTGTGTTAGGATATAGTGGGTTGGATAATGGATGGATTGATGGATTTACTTCTTTGTCCTTACGTTTAATTCCACAAATTGTGTTTCATATATGTTATTATCTTTGGTCAATTGTACACTGTTTGTGAATTAATTGACATTACTTCTCATTTTCTGTATTTTTTTGGATTGCCTGAACTTTTTTTTATTGCCTGCATTTCATTTTTAATTTGAAAATGATTGTTAAAAAGCAAACAATATCGCAAAGGCAGAAGAAAATTATCAAGAAGGAAAATCAGTCGCATACACATCTATGCTCTGATTTTTCATGTTAAAGACAGGGCTAGAATAAAAAATTATTTTGGGAATATCTAATTATTCATCTAACTTAGTAACAGTTTATTAACTATCTTGCACGTATTATTATTTTTAACTGTTATTTAACTTACCAGCAATGCAAAGAAATTACATGGTACAAATGCAAAAATAGCACTGTATTTGGAAATGTATCTAATCAGGTAAAAGAACTATCAAATAAACTTGAAATTGGTACATGTTTTGCTTCACAATTTGACATATTCATACAATTATTATATAATCTCTATGTATACGAGAAAGTCGAGTGGAGAATACTCCAGGTTTTTATTTTTATCGGACTGGCAGTTATCATTTATAGGATTTCAGCTACACAGCACTGCAAAGGTTGGCACCATGGCCTTATGGATCCAGCATCATGGGGTCAGCATTTCCAGTCTAGTTGACATATATAATCTATCCAGCGTGTCTGGGGTCTGCTCCAAGCCCGAAACACCTCCCCAGGAAGGCGTCCATATCAATCGGACCACCTCAGCTTTGTCCTTTGTCTTTTTACTGTCTCTATGCACTTTGCACGTTCTCCTTGCATCCAATGGGCACTCTTGTTTTCCTCCCACATCCCCATTAGACATGCATAGTGACCTGATGTGGGTGTGTGCATAAGTAGGCAGCAGGGTGGACTGCCATCCCCACCTGGGCATTAGTCCCCACCTTAGCCCCAATGCCGCCTGGATAGTCCCCCAGTCCCCCTGTAACCTTGAATTGGGTTTTATCAGGTTTGAAAATGTTTTTGACTGCATTGAAATAAATCTGTCAATTCAATGGACCAGTTTTGCCACACTGCTTTTTTTATTGATTTAAAAATAACTGTTTTAACAAAATAGGAATAAAATGTATAGACATGCATATACCACTGAAGAGTTAACTTGCCTACAATTTAAACTTTCAACATAATTCATTCTGTCACCTAATACTGTATACCCAGCACGAGCTCCGAAACGGCAGAACTATGTAGGGTGCGTTAAACCAGAAATAAATTTAACCAGACAAATAATAACCAAGAAGTTTAAGGTTAACTAAATGCCTAATTACCTGACTAATTCCCCATTTCTCTTCATTTACAGTTGGTTACCCAGGGTTCTAACAAAACCATCTTGGATAAACATTAACTTAATGAACAGCTTGCCTGCTGTGAAGGATACACACACACACCAACAATTAAAGGAAGGACAAGTAATACAAAGAAAAAGTAAAATACAACAACTGAGGACATAAATACCCTCCATAACATTTGGGACAAAGACACATTTTGTGTGTTTTTGGGACTGTGTTAGGGCCAGTGGGACATGGGAAAGACGTGTCCCATGGCTTGAAGACAAAATAAAAACTTTTTGTTAATTTTGCCTGTGCCTCTGGTGTCAGTCTGTGTTGGTCGGTGCCAATATAGCGCCTTATCACAATAGATAGATAGATAGATAGATAGATAGATAGATAGATAGATAGATAGATAGATAGATAGATAGATAGATAGATAGATAGATAGATAGATAGATAGATAGATAGATAGATAGATAGATAGATAGATAGATAGATAGATAGATAGATAGATAGATAGATAGATGCAGTCCCGGGTCAGGGCCGCCAGAGCCTATATCCCTAATTCACATAAAATAGGGACCAGTTAGATTAGGAAGAAGGACTACTTAAATTTGCTTTCAATGGAGGAATTTTCTCCACTTTTGGCGACCAATGCTAATTACTTAGACATGTATAAAATAACATTTTCTGCGTTCACCAGATCAAAGCCATTTGTTACTGAACGTTTAATTATCTCTGTGCATTAAATAAGCAAAAGCTGGCATTTATTTTCACTTTACACAAATAACATTTAGATTATTAAATATTGCCTCATTTTAATTCAAACAAACTAGCACATAAATGAATAAAAACAGTATGAGGGATTATCAGGAAACAAAAAAAAAATTACTTAGAAGTTCAAACCTCTCGACACTAATCCAGATTTGTCAGTGTACACGAGGCATTGATTACATCTTATAATCTCTCTCTAAAAGTCATGCTTATTTATTTATTAATTCAAGAATATTGCATGAATAATGTGTCTTAGCTGAGACAATTTATTCATTCGTTTGTGCATTAATTTACGCTCTCCTGCTGTATAAATATTGCTATTGTAAAAAGTCACAGCTACAGTATACAATTTCCATATTCTGTATATCAGATGAGCAGACTCATGAATTTTTGTAATGAGTATAAATATGTCAAATCCATCTGTATTAGTCTGATATCTCAGTGTCTATATTAAGCTACTCAGTGAATTGGATAAAGATGAACTCTTTGGTGTATGTGTGTGTGTGTGTGTGTGTGTGCTGAGTGTGTGTGTGTGTGTCTTCATGTTTTGAGGCCCCTACAATGGATCAAACCCTCACAATATTTGCCATCCCCTAAAGTAGTTATGATTAGTTTCTGCCCTCACTTTTCCAGTAATCATGATCATTCCTGACTTTTTATTTGTCCATTTATTATTCGTTCCTTACCCGCCTCTTCAAGTTGAAGTCTTACAGCTACAATGCTGGGATCAGCTTTGAATGGAATTCTGCTACTCTGGACCTTCTAAATAAGAACATTATCCACAAAATTTGTCTCCATCCAACAGAGAAAACAACTATGTTAAATCTTCACAAAAAAGAAATCAAAAGAACACATAATATAGATGTTGTGCATTTGGTGATGAAACAGTTAATACTAAGGAGATGTGTCACACTCCAGGGGTACGCTGTAATCAGTGAGCACTGCTGTCACAAAAGTCATAGTCTTGGAATGTTGTGTTGTTTTCAGGGTCACTGGGGCCTTTTAGTGAATGACTTGCTTTAGTTAGTGGAACAAACTGAAAAATGCCTCAAAGTTTTAGATTCTGAAAAATGTTATCATATATATGTACTTATGTAAAAAAGAAATATATATATATATATATATATATATATATATTATATATATATATATTATATATATATATATATATATATATATATATAAATAAATATATATATATATGTATATATTTACGGTGGGTTGGCACCCTGCCCCAGGATTGTTTCCTGCCTTGTGCCTGTGTTGGCTGGGATTGGCTCCAGCGGACCCCCGTGACCCTTGTATTCGGATTCAGCGGGTTGGCAAATGGATGGATGGATGTATATATTTATATATATTATAGTATATATATAGTCACAAACATGCGAATGGGAGGCAGCTAAAGGGCTTGAAATAGTGACAATTCCACACCAGTCCAGGGGATGGTGAGGTGCACTGACTTTCTCTCTCAATCCTCTGCAGACCATTCACGAAAAATCTCACAGGGTTCCGGTGTATACGATGATGTCACTTCCGGTTCGGTGCCTATAAAGACGCACTCAGATCAGTTCTGTTTTGGGACTTGAACCTAAATACTACTCATCTAAACAAACCCATTTTGCAGCCAGGGCATAATATATGGGTGCCAACCTTTTTGATGTCTCCTGTCTATTCCTCTGACAATTGTCACACACATGCACATAGGAGGCAGTCAAGGGGCTTAACTGAGGGTAAAATATCAGCTCATGGACCCGCCTCTCCCTGACTACTTTGTTGCATTTTCAATTTGTGCCTTACAATATATATACAGGGTGTATCCCCAAATATTTCTCTTTCTCCCTGTTTTATTGTAAACATATATACTGTATATATGTATATATATATATATATAATATATATAATATAATATATATGTATATCATATATACAGTGGAACCTCGGTTTGCGAGTAACTTGGTTTATGAGTGTTTTGCAAGACAAGCTAAAATTCTTAATAAATAAATTTTGACGTGATAGATGAGCGAGGTCTTGCAGTACGAGTAGTATGTATATGCTTTGTCTGCTGAGTGTCATGTGATCACAACTGAGTTGATGGTTCTTCTCTCTCTCCTCACTGCAGGATTGTGGGCAATCGTCTCCTATTCTCCGTCTGAGTTGGCGTTTGCCTCACTCATATAGTCAACATCCGTACGAGCGGTATACTGTTTACTACAGCATTGTGGACTGTGTATGTGTGTGCTCGCGTGTGTGCTGTGACGTGCGAGTCCCCGTCTTGCACCCCAAAACACGAAGCTGAGTCTCAGTACTTTAGCAACACCAGATTTATTCAGCTTGAAACAGCAACAGCGCAGTTATTTATTGTAGCGGGTTCTGTCACTCTTCTATACACAGACACAGCAGTCAGGCAGGGTCGTGGCCAAGTAGTACTGTGCCCTGAGTATTTATAATGTTCCTTGTTCCTTGTACCACACCCATCGACGGCAGGCGCTTATAGCATGTCCGCGATCCTTTCGGATTCGCTACAGTGCTGGGAGACTGCGATTGCTTTGGGATGCTCTTCCGCGTGTCGTTCCGTTGGATGGAATCTCACAAGAGTTTGGAAACTCACTCACACCAGCCATGATTTCTTTTCAAGGTAAAGTGCCGGTTAATCTGTTTTATGTATTTTTACTTTATATTTTGTATTAATCATTTTTATATGAATAGTTTTGGGTTGTGGAACGAATCATCTGAGTTTCCATTATTTCTTATGGGGAAATTCACATTGATATACGAGTGCTTTGGACTATGAGGATGTTTCTGGAATGAATTATGCTTGCAGACCGAGGTTCCACTGTATACGTTGTGATAGTTGCCCGGACACCACCTGTCAGAGACCACATCTTTATAAAAAGCACACGTTTATTGTCCATTAATAAACACAGTGTCACACAGCACACAATGCACAAAGCAATAATCACCACTGATTCTCTCTTTCTCAGTCCTTGGCTGCCCTCTACTCTCCTCCTGGGAGCTTCATCCTACTCCCACTCCCGACTCTGGCTCCCCGATTGTAAGAAGGCGGCCCCTTTTATTCCTGCCCGGATGTGCTCCAGGTGATTGATGACATCCATCCGGCAGCACTTCTTGGTGTGGCGGAAGTGCTGCCCTTAGCCCCGGAAGCACTCCGGGCGGTCCATGGCAGGTTCCTCCGCCATCTTGCCGAGTGTGGTGGAAGTAACAATATCCGGGTCCCACAAGGTTTAACGGCCCTCTGGCCGGTGGCCAGGGTTCCCAACGAGTTCGAATCTTTGTTCTCTTTTCCCGTGGTCCTTTCCTGCTCCATGACGGTTGTGCCCTCATGGCCCGGGAAGCTATTCCCGCCACCTTCCGGTCCTTTTAGGCATCCCGGCCAGGTAATAACCCAGGCCATCTGCGACAACGTATATATATATATATATATCTAATATATATATATATATTATATGGGCGGCATGGTGGCGCAGTGGGTAGCGCTGCTGCCTTGCAGTTGGGTGATCTGGGGACCTGGGTTCACTTCCTGGGTCCTCCCTGCGTGGAGTTTGCATGTTCTCCCCGTGTCTGTGTGAGTTTCCTCCCACAGTCCAAAGACATGCAGGTTAGGTGGATTGGTGATTCTAAATTGGCCCTAGTGTGTGTGCTGCGGTGGGTTGGCACCCTGCCCGGGATTGGTTCCTGCCCTGTGTTGGCTGGGATTGGCTCCAGCAGACCCCCGTGGACCCTGTGTTCGGATCAGCGGGTTGGAAAATGGATGGATGGATGGAATGGATATATATATATATATATATATTATATATATATATATATATATATATATTGCTGTAATAAATCAAAGAAAATCATAAAGGTTTGGGGTTTTTAGCCCCGTATACTGTAAATCAAAAAAGGTCAGTGTGCTTTTTCCAAAATACAACAGACATATGAGGTTTGGCAGATGGACAATGTATAGGGTAGGACCGGAAGTGAATCAATGAGATGCTGGGAAAAATCGTGGTGGTGGATGGGAAAATGACATCATCAAGAAGTGACCCAGAGGGTAGAAAGGGACCCGGAAGTGGTTCGTTTCCTTAGGCGTCTGGGTAAAGTTGTGGCGGCAATGCTTCATTTTTTCTGAGGAAAAAACGAGGAGAGAGGTCAGTACCCCAACATTGTCCCCTGGCACGACTTGTCGCAGTGCACATCGAGTCCTTAAGCGCTGCTCCCCATGCGCTTGTGCATGACATTATATATATATATATAATATATATATATATACTATATATATATATATATATATATATATATATACAGTATATATATATATATATATATATATAGTGGCTGTGGTAAAGGAATGACAGACAGTTGTATAATAATTTGGGGCACCAACTGGATCAAGCTGTGTAGTCAAAGCAACAAACAAAACACAACAATGCCCATCGATATAAGTAAATTAGCCCTCCCTGGAGAATGCAATGGCTTTATTTCCCTGGAGCGGAAGGGGCGGAGTCAGATGCCCTCAGGGCGGAGCAGGTTTCTCAGTGCTGTGGGGAGAGAAGGAGACTGTAGCATTAGTGGGAGCCCACCCTCCTGGTCAAGTGGGTCATTACATACCTTAACAGAGCCCGTGAGGAGATCCACCGATGCTCAGGCACTGATGTCTGAGGTTCATTCCCCACAAGGGGAAGTAAAGATGCGTACCCATGATGATCTCCAATTAGGGCAAACCACGTGTCATGTACTCTTTTGTATTATTTGACAGGTACTCTATAACATGCCTATGATCTGCTTCTCATAGTTCGGAGGGCATGGCAGATGTTTGCCAACTGGCCAACCAAACACAAGCGTTACCTGGTAGGTGACCACATAAATTATCAGATTGCGATTCAGACCTATGGATATATGTATGTATATATATATATATATATATATATATATTAGGGCAGGGAATGGATTAAAAAAAAATTTTAGTTCCAAAATATTAACTAATTAATCCCATCTTTGCATGTAATTAATCGTGATTAACCATATCTAACATTAGAACATGTAATCATAAAATAAAGTACTTAAATCATGACGTAAATTCACACTGAATGATAAAAATAATATAGAATCAATATAAAGGAATTTAATAAAATTTTATATCATAGCTTAAACTTAAAAAATGAACCCAAACCTGAACCTTTAACAAAATACTCCTTGAGTATTTGAATGCCTTCCTAAAAGACAAGATGAAAAAAGAAGGCAATAAAAAAATGAGGCCAATGTATTATACTGTAAGCACCTAGATGGGTACAGTATATTAAATACAGACGTGTCAAAATTAAAACGAAGTGATCAAAACGACTGTAGATTTTGAATGCACTGCTAAAGACTGATTTAATTGAAAGTATAAGCATCTCCTAAATGGGCATACATTAAAACTTATGTTTAAACTCTGCAAATACCATCTCAGTTGTTCATCATCATCAACGACTTGATAATTATACTCTAACACAAGTGCACTGTGGAAAAAATAGCCTGTGGCCCCTGGAGAGGACACGCTCCTCAAGTGATCAAGATGGGCCTACCTGGAGAAGCCGACTTGAAAGCAGCTCCATGATTACCTTACTGTTAGCAGACACAGCATTAAGTGTGCAATGTAGCAGCCAGGAGACATGTCGGGGGTCCAGCTGCCTGGGTGCGTGTCCACCAGTGACTCTCGAGGGACAGTGGGCATTCGAGTACTCACTAAGTGCTGTGTCTGCGAATGGCAATCTCAAACGGATTTTTTTGACAGTGTATCTGATAGTCAAGACCCTTTGGACAGTTTGGCACATGTATGACATTTAATGCTTTTTGTAGTTGTTAGAATCGTGGTGTATGTTGGGATTTTTTGAGTTACAAAAAGTGTGCCACCACAGAAAAAAGGTTGGAAAACACTGCTTGTATACCTTGGCTTCTGGCACACAAAAAAGTTCTCAGTAGCTGCTGTCTCATCTAAAAAGTGACACCATGCATTACTTGGATGGTTATGTTGCGTTAGGGATGATTAGGGATAATCATTACACTTCTTATTCATACAATTTTGTCATTATATTGTGGCAGTCAGCACTGTAAGCTATCTGACAGCCTGGCAAGTTAAATAAAAAGGTAGTAGAGGCTTATTTTGGTTTTAGTGCCACTCAAGGATAACTTAATTAAATTATTGATTTGATTATCTTACAGAAACATGAAAAAAAGAGCTCAATGTTTATCTTTGTGAATTTTCTCTAGCATTGCGCCAGGACTACCATAAAATGCCCTCCTCAAACCCCAGGTTTCCCCCCCTTTTCGTCCCACTCCACCTGCATCTATGCCGGCATGTATAAGTCAAGAAAACTAACACCAGTATGAGGTATTTTCCTCAGTGGCTCTGGATATTTTTTAAACGCATAAAACTGGCCACATTAATCACAAAAATGAACGTGTTAACTTTCCGAGGCCTAATATATACTGAAGTATAGTAAGAAAAGACCAAAAAGTTAAAAATATTAACTAATTAATCCCATCTTTGCATGTAATTAATCGTGATTAACCATATCTAACATTAGATCTCTGCACAATATAGATATATATGCACAATATATAATGTAATTCCATAGGTCTATTTACATAGACTTTTGAATTTGTATTCAACTATTCACAAAACGTCTGGAAATTTTCAAGTCTGGTTTACTCCTACAGTCCAAAGACATGCTGGTTAGGTGGAGTGATGATACTAAATTGGCCTTTTTGAGGTCGCCCTGTGATGGGCTAATGCCCTGTCAAGGGATTATACCTGTCTTGCACCCTATGAATGCTGGAAGAGGCTCCAGGTTGCATGTGGCCCTGCTCAGGATAAAGTGAGTTAGAAAATGGAGGACAATTTGTGAATTTCCCCTTGGGATTAATAAAGTATCTATCTATCTATCTATCTATCTATCTATCTATCTATCTATCTATCTATCTATCTATCTATCTATCTATCTATCTATCTATAGAACTACATATCATATATAACATATATTGAATATTTGTAATTTATTGTCAATTGCCACACACATTTGAGTAGGAAGGAGCTGAATGGACCAAGTGAAGGTAATTCCACGCCAGGCCAGGGGGTGGCGGGGTGCACTAAACCTTCTTCTGTTGCCTCTGCAGTCCAAACACAGGAAAACCTGCCTGATTCACCCTTGATGACATCACTTCCGGTTCCGGTGCCCAGAACAACATCATTTCCTGTTCCGCCATGTCACTTCTGGTTCTGGCCTTTAAAGCCACCATATTTTCACTAAGAAGTGAGTTCAATTGTAGACTCCAACCTATGCACATCAGTGCCATTTGTGTACCCTTTTGCAGCCAGGGATGGCTGCCCCAAACCTATTTTTGAGTATGTTGAGTCTGTTTATTTCACACAATTTAGAGACAGCTGAAACAATTGCTTTTGGTATTTTATTGTGAATTTACAGATAGGATTATGTGAGTGTAGACATGAATATTATTTTGAATTAGATGTAAAGGCAAATTCTCTGTGCAATAATGCAATGTTTAAAGGCAAAACAATATATACCTACTTACATATATATTCAATAGGCATATATATGCCTATATATATATATATATATATATATATATATATATATATATATATATATATATATATATATATATATATATATATATATATATATATATACTGTATATGTTGCAGAAGCCATAACACCATAACAGTGAGACTGATATCCCAAATGGGATGGGTCTTATTTCTTTTCTCAGTTCGAGAGAAAATAAATTATCACAGGTGGCAGTGCTCCTGACATAGTTCTAATTAGGTCACCTGCAGGGCTGTATAGAATTTATAGTTTGGGATGGCATCCCTGTTGGGGTCCTTGGGTGCTGCCGGGGGAGCACTGCTGGGAGAAGACCTCTTTATTTTGACCAGGATGTGTGTTCACCATGGAATGCTGCAGCACCAGAAGTACTCCTAGGTTCAGCATAAACAAAGCTTTCTCAACTCGATTTGGGAGTTGGCATTGGGAGAATGTGAGCAACAATTGCTGGAGAGGGGTGAAGGAGGAAAAAAAAGGAGAATCAGAAATGTAAATGTGCTGTGGAAACAAAAAATTAATTTTGTATGATAAAAATATTTACTTGAACCCAGGACCTGCCTTATACATATCATTTTCCATCCAATCCATCCATTTTCCAACCCGCTGAATCTGAACACAGGAGGTCACAGGGGTCTGCTGGAGCCAATCCCAGCCAACACAGGGCACAAGGCAAGGAACCAATCCGGCGCAGGGTGACAACCCACCGCAGGCATAATCATTTTTTGTTTCTTAAATATTTATATGTATATATTCACCCATATAGTATCTAACCTGCTTAATCCAAATTTGGGCCTAAGAGGCCGAAGCCTGGCAACATCAAGCACAAGGCAGGGTACCAACAATGGATGGTGCTTTAGTCCATTTAGAGAGCAAGGTACATTGGTATCACATTATTGTGACCTATTAACCTGTTGTCCAGAGAATACAGTCACTTTGCCAAAATCTGAACCCAATTGTACAAAAATAAATGAATTCTTTTTAAAGGGCATCACATGCAGCCACAGTTATACTCAAACTGAGTTAGTTTGGAATTAGAAATTAACCTGACGCCTCTATGGAAGGAAAGCTTAAGCTAGAGAAAAACCCAAAGAAGAACCCACAATAGACATGAGTGTATGTATGTATCTATGTATGTATGAGCGTGTGAACAGGAATTGTCTCCGGGTATTTGATTTACTGCAACGAAATTAAGCTGAGTCAACAGATATAAGTATGGATATTTACAGAATATTTAGGAAAATAGGTAAAGATTAGGGGCGGCACGGTGGCGCAGTGGTAGCGCTGCTGCCTCACAGTTCACTTCCCAGGTCTTCCCTGCGTGAAGTTTGCATGTTCTCCCCGTGTCTGCGGTGGGTTTCCTCCCTGTGCTCCGGTTTCCTCCCACAGTCCAAAGACATGCAGGTTAGGTGCATTGGTGATCCTAAAATTGTTCCTAGTGTGTGCTTGGTGTGTGTGTGTGTGTGTGTATGTATGTGTGTGCCCTGCGATGGGCTGGTGCCCTGCCCTGCCTTGCACCCTGTGTTGGCGCCGGCAGACCCCCATGACCCTGTAGTTAGGATATAGCGGGTTGGATAATGGATGGATGGTAAAGATTATGATTCGCAGGGTGCAAAGGAATAGTAAAAGACAGTTGAAGTCACAATGTATTGCCTACATGTGACGCGCATGATGAAAGACATAGAAATGGTGCCCTTTCAGTAAAGGAATAATGTTTAACTTATTTTCCTTTTCTGGTTCACACTTAAATAGCCATTCACCAACTCCGACTCCACATACATGGATATATATCCATCCATCCATTTTCCAACCCGCTGAATCCAAACACAGGGTCACGGGGGTCTGCTGGAGCCCAATCCCAGCCAACACAGGGCACAAGGCAGGAAACAAACCCCAGGCAGGATGCCAGCCCACCGCAGGTATATATATATATATATATATATAATATATATTATATATATATATATATATATATATATATATAATATATATATATATATATATATATATATATATATATATATATATATATATATACAGGTCTTATATATATAAATATAATCTGAATGTATATAAAGTATATATTGTGTATATATATACTGCGGTGGGCTGGTGCCCTGCCCGGGGTTTGTTTCCTGCCTTGCGCTCTGTGTTGGTGCCAGCAGACCCCCATGACCCTGTAGTTAGGATATAGCGGGTTGGATAATGGATGGATGGATGGATATATATATATATATATGTGTGTAGATATAGATATTCATATATAAATGTTTTCCTAAAACATTCAAATGATAGCAGAAGACAGAAAAACAAAAACAAAATTCTAATGCTGACCCGTGCGTTTACATAGGCCATACATAGGCCATACACTCCAAAAAATGAAAAACAAGAAAAAGGTACTAGAATCAAGCAAAATTATTTGCCAATATAGTGAGAAAGTTTAACTTGTTAACTTGTAAATTTTCTAAAAATGAGATTATATATCTTACACATACAAATCTACTCAAGTCAGTTATTCTTAAAATAAGAAAATCAAGATCTATTATCTCTTTTCAAGATTGTCTGGCTTGTTAAGATTTCATTTTTTGCAGTGTATTTACTACCCCAAATACTCTTCCACCATTTCTGAAAAAGTTGCGACTTGAACAGACGCGGATGGTGGCCATTTTTCATTCTGCGTCTAGAATGTCAAGGGTTCCCTGTATCAACTACTTTCCTATTATCCCCCCGAATGCTGTTTTCTTGACCCCCAGTTGAATTTTGACAGGCGGACACCGCAAGGTTGCCTGGTTAATTCAGACGATGCACAGGCTATACAGCGAAGGGGACTCATCTGGGAATGGAGTCTGGGAGTTAACACGGAGCACAGGAGGAGAATACTGTCAGGGCTACAGAACTCATAGTTATTTCAGAGGTCACTACTTGCAGACAAAGGCATGTCACCGAGGCCGAGGTTGTTAGATGCAGAGCTCATAATACTGCCTCATTGACAAAAGGTGAAATGAAAGGTTGCGATGAAGAACCCTGAGAGAATTAGTTTGTAGGGATAAAGAGGAAAAAAAAATATTTGAATGGATTGATTACCACATTTGACAATTTTGTCCACTAGTCAACTAGCCCCTGTAATTGGAGCCACTTTTTCAATTATGCATTCACATCAGAAGCTTTGTTTTTGCCAAAGCGGGGCTCAATGCATTTGCACACGCCGAGTATCTGGATTTGTGTGCCACTTCTACCAGCTCCCCACACATACCAATCTATTTACTAATGAGTAGACGAGTCTATCCACTTCCAAGGTCAGCCATCCAGGTCACGCTTTGTTCCCCAGATGACCAATACTAATGTGATATCCCATCAGCAAGTAGAGAATGTGAGCCGCTGCATAGCTTTTCTCTCATTTGCAGCGTTGCTACTGTACTCCCATTTCCTGAGGAAACTCTCTGTACCCTCAATTGTAATGCTCTTTGGAGATCAGCTCATGGGAAAACTGGTATTGAGAACACGGAGGCGAACTGGTTTCACACGATTAAGCTCCGCAAGTTAAACTATTGCTAAAATATTCTGACACTTGCACCTTGGTAAATGAGTGTGAAAAAGAAAACAAAACAAAAGCATTTCCCCTCAGCGATGCGAGTGCTTGCCCTCAGCCGCTCATATCATTGCCACTTTTTTTCCCATATGATAATTAAATGCAGTGTAGTGTGCGGACTTCACATCCCGCCCAGCGCAGACC
Organism: Erpetoichthys calabaricus; assembly: GCF_900747795.2. NCBI lineage: Eukaryota > Metazoa > Chordata > Cladistia > Polypteriformes > Polypteridae > Erpetoichthys > Erpetoichthys calabaricus. The sequence continues at coordinate 15,540,319 of NC_041406.2, read as the reverse complement.
TAAAAAAATGTAGGTTATGTCACGTAGCAAAAGCAGAGTCTGTATAACTGGCCTTAAAACAATTAGAGGCGAGGAACCAGAAGCTCGCTAATTATTACACCCGGTCATAAGCTTGGACTGACAGAGCAGCAGGCAACTGGCACTCAATGTCACTTAGTAGGATTGACAAATATATAAAGGTCAAAGTCCCTTTGGAGTACAAATAAAAAAAAGGACTAAGCAGTGCTAAACGATGTGTATCTGGGAGAAATGTTAGGAGCAGCTCCTGTGGCTTATACTACAGTGCACCTGCTGATCTGGGCACGCATGCATGTAAATAATGGGACAGGGGAGACGACTGGGAGAGATCATTGAAATGAATCCCTACCCTTATGGGCACTGCGATTGATCGGCATCCTGTACCAGGGCTGGCTACTGCCCAGCAACTGAAGCTCCCAGTATCTGCTCCAGCAACCTGGCAACCTGGAGATGGATTCATTTGAGAAGGTGACCTTATGTTATCCTTTATTAAATAACGTGTCTGCAAAAGAGAAAACAGCTGTGAAAAGTGGACACATTTTTACTAAAATAACAATGAATAAGGTCTAATCATTCTGAAACTCAAAATTTATTTCTGATAACTTCAATGTATAAACAACACTTTTTTCTGGTACTTAATTTAGTTAAAGCCTTAAAAAGTAAGGGCAGCATGGTGGCACAGTGGTAGGAGACCATGGGTGACTCGGGTCCCCTCTGTATGGATTTTGCATGTTCTCCCCGTATCTGTGTGGGTTTCTCCCAGGTCCTCCAGTTTCCTCTCACAGTCCAAACATGTGCAGGTTAAGTGAGTTGGCATTTCTAAATTGGCCCTGGTGTGAGTGGGTGTTTGCCCTGCGATGGACTGGCACCCTTTCCAGGGTTTGCTCCCTGCTTTGCGTCCCGTGCTAGCGGGGATAGGCTCCAACCAAGCCCCGTGACGCTTTTCGGAACTAAGCGGGTTAGAAAATGACATTGCAAAGACTGGCACAGTGGGTAGTGCTGCCCTCTCATAGCTCCAGCAGCCTGGGATCTGGCAGCCATCTGTATAAAATCTGCATTGTTCTTCCCATGCTTGTGTGAGAACTTGTTTCTCCCTACTTGACAAAGATCTGCATGTTAGGTGACCCCCCCCATGCGGATGTTTGAATGAGTGGACCCTGCTATGAACTGTGTGGCGGACGCTGGGGATCTTGCCATGGCCGTGACACCCCTCTGATGGAAGGGATCGGGGGAGACTGCATTTGCGAGGCACTACCTACCTCCCCTGGGGCGATAGTGGGCAGCCGTCCTGGGCGGCTGTGTCACCACAGATTCCCACAGGGCACGCTGGCAGTTGGAGTGTGGTGCAGCCCTGTTGGGTTCCATGGAGGCCACCAGGGGGAGTTGTAGAGCCTTTTCTTGAAACTTCCATCACACCTGGGAGTGATTCCAGGTAACGCTAATGAGCCATCTGGAGCACTCCCAGGGAGCAACATAAAAGGGGCCGCCTCCCTCCATTTGAAGAGCCAGAATTGGGAGGAAAGAAGATTAAGCTTGCTGGGAGAGAGTGGAGGTGGCTAAGAAACAGAGAGAAGAAGAAGAAGAAGAAGAAGAAGAAGAAGAAGAAGAAGAAGAAGAAGAAGAAGAAGAAGAAAAGAAGAAGAAGAAGAAGAGAAGAAGAAGAAGAAAGAGAAAGAAGGGACTGAACATTGTGTGCTGGAACTTTTGTACTGTGCTCTGTAGTGAGGAGTGAAGAAAAAGTGCTGCCCTGCTTAAATAAAATCGTGTGATGTGTGCTGGACAGCATTTGTATCTGCCTGTCTGTGTCAGGGTTAAGGGGGCTGTACGTGCCCAGGGTTCCACAACTGGCATACAGTGCAGGGGTCTCATGTATAAAACCGGCGTTCACTCAGAGGTGTGTGTTGCGCTAGCCCTTAAAAGTACACTAGTTCATTGTGCAGTCATGCATGCAACCCACACTCACACACAAGGGTCAATCGACCATCACTCTGATACATCACTGGAATGATTTATGGGACGAAAACCAGGAGTGCATGGAGGAAAAACACACCAACATAGGGAGAATACCCAAAAAAATCCACATTTCTACTTGTGCATATGTGCAACATATTTACGAACAGACATTGCAGTCTGCCACCCCCAAAACTGAAATATTCAGGCTGAGTAAATTGATACAAGCATGGAGATGTAAGCTACAACAGAAACAGACAAAATTTACCAGTGACACCTTGTTCTTTAAGAAATATCAAAGATGGATGCAACACGAAAATGTCTCTGTGGTGTTTTAGGTTAGTCGAGCTCTTAGTGACTGAGTGTAGAAGTGAAGAACAGTAAAATTACTGCGTGGCTCTTAACTTTTCTCCATCTGTACCTTTTTGAAATGAACTTTGAAGATATATATATTATATATATATATAATATATATATAATATATATATATATATATATATATATATATACTATATATATATATTGTGAAACCACCAGGGCACATACAGCCGCCCTTACCCAACACAGACAGGCAGAAACAAGTTCAAGTCTAGCTCACACCTTTTATTTTAAGTTGGGGCAGTGCTTACCCTTCACTCCTCACAGCACAACACAACCAAGCACCAAATCAATTGATGAGTCCTTCTCTCCTTTCTCTGTCGACTCCACTCCTCTCCTAGCAAGCTTTGTCTACTCCAGGTGCTTCCAGACCTTCTTCTGGCAGCAGTCCAGGTCTCAGGAACTGTCCAGGTGCCCCCCTGGAGGTGGCCATGGGCCCTAGCAGGGTTTAGCTTCTAAGCTCCAAACCCGTGTCCCAGCTGTGGGTCAGAGGGGTTGCCCTCTAGCGTTCCAGGGGAGCTATTGCCCCCCCTCCCCATATATATATAATATATATATATATATATATAGAGAGAGAGAGAGTAAGATGAGAGATGAGAGAGAAATCATGAAGTGCTGGGGACCAACTGGGTACCAAGATTCATGAAGTAGGACCAAACAAAAGAAAAGGGTCTAATAGCAAACATCATATGCCCTCTATAGCAAGTGTGTAAGGGCTTTTGAAGAGTGTTTCTTCTACTGATTGAAGTTTCCTCCATGGAACTCTCTGGATTTGGGTTCCCGATCGAACTTCCAAGGCAGCTGTTTCTTAAATAGCCCCCATGGCGGAAGAGGTGGGACCTCCAATGTAAACCTGCAAGTGATGTCAGAGCTCGTCTGGGAACTCATATATAGTATGTGTATTGTAATCGGGTGTAGGAATGCCACATGATGCAATGGTAAAATTTGGGATGCCAATCGGGTCACCCCATTTAATTTACTGAATTGTCCAACCAAAAGAATGCCTCTTGGCGTTATGCTTCCGGCCATTAGACTCTTTGCAAAACAAAATAGATTTGTCTCTAGCCACAGATTTTAGGGTGTATCAGGCAGGAGCTCTGTCTGGCGGGCCAGGCTCCTTATACAGTAGTGCACAAACCGGAAGGGGCGTGGCTAAGTGCCCTCAGTGGGCGGTGTCTCTGTGATGCAGGGAGAGTATTCAGACCCTTTTCTCAGTACTTCCTTGAAGCCTCTTTAGCAGCAATTCCAGCCTGGAGTTCTCCTTGGGTGTGACATAACAAGCTTCACATCCCTGGATTTAGGGATTTGTGCCATTCTTCTTTGTAGATCTTCTCAAGATCTGTCAGGTTGCATGGAGACCATTGGTGGATAGCTGTTTTCAGGTCTCTCTAAAGATGTTTGATTGAATTCAAGTCCAGTTTCTGGCTGGGCAGCTCAAGGACATTCCCAGAGTTGTTCCTCAGCCACTCCTGTGTTCTCTTAGGGTCATTGTCCTGTTGAAAAGCGGTCCATTGGCCCAGTCTGAGTTCTTTCAGGTTTTTTATTAAGGACACCTATGGACTTTTCTCCATTCAGCTTTCCCTTTACCCCGTCTAGTCTCCCAGACTCAGACCCCACAGCATGATGCTACCACCAGGATTCACCACTGGTATGGTACTTTACAGGCAATGAATGGTGCCTTCTTCCACCAAACATGATGATAGCATTGGTTTCATCAGACCAGGGAATCTTGTTTTTCAAAGTTTGAGAGTCCTTTATGTGAAATTTTGCAAACTCCAAGTAGGCTTCCCTGTTTTTTTTTGCCATAAGGCCCAGATTAGTGGAGTGATGCAATGGTGGCTGTCCTTCTAGAACCTTTTTCCACCTCCACGCAGGATCTCTTTAGCTCTGCCAGAGGGACTATCATGTTCTTGGTCATCTCTCTTACGAAGGCCTTTTAGATCATTAGAACAATCTAAATGAGAACAGGCCATTCATCCCAGGAAAACTCACCAGTCCTATCCTCCTAACTAACATCAACTCTTGATAGTTTTGAAAGTCCCTATTGTCTACCACTCTACTTAGTAACTTGGACTTTCTCCCATGATTGCTCAGTTTGGCTGGGCAGCCATAAATATGTACAGTATATAAATGTGTGTATATGAAAGTAACCCATTCTGCAGGCCGCACAATACTTTATCCCTGAATATTAAATACATCTTATGCATGTGCGGGTAGGAGGACATTGTATGGACCAAGTGAAGGTAATTCCACACCAGGCCAGGGGGTGGCGGGGTGCACTAAACCTTCTCCTGTAGTCTTAGTAGACCAGCCGCAGGAAAACCTGTCTGACCCATCCTTGAAGACGTCACTTCCAGTTCCGGTGCCCAGAATGATGTCATTTCCGGTTCCGGAGCCTAGGCTGAGGTCACTAATGGTTCCAGGCCTGAGAAGACATCAGAGGAGGGTCACTTCTGATTCCCATATGCCACTTTCGGTCTTCCTCCTTAAAACCACAATCTTTCCAAACCTAAGTCAGTTTATGTCTGGACTCCAACCAAGACACTTCTGTCAAAACAAATCAACCCACTGCTGCCAGGGATAAAATACAAGTGGCTGCCCAAAACCTTTTTAAGTGTGTCGAGTCTGATCTTTCACAATCTTTGTAAATATTTTCAAATAATGTATTTTAAACAGGAATCATTCTAATGTCTGTTATTCCTTGACTACCTTATTAAAACCATTAAGTGTCATCTCACAAGAAATCACCCAAAAGTATAGTTGAAAGGCACAATGCTTTGTGTGTTATTTATCATCACTGAGGAGTCTCAGTTTACCATCGAGACTACTGAGGTACTTGAAATCCATTTACAAAATTAAAAGAAAAAAAGATTTAAAGTCTATAAAGTGGACATACAGTTAGGTCCATAAATATTTGGACAGAGACAACTTTTTTCTAATTTTGGTTCTGTACATTACCACAATGAATTTGAAATGAAACAACTCAGATGCAGTTGAAGTGCAGACTTTCAGCTTTAATTCAGTGGGGTGAACAAAACGATTGCATAAAAATGTGAGGCAACTAAAGCATTTTTTGAACACAATCCCTTCATTTCAGGGGCTCAAAAGTAATTGGACAATTGACTCAAAGGCTATTTCATGGGCAGGTGTGGGCAAGTCCTTCGTTATGTCCTTATCAATGAAGCAGATAAAAGGCCTGGAGTTGATTTGAGGTGTGGTGCTTGCATGTGGAAGATTTTGCTGTGAACAGACAACATGCAGTCAAAGGAGCTCTCCATGCAGGTGAAAGAAGCCATCCTTAAGCTGTGAAAACAGAAAAAACCCATCTGAGAAATTGCTACAATATTACAAGTAGCAAAATCTACAGTTTGGTACATCCTGAGAAAGAAAGCAAGCACTGGTGAACTCAGCAATGCAAAAAGACCTGGACATCCATGGAAGACAACAGTGGTGGATGATCACAGAATCATTTCCATGGTGAAGAGAATCCCCTTCACAACAGCCAACCAAGTGAACAACACTCTCCAGGGGGTAGGCAGGCGTATCGATATCCAAGTCTACCATAAAGAGAAGACTGCATGAAAGTAAATACAGAGGGTGCACTGCAAGGTGGAAGCCACTCATAAGCCTCAAGAATAGAAAGGCTAGATTGGACTTTGCTAAAGAACATCTAAAAAAGCCAGCACAGTTCTGGAAAAACATTCTTTGGACAGATGAAACCAAGATCAACCTCTACCAGAATGATGGCAAGAAAAAAGTATGGAGAAGGCGTGAAACAGCTCATTATCCAAAGCATACCACATCATCTGTAAAACACGGTGGAGGCAGTGTGATGGCTTGGGCGTGCATGGCTGCCAGTGGCACTGGGACACTAGTGTTTATTGATGATGTGACACAGGACAGAAGCAGCCAAATGAATTCTGAGGTGTTCAGAGACATGCTGTCTGCTCAAATCCAGATAAATACAGCAGTCAAATTGATTGGGCGGCGTTTCATGATACAGATGGACAATGACCCAAAACATACAGCCAAAGCAACCCAGGAGTTTATTACAGCAAAGAAGTGGAAAATTCTTGAATGGCCAAGTCAGTCACCTGATCTTAACATAACTGAGCAGGCATTTCACTTGTTGAAGACTAAACTTCAGACAGAAAGGCCCACAAACAAACAGCAACTGAAAGCCGCTGCAGTAAAGGCCTGGCAGAGCATTAAAAAGGAGGAAACCCAGCATCTGGTGATGTTCAGGAGTTCAAGACTTCAGGCTGTCATTGCCAGCAAAGGGTTTTCAACCAAGTATTAGAAATGAACATTTCATTTCCAGTTATTTAATTTGTCCAATTACTTTTGAGCCCCTGAAATGAAGGGATTGTGTTAAAAAAATGCTTTAGTTGCCTCACATTTTTATGCAATCGTTTTGTTCACCCCATTGAATTAAAGCTGAAAGTCTGCACTTCAACTGCATCGGAGTTGTTTCATTTAAAATTCATTGTGGTAATGTACCAAAATGAGAAAAAAGTTGTCTCTGTGCAAATATTTATGGACCTAACTGTATGTGATCGGTTTTAGCACTTTTGTACTCATGTTGGACCCCATTGTCCCTTACCTCCATTATAAAGCACAACAGCAAGCTATGTGTGTTTTCAAATGTATTAAGAGCTTCACTTTAGAACATAGTTTCATGTGGAATATTAATACATGTATGCCACGATTATGAAGAAATAACTTCAACTTGAAAAATTTTGAACATATCCTTTGAGGAGTATGGATGGAGTCAAAGGTTATTCTTATTCGACATAAGAAACTGACACATTTTGCGTACAGGGATATGATTTCAACTTGAACTCAGTCAAATAAAAATGAAATTATATGTTGCCATATACTGCACAACTGAAAGACTTAATAGGATGAAAAGCAACAATATTATCACATTGTGATGATGTAATACTGTGATGATATTGTATTATGGAGTTCCCTGTAATTCTCCCCCCAACTGCTGTACGGTTCACTCTTTTTGTATTGTTTTAATTATGAGGTCCCACATAATCAAAAGCGTTCAACTCACTTGATCGAGCTGCCCTGTGGTTGTGCCCAGGTTGCTGGATATCATGGCGGGCCTGTGCACTGGTACTGTGAGTGCTGTACAGAGTGGAGGCAGGACCTCTATGTTTTTCCCAGTTGATTCTGGGGTTCGTCAGGTGTGTGCTCTGCTCCTACTCTGTGCAACGCTTGTATGGACTGGGTGTTGGGCAAGGTCGTGGGGTCCAGCGGCTGTGGGGCATCTGGTGGCGAAGAAAGATTCAATGATCTTGACTTTGCTGACGATGCTGTGATCTTCGCGGAGTCAATGGAGGCTCTGATCGGGGAGTGAGGAGTCTGAGTGTCTGGGCTTGTGAGGGTCCTGATAAAAACCAAAAATCCAGGCCTTTAATGACCTCTTGGGCACGGACATCAGCAGTGTGTCTGTTTGTGGAGAGAGTGTTGACCTTGTTGAGAGGTTTACTTACCTTGACAGTGACATTCACGTCTCTGGTGACTCTTTCTATGAAGTCAGTAGACAGATTGGGAGAGCATGGGGCGGGGGGGCGGGGGGGGGGGTCATGAGGTCACTGGAAAGGGGTGTGTGGCACTCCCGATAACTGCAAAAGAACGAAGGTCCAAGTCTTTAGAGTCCTGGTGCTTCCTGCCTTGCTATATAGCTACAAGAAATGGACGCTATCCAGTGACCTGAGACAAAGACTGGACTCCTTTGGTACTGTGTCTCTCCGGAATATCCTTGGGTACCGTTGGTTTGACTTTGTGTCGAATGAGAGGTTGCTCATGGAGTCCCGAATGAGGCACATTACCTGCATTGTAAAGGAGCGTCAGTTACGGCACTACGGCCATGTGGCGCGTTTCCCAGAAGGTGATCTGGCTCATAGGATCCTCATTGTCGGGGTCCCGAGTGGCTGGACCAGGCCAAGAGGTCAACCACGTAACACCTGGCTGCGGCAGATAGAGGGTCATTTCCGGAGGGTTGGACTTGGCCGCATGTCTGCCTGGGGGGTTGCCAACCAGGATCACAAGCTGTTTCGTCATGTAGTGGGTCCGGAAATGCACTGTACCAGTGCATGCTCCCCAACTTGACTTGACTTGTGTTTGGGAGAAATAAATCTCTCTGGTATTAACCCCGAGTGTCTCTTGAGCTCAGAATTCTGTGTAAAAACAGTTAAGCCCGAATGTCACTCAGAATAAGCCATGATGATCCAGTGTACTGTACAGAGTTGAGCCTGAATAACACATGGGATGGCATTCTGTTGCCATCTAGTGGATAAAACAACATCATATTAAAAACAAAAATCCTGATCATTTCCATGTGTTTTGCCTCACTAGGGTAACTTATCAATACTCATTAGCGGTGCGGAGCCTTCCACCAAAGTACACAATATTGTGTAAATGACAGGCTTTTTAAAATGAACTAAATCTGAGCTACTAGTTGAATCAAATGATAGTGAAGACAATGCCCAGTGGCTGCAGGTTTTCATTCTAACCCTTTTCCTAATCAGTGACCAGTTTTCACTGCTAATTAACTTGCCCTGTTTTTAAAGATTCAGTCCTCTGAATTGATTCTTTTCCTCATTAAATGACAGCCAAACAGAAAAGAGACGTGAAACAAGCCAACAGATGATAAGATGATAAGCTAAATTGGGTCTTCAAATGCCAACCAATTTCACTCCAACCAGGTTCTTAATGAGAAGCTGATTCTTGCTGTTAATTAAAGCCATTATTTAATTCCATGGCTTGTTGCTGCTCTCATTCTGCCACAGCAGTCATTTCCAAAACTGTTAATTTTTCTGTTTTTTTCTAAAAAAAGTTTTGGTGACCTGAGAGATGAACCCTACTGAGACATTCACCTTTCTTTATTTTCAGATATTGTGTGATGGGCACAGGTGAGCTGGTCATGTGGCATCTCATTTTGTGTCTCAGTATTGTTTGGCTGCTAATTAAGGAAAAAGAAACAACTAAGGGTCCTGAATCCATCCATCCATCCATTTTCCAACCCGCTGAATCTGAACACAGGGTCACGGGGGTCTGCTGGAGCCAATCCCAGCCAACACAGGGCACAAGGCAGGAACCAATCCCGGGCAAGGTGCCAACCCACCACAGGACACACACAAACACACCCACCCACACACCAAGCACACACTAGGGTCAATTTAGAATCGCCAATCCACCTAACCGGCATGTCTTTGGACTGTGGGAGGAAACCGGAGCGCCCGGAGGAAACCCACGCAGACACGGGGAGAACATGCAAACCCCACTCAGGGAGGACCTGGGAAGTGAACTGCGAGGCAGCAGCGCTACCACTGTGCCACTGCTTCGCAGCGGAGAAGTAGTGTGTTAAAGAGGTTATGTAAACATATATATATATATATATATATATATATATATATATATATATATATACATATATATACATATCTACATATACATACATACTGTATACACATCCACATATACATATACAGTATATACATATACAAATTTACACATCTACATATATATATACATATGTACATATATATACATATGCACATATATATATAAATATCCATCCATCCATCCATTTTCCAACCCGCTGAATCCGAACACAGGGTCACGGGGGTCTGCTGGAGCCAATCCCAGCCAACACAGGGCACAAGGCAGGGAACCAATCCTGGGCAGGGTGCCAACCCATCGCAGGACACACCAAACACACACTAGGGCCAAGAATCACCAATCCACCTAACCTGCATGTCTTTGGACCGTGGGAGGAAACCAGAGCGCCCGGAGGAAACCCACGCAGACACAGGGAGAACATGCAAACTCCACGCAGGGTGGACCCGGGAAGCGAACCCGGGTCTCCTAACTGCGAGGCAGCAGCACTACCACTGCACCACCATGCCGCCCATATATAAATATAGACATACATATATACATACATACATACATACATTCACATATATATATATATATATATATATATATATATATATATATATATATATATATATATATATATATATATATATATATATATATATATATATATATATATATATTATATATATATATATATATATATATATATATATATATATATATATATATACATATATATATATTCACGGTATTCGTAGTCTGAATCACAATCTGATTGTATGGGTGGTTATCTACCAGGTAACGCTTATGGTTGGCCAACAAGTCAGCTAACATCCGCCACGGTGCCTTCAATTGTGAGAAGCAGATCATAGAATGGTTGAAAATAGTTTACTGTCAAATAATGCAAAGAGTATGCGACATGTGTTTCGCCCTAATTCTTGGCTCATCAGGCGTACACACTCACTGCACTCCCTTACGAGAATCGAACCTCGGACGTCAGCGCTAGAGGGGCTTCGCAGCGGTGAAGTATTGCTTTTAAATTTTAATTAAGAAGAAAAGAAAACCTTTTAAAATTGAGGGAAAATATACCAATAACAATTTGTTAAGGATCTGTTTTTTTGTGAAGCTGCCTTTACACAGCCTGTCCGCTGTTTTATAAACGAACGCCATATAAGGCCATCCTTTCTCCTTCACAGTCAGTTCACGTGATTACGTGGGAGGCATGATGACGCGATACGCAACCCTCGCAACCCCGCCTCCCACGGCCAGCGAGCTGCAGTCCATTACTGTATATGGACAAAAAAGAGGTTCCAGTTATGACCGTTACGCTTTGAATTTCAAAATGAAACCTGCCTAACTTTTGTAAGTAAGCTGTAAGGAATGAACCTGCGAAATTTCAGCCTTCCACCTACACGGGAAGTTGGAGAATTAGGGATGAGTGAGTGAGTGAGTGAGTGAGTGAGGGCTTTGCCTTTTATTAGTATAGATATATCCATACTTACAGTATATCTGTTGACTCAGCTTAATTCCATTGCAGTAAATCAAATACCCGGAGACAATTCCTGTTCACACGCTCATACATACATAGATACATACATACACGCATGTGCATTCTCTCTGTCTATTGTGGGTTCTTCTTTGGTTTTTTCTCTAGCTTAAGCTTTCCTTCCATAGAGGTGTCAGGTTAATTTCCAATTCTAAATTAACTCAGTTTGAGTATAACTGTGGCTGCATGTGATGCCCTTTAAAAAGAATTCATTTATTTTTGTACAATTGGGTTCAGATTTTGGCAAAGTGACTGTATTCTCTGGACATCAGGTTAATAGGTCACAATAATGTGATACCAATGTACCTTGCTCTCTAAATGGACTAAAGCACCATCCATTGTTGGTACCTGCCTTGTGCTTGATGTTGCCAGGCTTCGGCCTCTTAGGCCCAAATTTGGTTTAAGCAGGTTAGATACTATATGGGTGAATATATACATATAAATATTTAAGAAACAAAAAATGATATGCCTGCGGTGGGTTGGCACCCTGCCCGGGATTGGTTCCTGCCTTGTGCCCTGTGTTGGCTGGGATTGGCTCCAGCAGACCCCTGTGACCCTGTGTTCAGATTCAGCGGGTTGGAAAATGGATGGATGGATGGATGGAAAATGATATGTATAGCAGTCCTGGGTTCAAGTAAATATTTTTATCATACAAAATTAATTTTTGTTTCCACAGCACATTCACATTTCTTATTCTCCTTTTTTTCTCCTTCACCCCTCTCCAGCAATTGTTGCTCACATTCTCCCAACGCCAGCTCCCAAATCGAGTTGAGAAAGCTTTATTTATGCTGGACCTAGGAGTACTTCTGGTGCTACAGCATTCCATGGTGAACACACATCCTGGTCAAAACAAAGAGGTCTTCTCCCAGCAGTGCTCCCCGGCAGTGAACCCAGGTCTCCTTACTGCGAGGCAGCAGCGCTACCACTGCACCATCGTGCAGCCCTAATTAAAACTAAGGCAAAAGAATTTAATTAGCAGCAAAAACTGCTCACTATTTAAGAAGATAGTTAGAAACCTGTAGCCACTGCGGCCCACCAGGTCCGGAGTTTGACATCCATGATGTAGATAGTCAAATGGATACAACGGTAAGGCTAAGCCGGTGTGATATGCCTGGTGAACTTGATGAATGTTTGCTATGGTGCATGTAGATACATGGCGAAAAGGCAAAATGTTTGGGATCAAATGGAAGGACAAGAAAAGGTTAGCCCCCTAAGCACTGTTTGTAATGTGGAAACCGTCAATATTCATGACAGGAGAAATGTGGGAGTGACAAAGCCTTGTGCTGTGGTAGCGCACAATAACACAAGGAACACATCAAACGTGTGGATCAGACACTGACATTCAATCCTCTCATGTGCAAGCAACAGAAAAAATATTATAAGAAAAATGTGCAAAGAAACACACTTCTACTGTCCTGATTGTGATGTCGGGCTGTGCACTGGTGACTGTCTCAAAACACATCACACAAAGGACGTGAACTAAATCTGCACCAGTTCAGCAATGGACACTAGACAGATCTTACCTACTGTTTTTATGTTGATGTTTTGGCATTTAAAGGCTTCTGTTACATATAAAACTTTATAAAATCAAAGTTTTTTGTACATTTTTCTGGGGGTGAAACATCACGCCAAGGATGATGAAGATGTCAGCTGGCAGTGTGCTCTCAGTCTTAATTTCCTAATAGGTCACCAAATGAAATCAGCTTGTTGCTTTTTCCATTGTTAGGCTTAACAGTCAGGTGGCATGTTTAATACTGTGACTTGGCACAGTTCATGTGCCACCCTTGCCCAGAATAAAACCCCAAACAAAGCTCTTTGTCAAATCGGACAGTATTTTTTAAAAACAAAAATTGACAATTCCGAGGGTTTTAACTGTGACAACGCAACCTGAAATGAATAAGCAAACCAGTGCAGTGCACAAGCACTCATTGGGAGACCTCATTCCTTTAATATGGGGAGTGATATCCTTTATATGTTCTGTAACTCTCCAATGGCCAGGGTGATTTTCTTTACTCTTCTTAAACAAAATGATAGCACAAGATAAAGTGCTGGTGGTGGTGGGGGGGACTCTATGACAATCGTTGTTTACTGGAGTCACAAGAAATCAAGGAGTAGGAAGAAAAAAACGACCATGTCTGTCACCCCTCTATGAAAAGAAGAAGGAGTCAGCATGTGCATCCTCTGTCATAACACTCTCAGAGGATTCCTGAAAATACTTCTTACTTGTACGTGACAAACAGTATATGAAGGTGAAGGTGACTGGGCATCTATTGGACAGACGAAGGCTTAAACTGGCTTGGTCTGAGTGAGGGAGCCCTTCAGTTAACGGGAAACCCCTTCACGGTTTGTTCCTGCCTTGTGCCTGAGGTGGCATGACATGTGAGATTTGCACAGCCCTGTAATGGGAAAAGGCAGGTTAAGAAACTGGATGGACAAAACCGTCAGAATGGATTAAAACTGAAAAAGTAGAAGTAGCAAAACAAGGAGTTTAGTTAAGCAAGAACTACAGAAATAGAAAATTGCGGCAGCAATTTATTCGAGCGAATCCAAGAGAAAGGCTGCAGGCCAAAGGGAGGGGGAACGTGACATCAGGAATGGGGAGCCAGGTGGAGCCCACCTCACTCACTCGCAAGCCTCCGTTCCAGTCGCTCTATGTCTCGCCACGTGTTCGAGCGTACTTTGCCTCCACTTAGCTAGCGATACTTGTTTGTTCAGTAGACTTTATTATCTAGGGATCGTTAAGGAGTAACATTTGATGTTTTTGAGAGAGCGATCACAGCTACATGTGTTTTAGAGCAGGGGTCCCTAACCCCCGGTCCGCGGCCCGCTACCGGGCCGCAGCCGTCTGACAGCCGGGCCGCGAGAGAACTGCCGGCAACGGAGACTCACTCAGACTTTTCAGAACGCTTGCCGGGCGGGGCTTTGCAGTGGTGCAGAGAGAGGAGAGAGACCGAGGTGAGAGAGTATTACAACAAAGTATTTTGATGGTCTCGACAGTTTCCTCATATGACACGAGTGTATAGAAATCTCGTTACTATGAAGTACATTCGGCAGATGCTTTCATTACAACGAAGTGACCTTGAAATGCTTGAACAATCATCCACAGAGCAGGTAGATCTGTGGTCGCAGCTCAGTTGTGCACGTTTGCACAACGATCCCCAAACAGAAACATTGTAAAAAAATCTCTTTCTTCAAACTTTCCTTGTACTGTTTTTTTGGGTTTTTTTTTGCTGTTTTTGTTGTCTGTGGTTTTCAGTGATACCTTTTGCTTATTGCTTGTCAACATTTGAAAAACATCCATTGGAATTTAACTCATTGTCACCCTCCTATAGAAACGGCAGACGCGAAAAAAAAGATAACAAATTTGTGATGTGCGATCTGTTGGAATGGCAAATGCAAAGCATATATCTTTGTTATATGCAAAAAAAGAAAAAAATCTCGGGTTGCAAACGTATGCGAACTGCTTAATAACTTAATAATAATAGAATTGTTATGTAAATTGTGTATAAAACTGAAAACCAACACCCCCCCCCCCCCATTCCCCCACCCCCCACATGACCGGTCCGTGGAAAATTTTGCATCTAATAAAGTGGACCTTGCTGTCAAAAAGGTTGGGGACCACTGTTTTAGAGGGTAGCTGCTGATTGACAGAGATATCACGGCCACGGGCTTTTCTCCCAAAAAAAGGTAAGCTCTTCGTTCAGAGCTGAACACGATCAGATGCAGTGGCAATGTTTGATGTTGGAGCGTACCTACCTTCCGCTTGGGCAGACATACCTTCCTAACTTCTTACTTTGCAAGTTGTGCTTCCCTTTGACTCTCCTCTGAAGAGTGACAGCATGGGATCCTCAAAGCAACTCTCAAAAGATCTGAAAACAAAGATTGTTCAGTGTCCTGGTTTAGGGGAAGGCGAAAAAAAGCTATTTGAGAGGTTTAAACTGCCAGTTTCAAGTGTAAGGAATGGAATCAGGAAATGGAAGGCCACAGGCACAGTTGCTGTTAAACCCAGCAGGTCTGGCAGGCCAAGAAAAATACAGGAGCGGCATATGAGCAGGATTGTGAGAATGGTGACAGACAACCCACAGATCACCTCCAAAGACCTGCAAGAACATCTGGCTGCAGATGGTGTATCTGTACATCGTTCTACAATTCAATGCAATTTGCACAAAGAACATCTGCATGGCAGGGTGATGAGAAAGAAGCCCTTTCTGCACTCACGCCACAAACAGAGTAGCTTGTTGTATGCCAATGCTCATTTAGACAAGCAAGATTCATTTAGGAACAAAGTGCTTTGGACTGATGAGACAAAAATTGAGTTATTTGGTCATAACAAAAAGTGCTTTGCATGGTGGAAGAAGAACACCGCATTCCAAGAAAAACACCTGCTACCTACTGTCACATTTGGTGGAGGTTCCATCATGCTGTAGGGCTGTGTGGCTAGTTCAGGGACTGGGTCCCTTGTTAAAGTCGAGGGTCGGATGAATTCCACACTATATCAACAAATTCTTCAGCATCAGTCACAAAGTTCAAGCATCAGTCACAAAGTTGAAGTTACGCAGGGGTTGGATATTCCAACAAGACAATGACCCAAAACACAGTTCGAAATCTACAAAGGCATTCATGCAGAGGGAGAAGTACAATGTTCTGGAATGGCCGTCACAGTCCCCTGACTTGAATATCATCGAAAATCTATGGGATGATTTGAAGCAGGCTGTCCATGCTCGGCCGGCATCAAATTTAACTGAACTGGAGAGATTTTGTATGGAAAAATGGTCAAAAACTGACTCCGCCACTTCTAGTACCCTGTCCATAAGAACCCTGGCTTCCCAGTTGTGTTAATTTTGCAAGGACAAACCGCCAGACGGCGCTCTTGATTAAAGTGACCCCTGTGGCTATGAAGCCTATAATTTTTTTGTTAATATTTTGGTCAATAACGGTAAAATGTTTTGTCTTTGCATTAAAAGAGACAACCCGGTTGGCACCCCAGATTTTCTTCTGGCAGTCTGCTGTTCCTTCACCTGGCCATAATATAATCTACTCTATATATATAAAATCCTAAGCCTAAAAGTGCAATGATTTTGTGCAACAATTTTATGTGACGTTTTTATGTCACATTTTTTGTCACGCTTCAAATCGGGCTTATTTTAAAACCTACATATATATGTTTGGTATCATTCTTTTCAGAATTTATTGAACTTTAATGTGATGTTGTTAGATTTTCAGATTCTAATTCCGTTTTTAAATTCCATCCATCCATCCATTATCCACCGCTTATCTGAGGTCAGGTCGTGGGGGCAGCAGCCTAAGCAGGGAAACCCAGACCTCCCTCTTCCCGGCCACCTCCTCCAGCTCCTCCGGGAGGACCCCGAAGTGTTCCAGGGCTGTTTTTAAATTATAAACCATGCCCGGGGCCGGAAATAAAAGACAAAGAGTAGGACAGCTGCTGAACAGGCTTTTAAATGTTCAATGTGCTGCGCGAGATGCAGGTCACATGGCACGGCGGCAGCAACAGCAGCAGAAGATGATCGAGCAAAGAGGAGGTAAAAATAAAAACTGTATTTGTTTCCCATTGTATCACCGTTTAAGAGGGGGTTTCGGAGAAATGACTGCATCACCTTGGGGTGCGTTCAGCCCCCCTCTTCAAAACGTGAGTGGCAGAGATATGAAGTGGCTGGTGCATAACGCAGGCCAGGTTTGGCAATAATATAATATAATATACTGCGGTGGGTTGGCACCCTGCCCAGGATTGGTTCGCTGCCTTGTGCCCTGTGTTGGCTGGGATTGGCTCCAGCAGACCCCCGTGACCCTGTGTTCGGATTCAGCGGGTTGGACAATGGATGGATGGATATAATATAATATAATATAATATAATATAATATAATATAATATAATATAATATAATATAATATAATATAATATAATGGGGGGGCAGCACGGTGGCGCAGTGGGTAGCGCTGCTGCTTCACAGTTGGGAGACCTGGGGACCCGGGTTCGCTTCCCGGGTCCTCCCTGCGTGGAGTTTGCATGTTCTCCCCGTGTCTGCGTGGGTTTCCTCCCACAGTCCAAAGACATGCAGGTTAGGTGGATTGGCGATTCTAAATTGGCCCTAGTGTGTGCTTGGTGTGTGGGTGTGTTTGTGTGTGTCCTGCGGTGGGTTGGCACCCTGCCCAGGATTGGTTCCTGCCTTGTGCCCTGTGTTGGCTGGGATTGGCTCCAACAGACCCCCGTGACCCTGTGTTCGGATTCAGCGGGTTGGGAAATGGATGGATAGATAATATAATGGGAAGACATAAGGAAACTTTTCCCAAGGCCATGAGCTAACTCAGCATAATAGTTGGCAGCATCCATCCGGTGGATCTGCCATGTGATTACCTGCAGGGCTGCATGGGAATTGTAGTCCCAATGAACAACTCTGATGGACTTTTTGGGAGCCACCAGGGGGAAGCTGCAGGGGTGAGGATTCCAAATTTTAAAAAAGTTGTGCCTGACCTGGAAGTGTTTTCTGGATGTGGTATAGTGGCATTAAAGAAGCCTCTCTGCCTCACCCAGGGAAGTTGGAGTCGGGAGAGGATGTGGGTAATACCTGCCTTGGGATGGAATAGAGGAGAAAGGAAAAAGTAAGAAGTGAAAGAGTTGCATTGTTGAAGAAGAGGCATGTTTGAAGGTATTTTTATGAAATAAAAGTGTACATTTGAATGTGGAACTTGTGTCTATGAAGTTGTGCTTGGGGTTTGGGTCTCTGGGATGCCCCGTACTGGTCACAGTATATTAAATAAAATGTATTTTGTGAAGATAAGAAATGTTATGATTTTCCATAACAGTGCATTTGCGGTTGGGTAGAGGCAATGCACACAGGAGATGAAACATGGTGATATGATTTGAAACAGAACATTGCAACAGTGGTGGTGACTCTAAATATACACCAAAGTCTGCGAGTACAGGGCCTATTATAGCATCATATTGAGCCGTTATGGTTTTATTCAGACAGTAAGAATTTTGACCTTGGCAATTAAAATCTAGGATATCAATGTACAGCCCTCAGGCTTTTTAAAGAAATGTGATATGGACTTGGAGTAATGACTTCTAGATGAAGGAAGATAAATAAAGGGTATCTAAATATAAGAATTTACAAAAAATGTTTCCTAACAACTGGGTATTGTTGGCAGTTACAGTTTTGAATGAACTTTTGGTTGACATTTGTTTTGCTGCAATAAGGATTCAAGTGACAATGTAATTAAAATATTTCCTGCCACTGAAAAGCCAATATTGTCCAGTTACATTTTGACAGGTAGCCACATTCTCATTTGTTGCCAATAATGTCTATGAGTCAAGTAGGTGAGAAAAATTAACACATTCAAGGAGCGAAGTCTTCATATCTGTAAGAGATGTGGGACAGGTGGTCAGCTCACGTAATACTTGCATTGTTAAAAATGGGCACTAATTAAAGTGAATTTACATGCATTCATGCACTAACCCAATTATTTGATTCAAGGGTTGCAGAGAACCGCTACCCACCTGACCCCACGCTACCGGGTCTTTCTGCGGGCCTCTTGAACCCACGGAGATCGAGTCGGCCATTCAATTATTTATTTAAAAATGGGCCACTAATTTCCCCGCCACGGACCCACTATACCACATACCTCCCCCCTTTAAAAGTCCATTTGCATGGGAAGGCTCCACTTTTCATCCAACCCTTTCTAAAAACAAAACCCAAGTCCCCTTCGTTAAATCAGGACATTTAAAAATTAAGCACTTTAAAATGACAATTAAAACGTTCAAGTAATAAATAAATGTCCATTAAAAAGTTAAATTCATAAAATATCCTCCTCAGGCTGGAGTCAGTGGGTTCTTTTTAAAAGTCAGACACCTATCCCACTTGCTGTTTCTCTAGCCGTTCATCAGTCCTCATCCCACCGCTGACACCATATGAGATCAGCCCCACGCTAACGGGCACTTCCGGGGGCCTCTCGAACTTCGGGAGATCGAGACAACCTTTCAATTATTTATCTGAAAATGGGCCACTAATTTCCCAGCCGCGGACCCGTTATACCACACCATCCCAGGAACACGGAGTGGAGAGGGCTCTTCACGATGCCAGCTTGAACAGCCTCAATATTCTCTAGCATGCAGGCCATTCGAACACCACCTGGGGACTTCTTTTTTAAGGCCGAATCTGTTTCTTCAAAATTACGCACCCATGTTGTAATCGCATGATCAGACGGGACATGTCCTAACAGGTAATAACGCCGCAGTTCGCTTTGTGCAGCAGTCACACTATCACCATTCTTATAAAAGGCTTTCACAGAGAACGCTCATTGCGCACCACTCCACTGCTCCATTATAACTAATGGTGAAGGATTCTTTATGAGGTTGCATTGGTCCCAAAGAACTGCCCACAGCCCAGGGTCGCCAACACCTAGTTCCAAAATTTCCTGATTCCCTGTGCCACCCTGTACATTCTCTACTTTACTTTGTTCAATGAAAATTGTGTGACTGTATTTTCACTGCAACAACTAAATCCCAACTATCAATTAGAAATTACTTTAGTTTATATTTATTAATGAGATGGGTTCAGGCGGTCTTAGGTCGATTGTATATTCTCTGGTTTACTTTGATCAAATTAAAAATTCCTAATAATATAAATATTCAATATCTTCTTAATGCATTAATTTGCAAGGTTTTGATTGATATATACAGATATGGCATTGTGCAGTTACAGAATGCAGAGATTTTCTTTTGTTTAAAAATCATTTATAATACTGTCAAATAAGCACAAAGACAAAGAAAAACGTTTGGGGATCCACCTCATATGCTTGAAAAAGGTTGGTGTGAAATTGAGATCTTTTCAGATATGAGCTCAAAACAGTTTTTATAAAATGGCTGCTATATGTGAGTGTGTGACAGACAGGGAATGATGTCAGAGATGGGCATAGTCTTGGAACTGGAAATGACATCATGTGGAATATGGTGCCACAGAAGAGGAAGTGGTAGGTGGAGTCATCTGGGAACCAGAAGAGAGCTTAGGATGCTGGTTCTTCTGTAGGTCTGCAGGGGTTAAAGAGAAAGAGTTAGAGGGCAGCGCCAACCCCTGTTCTGGCATGGAAATACAAGTATTTCAGCCCATAAGCTGTCTTCCATGCTCTTGTGTGTGACTATATATATATATGTGTGTGTGTGTGTGTGCTAGCTGTATCCCGTGGCTTTGCCCACATACTATATATATATATATATATATATATATATATATATATATATATATATATATATACAGGATGTGCAGCATTGTTCATAATGACACTCGGTTTATCTTCATGCTCTCCTCCACTTTTACCTCCTGTTGTCTGGAGTGTGTCCCGTAGCTGAGCCTGCTTTCGTAATCAATTTGTTGATTCAATGGTCTTCTCTTGAAGTGATGTTACTGGCCCACAGTGTAGACTGACCATCAGAATAGTTGTAGAACATGTGAAAGGAGGTCACTTTCCACAGTAAAGGAACACAGTCACTTACAGAAGAAGAGTCTGCTCTGTCCTTTCTTCTATAGTTCCTCTGTGTTCTGAGACCAGTCCAGCCTGTCATTGATGTGGACCCCCTAGTACTTGTAGCAGTGGACACTTCCACATCCACTCCCTGAATAGTGACCAGTCACAGAGGCTCTTTGGTGCGGTGAAAGTCAATAAACAGTTCTTTGGTTTTGCTGATGTTATGTTGCAGACAATTCTCTTTGCACCAAAAAGCAAAGTTCTCTACTTGACTGCTCTCCTCTGTCTCACCCCCCTTTATCAATACACTCCATAAGAGCATAATCTTCTGAGAAATTCTACAAGTGACCTGACCTGCTGTTGTATTTCTAGTCGGAGGTGTGCAGAGTGAAGAGTTAAGCAGACAGGCCTGTTCCTTGTGGTGCTCCAGTGTTGCTCATATCCATATCAGAAACACAGTCCCTGAGTCTCACAAACTGCAGTATACAGGTAGTCCATCATCCAGGACACCATAGGCCCATCCACCTGCATATCGCTGAGTTTACCCCATGACAGAATTGGCTGGATGGTATTGAAAGCACTGGAGAGATCGAAAAGCAGAATCCTCACAGTGCAGCCATCTTTGTCCAGGTGAGAATAAGTCTTGTGTTGCTGGCAGCTAATTGCCTCCTCCACTCCAATCTTTGTCTGATAGGCAAACTGCAGTGAGTCCTTGTTGAGCACCACAAGAGGACTCATATAGTCCAGGACCAGCCTCTCAAAAGTCTTCATGATGCAGGACAAAAGATTTCCAATGCATGAATGGATATTTTAAGTTAGCAAGAGAACCCATCACTCTGCTCCTCTTTGGCAATAAATGAAGTCAATAAGGATACTTTGAGCTAAATGAATCAAACCAAAACAAAAGGTATTCTGTCCTTTTTCAGTGAAACACAACCTTTATTCTTTTTCTGCCAGGTGACAGTGTCATGCCATGTCAATTTCTAACCCACTTAATCCAGACCAGGGTCACAGGAGCCTATCCCAGTCAGAATAGGGCACAAGGCAGGAACAAACCATGAACAGATGCAAACACGCACACTGACACACCAAATGGCCAATGTAAGCTTCTCCAGTTCATCTAACTAACATGTCTTTAGATAGATAGATAGATAGATAGATAGATAGATAGATAGATAGATAGATAGATAGATAGATAGATAGATAGATAGATAGATACTTTATTAATCCCAAGGAGAAATTCACATACTCCAGTAGCAGCATATTGATAAAAAACAATATTAAATTAAAGAGTGATAACAATGCAGGTATAACAAACAATAACTTTGTATAATTTTAATGTTTACCCCCCCCCCCCCCCGGGTGGAATTGAAGAGTCACATAGTGTGGGGGAGGAACGATCTCCTCAGTCTGTCAGTGGAGCAGGACGGTGACAGCAGTCTGTCACTGAAGCTGCTCCTCTGTCTGGAGATGACACTGTTTAGTGGATGCAGTGGATTCTCCATGATTGACAGGAGTCTGCTCAGTGCCCTTCGCTCTGCCACGGATGTCAAACTGTCCAGCTCCATGCCAACAATAGAGCCTGCCTTCCTCACCAGTTTGTCCAGGCGTGAGGCGTCCATCTTCTTTATGTAGAAGAGGGCGCTCACCACAGCTGTCTGATAGAATATCTGTAGCATCTTATTGCAGATTTTGAAGGATGCCAGTCTTCTAAGGAAGTATAGTCGGCTCTGTCCTCTCTTGTACAGAGCATCAGTATTGGCAGTCAAGTCCAGTTTATCATCCAGCTGCACTCCCAGGTATTTATATGTCTGCACCCTCTGCACACTGTCACCTCTGATAATCACGGGGTCCATGATAGTAATAATAATAGTATATTTTATTTATATAGCACCTTTCCCATGCTCAAGTTGGGAGGAAGCCCATGCAGACACGGGAAGAACATGCAAACACTAAGAAGGGAGGACCTGGTATGCGAACCCTGGCTCTCCTTACCACAAAGTAGCCATTCGACCACTGCTCCAGCCTCGGTGAATTTATAACATACTAGTAGTCCCCTGCGACTCCGCCTGCGTAGTAGTGAAACAGGACAAACTTTAAAAATCAATAAACAAACAGGTATTACTAGCTAAGTGGAGGCAAAGCACACTCCAAAACATGGCCAGATGTAGACCGACTTGAACGGAGGCTGGCATGTGAGTGAGGACATCCTGCTTCCCCCTTATCCTCGGGCCACAACCTCTGTCTCAGATTCGCACAAATAAATCGCTCCTGCAAGCAAACTATGATACTTAGCACGACGAAAAAAACCCAAATTAAATCCGTTAAGTAGTTCTCTCATGAAAAGCGGACAGACAGACAGACAGACAGACAGACGGACAGACGTTGGATTTTATATACAGTATGTAGAAATTATTGTGTTTAACAAAGGTAAAAGTTACGGGCTAGATGTGTACATTCATGGCAGTTATTTTTTGCAAATTTCTTCTTCTTCTTTCGGCTGCTCCCGTTAGGGGTTGACACAGCGGATCATCCAGAATTGTTGTCAGCATATTGATTTGGCAAAATTTTACACCGGATGCCCTTCCTGACGTAACCCTCCCCATTTATTTGGGCTTGGGACTGGCACGAAGACACAATTATAAAATGAAAATACAATCTCTCTTTAGCAATTTAATTTTCAAAGCCTGCATGAAAAAATGCTGCAAAAATGAAAATGAAAATGAAATAACTCCATTTGTAATTCAATTTTCATCCTGAACCACAATGAAGCTGTAAACAATGAAAAGTAAAATGCAAATAAGCTCTGGCGCCACCTGCTGTTCATTGAATTTTCATTTTCTACTTTGCATTTTCATTTTCAAGTTCTGAACATACAAATAGGGTGGGTCAGTGGGAGGGGCTTGGCACCTCAATTTCCCACAATTCTTTGTTCTTTTTAGATGTAGAGCCACTTTGATTGATAGAATACTTCTCACGTCGACTGTGTTTAATTCACATGATTTTGATCTTTTCACCCCTGTACTGCAAGCTTCACAGCGAAACCATCTCACAGAATTCGAAGAGCATGCATAATTGTAGTTCTGAAGAAATTCATGTGCAATTTAATTACTATATTTAACATGACAGAAATTGAGCCTTTATTACATCATAGTTTACATTTATTTATGCTGAAGTGGAAACGGGACACTTTTTATTTTTGTAGAATTATATTATACTGTCAGCACCAAGCACTGTAATGCAGTTTTTATCTTTGAGGGGGCTTGCTATCTTTAAAAGGACTGCTTGCCTTTTGCCGCATTAGTTGGAAAAACCCATGCGATTGTGCAGAGCTGCCATTTTTATAGTCTCTCCTTCTATAGATGATGTAATGCCAAGTGATTCTTTGGGTGACTCATCCTTAACTGATGTAACTTGTCCAGCTCCACTGCCCTACCTTCAAGGTTGTTGTCCCTAGCGGCCATTTCCAACTCTTTGCAATGGCACACAAACTCGTTGAAATGGTGGGGTGGTCATCTCTCCTGCTTCGGTCATGCAGCCGGTGACGAGGGCACATCTGCAGGTTTTGTGAGAACTGTGTTGTCAGATGGCGCAGCAGTGATTGCACTGGCAGGTGGCACAACTGGCATGTTAAATGCTGTGGTAGCCATGCACAGAATTCACTCGAGTTCCATATGTGCAAAGCATACAATTATTCAACTCAAAATTATATATCGAGCACATCTGTCTCATTTAAAATTGTCCAAAATGTTTCCAGGGCAAGATCCAACCTGCGAACATTGCAATCGAGCTCCAGCCTCACTGGGCCTCATGTTCTGAGCCTGCACCAAATTAACATCATTCTGGACCAAAATCTTTACATGCCACTCAGACAGCCTTGGTGTCCCAATCCCTCCTAATCTACCAACAGCTGTGTTTAGTGGGCTCACAGAGGGGCTTAAAGTGGAGAAGGACAAACAAACTGGAACGGCCTTTACTTCACTATTGGCACGTAGACTTGACAAGCTCAACTGGAAGAATCCTAACTCTCCTATTCTAAGTCAGTGGGTAACTGATGTTATATATTATTTAAAATTGGAAAAAATCACATACTCACTTAACGGATCTGTGTGGAACTTTTTCAAAACCTGGCAGGATCTAATCAATAACATTTTAGAATTAAGCACTGAGGAAGCAGATTCTCTTCCCATTTCTTCTTTCTTCTCCATTTATCTTTATTCACTTATTAGTTCATCTACTTACTTATTTTTACTAGCTTTAAGTTTTACTCTGCTGGCCATGCTCTCTTTCTCAGGGGTGGGAGTTGATTTGTTTTCAATCCTATTTTTGTTAAAATTGATCTATTTGTATGGAATGTTGTGTGATTACAGTAAAATCAATAAAATGATTAAAAAATAAATAAAAAAAAATAAATGCTGTGCTGTCATGCAGTGCACGTTGGTAAGCTGTAAGCAAACAGGTGAACCTCCTTGTGGGGAGAGTCAGATGTTTTCCGGTCTCTTTGCTCCTTTCCTTTACTGAACTGGCACTGCACACTGCATTCCAGGTCTGGATGTCACCTCTGAGGCTCTCCTTTCACTGCCACTTCACAACCCCTCTATGATTTGCCTTGTCCTTTGCCTACAAATTTTTCCCACCGCCCTGCTTCTCACAGCTCACTTGGTTTCAATTGCAACTCGATCTGCCACACTTTTCCCCAGCTCAATGATCCTGAAGTTCCACTGGTGTCTGTGCACCAAGCTAATGGAACTTAGCAGACAGAGAAGTGGTGGTAGAGCTACAAAGATGTCTCTCAGTTGTCTCCATGCCTACACTGCTGCTGCAAGCAGCTCTCCAGATTATGGATCTGAGCCTCAAGACTCTCAGACTGCTCCTGCTCCGAAGTGCCAAGCAGGTCTGTTTTAGGTCTCCAAAGCACTCGGAGTCGTAACAAAAATCCTCTCCATATCCCACTTCTGACACCAGTGTAGCATCGGGCACATCAGCAGGGTTTGGGAGCGCTATGTTGTCAGATGGCTCAGTAGGGATGTTGCATGTTGCACTGGCAGGTGGCACAACTGGTATGCTAAGTGCTGTGCTGTCAGGTGGTGCATGCTGGTCAGCTGTAGGCAAGAGACTCTCAGACTCCTCCTCCTCCTTCGAAGAGCCAAGCAGGTCCATTTTAGGTCTCCAAAGCACTCTGAGTTGGAACGTAAGTCCTCTCTATATCCCACTTCTGACACCAATGTAGCAACAATGGCTGGATTCTCTACTCTGTGCATGGCTCGAAGAGGGGGGCTTGCTATCCTTAAAAGGACTTCTTGCCTTTTGTTGCATTAGGGCTCATTTATACTTCACGCTCAGAATGCGTACGTGCACGCATCATGGCTGCCACTTGTTCCCAGCATTCATTTCACACGTCCTCTGAGCACATCCTCAGAAATTAACGTGACACGTGCGCAAGTTGCAGTACCAGCAGAGTCTCTGTTTACTAACTACATGTGACAGAAAGCCGCTATGCGGATTCTACGGGATCGATGTGCGTGCTTCAATGTTTGATGAATGGTTCGATGTGGTGAAACAAAATCCCGACATACAAATACACTCGTGGTGCTTTTATATTCAAGCGTCACATATTCCTGATCGTAATGATGCAATACATTTTAAAAGTCTCACATGCCATCTTTTGTGACATCTTTTTTTTTCCTGGGGCTACCTCCTGACCTGACAGCAGCGGCAAACAGCAATAGATCACCACACAGAACACATTACATTTCTGATATTTCAACTCTCTGCACATTTAGAATCCTTAGATTAATACTTGATATCACTTTCATGATGAAATGCATGTGTTGTGGCAAGCGGCTGGGGGTGGCTCCCAGCCGGGATGCCCAGAAGAACCGGAGGAGGGATTACGCCTCCTCCAGACCACGAGGGGAGGGAGACCGCCCTGGTGGCTTTGGGGACCACGGGAACTGAGCTTGGAAGCTCAACCTTATGACTGGAGAGCCCTGATCCTCAGCACTTCCGCCACACCCGGAAGTGCTTGGGGGAAGACGACCAGGGTCACCCGGAGTGCTTCCAAGTGCGCAGCTGGTACTACCGCCACACTGGGGAGTGCCGGTAGAAGATTATCGGGAGGCACCTGGAGCACATCCGGGTGATTATAAAAGGGGCCGCCTCCCTCCATTCAATGGCTTGAGTCGGGAGTGGAGAAGGACGGAGCTCGGGAGGAGAGGAAAAGAGGCAGCCTGAAGAGAGAGAGGCATCAGTGAGGACTTTTGGGGAGTTTTGGGGTTGTGTGTGTCACTTTTGTATAGAAGAATATTGTAAATAAACGTGTGTTGGGTGTACTAACGATGTCTGCCTCTCTGTGTCCTGGCCAGTTACCACAGTATATGTATGTTACATTTTACAGATAAATCGTTAATTTCATTTAAATAATGAATACTCTTAATAATTACACACATGGGGATGACACGGTGGCAGAGCGGTAGCACTGCTGTCTCACAGGGAGTCACATCACTGGTATTCCATGCCTGGAGGTTGCATGTTTTCCTGTTGGGTTTCCACACTCTGCTCCGGTTTCATTCCAAAGATATGGTGACACTAAAATTACACCACTGTATGTAAGTGCTTGTATTCACCTTGCGATGTGCTGATGCTAGGGATTGTTTCTGCCTCGTGCCCAATGCTAGCTGGAATGGAACACATCCCTGGATTGATGGATTTAATCATTAAACATTATTTTCAGAGATATTACGGTAAGGTGTCATCGGAATTTAATAGATGTTCCAGGCAATTCACAACACAGTGAAGCCATACCTGTTCTCACTATGATGATATCTCGCACTGCCACCTGGTGGATTCTTCCAGATTTACGTAAAGTACGCACGCAAGTATAAACAGTAAAACGCTCGGGTAGCAGGAGCATCCACTGGAGCACATGTCACGTCACGTGAAGTATAAACCCGGCCTTAGTTTAAAAAGCCTGTGCGACTGTGCAGAGCTGCCATTTTCATAGACACTTGCTATTGAGGATACAATGCCAGCTCAGTCTTTTGGTGACTTATCCCTAGTTGATGTAAGAGAGATTGTATTTTCATTCTTATTTTTGCAAATAATGCCACCCCCTCCATATACGTTTTCTTACAGTTATAAAGAAAATGCTTGAAAAAGTCTATAAAAGTATGTATTCAGACTGAACAGTTCTGCAATATTGTAATACATCTAAACCTTGACCTTGCATTAAATACAGAGCTGAAGCACCAAAAAGAATCAAATATTGATGTTCTTTCAGGTTAGGACCTTAACGTTTAATATCTAATATCATGTTTCAGATTGTACGGTTTGCCATTTCATTTTTTATAATAGTTAGCAGTCTCTGTATATGTAATGAAAATAACGAATACTTGTAAAGGCATCCCAGTAATGAAGATTTGTATGTGTAACAGTGTTTTTGTACTTAAATATTTTATTTCCATGCACTGTTGTACTGGAAAATCTATGAAGTGTGAATGTTGTCAAATTGTCAGGCAATTCATAAATTGAAGTTATGGGCAAAATTATGAGGTAAAGGTGAACATTTATCAGCCTTCTGAAGCTCGTTGACTTTTTTTCCAGTTAAAATATTCATATCAGTCTGTTTAGGTGCTCTCCTTGTCCCTCGTCCTTGGCCATTTCATAATTACGATGGCTCCAAGATCTTTCTACTCACTACATGCGTCTTCTACAAATGTTGGATATCAAGCACTCTGGATTAGTTGTCTGTGCTGCTTCACCTGCGTAAAGCCATTTGACAGCTTTGATCCTGTCTACTCGGGGGTCTTCATCCACTCCGCTCACCAAACACTTGTGTGGCTTTTTTGGTGCCCACAATCTTAAATTATCTAATCTCTATTTATACACTAGACAAAGAGCCCGTTTCGACAACGTAAGATGAAACGGGCACGAGTGGAATAGTAATAAGTACAAGCACCACAAACCTAATATAGGTGTATTGAATGAATGCGTAATTGAATCCAAATGCGTAATTAAGCCTCGAGCTGTAGTTGAAATCGCCTTTCAGGCCTCTAGAGCTTTAATCGAAGTCACCTTTCTCTTTCGTAAATCTGCCATCTGCTGCGATGTTGGGGTTGGATGTCGGTCGAAGTTGCCTTTCTCTTTGAATTTTCGCGGCTGTAAATCCGCCGCCTGCCGCGATGTTGGGGTTGGATGTCGGTCGAAGTCGCCTTTCTCTTTGAATTTTCGCGGCCGTAAATCCACCGCCTGCCGCAATGTCGGTCTCATAAGGTTTTTCAAGGCAGCTGCGCAGAAGACGACTGCGCATTCAGCTTCGGACGGACGTGAGTGAGTGAGTGAGGAGGCTGGCGAATTATGTATTAAGATTTTTTTGG
Organism: Erpetoichthys calabaricus; assembly: GCF_900747795.2. Lineage (NCBI taxonomy): Eukaryota > Metazoa > Chordata > Cladistia > Polypteriformes > Polypteridae > Erpetoichthys > Erpetoichthys calabaricus. The sequence continues at coordinate 15,511,175 of NC_041406.2, read as the reverse complement.
ACTAAAAACTCAAATAAACAGCCATTTTTGTCCAATTTAAATTAAAAGGTAAACGATTGTTCATTATGTTTGAAGTTTTTGTGTAATTTCAAATAAGTCTTATTTCTTTTGTGTCATTGTTATATACAAAGGTGCCATGTTTAGTAAAGCTGTCCTAAAGCTTGTGGAGTAATTTGGACCATTTTAATGTATGGGTACAGTGCATACTGGCTGGGGGGGGCACCTATTTATTCCATTAGTGGTTTTCCCTGACATGAACTCTGGTCTCCTTACTACCAGGCAGCACTACCACTGTACCACCATGCTGCTCCCCGAGGCATACAGCCAATTGCTTTTTTCTGTTAACAAAAATATGTCGTATTTGACGTATATGCACCTACACCATACAAAAACTGAATGTTGCGACTCGTCAGACAGTGAATGACTTCCAGCATAGCGGGCACGATGGAGTGAAGCTTGGCTGAGATATTCCTGAGCTGTCATCCAGATCCCTGAGTAGTGACAACAGGTAGCCGATATAAACTGACAAAACCAGTAAAGTTCTTCAGTGCAAATACGCAATATTTGCCCTCTTAAAAGGGAAATAAAATACAGTCTGTAATTCATCTTCAATGTTTTTGAGGTGTAATATTCTTGACATGTCAATGCACATTATAACAATGGCTCAATGATATGAATTATTATGCTTGTGAGTCATCATTTAGCTGCTTTGGCTGCATTTTCCTGCTTGATCATTTCTCAGTTTGTCCACAATGTTGCGTATGCATGGGTGAGAGTTGCCGTAAATATACGCACATTCCCCTGTCAAGTTTTTTTTGCAGTAAAAAGTGGCTCAAAATTTGAGTACGAAAGGTTTATAAGTGTGGTCCATGGTCTGGCAGATCACTTAGCAAATGGGCCCAGGGCCATCTTAACATATTGGCACAATGGGCACTGGCCTGGTTAGGGATAGGATTAGGGTTAGGTTTACTTGGATAAAGGCATCAGCCAAATAAGTTAATACTAACAACAAGCTACTGAAAGACACAGTCTAATTTTATAATCTCCACTCTCTGAAAGTCACTCATCCGACTCTCCTTTTTCTGGCCTATTTATTCAATTAGAAGTTTTCCCCGAGCCACAATCCTGGCAGTTGTAGGCCTAAACCACAGCAGGACACATTCATGGCCTTCAGATTTAAACTCACTAGTGCTTCTTTTAAGAATATCTGAGAAAACCTATCAGGATATGTGGAAAATGTGCAAACCGCACACAGAGAGTGAGTGGCTGGGCAGGGGTTCACAGGTCTGTGGAATCATCAGAGGTTGCACTGATAGCGCGTTGCCACACCCACCATATGCCAAAACCACCCGGATTGGGACCCGAGTGCAGTAGGTGGCACCTCAGCACCACAATGGAACAGTGTGAGGTTTTTTTTGTGGTGGCTAGAGTGCCAATCCTGCCACCAACCCCCAAGTTTTCTCTGTAAATTGGCGGACCTGCAGAATAACGTCATACCCAGGATGGCAGGTTAAGGGCCCAATGGAGTGGAATCACTTCTGACATTTATGGGATTTGAACCTGTAGCCGTTTTGATTGCTGGTGGAGATCCTTAACCTCAGAGCCACGACTCCACACCTAAAAATAAATAAAGAAATTAATGAATGAATATCCAGTGCAGAATAGAGTTTATATTCCTCTGTCTAGAAATGCTGACTTTTTTAAGGCAAAAGAGAGATTTATTCCTATTTTTGTCTTCTGTTAGCAATAACATTATACTCTGTTTTGTTTCGTTGCAGCTTCCCATTTGCATTGACAGCTTTGTTTGTTTTTTTTTTTTTTTTTTTTTTATGAAATGCATCGTTTTTCGGTCTGGATTTAAATAAATAAATATTAATCTCACAAATCGGCCCAGTTCCGCTCTGACCTACATTTCTTCTCTCACTCATTAGCACTTTTAGGGCTCTGCTACAGCTGCCTGCGAGAGCTCCGGCAAGGTCTTGGAGGCTAAGGCTGGAAAGCGAGGCAGACTTTGATCATTTGTGGCCCATCGCCCAAGCCCACTTTTTGAAATTTTTTTTTTATTTTAAGCCCATCTCACAATTTAACAGGGCCAGGTCTTACTGTCCTTTTGAGTTTCTCTTAGTTAATGTTGAAGATCAGGTGTCAATTAGTGCCAACCGTAGTAGTGAGCAGGTGGTGCTTTGTAGGTGGTGGGCTAATCCCCTTAAAGAGATGCTGCCTAAAGCGAGTCTTCGAAAGTATCCCATTGATTTGCTAATCCGTAAAAGCTGGACATTTCTGTGTGACATGCTGAAAAACAGAGCATCCAAGAATCTGTTGCAAATTAATTACTGTTCCCTCTTGCTGGGCTTAATCATGCAGTAAGTTAACTGAATCAAAGTTTTCCAGTACAGCCCCCACATAACATAGCAAGATATTTTTAAAAATGTAAATGTTTCTGACAAACTAATTAATACAAAAAAATACAACGTATGAAACTATTGTAAATAAAAATACATGCTGTAGTTGCCAGGAAGGAAGTACAGGCATCCTGGCTGAGATAAAGGAAAGATTTATACACGGCCAGGAGGCCATATTGGAAGGATCGGGTATATGGACTCATCTGGAGCAATTAATTTCCCCTGTACAGCAGGTGGCAGTGTTCCTCAGATCTACAGCTAATCAGGACACCCGCAGGATGCCATGGGAGTTAAAGTCCAGAGACGCAGCCCTGTCAGGGGCTTTGGGGACAACCAGAGGGTGCTGACGGAAGGAGGACTGCCCTGATTTTCAAGATTCAGAGTACTTGGACAGGAGACCTGAAGCAGATCCCAGGTCAGGATTAAAAGAAAACCCACTGCCTCACTTAAATTGAGTCAGAGTTGTTACTTTGAGGAGGAGGATTGTAAATTTTGTTTTTGTGCTGGCGTTCTTATGAAAAAGGTGGTTTTGTCAATAAAAAAAAAACTTTATTTGAGCCTGGAATTATGTTAGGTATTGCAGTGTCTGTGGTTTAGACCTCAGTGGTGTCCCCTAGTGGTTACATTACAAAGAATTAAATCGTCTGTAGTGTTCAGTCTTCTTTGTCTTCTTCTTTCGGATGCTTCTATCTAGGGGTCGCTACATCTGATCATCTGTCTCCATCTATCCCTATCTTTTACATCATTTTCTGCCACTCTGACTGCCTTCATGTCCTCCCTCACTACATCCAAAGTTTCCGCTGATACCCTGCTGGACAGCAGCATCAGTGGTGGTTGTTGGTCACCCAGACCTTGAACCGATCCAGCATGGACATTGTGTTTCTCATCCGTATATTTGATTAGGCACAGGTTTTATGCTGGATTGCCTCCCTGACGCAACCATCCCCAACTTACCTGGGCTTGTTAGATCGGCACTAACAACGCACTGGCTTGTGTGACCCCAGTAGCTGGGCTTATCTCTATTGTTCCATAAGAAATAAAAATACATACAAAGTACGAAATCATCTGTAGCGTTCAGTAATAAATGAAAATACATTGAATAAATGAAATAATTGGTAGCATTCTTGACGTTTCCCAAAAAAAAAGTATTTAAATCGTACATGACCAATACAAACAATTTTCAGGATATCAATGTATATATATAATTCACTAAGCCGCCGCCAGCGCAAGCAAGACACCCATGGAAACACACAGGACGGAGCCACTCCCACCAACTCTAAGACCATTGGATACGACGACAACTCACAGAGCCACGCCCACCAACTCGGACACAGCAACTCACAAAACACGGCGTCATTGGATACGACGACAACTCACAGAGCCACGCCCACCAACTCAGACGCAGCAACTCACAGAGCAGGGCGTCATTCGTGTTCGTCTCTGCTACACTCCACATGCACCTCTGAAGAAGCATGTTTGTCGCGGATGTGAATCGCTGTATACAGCGTGTAAAACAGTTTGTTTGTCGCGGTTGTGAATCGCTGTATGCGGCGTGTAGAACAGTTTGCGAGGGGTATCCCATGGTCTTACAGTTGGTGGGCGGGTCTCTGTTAGTTGCTCTTGCAAGCGGGCACATGACCAGGCAGTGTGTATGCTTCGAGAGCGAGGGTGGACGCGACAGCACTATCTAAGAAGAATCATATTTGTCGCAGATGTGTTCCGCCCTCCGCGCGCCCGCTGTCCAGCCCCGTCCCTCGCTCTGGGAGGTGGGGGCGCGGCAGCGGTCCTCCAGTTTTCAGTCACGGACAATTGTATGTTGCTCTCTCCAGAGTTCCCTTACAGTCGTATCCTCAAACCCACCATCTAAGAAGAATCATATTTGTTGCGGGTGTGAATCACCGTATGCAGTGTGTAAAACGATTTGTTTGTTGCGGATGTGAATCGCTGTATGCAGCGTGTAGAACAGTTTGCGAGGGGTATCCTATGGTCTTAGCAGTGTCTATGCTTCGATGTCAATCGCTGTATGCAGCATGTAACATGCTGTATTGTATGTTGCCCTCTCCAGAGTTACATATTTTCATTTATCTACAGTCGTATCCTCAAAACCAACCCCATTTGGATAACTGTGTCTTTCAGGGAGTGTTCACCCATCAATACATAATTATGTGGCATATGCTACGCCGTGGGTTGGCTAGTAAATTATATTACGCTTGCTATGACTCGCATTTAAATTACACAACGTGTAGCAGGTGCCAGGATGTTAAGATTCACATAGTCTGAGGACAATGATTTGTTTATTTTATTGCAGGGACTCCAGGAACACACCCAGTGTTGACCCGGGACACACACTCACACACAGTGACACTGATGAACCGATAAATTAAAAAATAAATTAATCAAATAATGAAGAAAAAAAACCAATATTACACAAAAATAAGCATGTAATTACCCTTCCAAGTTCCGTCAGCAATAATTACTTACACACACTACACTGTAAACAATTCACCCTAACAAAAGGATCTAACATAGTACAGTGGAAGCAGGTGACGATGAAGTGTGGAGTGAAAAGCCCTCTGATCAGCCCCCTGAAGGAAATGTAAAGTTTTCTCCTACCAGTTTCCTGTTGCTGCATAAAGATTTGATGTGATTGGGTGCCCTCCCCAGATGAAGAATCCGCATGGTAGAACAGGCATGGGACAACACAAAACTGTAATCCACGGTGCTTGAAATTATAACCCAGCAGCGTGGATGACATGTAGAGACCAACTACAGACTGTTGATTGAGATCCTTTCAGCATCTTTTTGGCTCCATTTTCAAAGAGCCTGCTTAATTAACCTTCTTTCCAGCCACCCCTCTGCCCTCTGAATCTGTCCAATAGCCTAATACTGCCAGGGCTGCTGGGAGTTGTAATCAATTTTTGGAGGCAAAAGAATGAAAATAATGTGTTAAACTGTGTGCAGTGCCACAGTATTGCCTCACGATAAGGAAACCACGGTTCATATTCCGGGTCCTCCCTGCATGGAGTTTTCATGTTCTCACCACACCTGCCACAAAGTACATGAAGCTTAGGTGACTTAGCGATTGTGGCGGATGGCCAGGCTCCATGCCCGGTCATGACACCCCTCCAGCAGTATATCCAGGGGAACGGCCATGGGAGGCTATTTACTTCCCCTCCGAACACTTGGTGGCAGCCCCCATGGGTTGCATCGGAGCCACAGTCGTGGAACACTGGAGCTAATCCCTGTTGGGTTCCGTGCCCACTGCCAGGGGGAGCTGCATAATAATTATCACCTGGAGCACTTCTGGGTGGGCTATAAGAGAAGCTGACACCCACCACTCAAGGTGCCAGAGTCGGGAAGGAGGAGGACAAAGCTGCCTAGGAGGAGTGGAGGAGGAAGAAGAGTGGATTTGTGGTTCTGTTTTGCTTTTGTGTGTTTGTGGGACTGTGTTAGGGCTGAGGGACGCGGGGAAGACATGGCCCCCACCTGAAGAGAAAATAAAAGTTAGTTTATATAGCGCCTTATCACACAATGCTAAATTGGGCCTAGTGGGTGTGTTTGGAGAGTGTGGGTGAACTTATCATTACTTACCAACGGAACATCCTATCTGTGAGACACCAACACTGAGGACTTTCAGCAGAAGTGTGTCAAGAAACGCTACGGGGGCTCTTTCATACCCACAGCAATATGCCTGCGTACTGCCTCACAGGGACTGGGACAGCCAAGTCCAAACCTTTCTTTAGTTTTGAATTTTTCTTGCTGTATAGTAACTCCAGTGTGTGTTCAGACCAAAGTGTGTTTATATATTTATTTATTTACTTATTATCTGCCTATTTATGTATTTATCTAATTAAAGAATTTCTGTATAAAACCAAATTTCCCCCGGGGACAAAAAATACTTTATCTACTGTCGTGGATGGCCAGGACCCCTACCTGGCTGGAACGCTCTTATAGTGGAAGGACCAGAGAAAAGAGTGTGTATAGGGATCACTAGGAGGAAACAACCCGAGTTGCTATGGTGCCACATATTCCTGCAGGGCATCATGGGTGTTGGAGTTTGGGACAGCCCTGTTGGGTTCCGGGGGGCTGCCAGGAGGTGCTGCAGGTGCTGCATGGGTTGCGGAGCTCTACTTTGTTGGGCTTCCTGTTGTTTCCGGACCATGCTGTTGGGGTAACGGAAGTACTCCCAGGTACCTGAATAAAAGGAGCCAGCTGCCACTACTCTGGGAGCTAGAGTCAGGAGGAGGTGGATGAAGCTTTCCAGAGGAGGATTGGAGGGGAATAGACAGATATAGAGAAAGAGAGAGAAAGAAAAGGAGAAGAAGGAGAAAATACGGCGTTGCTTTGTGCCTTGTGGTGCTGTATACTGTGCTGTTAAGGGGAACAGTTGGAAACGGTTTGTCTATCTATCTACTATATACGGTAGTTCCTTACATATCTATCTATCTATCTATCTATCTATCTATCTATCTATCTATCTATCTATCTATCTATCTATCTATCTATCTATCTGTTCTATAGTGCCTTTCACGTCTATCTATCTTTTTAAACAGCTTTTTAAAAATAGAATTAAACAAAAATGGCTTAAACTTTATATTGGCCATAACTGCTTCTGAATATTTTGAAAGAGATAATGGATGATATTCCCATGATGTCACTACTAATACACATTTTTCATAATATAGTAACTTTGTGAAGTTTCTGAAAAGACCCCAAATGCTTTCCTGACTACCGTCCCTCAGCTGCCTGTGGTATTTACAGAGCTGGAGGGATAAGATTTTTTGAAGGACATGCTAAAACCCAACCCTTATACACTACTAGCACATAAATTAATACTTAATGTAGTTCTCGATGTTCTTTCTTGCATGTTTTGCTTCACTATAATTTTTGTGACATGATTACTGCAATTATAAGTCAAATCAAATTTGAGATAATAATAGCTTGGGTTGTCTGTGTTCTTTCACAACTTTTATGACAATACCACATAACTCCATCATTATTCTTGTGAAATAAATATAAGTACTATTTTGTCTTTCAAACCTTTCGGTTGTTTTCTACCAATACTGATAATAGTACGGTCCTTATACTGGTTTGATTATAGCACAAAATTAATTTAATAAGGTCTGTATATTACCAGTGGCTAGCAAATCTGCTTGTAAGTTTTCTTCAGATTATGAAGGTTATGTTCGTTTTATTATGAGAGAACTTATTCCAAACCATGGGATCATCCTGAGATGGGCTTGCTTGCCTGCTTACTCGCTTATGGTGGTCTGTCAACAATGCAAAGACATGATTCAAGCCCATGCAAAGATTTGTTCATGTAGCTGTGAAAATGGTGCACAGTCTTTAACTGCTCCACTTCACTCCCTCAGGATGGTCCAAACGGCATGGAATGGTTCCAGACAACTAGAGTCCTAGGAGAGCTGTGCATTCATGGTGGATGGCTGGTGTAGTGGGGTCTGTCCCAGGGCCATCTTAGCAACATCATAGGCCCCTGGGCAAAGTAATACAATGGGGCCCCTGATTGGAAAGCAAAACACAAACATATACAGGCATCAGAAACACAATTGCTGCACCCACCACACGACGAAACAATTTGGGATCTTGGTTGGTAACCTACCCCCCAGGCAGACATGTGGTCCAGTCCAACCCTCCGGAAATGACCCTTTATCTGCCACAGCCAGCTGTTATGTGGGCATCCCCTTGCCTTGGTCCAGCCACTCGGGTTCTCAAAAATGAGCATCCTGCGAGCCGGATCACCCTCGGGGAATCGAGCAAAATGGCTGTAGTGCCGTAACTGATGCTCTTTCACAAAGCAGGTGATGTGCCTCATTTGGGACTCTGAGAGCAACACAAAATCAAACCAGTGGTCCCCAAAGAGAGAGAGAGTGCCAGAGGAATCCAGTCTTCTTCTCGGGTGACTGGATAGCATTCATGTCTCACAACTGTATAGCAAAACAGGAAGCACCAGGACTCTTAAGACTTGGACCTTCATCCTTTTGCAGAGGTATCATGAGCACCACACAGCCTTTTCCAGTGACCTCACGACCTCCCATGCTCTCCTAATCTGTCTACTGACTTCATAGGAAGAGTCGCCAGAGACATAAATGTCACTGCCGAGGTAAGTAAACCACTGGATGAAGTCAAAACTTACATGTAGGAAATAAAAAAGTGAGGCTTGAATGGGAGATCTGAAAATCAAAAGTACACCATAAGAGATGGACTTAGGAGTTATAGTGGACTCTAAGCTGCCAGATAGTGTTCATTAGCCATTAAGAAGGCTAACAGAATGTCCGGTTATATAGCGTCTTGATGTGTGAAGTACAAGTCACAGGAAGTTCTGCTCAAGCTTTATAACACACTGGTGAGGCCTCATCTGGAGTCCTGTGTGCAGTTTTGGTCTCCAGGCTACAAAAAGGACATAGCAGCACTAGAAAAGGTCCAGAGAAGAACAACTAGGCTGATTTCAGGGCTACAGGGGATGAGTTATGAGGAAAAATTCAAAGAGCTGAGCCTTTACAGTTTAAGCAAAAGAAGATTAAGAGGTGACATGATTGAAGTGTTTAAAATTATGAAGGGAATTAGTCCAGTGGATTGAGACTGTGACTTTAAAATGAGTTCAACAAGAACACGGGGACATTTTACTGAATCAGCCCGCAATCTAGGAGTTATCTTTGACTCTAGCATGTCATTTAAAGCGCACATTACACAGATGTCCAAATCATGTTTCTTCCATCTTAAAAATGTTGGGAAATTAAGGCGCTTTCTAAATAAACAGGATTCTGAGAAATTAAGTCATGCATTTATTTCTAGAAGGATTGACTACTGCAATGCGGTGTTCACTGGATGTTCTTTATACAGCCTCCAGTTAATCCAAAATGTTGCTGTAAGAATTATTACAAGAACAAGAAAACACATAACTCCAGTTCTTAAATCCTTATACTGGCTCCTGGTTAAGTTTAGGGCAGATTTCTACATCCTCCTTTTAACATATAAAGCATTAAATGGCCAAGGTCTGGCTTGTGCTGAACTTATCATGACTTACAAACCCAAGCGCACATTAAGATCTCAAGATGTCGGTCTGCTTATGATTCCAAGGATTAATAAAATAACAGGGAGAGGTCGAGCTTTTAGTTACAGGGCCCCTAAACTGTGGAGTGGTCTGCCTGCTACTATAAGAGATGCCCCTTCGGTCTCAGCTTTCAAATCCTGGCTGAAGACTCACAACTTCAGTTTAGCACACCCTGACTAGAGCTGCTGATTAACTGTGCAGACTGCATCTCTATTGTTAGTCATTAGCATTAAAACATAAGTAATATGATAGTTATAATTTGATACTAACCCTCACCTATTCTGTTTCTCTTCTTGGTACTCAAATGTGACACTTGGTGCCACGGTCCACCGGCCAAGTTGTTTTGCCTGCCTAAGATAAAGTCCTCCCTGAGGGAGGATCACAGGAATCGTGGGAAAGAGGGGTCTGTGAGGTCTCTTGCGAACAAACTGGACGAGTGGAAGCTGCAGACCCATATACTTCCCCCGTGAATTCAACGCCATACTGCTAACTGCTGTGTACATAGCACCAGATGTGAATGCTAGCTCAGCTCTGGGGCTTTTGCATGACACCATCAGCAGTAAACAGAGCAAGTATCCTGAGGATGTTCACATCATTTCTGGGGATTTTAATCATGCAGAT